>NC_090927.1:813258822-813858822 GCF_040938575.1 Ambystoma mexicanum
AGCAGGTATTTGAAGCTTCCTGGGAGCTATAGCAAATGACATTGGGACTTGAATATAGCATTGCATATAACTGGCGGGGGTACATGCCTGGAGCCACAGTTATAAATATGATCCGGGGGCGCTGGAAACTTTTGATATTAATAGGGGAGCTACACGGAACCTGACCTCATAACCCCCACTGAGTAACTTAGTTAGGTCACTGGTAGTCCGGTGACACCCTGCTGAGCTGTGGGCCTGGGATTCTAGGGCAGAGCCAAACGCGGGGGGGGGGCCTGAGATCCAGGGATGGAGCTGGGCATCTGTTGGGGTTGGGGCCTGGGTAGGGGGATCAGGTGGGAGGACTGTGGGGGTGTGCAGTGGTTTGAAGTTGGGGAATTGGGAGTTGGGGAGTGGAGGGGGGGGCGTTGGATGGGAGCGGAAGGGTAACGAGCCAAAACGTGTATCTTCATAGGCGGGATAATAGGCGGAGGAGGAAGGTGGGACACTGCAGTTATGGCGTCAGGGTGCCTTAGAGTGGTCACCTGGAACGTCAGGGGCCTAAACAGCTATTTGAAACAAAACAGGGTGATGATGTATCTGAAAAGGCTGAGGATTGATATAGCGTTATTACAGGAGACCCAACTCACTAGGGAGAAACTAGAGGTGGTCAAGAAGAAATGGAAGGGGTGCATGGGGGGAAGCCACGTATTCAGCATACGCTAGAGGGGTTATTACATGGGTGGCACCGGATGTACCATTTCAGCTGCTCCAGGTTGTGGCGGACCCGGACGGTAGACTGCTTGTCATTAAAGGGATGTTAGAAAACCAGGAAGTGTGCATTGTGAACCTGTACGTCCCTAACCAGGATACAGCGGCCTATTATAGGACGCTCTATAGCAAAATTAGCGTCCTGCTGGATGGTGGGATCCTATGGGGCTGGGACTTCAACTGTGTACTTAACCCTAGGATGGACAGATCGGATGGCAGAATAGATAAACCCACCCATGCAGCGCGGGTGCTACAGGCCCTCCTGAGAGACTTTGACTTAACTGACGACTGGAGGCTGCTGATACCTGTAGACAGGCAATACTCGCACTATACAGCACCGCATGCCCTTCACATGAGGTTGGACTACGTGTTCACCTCCACGGGGCTGGCAGAAGAGATTGAAGGCGCGGAATACAAAGCCAGGGTGCTCTCAGTGCACTCCCCCCTGGTCCTTGAGTGGCGACACCAGCCCCCAAGGGCGCGGATCCCCACCTGGAGACTCAGGGCCAAGGCCCTGCAGGACCCGGGATTCTGGGAGGACTTGAGAGAGGCGATCACCGAATATTTTGAGATCAATACTGGCAGCGTTAGCTCCATGGGAACCGTGTGGGAGGCATTTAAGGTGGTGATGCGGGGGGTCGCCATATCTAAATCCAAGGGACTCCAGGGGGGCTTAGAGCAGGAGTTGAAGAGAATTGAAGAGGAGCTGGAGGAGATGGCACGCAGAGGGGGCACCTCAAATGAGGACAGAAATAAAATAAGGCAGCTACAACAAGCTAGCGGGGAATGCTGGGACAGGCTGTGTAATATAAGCTACAAGAAATACGTGTAAAGACAGCATGCAGGGGAAGACAAGCCAGGCAGGCTGCTGGCCTGGCTATACAAGAGCGAGAAGCCGCGATCGGTGATCAGGGAAATTGAAGGGGATGGAGGGCAGACCCGGAACACCCAGGAGGGGGTGAACGCAGAGTTCTTGGAATATTAGAAACGCCTCTATGAGGATTCAGGTGGCCCGAGTGACCATACAATCAAGGAGACGCTGGAGGGCATGGACCTCCCCACCTCCCCACCCTAGATGATGCAGAACGCGCCGACCTAGACGCCCCTATTACAATAGAAGAACTCGAGCTGGTAGTCCAGCATTTGCCCACCTGTAAAGCCCCTGGGTCGGACGGGCTGCCGAGCGAATTCTATAAAGCTTACAAACAGGAGCTGCTCCCCCTGCTGCTGGCCATGCTGAATGAGTCGTACAAGCAAGGCAGACTACCAGAGTCCCTGCGAGAGGCGGTGATCATTCCGCTTCTGAAGCCGGGCAAGCCCAGCACGAACTGTGGGTCGTACAGACCCCTCTCAATGCTTAACCAGGACAGTAAAATCCTTACTGCCGTGCTAGCGAACAGGCTAAAGGCCGTTATTGGTAAACTGATACACACAGATCAAACAGGCTACGTCCCGGGCAGGAACATAACTGATAACCTCAGGAGGTTGCACCATATTATTGACCAAACAAAAGACCCAGGGGAAATAGCTATAGCCTCATTAGACACGGTTATGGCCTTCAACTCAGTTAGATGGCCCTGGCTGACCGCGGCCTTAGAGGGCTATGGAATGGGTCCGGGGTACCGCAGGTGGGTGAAAATATTATACAGCTCCCCGATTGCCAGAGTCAAAACTGGGGCTATCATCTCAGATAAATGGCAGCTAAGTATGGGGACCAGGCAGGGTTGCCCATGGTCACCATGTTCTACATACTGGCGCTGGAGCCACTGGCCATTTGCCTGAGACAACAATACAGGGAGATAGGCATCCGTACTGTGGGAGGCACGCATCTTGTTTCTTTATATGCTGATGATATATTGTTGTATCTGCGCTACCCGGAGGAGAACATGTAGTATATACTGGATGTGATGGAGCGATTTGCTGCCCTCTCCGGCATAGCGGTGAACCCCAAAAAGTCCAGTGTGTTCCCCCTGGGGAGGTACGGGCATGTCCTGCCCGAGAGCTTGCCAACGTTGCCAATACCCTGGTGCACTAGGTCGTTCCGATACCTCGGAATAGACATATATCATACAGCGGGAGAAGAACATGTACATAACACGGTAAAGGCAATGGCAGGAATCAAAAATAGCATGGGATTTTGGTCCAGGCTACCCCTGGCTATGGTGGGGAGGGCCGCTTTGCTCAAAATGGTCGTCCTGCCTAGACTGCTGCATTTTTTTAACATCCCGCACGTAATCCCGAGGCACTTTTTTGCCAGCCTCCACAGCTTGTGCCGGGGCTTCATTTGGAACAACTCCAGGAACAGGGTGGCCCCCTGGAAATTGCAAAACTCGTGTGACAGGGGGGGGGGGATAAACTTGCCGAACTTTGAACTGTATTACCTGGCAGGGCAGCTGCAGTATGTAGCGAGGTGGCTGTCTGACGAGACGGCAGAATCTAGACTGCTGTGCGGAGAACCGGCCCCCTTTTTCCTCAGAGAAGTAGTGTGGCTGTCCAAACCAAGGGTCCGGGAGATGGCGGTGCTTCTAGTACCGGGCTGGGAGTTGTGGCATAGAGAGTGGCAGATGTCGGGACATTCGGTTCCGTTCTCCACGCAGGTGCCGCTGGTGGCACTATGCATAGGAGACCCCCAGCTGATGCAGGGGTTCCGCAGATATTGGGAACCAGTGGGCTTAGCCACCCTGGGAGATATATGGCAAGAGGAGGAGGCGTTGGAGTTCCTGAGACTGACAGAGGATATGGGGTTGCATGAGGGGCTGTATTTAACCTACATTAGAATGTTGAAGAGGGTGCGAGCAAGGTGGCCACCGGCGGTGCTCACTGCGAAACCGGATGCCACTATGGAGATGATGTATGATGTCTCGGAGGGCGGGCATGAGGTTTCTCGTATATATGAACTGCTGGGGACCAAGGTGGGGAAGGAATTGACTCAATTGAGACAAATGTGGAAAGAAGAAGTGGGGGAGCCCATGTCGGATGGGCTCTGGGAAAGGACCCAGAGATATCATAAAAAAGTGTCTCAGAACGCTAGGTTCCAACAAATTCAACTGTATGTCACGCATAGAGCATACCTCACCCACAGTAAGGTCGCCAGGTTTGGTGGTCAGGTGGCTCAGAAATGCCCTAGGTGCGGGGAAGTGGAGGCCGGGCTGCTACACATGTTTTGGGCCTGCCCGGAGGTGGGAAAGTTTTGCTTAGAATTAAAGACACGCCTGGCAGGATGCAGCATCGCTATGGATGTGGAGTCGGCCTGGGCATGCATGTTGGGGGGGAAGGTGGGGGTTTCCCTAGGCCACGTAACTCAAAGCACATAAGCAAAATGAAAGATCTAGCATATATCCTGGCCAAACGAAGAATAGCAATGGGCTGGAAAGCGGCCCAGAGACCAAGGATAGAGCTGTGGTAGGCTGACCTCCTGAAATGGGCGAGGTCTGGTTTGAAATGGTATGTAGAGGAGGTAGGACCCCTACTTGAATGGAGACAGCTAGTGGCCACCATGAAAGGCCCACCTCAGTCCGAGTACAGTGATGTCGATACAGACAATGAGACGGCAAACCCGCCCGAAGAATCACAGCCTGGTGACAGGGATAAATTGGCTCATTTTGGGGGGGTGGGAGGGAGCGGGACTTGAGAACTTAGCTTGTAACATTATGATGTTGAACTGTACGCGGATGTCCCAAGTTTCGTATGTTTGGTGTGTTATAAAATAATAAAAATGTTTTAAAAAAAAAAAGAACTGTCCAATATATTTCGGAATGTACTCCCGGTTTAGAATATACCCAAAAAATAAGCTGCTGTTGGATTCCGTGGTAAGATTCACTATATACTGCTCACTATAACAAGAGTGTACAATTCCTCTCGTAGCAGCTTTATAGTGTAAAAGTGTCCAAGTCAGCGAATGACCCGGGGCCAAAGCCAACCATCTAGCAGCAACGGTGCTAATAAGAAGCAGTGCCTTGCATATAGGCAGCCTTGGTCCATATAATATCAAACATAAGAAAATTCAGGGTTCAAGTCTGGGCATTGGCAAGTCTCCAGTAGGTGTTCAAGCATTGCTACTAAGGACATTGACAACAGTAATATCAAATTGAGTCAATCAAAATAACGCATCAGAACACCCACATAGAACATAAAGTTTAAAATAATGATACATCATTTTTGAATGTATGACATGAATTATTAAAAAATATTCAAAGGATTTTAGAGAAACTAGTACTTACTACATGTTGTAGAATGTAGTAATAGTGAAAGCATAATTAATTCAATAGATTATATCCTCATTCTTGTATGTTGAATGACTATGGGAGTAGCGTTTGGCAGTTCTTGATGACCCTTTCTGGTGCTTGTTGAAGATTCATATATCTCTGATGAAAAATGCACGCTGCATAAACAGAAGTGATTGTTCCTGACATCCGCTAATACATCATTGGCATAGCTGTCAACCTTGGAATCTGGAAAACGACAGTTGAGCAAACATTGTCATATGAACGACAAGTCTTTAGGGGAAATGTGCAGCGCTGTACCAGGATTCCTCTCATGACTGAAGTCGGGACATACAAAAACAATACAAGGCAGCATCTTATTAGACAAATTAAGTTCTGAAAAAAACGTGTAAATAAAAATGTGACCTTGCATGAAAATAAAATATCTTGAAAAAATAGAGTAGAAGTGGAAGCTGAATCTTAAAAATAAACTGATTGTTACTAAGCCAAACAAACTTTGAACTTTGAGATATGAAAACATGGATTTAGGGAAACCTTGGGGTTTGAGAACATAAGAAAATTAAAAATTATAAAAATGTGAAAGTAGGAAAATAAACACAAGAAAAACCTGTTGGCAGATGTTGTTCATAACGTAAGACAGCGTCCTGGAAGAGGGTGTTTTTTTTTTTTAGTCGAAAGCAGAGAAGTTATCTTAAATTCGAATAGAAGGTGACTTCATACACGGTGATAAGGAGACGAACTGTGAAATAGGGCCAGCTACATGAACGACTGTCCTTTAAATTGGATGAATATTGTTTGATGGGGCTGGAAATACATTGACATGTTATTCAACTTGATGTGTAGAAATGTACAGGCATGGGTGTTGGATATGATACCAAAAGGATGGGATAAAAAATGCGCCCAGAAACAGGCAGGACCGATGACATATTTTTTGGCAGGCAGAGCCCTAAAAGCAGCCAATGTAGACATTGCGTCTGCAGTGGCCATTTGGCCAATGGCATGTGAAGCTAGATTTATTTGACTTGTACGTTGTCTGCGGAAGGAGGGTCATTTTGCATCCTCCTTGACCCGTGACCCACACCCATTGTCAGATGTTCGCTAAAGTTAGCCTTGCCTTTGGTTTTGGGGAGGTCGTCAAATGTCTTGGTATAGGATGGACCAATGACATTGGGTTTATTTACGAGGACAACCTTCAAAGTACTATCTAGAGACACCTTGTCTGTGGGGGCAATTTGGCCATTGGCATATATTGATCTATTTATTTTTGCTGCCAATGGATTTTGCACACATAATGGAGTAGGTTGTCCAAAAGGAAGTCAGATCCAGCATATGCTGGTGGCGGACATAACAATAAACCCATGCTCAAAACATAGTTGCTTGTGTGTGATTGTATATGTATATATGTTTTTCCAAATTGAACTTTATTATCATTTTCAGTAAAACAGTACGATTTCCCAGAACTCTCCTCCTCAAATCTCCCCCCGTAACCACTCATCAACCTATGTTGATCCGTGTCGCCTTGCTTTCAAGACGAGCATGTTGCCCCTGAGCTTTCCTCCTAAGCCAATGACATGAGAAGTTTCAATTCAAGTCCGGGATAATGTTTTCCTCTGGACAGAGCAGGTTCAGGAAGCGCAGAGGCACAAATGCCCCTGTGCCTCTTTATGCCGAGAACTCCGAATTCACTCTGGGGCCCACCAGAGTGGCCCAACACATCCCATGCAGCATTCTCCCACAGTCCATTTGTCCCTCATCCTTCAGCTCCTCTTCCACTCATCAACCATATTTTTCGAAAAAGGGGATCCACTGCCCAGCAAGGTTGTAGCGGGACTCATCTAGAAGATGTGTTGAAGTTCCATATCGTAGATGGCCTTAACCTTTGCCACCCATGCCTTTTCCCTGGAGAGGCAGGGGCCCCTCTACCTCTGGGCAAGGCAGGTCCTCGGCACCACCAAAATGACCTGTACAATGTGGCCATCCTCCACCCCACTCTCCTCTTCGTCCAACCCAATCCCAAAGAGGAGGAACCACAGTGACTGCTTTCTGCTGATCCCATTAACCCCCTTAGTCCAAGCCAGGACCTCCCTCCAATACATCCACACAATAGGACATCCCCACCACATGTGATAACAGTCCCCTGGAACTTCATGACATTTCCAACATTGTGGGTCATGCCCCTTACCCATCTTAGCTAACACTGCGGGTGGGATGTGCCACCTGTGTAACAATATTAGGGCCTGGTGCCTTTATTGCATTGAATGTGCGGCTCCCCGACACATTAGTGCCCACAGGGCATCATCAATGTCCCTCTCTAGATCCTGCCCCCACTTGACCCTAACCATGAGTGGATACCTGGGTTCCGCCAGTAGCATGGCCTTCTATAGCTTGGCAATGAGCCCCTGTGTGCACGCCCTTGTGATCAAGATAGTCTCAAAACCAGTCAGTCCCCTCCACAGGTTGTTGCCCCACTGCTCTATCAATTAGATTCCCTTCAGATGCAGGTAACAAAACACTGAGAGCTTGCCCACCTGTAGGCATTCCTCCAGCCTACCGAGTGTCAGGAAGTCCCCCGTCTCCCACAGTTGCCCAGCCCTACTGAGACCTCCCTCATACCACAACTGGAATGCCAGGGGCTCCTCCACCCCATCCCTTAAAGGCGAGCCCATATGCAGCTGATGGGTGATGGCCAGGTAGTGACCCATCTGTCCCTCCCGTCCGTCCTTCCACAGGGACCGTAGGACCTCCACTGGGTGACTCAGCACTCTTCTCGGTACACGCGCCCTGGGCACCCACAGCCACTGCCCCAACGAGACCGGGTCTTATACGGCATTGTCCATTTTCACCCACTGCTTATCGGTGAGTGGATCTAGATGGTCCACTATGACCCAGATCTGGGATGCCTTGTAATATGTCCATAGATCCGGGAGCCCCACACCTCATTCCTCTTTGGGCAGGGTTTAGACCCTGAAGGCAACCCTGTGCTTCGCACCTGCCCATAGAAATTTCAACAACGCCACCTTGACTTCCCCCAGAAATGCCTTCGGTACCACAACGGGCAACAATTGAAATAGGAACAGAAATTTGGGCAACACCATCAATGTAATACAGTTAATTCGGACCATGCACGAGAGCCGCAGTCCCGCCCACCGCGTACCTCTGCACGCCAGACCACAGTGGCAAGTAGTTCTTCACAAAAAGGTCCCCAAACGTTCTTGACACTAGTATCCCCAGGTCGCGAAAAGAGTCACCCTTCTCTCTGAACAGCAGCCCTCTTATATATTCCACGTCCGCCTTCGTCAGCCCCCCCACCATATATGCTACTGATTTGTCCAGATTGACTTTGAAGCCTGACAACATCCCATACCTCTCCAAGCTATCCAGCATACGTGGCACCAAATGCGTTGGTCTAGTAATAAACAGCAAGGCGTCTTCTGCAAAGAGGCTGACCTTGGACATCGATTCCCCCCTCCCCATCGTAACTCATCTTATACCCTCATCCTCCCTGATCGCCACTACCCGAGCAACGGGGACAGTGGACACCCCTGCCGCGTACCCCATTGCAGTGCAAAGGCCAGCGACCGTTTCCCGTTCACCACCACCCTGGCTGTCGGACCGGAGTACAAGATCGCAACCCAGCCCCATCCCATAAGGACTTGCCCCATGAAGGCCCAGCTCACCCGGTCAAAGGCCTTCTCTGCGTCTAAGGCCAGGAGAAGAGCCCCATCTGTTTCCACCCCCGGCGAGTTAATAATATGGAGCGTCTTCCACATGTTATCGGCCCCCTGTCTATGCATAATGAAGCCCACCAGGTCAACATGAACCAATTGTGGAAGACAATCCTCCAGACGAGACGCGGGCACTCTGGCGAATACCTTTGCGTCCACATTTATTAGCGAGATCGGCCTGTACAAAGTACAATAAATGGGGTCCTTTCGACCTTGGGGAGTACCACTATCAAGGCCTGAAGGAACAATGGTGTATAGATATCCCCTCCACAATGGAGTTTTATGGCTTGGCCAATGGTGCTGCGAGCAGCTGCGAAAACTGTTTATAGAAAATTAGTAGTGAAACCGTCCTCCCCCGGGGCCTTCCGTGCCTTCAGTTTCTGAATCGCTCTCAGCACCTCCTCCCTCGTTATTTCTGCCTCTAACATCTTCCCCTCCTCCTCTGTAAGTGTGGGGATCAGAAAACCCTCCAGATAGGCACGCATCTGCCCAGCTGGTTCCTCAGTCGCCCTGGTGTAGAGCTGCTGATAGCAAGCAGCGAACTGGCCAGAAATATATACTTCCCTTTCCACCATTTCTCTGGCGGTGCTCGCACCCTGTCGACAAACCGGTGTGCTCTACACCCTTATACTCTTGTCGCCAAAAATGAGCCGCGGCGTTGCCTCTTTCATAGTAGTTTTGCCGCACAAATCTCATTTTCTTCAACACCTCACCTATGGACGCTGAGTGTAGCTCCTGCCTCTTCTCTCTCATCTCACGCAGAATCTCCTCCCTGTCAACAGCTTCCCTCCCCAGCTGCATGCACAGAACTCAACTCCCCGCAACCTGGCCTCAACCAAGCCCCTCTCCCTCTTTTTTCGAGCCCCTTCTGCAATGAGCAGGCCCCTAAATGTGGCTTTCGCTGCCTCCCACACCGTGGCAATGCAGCCCTCCCCAGTGCCGTTAGCTTCAAAATGCTCCCCTATCTCCTTCCCCAGGAACAACCGGTCTCTCTGCAGCATATTGTTGCAACTCCATGAATATTGCCGTTGCCCCTCTTCTAACCCTCTCCACTCCGCCACCACCAACTCATGATCAGAACGGGTTATTGCCTCAACCCTGGGGTTCCCGATCTATCCTGACCGCTCCTGTGGAAACAGGAGTAGGTTGATCCTGGTGTTGGACTTGTGCGGGGGTGAAAAGAACGTGTACTCCCCAAACCCCCCTCCTCCCACCTGGCCGTGGGAAATGGCTATGCCAGATGTCTACCCAGTCGTGATCCTGCAGTAGGTTACTGAAGTCCACATTTTCCTTAAGACTGTGCCATCGGGGGTACCCCGCTCGCTGACCACCAATCAAACACTGGGTCAGCCACTAAGTTAAAATCCCCCCCAGAAGTGTGGTCCCCTCTGCCCAAGTATCCAACATCCCAAATATCTGGTGTAGAAATTTCACCTGAAACTCATTGGGCGCGTAGAGTGTAGCCAGCGTGACTCTTGTACCTTCGTATTAACTATGAACCCAAGGAACCGTACTCCATACCCTGAACCCCCGTCATTTGGAAAGCTTTCCCAACTATCATACCCACTCCCTCTTTCTTGCCGGCCTTGTGGGAAGCCTAGTAGACCTTGCCAATGTCCTTTCCCATTATCCCCGCCTCGGCCCCTCTCTTGTAGAGTTTCCTGCAGGAGGAGTACTGTCAATCGCTGCTTGCGGAACATAATGCCGGTCAGTGACCTCTTATTTTGAGAGTTAAGCCCCTTCACGTTCAACGTGGCCACCCTCATCTCAGCCATCGTCCTTCGCTACCCTTCGCCATCTACCCGTCGGTTTCCCATTCAGAACCTCCCTCTATCCTCTTCCCTGCTGACTGCTGCCGACAAACGTACTGTTTCCTCCTCCCGCCCGGTGTATATGGTCCAAAGCTACTCACTCCCCTTCCTTCGTTCCTAGGACCATCCCTATGATTTCTCGAATTTTCCTCTCCAGCCCAGCCACCGACTCCCCTACCTTCTCCTTTAAGCCGAAGAAGCAGAGGTAACTACGCCTCTGCTTATTTTCGATGTCGTCCACCTTTAGGGCCAACTCTGCTTCCTTCCTTCCAATGTCCCAGAGGCGGACTTCTACCTCTGTCTGCAGCACCCCCGAGGAGGTTTGATTTGCCTCCACCCCAACAATCCTTTCTTCCAGGGTCACCATCTTGGCTGTTAAGTCTGCCCTTTGGTCCTAATGTCCCTCTCATTCCCCAAATCTTCTCCAGGATCATTTGGATGTCACTTTTTATGACCACTATCTCGAGGGAGGTGGGCCCGCCACCGGCCTTTGCAGCCGCCATATCGCTGCCTCCGGGGGGCTGGTACTTTTCAAGCGCTGCTCTCCAACTCATTCACCAGGCTCAGCGTCTCCATTGCGTTATTCATCCTCTTACACCCACCCTACTGTTGGAGGGATCTCTTCCTCCCAGGTTCCTCAACTCCCGCCGCTTAGGGCACCCTGCTCTTCTCCTACAGCCCTCGGGGAGGTGGGGGGGTGAGCCCCTTCACCTCCGGGCCCGCTATCCCCAGGCCAGCTATTCTCTCCCACTCCTCACTGTGTCCTGGCGCAGTCTGTCACTGGTCAGGTCTATCCGTCGTCCAGTCACTGCAGAAGATATAAAGTGTACACAGGCTAACCCAGTGTTACACACGTCAGTAGATGGATACAAGCTACCGATTATACTGCAGTTGACCACTAATCAGCACGCATGTTCAGAAGAAATAAAACAATGTATTCATACAAGACAATAAATCGCGATATCAAAAACAGTCATATATAATTCATTTCACACATTAAGCACATAGACAAGACATCAATCAATAGTTAGGCCTGAAGGAACGCTGGCGGTATAGATTTCCTCTCCACAATGTTGTATAGTTGTATAGCTTGGCCAACGGCACCTCGAATAGCTGCGAACACTGTTTATAGAAATCAGTAGTGAAACGTCCTCCCCGGGGCCTTCCCTGCCTTCAGTTTCTGAATGGCTCCCAGACTATATAGACAGTATTCAATATAGACAGCATTCAATAAGATTGAATGCTGGTTGCAAAGAACCCAGACATGAGTGGGTTATGGTACCCCATACTACAAACGGCAAGTAAGAAATTACTGAACACTCCAGATTTATGTTGTACTGAGAAGTGAGTGGCCCAAAACACATAGAAGCAATTGAAGTGATTAACTAGAGGTGCTGACTTTATATTTTTGCATTGTCTGTTCCCTTATGAGACGGGCCCCCTGGGAACAAAAAAGAGGGAATTGCCCAGATTATACAATGTGTCCACCAGTCATTCTACGATACGCACTCCCCCGAGCCTCCTCAACCTCTCGGGGTGGGGGGGGGGAGAGGAGGTCTGCATGCGCCTCGCCGCTTGGTCCCTTCACCAACCAGTGGCTCCTGGGGGACCCCAACCAGCACCTTCTCTAGGGGGTTTATAGACCGGCCTCCGCCCGCTTCCTCAGACTGCCCAACTGGCAGGCAGCTCCACCTCATGATCCCGGGGCCCTCAGTTGACCCCGTCCCTCAGCTCCAGGCCTCACCTCTCTGCTCCCTCTCTTCCAGCAGGGACCACACTCCTCCCAACCTCCGCACCATACTTCTAGCCAAGCAGGGCTCCCGGCTGCTCAGTCCTCCCCCGTACACTAGGAGAAGAAGCGGGAGGGGTGCAAAAATCCGCCACCGGCGGGTGAAGCACTACACTGCGGGGCAACGGGGGCCTTCCACCACTCCTCCATCTCAGCAGTACTGTGCGCCTGGGATTAGCCCAAACTACGCCTCTACCGGCCGCTGCGCTAGGCTGTTTCATCGCTTGGGCTTGCCGGCCGCACCAGAGCCCAGAACCACTCCTTTTCAGGTCCGAGGGGGCCTCATATCGACCCCACCTCTGCCGCTCCACTTCTGCTGCTCGGGGACCCGACTTTCATGGTCCCGGGTTGTTAACACCACTGTGACACCTCTGGATCTCGGGGCCAGAGCATTATGGTAAGGCTGCCATATTGCTGGCGCCCCTGGTGGCTTCCACTGTACGTATATTTTGAATACTCAAAACATTAGTCTTTCTGAAGTTTGGCAACCCACTATGGATGAACTTGTGAAAATACGATAGAGAAGTAAGCAACATTATAATACCTGCACTCATCCACAGAACAGCTTTCACATTGTCATCTCCAATAGTGACACAAAAAACAACTTGCATCCTTTTAGTCTTATAAAAAAAAAACACTTGTAGCAACACAACGAATAATTTTTAAAGGAAATATGCATTCTGACTTTCATTGCATTTGAGAGTACATGTTTCAGTGTTTATGTACATGCCACACATCTATATTTATAAAAGTGAAAATGTGTGGGTGGCTGGGTTTTGTGGCAAAGCATTGTTCCGTATACAGTGACACAGTTTCATTAGTTTGCACTACCTTTTGCATAGTTCCCTATTGGGACCCTCCAGACAATACTGGCTACATGACATGTGGACACCCCACCTGTTTCCCCGGATTTCAGCACAAGTTAAAATTTGTTTGTGGCTTGGTGAAGCGTTGTTGCTTATACAATTCCACACTGTTTCAGCAATCTACACAAAATTTTGCATAGTTGCCCGTTGGGACACTCCAGACATGACTGGCTACTGTGAGGAACCTGAGGGCGTCCTCACTTCTTTTCCCCTTGGATCCTCCTTTCAGGTCGCCAGGTAAAGGCCATCGCTTTTGGATCATGACCCTGGGGTGGATATGCAAGGGAGGATCACCTGGGTGGAGGGAACTTGGCGAATGGGGAAAGGACATCCCTAGGTGAAACATGGTATCCCCCTTTCCCTTTCCAGAATGAAGCCTATATCCCTCAAGCTTTATAGGCTGCTGTCAGCCCTTATCCCCTTCTTCCCCCCAGAAACATCACCTTAACACTGGGACAAGGAAGAGACCAACTATGAGGGTTTATCCTCATTTGGGTAAGACCAATATAAATCCGTTTTATATTGTTAATCCAGACACACATCAATCCAGTACCAAATCAAGGAAGAGACAACACAGAGTTATGCACACTTCCTTTAATTAAAAACACCACTCTGGTACTGAGACAAGGAAGCGGGCTATGGAGGATTTTAGTTGGAACAGCCAGGCATGTCTACCCATCAGGTTTTACCATGGTCAGGCAATTGCACTCACCCACACCTGTGGTCATTTAACAATCTCAATGTGTATAATAATGGTGGCCGCTAAACACAAGGAGGGAGGCGGCCTGGAGAGAAGAAGTGGACTGGAGAGCCGGAGCGGCCTGTCTGGAGAGGAGACTGGAGACGAGCCATGCGGAGCATGAGAGGGAGGGAGGGAGGGAGAGAAGGAAGGAGGGAGGGAGGGAGGGTGAGGGAGGGAGACGCTGTGGCCAAGGCTGGCCAAGACAGGGGGTCTGGAAAGCCTGCTGCCCTCCCTGCCAGGTGCACGCAGCAGGAGCTGCTGGGCGCAGAAACCTCCCAGGTGCTGCAGAACTCCTGTAGAGCAAATGGTTCTCTGTGCCTGTCGCCAGGCAAGAGCAGAGCTACTCGCTGCAGGACTCCAGTAGAGTGAGCGGTGCTCTCTGTGGCTACTGCAAAGGGAGAGCAGAGCTAATGATAAGAAAGCATAGCAGACAGGGGAAAGAAACCCCAGCGAGCTGGCGTATGCAACCAGTGAGTGAAAACAGGGAAACACCCATAACGGCGTGCTCTGGGGACTGGAAACAAGCACTTTTGAATGACGAACAAACTGAAAGTTGTTATAAGCACTTTTTAATGCCAAAACAAGTCATTTTGAATACCTAACTAACTGAAAGACATTGTAAGCACAATTGAATGCCGCACATAACTAGTTTTGCTTTGAGCACTTGTTAATGAAGTGAAAGCAAGATGGTGCAATTAGTAAATATCACAGAATTAATTGTGCGAGACACAAGTGAGGGCAAAGCCAAAAGAATACCAAGAAGGGTATGAGAGGAGAAACTAAGTAGTGGCCAAAGCTACAGGCGTTCAACGTACTGCATGTTAAGAGGCAACCTGTATGGGCAAGAGCCACAAGATTACAGAAAGTGTAACAAAGTGCATAGGGGGATCAGTTGCGTACCTGTAATGGGTAGACCATCTGGTCCGACAATTACGCCTAGACCAAGGCACCCCCTCTATGGAAAGAGACCATGAAAGCAAACACAAAGAAGCTGGTGTTTTGCAACAGCCGCTTAGGTGATGTTGAAGTCAAGAAACAGACTTACCTATGTGAACCAGTGAAAAGTATTGATAAGAAAAAAGATCGGAATCGTCCCAATGAACTGTGTTGTTTTGAAAAGCTGGAAGATTTGAACTCTTGGGGAGGGAACCCTGATACATTGTGAACTGTATTGAACTTGGGGAAAGTGAAGCTAATTACAAGCCAAGAGCTGGATGAAGCTCAGAAATGTATTTTTAACACTATTCATTGTTGATACTGACATCCCAATACATTGTATACAATTAGTTGTGAAGGCAAGTATAGGTTTTGGACACAGACAGACTTTTGATTCGGACTTCCTGACACAGACTACCCCTAGTTTTCTTTAGGTAGGTGAAATCCCACCTTAGCATTGGGTAAGTTAGGTCTTACTCCATCCTGCCTTTCAAGTTAATCAAGCCTTTTGAGAACCAATCTTGAACCTGTTGTCTGTCTCTTTCCTGTTAGCTTCACACAACATAACATTTGGACACCCCACCCTTTTCCCCGGATTTCTGCACCTTTGCACATGAGATGCTTGTCTGGAATCAGCGAAACATCAATGTGGTTGCAGAAGGACTGGTCCCGACATGAGGAATACAACTCGAGGACCCCATGGGACCTCACAAAACCATGTTTCAAGGCCCTAGAAAGCACGGTTTCTGAGATATTTGCACCACAAGGAACTGCACCGCACTAGGGTGAGACAACAGGTGGTGAGAGAGCACAGAAGGTCATAGTATGCAGCAGCACATCAACTCCCATCTCCCCCCAATGTCTGCTGTGGGGTATGTCAGCCAGCCACACACGCCCCTTCTCAGTGCAGTTTACTTCAGGGTGCAAAGCGCATCAAGTGATAAACGAATTGAAAGAGCCACCTACAGGAACATCGATTTTTAACAATTGATGAGAATGTTATGTCTGTCTACAGAACCCGTTAGGAGAACAAGTACTTTTGCTAGTATACTATAATAGTGAAACTACATGCTAGCTGGACTCCCAATGACCCATTTTGTGTTTTGTTTTATGTGACTTCAAGTATACATTTCAAATTTTAGAATAACTTTTGGATGTTTGAATTTCAAATTTAGTATTTGTTGAAGCTCAAGACAATGGGCCTCATTACGACCCTGGCGGAAATCGGAAAACGATGGCGGAAATGCAATACCGCCATCGAATAGCGCTCGGTGCGACTATGACCCGTCACCGCAAAGTACGAATCCATTAGCGACACCGTAGTGAACGCCAACGCTAACTGCACCAAGTACGCGCGCGCGCGCCATGCCAAATCGTAAATACCACCATGGCGCAAGGGTACGCGAATTCCGACCCTAGCGGACATGTACCTAACGCCATCAAGCATGGCGGAAAGTACCATTCCGCCATGGTGAGAAGTACGGCATCGCGAATCAACCGTAAACGGCCCCACTGAGTGCCTGTACACCGCTCCCTGCCCACAAAGTACAACTCCCCGTAGGTGCAATGAAGTCACAATGCAACCAGTGAAATGTACAAGTCACCCATGCATGCCAACGAACAAAAGAATCACAAGAGGGGCCAATGGGAGCTGCAGGGCACAGATGGCACGAATACAGAAGCCATTCCAATGGACATGACCACAGTCCCCCCCCCCCCGAAACGCCCGCAAACACAGGCACCTGTGACCAGCAATATTCCGAAAATCACAACATTCCACCAGTCCACCTGGCTGACCGGCATCCGTTACACAAAACCCAATCCCCCTCCCCTGAGCATGACAACATTCAAACAGTCATATTGGCAGCCCCCATCCCTGACCTCACTGGGCTCCGTAGGCAAACGCGCCCAGCACAGTACCACGCAACTAAACTCCGAAGCTGGAACCCAATGCAGATCTCCTCACAATACATCGCTCCCCAAATAGGAATATGCCACATCACTCGCAAAGAAGAACGCTACACGGCCCATATCAGAATAGAAATTTAATGCACAACAAAATCACCAAGCCCATACAGCCATAAGTCCATGAACTCCAAAACACATATCACCATTGTGGGCTGCATCCGCAAGGAATGACCAGCTACTACTTGTGAGACGCCCTGTTCCATCATGGTACACAGAGCCACATTCACGTACGAAAAGGCAACACGGAAGCGCACAGAACCGCAGGGCCGTCCCAATGGGGAGGCACTAGTCCAGCTGAAAGGCCGAAATGTTGCTCCGAGCCACTAGTACTGCGTAAGGGCATGTGGCCCATTGGCGATCGTCCCATAAGATCGTAATGCTGCTCCACTGATTAACACGAAGCAGCAGGTGTTGGGAGTAAAAGCCATCTGCAGGAGTGGCATACAGATGGCAGTGGCAAAAGGGGAGGAGATACCTGTCAACCAAAAGAAAAGAAAGAACAGAATGGCCATCAGAACTACATTCGAACAACTCACTTCAATGATCACACTAAATCCACAGCCATATGCATGCTAGCCCACTCCAAAGGATCATCACCACCCCAAAGCCACTTGCGACTCATAACCATCTATATCGAGGTGTAAACACCATCACAAACGAGTGTACCTGTGCATGCGTCTGTCAAAACAGATTCCATCAGATGGGAATGTTAACGTGCATGGACACAAGTGTCTGAAGGCGCGTCGAGACAGGGAGGGCTCAACAAGGCCAGATAGACGATGGTCCCACTATGGCAGCCCTGCATCACATAGCGCAGGGGAGGCGGATAGATTCCAACAAGCCCTGTACATGGCAAACCCTGTATCAAATCACCTGGCCATGCATCCATTCATCATTCCCTCATCCCGGTATAATAACGCCTGATTATTTACTCACATAACATTAGAAATTTCCATTGAGTCTGTGCGTCATGCAGCCTGCAAAATCCACAGTGCCCCAGCCCGTAATTCAAGTGTTGTGAAGTAACATGTATTTGGGAACGTCCGGCCTCATCGCCCACGTCGCTATTGCGCATCCCAAACTATTCATATCAATCATTGCTTCCTCGCCATGGCCCCTGTCTCAAGGACATTGAACAATAGAACGTTATATTTGCAGTCAGACCTCTGGGCATCTCCTCGCCGCTAGCTGAAAACCGAAAGCGCCGCCCTTCGAATTCCTCATTTGCAACATCACGTTGAAAAGGCATCTGTGGCCGTTTGAAATCACAAATTAATCCATCTAGTGCGGCTGTGTGTGAAAATGGCAACTGCCTTCACCCACTAATGGGACGCCCCGCCCGTCGTTGCAACTCGGTACAGTGATGCATGAGGGCCCACCGTTACTCGAGTACTACGTTCCACTGACCCATCACAAGTCTGTTCGCGACTGCAAAGATTGTATGTGAAACAATGGGACCGTAGCCGATTGTACATATCAACAAATGTTACACGGCCATCGGGTCCAAATACATGATTGCATTTGCAAGATGCCATTCCTCGAATTGCAGCGTTGTGTGCGGGACGTGCTCGCCCAAAGGGGAGAGCTGCTTGCACAGGTGGAATGAATCTCCACAGGTGGAGGCCATACAGCCTGAAAACACATGAATTGCACACCCGGTCTCCTCCCACAACCACACCGAAATGCTACCGGCAGGACTCGCGATGTTGGCCCTGGGGGACCTGATAGCACTGCAAGTACTCCAACTCCAAGAAGCAGACGAACACCAACTACAACCGGCCGCACGGAGGAGACGCAGGAGGAGGAGGAGGCCAAGGCAGGGCCAGCAAGGGCCGCCAGCACAGCCACTACCACCACGCAGGCAGCCCGCAATCCCACGCCTCCGAGCACATCCGTTCAACCTCACTGATGAGCAGATCCACACCCTCTACCGTTTGGACCGGGACACCATAGCCGCCATTGTGGACATGACACAGGCTGACCTTGTCAGCATGATAGATAGCCCAACCGCCATCCCACCCCTACTGAAGGTGGTGTCTGTACTACACTTCCTGGCCACAGGCACCTACCAGCACACAGTCGGACAGTTGCATGGCATTTCTCAGCCACTGTTCTCACGGACACTATTGCAAGTGCTCGATGCCCTCCTGCAGCACGCAGACGACTACATCTCTCTACCACGCTCGGAGCAGGAAATTACCAACACAAAAGTGGGATTCCATGCACTTGCCGGCATACCGGGTTGCATTGGTGCCATCGACTGCACCCATGTGGAATTGGTCGTCCCACATGCCATGGAGGCCCAGTACCGCAACCGAAAACAATTCCATTCCCTGAATGTACAAATGGTGTGTGACTCCAACAGGATCATTACACATTGTTGTGCCAGATTCCCTGGATCAACCCATGATTCTATGGTCTTGAGGAACTCCACTATACCACGCTACATGGAGCGACACGCAGGGAACAGATCCTGGCTACTCGGTGAGTCTCATTTCATGCATGATGATGTGGGGTATGTGATGCGGCAATGACCTGGCAGGAAGGGGGGGGGTGTGCGTACGTAGCAATGGCATTCCACATCATACGTTTATCGTCCACATACAGGTGATGCTGGGTATCCACTGAAGAGATGGCTCCTCACACCAGTCCGGAACCCACGGGACCAGCATGAGGAGGACTACAACCATGCCCACTCACGTACCCGTGTAGTCATTGAACAGGCATTCGGCCTACTGAAGACTCGTTTCCGCTGCCTCAGCAGGTCTGGCGGGGCACTCCTGTACCGCCATGAGAAGGTTGCAAAGATGGTCATGGCATGTGTCATGCTCCACAACATGTGTGTACGTAGAAATGTGCCCATGCCCCCTGACGCAGAACTGCAAGCACCTGATGATGGTCATGATGAGGGTGGGGATGTGGCAGCACCTCATGGAGTCTGCGAGGCACCGGAGGGCCGTGACATTCGTCAGCATCTCATTGATGCATGCTTCTAGCACTCACGCCTGGTGGCTGATACATGGACACGGGACTCGTGGCACTGTGTGTGTCTGGTACATGCACAATATGGACTGTACGCCTATGATGGCCTAGTACACAAAGATCATTGTCCACACATCTCATTGGTTGATCGTGCACTGTTTATGGCATATGTGATATCATGTTGAACACCCTATCGACCCGCCACCCAAGTGAGCCCAACACACCCCCTCCACCCTCCTACCTCCCCCCCGAACACCAGTGTCCAAAGATGCTCATTGTCAGTGGGCTGTCGCTATTGCAAGCCCCCTCTGCGGGTATCAGGGGCACCCCTGCCTGTGGAGCGCAGGTTCCTCCCAGATCTACGTTGGGGGCTGCCCTGGACGGAACTTGCAACGGATGATGTCTCTGCCTGCTCACGTCCATGCATGTCCCTAAGGGTTTGTGAGAGCTCAGTGAGCACACGGCGCACTGCGGCAAGTTCGGCACATACGTCTTTGGACGTCGCATGCAGTTCCCCCCTCAGGCTCTCGGTGCTTCTCTCCATTTGGACTCTAAGGCTCTCGGTGCTACTCTCCATTTGTGCCCTTAGTGTCTCTGTACTTCTCTCCATTTCTGCCCTAAGTGTCTCAGTTGATGTTTCTATGTCTGCCTTGGTGCCCCCACATTCATCGGCATGGTCCTTGAGGAGCGTGGCCAGTTGCTGCTGTTGCACGATTAACTGGTCGAGGGACTGTTGCCTCTGCTGGGCCATGGCCATTTGCGGGGGTGTCGCAGAGGGGCTGTTGTCCTCATGTTGCCTTGCCACAGGGCTTGTGGGGGATGGCCAGTCGTCGTCTTGTGGGTGCCCCTGCGTGTTATCCTCATGTTGTACGGGATGGGACAGACAGGGGGATTGGGACAGGTCATGGATGGATCTGACTTCGACATCCCCGTCTTCTGTGTCGGAGCATGCTGCCATCAATGGGGTGTCACCTATGGTGCTGCTGCCACCAGAGGCAGTGCGTTCTGTGGCATCCGTTGGGGGGACCTGTGGTGGTGGTGTTGTGGGCATGCTGGCTGCTGGGGTGCCTGTTGATGTACCCTCCTCTGTGCTGCCACCTGATTTGTGCTGCTGCCGTGTCTTGATGCGTGCAGCTGAGGTGGAGGGTCTTTGGCCGTTGGTCTTGGCCCTCTTTGCAGGTGTGCTGGTAGGGGTGTCCTGATGCTCGTCGTTTGGATCGGACCCTGTGGTGGAGTAAAGGAGGGCGAGGGTTATTAATGGGTCTGTGGGTATTGGAATGGCATTGTATCACATGCATTGGGGTGGTACCTGAGGGTGATTTGGGTCGGGGCCTTGGAGGTGCTTTCATTTGTGTGTGGAGTGAGGGTGCAGTTGTTTGGCAGCCTGCAGTTAGGGTGTGCCTGCTGCACGTGTAGTGGTTGTTTTAGGGGTTTTTAATTATTTATGTATTTATTGTGAGTTTTAAAGTGCGCTATCAGGGCGATGTGTGTGGACGTTCTCCTGGACATGTGTTTCTGTTGCACTATGTGGACACATGGTACTTCACATGATTGGACATTGTGGATTTAGCATTGTTTTATCTGGCCCACCTACCTGAATCTTCGGATGTCTGCACTCCTTTCTCCATCCCTCCGACTCCCTCTATGCTCTCCATTCCGATGGTGGAGGCACAGATTTCTTCCCAGGGGGTCAACTTGATGGGTGATTCAGGACCTCCCCCGGTGGCTGTGGCAATGTTGCGGTTGGCAGAGAGTATGCTGCGGACGCGTATCCGCAGCTCGTCCCATCGCTTTCTGCATTGCTGTGGGTTGCGGGGTGCGGTCCCCACCGCACTTACCCGCTGTGCCACCAGAGCCCATATGGCCTTCTTGTTCGCAAGTGCCGTCCTGGTCATTTGCGTGGAGAAGACGACGGCAGCATTCTCCTGGAGGGTCTCTGTTAGCACGGTGAGTTCCTCACGGGAGAAGTGGACCTGCCGCTTGCGGTCGCACGCTTTCTTCGCTACTTTTCCCATTTTTCTTGGTTTCGCTAGGGTGGATGACGGGTTGGGGTGTGTCTCGGGGTAGTGTTTTTAGTGGTTGTGTGGTTTTTGTGGTTTTATAGGTGTACGGGGGGATGTTTCCCGTTCCGGGTCCATGTTTTTGCTTCCGTTTCCGTATATTTACGGTCACCGTACTTTCCGGTAGGCGCACACTGCGGTGTCCGCTGTGATGGGTGGCGGTATTGCACCTAGGGCGCCGTACGGCGGCGGTGTGGGCCGTTTTGGGGTCATTTCCGCCATCGCGGACTTTGCACTTCCGCCATGCCGTGGTGCTCGTGCCCGATGGGTCGGAATGGCCCGCACTTTGCTCCTTCGTGCAATGGCGGAAACGCTATTTACGCTGTGGCGGTCCGGTCAGTCACTTTCCGCCAGGGTCGTAATGAGGGCCAATGGGTCTATCGCTGACAGTTTTACAAAGATATGAACCCTTGCCACATACTCTCAGGAAGGTGATCATTACAGATTGTAAACAAATCAGTAGCCCATAAGAAACAGGATTATAAATATGATAGTATCTGGTATTCTTTGTTATGTCACATATCCTTGTATACATTGGTGTTTGATATAAATATAATTTTTGTATAACAGAGTACAATGCGACACAATGGAGATCTGGTCACTGGCCGGTACCAATAATAAATTTTTTTAAATAACAAAAATCTGATTGATTGAAAAAACAACAAATAAATACAAGTCGTATTTTATTGAATATTTAGAATGAGAAACAACTATGAATTGAAAAAAGAAAATTATCTTAAAGATTATGTTAAACTCACTTTGATTTGCCTGTGTCGACAAATCCAGTAGATACACCTGAACCACTCTGAAAACTCTGCCCTTATCTTTTTTAATTGTTTTTAATTTGCATTTGTAAAGTGCCTAAGCCCGAGGGCATCAAGGAGCTGTTGCAAACCAGTTGCATGGTACATATACTTGGAACTATATGGATTTACAAAAAAAGTAAGACATTGCACATTTAAAGTTTAGTCAGAGTGAGGCAACAGGAAGGTCTTGTCGCTTCTGAGTTCATTCATGACAAAGTAAGGCGAAGAGCCACGTTTTTAAAGTGTTCCTGAATGCCCAGTGAGAATGTGCAGCTCTTAGTGAGGGCGGAAGGGCGTTCCATTGGAAAGCTGCTATGGGCGGGAAGCTCACCCCTCCTCCTCTTGCACACTTGTATTTCGGTGGGATGATCCGGTGGGCATGGGAGGCTCTGACCGGTCTGGTAGAGTTAGCTTTAACAATTCTTTGAGCAAGGTATTCTGGTGCTGTGTTTAGAAGGAATTTGTGAGCAATGGCAACTTATACAACAGATACAGTTATCAGTCTATGGCTATAACATTGGGAATCCACCGTAAGTAGGCTATGTAGGACACAAACCTATATCAACTGTTAAAGAAAATGAATTTGTGGTTCAAATGAAAGTAAATATAAAGAGTAGTGGTTTGGTTCATTGTTTTAAAATATAGAATATGCTAGAAACGAGCAATTATAAAGGCGAGAAGAATGTGGTTCAGCATTATCTATATATAAAAGAAAAACATTGCAATTCAAATATAAGGCCATAGAAATATTTGGTTGAAAATGTACAAAGGTATAATCTGTGCAGACAGTATTTCTGTTGATTTTCTTTTCTTTCAAACTTTGTGCAATCTTTATATTGAAAATTAAAATCACATAGGAACAATGATTGAGTGATGGTTAAAAAATAGTATACATTAATATCGCATATGTGGAACATAAAAGGTTGATTTTACTGAATTTTCAAATAGGTTGATCTGTATAAAATGATACACATGATACCCATTCATTTCTTGGAATATGTGGACTAATGGTGCCACGAAAATCATATAAGTAACATCACCATTCTCAGAACTAAGCATGTAAGGCACGCTACCCGGAAGTCTGTTTGAAGAGTTACACATAGTGGCTGAGGATAATTTTCCGATATGTAAGCCATGCAAGTGGTGCTTTCGTGGCAATATGTATTTTCTTGTAAAGTCAGCATCACTTGACCACAATGTCAGGCACACCAAGTGGAAACGTCTTCCATTCGGCATGATATGATAGGTTATTTATAATGCGCTTAATACCTAGAGGTTTCTAAGCGTGGACCCAGGGATCTGCTTCCAAGGCTAGCATGTTGCCCCGGAGCTATCTTCCCGAGACATGGTTCTGGATCTGGTGAATCTTCGTCCCTGGTATCAGTTTTCTCTGCCATTTCTTGCTGCCTTTGCTCAATAGCATTTCCTTGTCCTATCTGGTTCAGAATACTAGCCATGATAGATGATGAATGAAAACTAAATGTAGAAACACAAAAAACAAGGAAATTACATTTAAAATCAAAGTTGAATTTAAGATTGTGTTTTTAAAAAACAGTGAAGTTAGTCAAGTATGTTGATTCAGGTATAGGGAGCGATAGTCCATAATGAATGTACAAGAATAAATTAACCTGCGTAGGGCTTTATATTTTCAATAGGTCCATCAGTAGAACGATTACTCAAGGTGTAATATATGGCTAGTAAGCACATAGAGGCTAGCACTTAGCAGTAACAGAAACACACAAGTAAACCTTTTTTTGTTTTTAAGGTGATGGTGGAGTTAGTAGCCGTGTACCATAAACTGAAAGTCTCATAGGTCATAAATAAATAAAAATAACACTGAACCACGAAACACAATAATACTGGCCTGGCAGAAAGGGTTTGTTGATACTTATTAAAGACAGAGGCGTCTTGCGCTTTTCCATGGAAACACGTCAGTGTATTGGGTACAGGGGACATTTAGCTCTGTCGTACCATAACGTCATGACAAGGGGAGTTGTATACTATATGTGGTAGCGGATATTACATATTGGGTTGTGTGCGCTATGATTTACTGCCACCAAGGCACTTGCCCTTAGATGGATCGCGTAGCCGATTCCATCTTCGCAAGATGGCTTTTGGGGACCTGAGCAGTTCGCAGATTTAAGTTGTTAAAAATGTAAGTGAAACTCTGTAAAAAGAAAATACATTTAATATGGTGTGATGCATAGGTGAGTAGGATTATTTGAATTAAATATGTGACTGAACCACCCGTTTAAGAATGGTTTACTGATTTATTTTTAAAAAATGGGTGGCGCTAAAAATTGTGTTGTTTAGACCAGTGGATAAATGTTTACTAATCTAGCTAATCATCTTAATATCAATTGGAACAGCTTATGAAAAGCCTTCATTTCGATTGGATTGTGTTCTCCCACGTATTCCTCATCTTTAATATTTGTTATCCAGGTTCAGCTGCTTGGGAAGTTTCATTTCGGCAGTGGGTGCTGTGCATCGATGACATCGACTCGATGTCCCTCGAGGGCCTCGGTCTCGAGTATGCTGTCATCGAAGGTATATATAGCACGCACAGCGCCCATTGGCTTCAGTTCAGTTTTTCCGCGAATGCTATTGCTTCGAGAAATACAGCGCGCTTCATTATTTAATCATATGCGAGTATGTCTTCGTCGACACTGACTACCCCGAAGAAAAGGGTTCAAGACGTGTCGCGATTGTGAATCGAAGATATCATTGACCGATCCACACTGTATATGTCTATGGTGTCTCGAAGTGGAGCAGAAGACCTCGGCCTGCTCAAAGTGCCAGTCGATGACCGGGAAGGCCCTGATGGAGCAAAATGGGAAATTGGCGGTAGGTTGTACACCAAAATCATCTACACCGACCAAAAAGCTTTTGACCGACGAATGGAGTGACGACTCTCCTTGGAGGAAGAAAGTTAATAGATCGTGGAGTGTCTCCCACCGCTCCTCATCGAAGGAATCTAAAAAGAGGCACCATAGGTCGTCTTCTTCACTTCATCAGCGGACACCTCCCCTGAGAGGGTATCTTGCCCTACCAAAAAATCCACTCCTGCCGAATGGCAGGCTGTGAATGAGGGACAGGCAGCCAGGAGTGGAACTTACGTAAAACCTTTATTCAGGATACAGGAATTCAAAAAGGAACAAAAAGTTCAAGAATGCTTCTTCTTTTTCTTGGAATATGGATGTGACTTCTCGACCTTGCAGCTAGTTCTCGTAAACCCACAGCGTCTCAGGCACAGTTCGCTCCCCCTCATAGTCCTAGAAGAGAATGGCAAAGAGACACCCAGTCTATCATTTGTTGGGGTCCAGGTAGCCAATCAGCACGGACTTGGCTTGGTTCTCTATAAATATCCCCATAAGCCCCGCCCCCTTTCTCTTGGTTTGAAGGAGGGATGCCTGCGCGGCCCGCCAAGTCCGGGTCCCCGCGAGGAACCTCCGTCTTGAAGAGGTCTGGCACCCTCGAGGTCTCTGTGACGCTTTCTGAAGGTGAGTGTTGACGGTGAACTCAGAAGCGGGTCTCTGCCTTCCGCGTCACTGGGTACGGCCTCGACTGTGTTGTGAAAGGAACCACGTGGGAAGCCGGCGTCTGCCTGTGAAGGCGTTCGGCTTGCCACGGTCCATGCTGCACTCGGAGCGGAACCCCGCCCCGGTAAGCCAGCGGTTGTCCGGGAAGGACGGCCCAATCGCCTCCGTTCCGGTTTTTCCGTTCGCTGGAACAAACTCTTCCCGCGTATCCTATACTCATGTAAGCAGTGTCAGCCGTAGTCCTTTCATCCACGTCTCTCTTAATGCTGTCTTCCGGGGTTCCAAGACTGTTAATTATCTGGACTGTGCTCTCCCGACCTCGCAGCTTGGTCGCTTGGTACCCCCTCTCAGGTGGTCTTCCTTCGATCGGGTGCTCTCTCTCATGTGGTCCCTCCTCTCGCCTCTTCCCTTTCATGCCGTCCATATCCCTCCGATCACACGGCTTTTAGAGCAGAAATGCTAAAAGTCTTTGAAAAGCAGAGACCCACGGCAAGCCATGCTCGTACCGCGCCTTCCAAAGAAGCCGGTAAGGAAAGGGGTCGACCTAATTCCTGCGTGCCCTCCAGCCCAGCACGAAGGCCTGACCCTCACCAAGAGACGTCAAGGCCTCATTTAGATGTTGTATAATTGAAGGATCCGTCGAGCCGAAAACATAAGAAACACAGGTTGAGGTTGACTCTTCCATAGATGCCGGCTGCACCTTTGACGCCAGCCAAGCCCTCGACATCAGTGTTACCTTCGACAGCAATGGCGTCAAAGCCAGCTGTGCCATCAAAGCCAGCTGCGCCATCGACGTCGAGCACCCCATCAAAACCTATGGCGCCAGTGAAAAATGTTTCTTCCAGCGTCAAATCCAGTGTTCATCAAACCCTTGATGCCTGAAAAAACGCATACACCTTTACCAAGGAAGGACTATTTTAAGTCTCTTACCTCAATTTTAGGAAAATGATCCCTCAGATAATGATGCACCATTTGGCCTCCAATGTAGTACGCCAAATGTGCCAAAAAGGTTAATCTCTGAGGAATCAAGGTTGAAAGACCTTTATGACAATCTGCAGTTGGCCAGTGGGGTCGACGCCTCACCTGAGCTTCAGTTTGGAAGACCAGCGGCTGGGGAGCATGCTAATGTACCATACAGACAGCTCATGTCCAAGGGTGCAGAATATATGGGGTTGAGTAGGCCTCCGTTACCATTCAAAAGCATGATCTGATGGACATCCTGGATAAGTGTCCTCAGTCCGATCCTTTTTTAACTTTCCACATTGCTCTGCAAAAGAGGGTGGCTGCGAATCGGGAGATGCCAGAAACCAATCCTGCTGTGAATAAAAACTTGAACAAGAAGTACCGCCTTTCCAGTAGTAACCCCGACTTCCTGTCTAAACCCCCCACTCCAGAGAGTCTGGTGGTACAGGCAGGTACCACAACTTCTAAGCAAGCAGCTTACCCTACCATCCCTTCAGATAGGGACCACCAAAAAGTAGATGGATGGGCAAGGAAGGTATTTTCTGCAGGGAGTATGTGGCTCAAATCAGCCAACTCCACATGTCCCCTTGGAAAATGTACATTCACTCTATGGGACTGCATTTCCATGGTGGCAGAGCACATTCCTGAGGGGGATGAAAGAGACTGGTTCTTACCCATGATTAGAGATGGCAAAGAAGCCATGTGTCTCTTCAGTCAGGTCTGCATTCTGCTGACCGCATCAGCAGAGCCATGGCTACTAGTACCATTATGTGCAGATATACGTGGTTGAGGAAGCCAGGTTTTGCCCCGGATGTCCAATCCAGACTCCTCAACATGCCCTTTGACGGGTCTTATCTTTTTGGCAACAAGGCTGATGAGAGCCTTGAAGTTGCAGACCTCAAAGGTGGCAGCCAATTCTTTAGGTACCGCTATTAGGCAACCTCAGCCTTTTCGGCCTAGTGGACAGCCTTGGAGGGGTAGATCTTTTTGCTACTACTCCTCAGTTGGAAGGACGAGAGGATCGGATGGTCAAAGAGGCCAAAGAAAGTTCCCTTGTAGTGGGCGCGTCGAGGTGCGAAACCAGCTCAGGCAGGGGCCTCTTTACCATCAGCCACCTCTGAGGTCTTGAGTCACAGTTCACCAGTGGGGGCAGACTATCTCAGCATATAGGAGAATGGCGAGACATTTCTTTGGATCCTTGGGTATTGGGAACCATAGTCCATAGGTACTGCCTTCCTTTCATACAGACACCTCAGAGCAATCCACCGGGGAGCCACTTTTTGAGGATTCCAGATCCGCTCCTTGTGCAGGAGATTTTAACCCTGCTAGAGCAAAGCGCTATAGAGCAGGTGCAAGGGACAAGGGATGGTATTCCCCTTATTTCCTAATACCCAAAAAGGACAGAGGACTGAGACCCATCTTGGACTTGAGATACTTGAACAAGTTCCTCAGGAAGGACAAGTTTAAGATGGTCACTCTTTCTCAGATCCTTCAGGCCCTCCAACTCCAGGATTTGTTGGTGTCATTGGACCTTCGGGATGCTTATTGTCATGTGCCAATCCATCTCAAGCACAGAAAATACCTAGGGTTCGCAGTTGGCGGTACTCGTCAATTTCGAGTCTGCCGTTCGAGCTGACCTCCGCCTCAAGGGTTTTTACCAAACTGATGACGGTAGTGGCAGAGAGTCTCAGGAGAGGGGGCATTCACATTTACCCCTACCTGGACGATTGGCTAACCAGGGCGCGTTCTCCCGAACAAGTCCGGGATCCTCTCAATGTCACCTGCCACTCTCTCCACAGACTGGGATTCTCCCTTCTTTACAATAAATCCCATATGACACCTTCTCAGAAACTCCAGTTCATCTGTGCTGTTCTGGTTACATCCTTGGGAAAGAGCTCGCCACCCGAGGTGAGGGCTCAAGACATTCTACAGATGGTCTCCCAGCCTTTGATTTTTCTGAGTTTGCTCAGCCTCATGGCATCCTGCATCATTCTGGTGGCAGAGGCCCGCCTGAGAATGAGATCCCTTTAATGGGTTCTTAGAACTCAATGGTACCAGTTATCCGGAAAGATGTCGGACCTACTTCACGTTCCAAGCATGGTCGGACAGGATCTTCTGTGGTGGGCCTACAAGGACAACATTCTGAAGGGAGAACCCTTTTGGCAACCATGACCAGAGATAACTGTAGTGACGGGCGCCTCACTCATGGGGTGGGGAGCCCACACCAACGATCTGACAGTCAGCGGTCGTTGGTCTTCATCAGAGTCCAAACTACATATCAATCTTTGGAGCTGAGGGCAGTCAGATCAGCGGTGAAGGCCTTCCTGCCCTCTGGGGAAATCATGTCCTTATGACGGACAACATGGTGGCCATGTACTACCTCAACAAGAGAGGAGGTGTAGGGTAATTTGCAGAGAGGCAATGCAACTCTGGTACTGGGCAATCCAAGAAGGTATCTCTCTATCCGCTGTTAATCTAGCCGGAGAAGAGAACCTGGCAGCAGACGCTCTGAGCAGAGCACAGTGTCCCACGAGCGGGAACTAGCTTAGGAAGTCCTTCAAGAGATCTTCACCCTTTGGGGAATCCCGCAAGTGGATCTGTTTGCGACCAGTGTCAACCAGAAGTGCGAACTGTAGTGCTCCAGAGAATTACCCGCAAGAGCTCTACGGGACATGTTTGTAGTGGACTGGGAGTTTCCACTCCTGTATGCATTTCCTCCAGTCCCTGTCATTCCTCACAGGATCAGG
Organism: Ambystoma mexicanum; assembly: GCF_040938575.1. Taxonomy (NCBI): domain Eukaryota; kingdom Metazoa; phylum Chordata; class Amphibia; order Caudata; family Ambystomatidae; genus Ambystoma; species Ambystoma mexicanum. The sequence continues at coordinate 813,288,727 of NC_090927.1, forward strand.
AGGTTGAGAAAGTTCAGGAAACACATGATCCTAATTGCCCCGGATCGGGCCAGGAGGACGTGGCACCGGGACCTTCTGGGCATGTACATCTGTCCTCCAATACGTCTTCCACTAAGGGAGGACCTTCTCTCGTGGGAGGAGGGTCAAGTTCTCCATCCAGAGGTCGAAACACTCAGCCTTCACGCCTGGTATCTGAGAAGCTGAGATACAAGGATTTGGACCTCGCAGATGAAGTAATGGAGATTTTGCTTTTGGCCAGAAGGCCAGCAACAAAGTCCTTGTACTGTTGCCGTTGGAACAAATTCTGCAGCTGGTTCAGGGACAAGAATGTAGACCCTTTTCTGTGCAAAACACCTGAGGCGTTATCCTTTCTACTATCCTTAGCCAATCTGGGGCTCCAGATTGGAACTATTAACGGCTATTTGCCGGCACTATTCATCTTTAAGCGCTTGTCTGAAGAATGTTCATATTTAAAAATTCCACTGTTGACACATTTTCTAAAGGGGCTCACCAATGTTTCCTCCTTTCCAGGTTCCAATTTGGGACCTTAATTTGGTACTAAAATTCCTAATGTGTGCACCCTTTGAAACTTTACGCTCATGTCCTCTATGGTTGTTAACCTTTAAAACCATTCTCTTGGTAGCTCGAACTTCAGCACGTAGAGGGAGTGAGTTGCAGGCACTTTCGTCCAAGCCACCCTTTACAATCTTTCACAAGGATAGGGTTGTTTTGAGGGTTAAATCTTAATTTTTACACAATCAATTCTGATTTTCACATAGGACAGAAAATTGTTTACCTTCTGTCTATCCCCCACCTCAGCCTGGCAAGGAGGAGGAGAGGTAACATAGGTTGGACCCTCGCAGAGCTTTAAGCTTTTATATATCTGGACTGTCAAAATTTTGCATTGATGGCTATACGGCCCACAAACTGGGTCAGGCTTTTACAAAACAGACAATATCCAGTTGGATCATTCTGGCAATCTCAGAATGTTGGTCTGGCAGGGAAGGATCCTCCTGAAGGATTAAGGGCCCATTACACCTGGGGCATGGCTACCTCTACATCCCTGCAAAGGGGTGTACAGATAAAGTATTTGGGAAGCAGCAACGTGGTCTACTATTCACACGTTCACAAAATATTACTGCCTGGAGTCTTCCCTCGGTCAGGATGGGAGCTTTGAAAAAGAGGTCCTGCATTTGGTTCAGTTGTGTGGGGAGTGTTGGCGAGTGTGGCGACACACAGACACAAACTGACCAGAGGGATCTTTGCAGACGTGATTGCTCCCGGAACGGTGTTTGTAGGTGGAGCCTACTGTTCAAAAACTCCAACTTCCGCGTATGCAGAGCATGTGGGGAGTGTTGGCGAGTGTTAGCACTCTGGAAGCGCTGACAGAGGAGGGCAGTCGGCTCATGCAATGTGGACCATCTACCCCTTCTACTTTTCACTCGTGAAAAGAGTCTACCTTCCAGACGCCAACTCTGCTGTGTTCCGGCTCTGCTTGCACTGTTCTCATTGAGGACGGTGCTGCGAGCGAAAGGCAAGTGAACCTGAAGGGTAAGGAGAGCCGCACCCTACTGAAACCTATTGAACTTTATTTGTTTGGCTGGGACTTAAAAGTATCTATTGTGACCCAATTGATAGCACGTGTCTCTGACTAGGGCCGTATAGGACTATTGCATCTTGGATTTAGAGCCACTCTATTTGGCAATTTTAGCACAGAGACCTAAACGAATTTCCCGCCAAATTGTAATTAAACAGTTATGGCTATAAAGGCGTGGCTGCCCAATAAAGTCTATGGAATCAGCTAAGCAAACAGGAGCTCGGACTAGTCTACAATTAAAAATGGGAAGCATACTACCAGATTCTCCTTCGTTGAACTTGGAAAGTGAACCCCAGATTGAAACAACTGAACTGGGTGGGGAAGGGGGCCCTAGGGCTAGTTTCAAAATGGAAAAAATGCGATCATCCTGCAAATGCTCTTGTACCCCCCCCCCCCTCCAGCAGACTAATATCAATATAGAAAATACCAATGGAACATCATCCCATGGTATGTCAAATTCTGAACTTGCGGCTAAACTAGCAGGAGACTTGTCTGTACTATCAGAAAAAATAATGAATCAAAGACTGAAAAGCTTGTACTTCATAAAAGATAAAATGGAGGCTCTGGAATCCGAAGCCCTGACAAATAACAAAACAAATGCCGAAGAAGAGCCGGTGACTCTGGAGATCGGAGACTTGCCATCAGTCCCTACGGTATCGGAGAGTTGTCCTCTGCCTTTACCGGAACTGATACCTGAAAATTCTCCTAATATGGGGAAGGAATTTTCTCCAACGATCCCACCGCAATTTGACTCAAACGACAATGAGGAGTGTTCTCATAATATCAATGACTCAATAAATGCTTCTACAGTTGAGGATTTAAATACTGAACCACCCCCCCAAAAAATGCCTTTTCAATCTTTAAAGCTCCACGAACAGAAGCTGAGAAGAACAATACTTCCAGAGGCAAGAAAAGAAAGAATGACGTCCTAATTGAAAAAAAGTAAAAAAAAATATGAAAGCGATCCCAAAGAAACAAATGACTGGTGCAAGAGCTTTCCCGAGGAGTATTCCTACTCCACCACAGGAACTCCCCGTAGTAGCTTTAAAAAAGCAAGAAATGAACTATCGTTGAACATAGTTCCAACAAGTAAAATAGCCTTGGAAACTGCTGTGGATGAAAAGAATGACGACAATAGCAACATCTCATTCCAATCGGAGGGGGATCTTAGCGATCTGGTAGAGTTAATAGTAGAAGATGAAGATGCTCAACGGAATAATTTAAGAGCCTCAGAATGGCAGGAGATTGACAAGCAAGAACAACTGACCTGTCTAAAGGGAATAGAGGCAAACCAAAGGACCCCAAATCCTAATAAGGAGAAATTAACATCAACCTTCCTAACGTTGGAGGAAAAAAGGAAAAAGGAGTGCTTAATTAAAAGATGTGATTCTGAAAATGGGAATCAAAGAACCAGAATAAGATCTCCCTCTGCCGAAATGAGATTCCCCAAGAAAAACACTGTCATTCAGAGAACAAGTGACTGTCAAACAGAATATGGAGGTCTGCAACAAGAGTAAAAATAACAACTATGATAAAAGGCAAAAATCACACCATCACCCGAATAACAATGGAAACACCAACAGACCCGACCGGGCCAACAGAAGGGATGATCCAAAGATAATATTGGCGAGAAGTAATGTGCTAAAACTCATCCGCCATATGCCGGCCCTACGAAATATTACATTGGAGGACATAAGAGTGGTAGAATTTATATTAGAAGACAGAGGTGATAGACTAATCTTGCACTTAGAGTCGATAAGGACTAAAGAAGCTCTGTGGAAAAAAAAAGGAGACTACTCGCCTTGGGATATGACTTGAAGGAACATACTTCAACTCATACCGTAGAAAATGCAGCCATAAAAAAGCCGAGCCAGCAGAGCAACTCCGCAAAACAGGCCCAAAAAACCCCAAAGCCACCTATCCGGACATTTTTGAAAAAAGAATTATCTGAATTGGGGAAATGTACGATCAGAAATGAAGAGGGTGCCAAACATGACCAACAAAATATGAAGAAACAAAGGAAAGCTCTCCTAGACCATAAGGATTGGTCATGGGTTGCCGGAAGCATGGTGAAAAATAATTTATAGACTTTGGACCTGATAGAGGCAGAGGAGCTAAACCTAGGCTGCTGGAATACCAAGGGCTTTGAGTTTCTCTTCACTGATAAAGACGTAATTCTTGGGGGATATAACATCATTTGCCTCCAAGAGATGTGGCTGAGAAAAAAAACAGCATGGGATGGTTATGAGGTGTACTGGAACCCGGCATTGAAGGGAGTGTTAGGGAGACCTTACTCTGGCCTATTGACTTAATAAAGGTTGATGGTGGTATCAGAGTAGCTTCCCACTCCACCCCAAATGCCTATACCAAGATCCTGGAACTGGAACTAACTCCAACAAGGTGCATCGAGACTCCTATGGTGGAATATGCATGGATTCTGACTAGATTCATCAATCAAAAAAATAGCCCTAAAGGAAACATCGAACTAGTATCAGCACATATATATGATATGGAAGTGGTTAAATGACGCCGGATTTATAGAGCTGAAAGGAGTAAATTAAAACGGAGTCCTCACTCTCAAAAAGAGCTCCTCCTCAGGAAATGTAGCCAAACCTATCAAAATTGCATAAAGAGTCATGAACAGATATTTAAACAACAAGACACAGAAACGATCCTGCGAGTAATTTGCAGTAATAATTCCTGTAATTTATGGGAACTAATTAACAACGGCAGAGCCAGTCGAAATCTGTCACCTCTTTGTAGGAGTATCGGAAGAAAAATGGGTAAATTTCTATAATGAACTGTTCATGGCTGTGGCCACAAGGCCTCAAAAAAGGGAGGAAAGGTTGACCCTATGAGGGCGGTTTGAATTTGATAAGGAAGAACTGGTGAGAATGATTAAGAGACTTAGTACATTGTGAGCTGCTGGTCCGGATGGGGTCGCTAATGATGAATTGAGAAGCAACCCGGAAGCATAGGCTGGTTTTGCATTTTCGCTGTTCATACAGATAACGTAAAATCGCAGAATTCCATAATCCTGGAAGGAGGGCTAAGTAGTCCCCATTTTTAAGAAGGTCGATATGACAGATCCGAAGAACTACCGCCCTATCGCCCTTCTGGACTCTTGGGAAAACTTTTTGCGTCACTTGTACTTACAGATCTGAACACGTGGGCATATTCGAGGGGCATTTTGGACCCTAGACAGACTGGCTTCCTTAAGGGGGTGGGGACCCAGCTGAACCTTTTCACCTTGAATCTACTCAAACAAAGAGCCCTATTAAACAACACCATAATTTGTATGGCCTTCTTCGACCTCCACCATGCTTTTGATGTGGTTGATAGATCAAGATTGTGGGACAAAATGAAAGCATGGGATTGCCCAGTGGATATCTTGGAAGCGGTCCAAGCCCTATACTCCGGGACATCTATTCGGGTCAGATTAGGCTCCGATGGTCGACTGTCCAAACAAATCTGGACATTTAAGGGCCTAAAACAGGGATGCGCGTTAGCCCCTATTCTCTTCTGTTTATATATAGCAGACTTGAACATCTCACACAACATCATCTGAGCGTTCCCACCGAAATTGAATGGAAGGTAATTAGCATGGTTACTATATGCAGATGATATTGTTTTTTTAGACCAGACTGAAAAAGGATTGCAGAGGAGAATAATTGCCTTCAATGTCTACCTTAATAATAATGGTATGAAATTGAATGCAGGGAAATCGCAAGTCTTGATTATGTCAGCCGCCAGAAAAAAGAAAAGAACAGTCTTTTCATGGAAAGTTGATAACACATGCTTGGAGGTTACTGACGTGGTAAGTTACCTGGGAGTGAAAATAAATAGAAATACTAACGAAAGTACCCATGTAGTCTGGCTAAATTCCAAATGGCAAGCACTCACGAATCAGGGAATTGCCATCCACAGACGTTATGAAGCCTTTTCAATATTACCAATCCTAAAGTTCTACCGACAAAAGGTCATCCAAGTTCTGACCTATGGGGCAGAGACCTTACCAAACAGAAATAAAAACATATGGCCACAAATGGAAGGCATGTTTTGGTAAAGGATTTCAAGGCTTCCGAATTGTTTATCTACAGTAAAAATTCGACGTGAGCTGAGATGATCTTCATTGGCTTCTATTGTGCTGTGGAGGGAAATTTCGTTTTTCAGGAGATGCATCATGCAAGAAGCCTCTAACTCCTATTCTGTACCGTGCTTAGAAAGTGATCACTGAGAAAAACTGCTAGACGATTGGTATGTGAATACGAGTAAAACCCTAAAACTCCTAGAGGCTGACATGACCACATTAAAGGAAAACCTGCTAAAGGTAAAAGATCTTCTGGAAAGAGCTGATTGGATTAAGTCCATCAAAGCTGGGTCTGACCTATCAAATGCATTTAGGTGGTGGACGGAGAAGAGGGGATTAAATGAACCTCCTGATTATTTCTGAAAATTTCCATTTACATTATATAGAGAACTTCTCCTTTGGTGCAGAATGAACATAATGCCAACGAAAGAAATCCAATTCAAGCGTAGCCAAAAGGGAATTGAGAATAATAACTGTTGGTTCTGTAACAAAAAGGGAATAGTGGAATCTCTCTACCATATAGCCATGATCTGTGAAAATCTAGAAGTTGAACGAGCCTCTTATATGGGTGAGTTTAGGAGGGGAACACTAAGCCCATAGGGCTACTGGCACTGGATCCTGATTGGCAACAAAAAAGGTCCGACCTTGGCAATGTTGAAATTTATCAATGTAATGATAGGCCCAAAGAAAGAAGACAATGAGTGAGGGGCTTAATCGGGGCATTTTTATTTTTCTTCTTCTTTCCCTTTCTTCTGCATAGAGGTGCAGATGTCCGGGCACTCGATGGGAAGTTTAATTTGAGAATGGAGTGTGAGAGATGATAATGGCCAATTTTGTGAAAGGTTGGAGGATTGGTTTTGGAATTATTGTCTCTTTCTATCTCTAAGGAAAACCGTTTAAAGGTTTTGTGTATACTAGAAAAGAAAAAAGTGAATTTGTATTTTGTTTACTTTCTCATTTCTCCTAGTATGAAACCAATAAAAACGTTTAAAAAAAACAAAAAAAATGTGGTTCATGAGAACTTTAAAAAATTGAATTCTACTCCCTCCTCCAAATCAAATACTGCTTTGGGAGTCTATCAAAGATGAGGAATGCATGGGGGGACACAATCCATTCAAAGAACAAGTACTTACCTCTGGTCACATTATTTCAACTGGATGTTCCTCCCACGTATTCCTCCTCGCCCTCCCAACCTACCCCTCAGAAGAAAGTCCCATGCAATTACAGCTTTTCATGGTTGTGCAGGTATTTCTACTGTGGGAAAAAGCAGAGCTGCAGCCAACAGTGCTATATATACCTTTGATATCATCCTCGAGACGGAGGCCCTCGAGGGACATCGAGTCGATGTAAAGCGCCCTCTGCCGGAATAAGAAATTCTGAAGCAGCTGAAGCTGGACAACAAATTTCAAAGATGAGGAATACGAAAGGCCACCAGGGGGGGCGCATAGGCGATGGCTGCCTGAAGACGCTGCTCCCGCCGAAACTTGGCCGTGTTGAGGGATTGAGCCCCCCCGCAGTCCCCGCACGGAACATCTCCGGTTCTCAGTGGCGGTGAACCCCGGGGGACCCCCCCCGGGCGAAAGCGATGCCGAAAGACCCTCGGGTGCCCGAGAACGAGACCTCGCGGCCCAACGAGAGGATCCACGAGAGGCCCCGCCCGCCTCCGGAGCTGCGTGTGGAGTCGTGGTGCGCGGTAGCCGTTGAAGCCTGCAAGCGCGCCTGACCTCTCCACCCCACCCCAGTCACAGAGCACGCCAGCGCTCCGGCGGGGACTCCACCGTCGGGGCCCCGCGTCACAGGAGGACGGTACCAGCACGGAGCGGAAGCCCCAGGCGGCGGCGACTTGAGCCGCGGACCTGGACCCGCCAAAGGAGAGGCAGCCCGCTTGACCCGAACTCCCGAACACGGAGTCGAGCAACAGGGGCGCCGAGGCCCGTCCAACGGACCCTGGCGAGAGCCATCAGAGCGGTGGACAGTGGACAACAGCGGGACACGGCTGGTGAGGAAGGTGAGAGGCCCAGGCGGGAGGAGACTTGCACAGGTGGTGGCCCCTGGGCTCCTTCCCAGGGCGAGTGCCCGCCTCGAGACGAACTCTGAAGAAAACATGGCCGATAGTATCTAATCAGCATGCCGTGGGCGCTGCGCCCCCCTTCCCCGGGGGCCTAGCCTGGACCTTCATCCGATCACAATTTGACACACATCGTCGCCACCTCCCCACCACAGGGACAGACGACCACAAGCAGCGGGAAAAGGGCGTGTAAAGAGTGTGAGGCCCCCACTGGAGGCCGGTGGGGCGTGTGCCCGCTCAAAGATAGCTCCCCACGGAGCGGATTTGCCTGAAGGAGAGAGGGCAGGGTCATCGCTCTTGTCCCCCGAGGACCGCCGGCCGGAGGGAGAGGAGGGGAGATCGGATGAGTTGGCGCCACACCCTCCAGGAGTACCGTTACCAGGACGCCAGAAGGGAGAATAGCGGCCTGGAACGGATGACCAGAATGTCCCAGCCCGAGACCTCGCCCCCGCCCACCCTTACAATGGAAAAGGGCTTTGCCTCGGTCCTGCAGGAGATCAGAGACTTGTGGGCGGACATTGCCCAGAAAATGGAGAACATGGACCGTAGGGTGGACAAGGTCGAGGACAGACTGTTGCAGCTGGAGACCAACCAGTCCTCAGCAACGACCCAAGAGATGGACATGTCCCTGAGAATAGCTGCTTTAGAAAAAAGAGACGAGGAGAGGGCCAGGCAAATGGACGATTTCGAAAATGGGGAACGGAGGAACAACCTCAGAATGTTTGGGGTGCCGGAGTCGGAGGGAGAAACGGAAAGAGAATTGAACCGGGTGGTGAGGGACATCATCGCCCTCCTTTTCTCAGACAAGATGACGACCGAACCAACGTTTGATCGGGTCCACAGAGCGGGGGTAGAGCTGGGGGCCCCCGGTCAATTCTGGTCCGCTTTCATTACTACACCGAGAAAGCGAAGGTTCTGGAGGAGGCCAGAAAGACACGGGAGATAACCTATAACAATGCACAAGTGTTCGTTTTCCAGGACCTCTCTTCATACACGCTGGCCAAACGCAGGATGTGCGCCCTCTAAAACAAATGCTAAAAGAGAAGGGGGTGCTCTATAGATGGGGGTACCCCTTCTCCCTCACGTTTGAGTACGAGGGTCAACGGTCGACCCTGATTACAGAGGAGGACATAAGGGGAGCCATCCAAGAGTATGTGTCGGACTCATCCTCGCAGAGAGAACCCACGGGATTTGCAGCGGAAGGAGCCAGAGAACGCAGGCCACAAGGACAGAGGAGAAAGAAGAGGGGTCCACGGAAATTTAAGATACTGAACCCGCCGTCCCCAACGACGAACAGGGAGGATGCCGACCCCGGACACGGAGGAGCGGGCCGGTCGGGCCTGGGATAGTCTGGTAGCTGAAACACCAATCTGGAAGTGAAAAAGGGTACGGGGAAACCGGGAAAAGAACTTAGTTCACGATCACAACGTCCAGCCTGGCTCAAAGATGAGTTGACTTACAGGACCATGGGGTCCAAGGACATAAGGGGCCTCCCAGAACAGCAAGTATGTCGGCTACCTGGGGGAGGGGGATTGAGGAGGGTGCGGGGGGGAAAAGGAGGGCTCAAAGAGGAGTGATTTCCGACATTAGCCCAGCCGGAGGCGGTAGGCTGGTGGTCCGGCCAATTACCACCAATGGTGGAACTATTTGGCTGGACGCCGGGGTGGGGGGTGGGGGTTGAAGGAATAGTTGGGGTTGTTCAGTTCGAAGGGGGGACCAGGGGGCAGTTGGGGACAGGTTTAAGGCCCACCTGGGGGTGCAGGGGGCAAGGGAGATCAGGTTATGACACAAAAGGAGCTGGAAAGGAAAAGTGCCATGAGTCAGCTATCCAGTAAAACGTTGATCCTAGACAATGGCTGAGGATCTGCCTGCCCTGGGCGTGGGTTCCCTTAATGTGTGGGGGTTGAACACCCCAACCAAGAGATCCTTAGTCTGCAGGGAATTCAGGAGGGCAAAGCTTGACCTGCTCTTTCTTCAGGAACAAACTGGGCACGGGGGAAGGAACCGAAACTGCGAGGAGGCGGGATCGGGGAGGTCCTCAGCGCATCCCACAGAACCAAGAAAAGAGGGGTAGCCATTCTGCTAGCAAGGGATGTTGGCTTTGAAGTGGAAGCCACGGTGAAGGACCCAGAGGGTCAATATCTGCTGGCAAGGGGCTCTTTGCAGGGCTCCCCTTTGACTCTGGCAGTTGTATACGGCCCCAATGAAGGCCTGGCGCAATTCTGGGAGGGAGTGAAGGACCGATTGAAATTTTTTGTTCACGGGATGTTGGTGGTAGGGGCGGATTTCAATATGGTCCTAGACCCAACCGCGGATAGAAAACGCTTGGGGCCCCAGCCCACTAGGGCTGCAGATGAAACCATGGCCCGTACCTTCCAGAGGGTCAACGTGGAGCTGGGCCTGGTGGACACCATTCCGACTCCTAAGACAGGGCTCCCCTCCTTCACATACTACTCAGCAATCCACTCATCATACTCCTGTATAGACTACATCCTGGTAGACGAACCCCTTCTCCCATGTCTCTGGCCACAGGGTTGATCCGGTCCCTTGGTCCGACCACGACTTGGTCCGTACCACCATAGTAGGGGGACGGCGGAGTGGCAGTAGAGGGCGATGGAAATGTAATGACTCCCTGTTGAAGGACTAAGTTCTGGCACAGGAAGTGCAGGACGCCATCTCGGAGTACTTCGAGTTGAATGACAATGGCGAGGTGGGCACACACGTGCTGTGGGACGCCTTCAAGGTGACCTTACGTGGTGTCCTCATTAGAATGGGAGCCTGTTGGGCAGAAACCTGTGTAGTTCCCTTAGGGAACACTGCAAAAGATTTAGGACTACAGGTGTTAGCGGTAAACCCACTTTGTAGCAGTCTGTACCACCCAGATTTACCTGGTAGCTGTGGCTGAGAAGTCAGACTCCTCTCAAGAAGAGTGAGGCAGTATGCAGAGTATACACAATAGGCACTCAGACACAATAATACAAGCAAACACTGACCAGAGCTTTGGTATCAAAGTATATCATTATTTATTTAAAAATACACTGTTTGAAACACTCCAGCACTCTTGTTGTAAAATATTCTAAACACAGTTACTATTGTAATATATACACCCCTTTTTCCTTATCAGATAAGTCTTAGTAAAACACCACTTATTTTCATACAGAGGTGAGCGCTTAACTAGATGGCACTCCAATAAGTTTGTGAACAAGGGAGGGAAAAAAAACAGAATATGGAAAGGTACACCACTCTAAGATTCAGGAACACTGTTAGCAAGGCAGAAGAGCAAAAGTCACTGGTGAGCCAAAGTCCAAAGGCTGGGCCCACTCTTAGAGAGAGCAGAGCACAAATGCGCCCAAGATCGCACAGTTACACTAGGCTTAGAAAGTCTTGCAGAGAGTTCAAAAAGAGTTTAGAGAGGCTTAGGAAAGTTTAGCCAGGGTGTCCCAGGCTAACCCAGGTTCGAAAGCCGGGGGCTAAATCTACCCCGTACAGTCGGTAGCAAGGGAAGCCAGGCGGGACACGGTACCTTAAGTGGGAAGGATCCTCCAGTGGTGGCAGTTGTTCCTGGCAGTGGGTGCAAGTCGCGTTGTTGAACTGCAGGGGAGAAACCAGCCGCTGAGTTTTCTGGTTAAAGGTGGTACCTTTGGTTCGCGGTCGTGGTAAAACGTGGTATCCCGGTTGCCGGGGTGCTTGGCACAGGCAAGGCGGCCACGAGGTACGTTGGGAAGGCGAAAAGACGGTGAAACTGGTTATCCCCACCAGTCAAAGGAAGAAGACTCTCCGGCGGGAGATGTCCTCTGTCGTTGGGAAAAGTGGTGAGACGGTCCAGCAGGGCTCCACCGGTGGTGTCGTCGTGGCAGGTTGGCTCAGCTTCTCCCTCGTGGGATTCTTAGGTCATGTGGCGACTTCTGAAGTTCCAGTCCCCAAAGCCCTGCTTTTATGCAGAAAACCCCCATTCACTCAGCCTAGCTGTCACTCAAACATGCTAAGTGGTGAGCCGGCCGGCTCACCACTTGGGCCAATCAGGACGGAGTGCGACTTGAGTTGCCTAGGCAACTCAGTCCAGGGTGCCTAAATCCCGCTCCACCCCTCCTAAGTACCCCAGACAGAGTGGCACCACTTTGGAGGGCTTCTGTGGAGAAGCCCGCCAAAAAGTGGAAGAAAGGGCTTGACTTGGGTTGGAGTCACAGAAGAGAACACAAACGCCATTTTAGAATCAAGTTTTGGCAAAAAATACCAACCGGAGAATTAATATTAATTAAATAAACCGGCGGTATGTTCGAGGCTACCGTAAATAATTAAATAAAGATAGTAGCCTAAAACAATGGGAAATTCCATAGGAAAATATTTGCGGTTGAATATAAAAAGTAGTATCCAATGCCACCAGCCAATACCAAATCAGGGGGGACGGAGACGTGCCCCCTCGACTAACAGACCCCGGGGCAATTGAATTGCCCCAGCCAGTACGTCCACAATATGATGGTTTGTACTGGTTCTGTTCAGAATTTAAGACTAGTAAAGTCAATGGTGACTTTACATGCCCTGGGAGACAGTAGTCAGTCCCAGGGTATGGAGTCTATACTGGGGGGTCACTATGACACCCCTGTGTTACTGCACTGAGGATGCTGTGTAACACACATCACAAAAACACATTAAGCCCTATGGGGTAAAAGACCCCATAGCCCATTAAACACATCTAGATTCAAAGAAACACACTCAAATCATGTCCAAGAGTGAGGGTAAAAGAGTCTCACTCTTGGCAGGAGAAAAAAATAAACCCCAAAAATCCAGCAAAGCTGCTGGGGGACTCACTAGGTTAGGAAATTCAGCCTAAACAGAGAATTCTCCCTAACAGAGCCCAGAAAAAGAGGGAGAGCGAGGCCCAGGAAAAGTCCCTGAGGGAAAAGATAGCCCAACTTCAGCCGGGTGACCTCCCGGAGGCACCCCTGGAAAGGGATCAGATTGCCTCCCTAGAAAACTATAAACTCTGGTTGAAAGACCTCCTGTTAAGACTGAGCGGAGCCTCCAACTAGTGAAACAAAAATATTATGAGAAGGGGGACGGAGCTGACAAAATTCTGGCCTGGAAACTTTTTTTATTTTTTTATTTATTTTTATTTTCAATAAAACCAAACAAAATAACACACATTCCAACTGTTTAGGACGTACATAATCAGCATCAAACCATCACATTATACAGTATAATTGTCCATCCTCCCCCCTCCCAACCCACAAACTAGAGCCGGCACACTCGCGTCATCTATGGGAGCATTATCAGGTATCGCAGTGCTTGTGCACTCATCAGAGTCCTCTGATTCGTTATTGTCTTGGTGAGGGTTTGCCATAGAGGTCACCAATTGCCGCCAGGCCAACAAGGGCCCTACTTCCTCCCCCCCCCCCCTAGTAACCGCTTCAAACCAAACTAAGGATTCCGCCTCCGCCCATCTGAGGAGGTCCCTCCACCATAGCTCCACCTTGGGTCTGTGGGCCGCCTTCCAACCCATTGCGATCCTGCGCTTGGCCAGGATGTAGGCTAAGTCCTTCATTTTGCCTATGTGCTTTAAATCCCGTGGCCTGGGAAAAATCCTGAGCATCCATGGCCAAGCTGATCCCACGTCCAGCTCCACTCCCCCACCAGCCAATTTAGTTTTAATCTCATCCCAAAATCTATGCACCTCCGGGCAAGTCCAGAACATGTGTAGCAGCCCCGCTTCCTCCTCCCCACACCCTGGACATTTCTGCGTAGCCGAGCCTCCAGACCTTGCAATTTTCCTGGGAGTCAAGTAAGCCCTGTGAGTGACATACAATTGGAGTTGTTGGAGTCTCGCATTCCGGGATACCTTTTTATGGTACCTTTGGGCTCTCTCCCATTGCCCATCTGTCATGGGTCCTCCTACTTCCTCCTACCAGTCCTGCCTCAATTGAGGCAGCTCCTTTCCTACCTTTGCTCTTAGAAGCTTGTATATTCTAGATACCTCGTGCCCGCCCTCCGAAACATCATACATTGTTTCCAGAGAGGCATCGGGGTCATCCGCTAGCACTGTCTCCAGCCATCTCTCCCTTACCCATTTCATGAGCCTAGCGTAGGTTATATACTGGCCTCTATGCACCCCTGTCTCTTCTTGCAACCTCTGAAATTCCAATGCCTCCCCTTCCTGCCATATGTCCCCAAGGGGGGCCAGGCCCACCGGTTCCCAATATCTACGGACCGCTTCGAACAGTTGAGTCGTTCCCGCATAGTGCCACCAGTGGGGCCTGCTGAGAGAACGGCTCTGTGTCACCCATCATTCTCCACATTCTGCGCCAAACCTCCCAGCCCAACCTCAACAGCCGCCCTCTTCCCACCAGTTTGTTCTTTTGTAACCACACCACTTCGTTCAAAAAGTATGAGGCCGAGTCTTCCTGCAGAAGCCTGGCTTCCGCCGAGTCTTCAGCCGACAGCCACCTGGCCACATACAGCAACTGCCCCGCCAGATAAGAAAGCTCAAAATTTGGCAGGCCTATGCCCCCCTTGTCACATGGGTTCTGGAGTTTCCACAGGGCCACTCTGTTCCTGGAGTTACCCCATTTGAAGCCCTTGCACATGCTATGAAGTCTCACAAATAGGCTCCTGGGAATCAAAAACGGGACATTCACAAAGAAGTGCAGGAGTCTGGGCAGGACCACCATCTTAAGCAAGGCCACTCTCCCCATCATGGTCAGTGGCAATCTGGACCAAAACACCATGCTGTTCTTGACCCGACTTTATTGCTTTCTCTGTATTATGTTGGTGCTCCGCCTCGATCCTGTGGTAAATATTGACTCCCAAATACCTAAATGTCTCAGTCTGTTATGGTATCGGCAGACTAGGCAGCCTCTGTAATGGGACATTCTTGTATCTACCCAAATGGAACAGACTAGACTTCCTAGGGTTCACCGATATGCCCGAGAGGGTGGCATATCGGTCCATCACCTCTAGCACATACTGCAAGTTCTCCTCCGGATAGCGCAGATAAAGCAGCATGTCATCTGCGTACAGCGATACCAGGTGTCTACCACTTACTGTACTAATCCCCACCTCCCCGTATTATTGCCTCAGACATATTGCCAGCGGCTCTAATGCCAGAATGTATAGCATGGAAGACCAGGGGCATCCCTGCCTGGTACCCCTGCTGAGTTGCCTGGTATCTGAGATTATGGATCCTGTTTTAACTCTCGCCACCGGGGTGCTGTATAACAACTGGACCCACCTGATATACCCGGGTCCCATTCCGTATCCCCTCAGGGCTGCTTTCAACCAAGGCCATCGCACCGAGTCAAAGGCTTTGACCGCGTCTAGCGACACGATGGCCAGCTCACCCGTATCTTCCTCAGTCTGGTCAATGATGTGGTGTAGCCTCCTATGGTTATCTGTGATGTTCCTGCCGGGGACATATCCCGTCTGGTCTGGGTGTATCAGCTTACCGATCACCCTCTTCAGCCTTTTGGCCAGCACTGCCGTAAGTATTTTGCTGTCCTGATTCAGCATGGACAAGGGTCTGTAAGACCCACACTCCGCGGCCGGCTTGCCTGGTTTTAGGAGTGGGATGATCATCGCCTCGCGAAGGGACAATGGCAGTTCCCCCTGCTCATAGGCCTCGTTGAACATAGTAAGCAGTGGCTGAAGCAGCTCCTGTTTGTATGTCTTGTAAAACTCGCTCGGCAACCCGTCTGTCCCGGGTGCCTTACACGTGGGCAAATGTTGGATCACCACCTCCAGCTCTTCCGAGGTGAAAAGGGCGTCCAGTTCCGCACGTTCTAGGTCGTCCAGGATGGGCAGCTCTATGTCCTCTAACGTGTCCAGTATGTCTTGGCTCCTATCCTCCCCTGCGTCCTCATATAAGTGTCTGTAAAACTTGAGGAACTCCTCGTTCACCCCCTCCTGGGTATTACAGATGTGACCTTCCTCATCCCTTATCTCACTGATCACTGTGCGGGGGGGTCTCACTCTTATACAGCCAGGCCAGCAATCTGCCCGGTTTATCGCACCCTGCATGTAGCCTCGCCTATATTTCTTGTAATTTAGTCTACATAGCCTATCCCAGAGTCCACTGCAGGTTAACTGTAGGTCTTTTATCTTATCGCTATTCTTCCGGGCGGTATCCTCATGTCGCGTGAGGCCCTCCAACTCCCTTTCTGTTTCCTGAAGTTCCCTTTCAGTGCCCCCCTGGAGCCCTTTAGATTTCGAAATGGCTACTCCACGCACCACCACCTTGAACGCCTCCCATACTGTTCCAACCGAGCGCACACTGCCCATGTTTATATCAAAATATTCCTCGATGGCCTCCCTCAAGTCCTCCCGGAACCCCTCATCTTGTAATGCCTTAGTCCTAAGTCTCCATGTCGGGATCCGCGCTCTGGGGGGTTGGTGTCGCCACTCTACCACCAAAGGCGAGTGGTCAGATAGTACCCGGGCCTTGTATTCCGCTCCCACCATTTCTCCCGCTATCTCAGCCGCTACGAACACATAATCTAGCCTCGTGTGCAGGTCATGTGGTGCTGCATAGTGCGAGTATTGCCTATCCATTGGATGCAACCTTCTCCACACGTCTTCTAGGCCTAGATCTTTTAACAATGTCCCCAGTGCTTTGGCCGCCGGCGCCGGCTTCCCCGCTTTGGCGGCTGACCTATCCATTTTGGGATTCAGGGTGCAATTAAAGTCCCCTCCCCACACCACCACACCCCCAACCAGGGGGCTAATTTTGCTGTAGAGGGACCTAAAATAAGCCGCTGTATCATGATTGGGGGCGTACAGATTTATGATATGCACTTCCCTGTTCTCCAGGAGTCCTGTCACCGCCACCGTTCTGCCCTCTGGGTCTCCCGTTGAGCTAAGCACCTGGAGTGGCACGTGCGGCGCCACCCAAGTGATAACCCCTCTAGCGTACGCAGAATACGTAGCCCCCACAACATGTCCCCTCCATTTTCGCCTGACAACCTCCAACTTCTCCCTTGTGAGATGAGTCTCCTGCAACAGGGCCACATCAATGTGCATCCTTTTTAGATACAGCATCACTTTGTTACGTTTCAGATAGCTGTTAAGGCCCCGTACACTCCAGGTCACAATTCTGAGGTTACCCGATGCCATCTACTCGGTTTGTTCCCAACCCACCTCTCCCTTCAATGCTTCCCTTGATGGTTTGTTTTCTGGCTCTGCCCCCTCCCCCCCTCAACAGTTTCCCCCCTCCATGTTCCCCAACTCCCATCCACTGCACACAACCCAGCCCCTCCCCCCACCCTGCCCTACCCCAACAAATGCCCAGCTCCATCCCTGTATCTTAGGCCCTCCCGCGTCTAGTCCTGTCCCGTCGCCGAGGACTAGGACCCCGCGGGGCGTCACCGATCTAACAGTGACCTAACTAAGTATATTACTATTGGGTACAAGGGATGCCTCCCAGGAGCTCCCAGTCTATTTTAGGATTGGTGCGTCCAGCGGGTCCAGCCAGTTGATACTACAACACACTCCCCACAAGCTTAATACAACTCTATAATCAAGTCCCAATGTCTTGGCCATGTCACCCTAGGTGCCACAGCCGTCTGCTACTTATCTCCTGCAGCCCCCATCTGGACATCCGGTTCCTGAGGTCGGCCGTGCATGTCCAGCCAGTCCATTGCCTCGGTCGGCGTCTCGAAAAAAAGGGATCTGTTCTTATAAAACACTTTCAACTTGGCTGGGTAGAGCAAGATGTAGCGATGGCCTGCTTCCTTCAGCCTCCTTTTCACCGATCCAAAGTTCATCCTACTACGCTGTACAAGCAGCGTATAGTCCGGGTAGGCCGTGATTTTTGCGGAACCCTTTTCGATCGTTCCTCCCCTCTGGAAAAATTTGAGGATCTTCTCCCGATCCCGATAGTTCAGGGTCTTTGCGATCAGCAGCCGCGGGGGGCTCGAGGGGGCGGTCTCCTTGTCAAGGCCCTGTGCGCCCTTTCAACCGCGAACCCCTGGGTCAGCACCGCGCCTGTTATCTCCTGTAATAGCATGGATTCCACGTATTCTGTGAGGTTTGATCCTTCCATACCTTCCGGCAGGCCCGCTATACGGATGTTATTGCGTCTGAGGCGCCCTTCTGCTTGTTCAGCTCTGTCCTCCAGATTGCCCACCCGTTGCACAAGGGCATGGAGCTCCTTTCCATGTGCAGCGCACGCCTCCATGTTTGGGGCCATCTCCTTCTCCAAGGCCCCAGTGCGCTCCGCAATCGTTCGCACGTCCTGCCTCAGCAGGTTCACCTCCTCCTGGACCGCTCCGATCTTGAGGTCCAGGCCCTCCTGCAGCTCTTTCATTGCCTGGCCCAACTTGGTCTCCCAGGCCACCTTTAAGTCTGCGATCGCTGCCAGCACCTCCTGGATCGTGCCCGGTGTTTCCACTGTTGCCGTGGGGGTCCATCATGGACTGTCAGATCCTGGGTCTAACCACTTTAGGGGACATCCTGCTATGTTAACTGGGCGAGGGCCTGCCGTGCCTCCCTCCGCACAAAGGTCCACGTGGTCACGGACCACTCTCAGCAGGCCAAGCATGTACTTGTATGTACTTGTCTCTTCTCTCGCGCCCAGAGTGTGTCGTCTCCTCCCATGTGCTCGTACCCTCTTGGTGTCGTGGCCCGGTCTCTGTCTTGTTCCTTCCGTGGCCAGGGCTCGAGTGCGCTCACCTATTCGCCGCACTCCCTTTGTTCCCCCTCTTCCGCGATCCCAAGGCCCAAGGATGTTTCGCTGTGGAAAACTGCAGCCACCACCGCCCGCTCGTTCGCGTCGGCCCCAGGATCTGCGGCCACCCAACTGGTGCGCTGCCACAATGAATCCTCCTGGGTTCCGCCGGCGTTCGATCCGATTACGCCGCGGGCCCAGCGTCGGTTACCAATGTGCTCGATGAGTCTCGGCAATGCACAGTCCATAGGTTGTACCTGCTCCCGGTACGTGTGCCCACAGATGTGCGCCGCCTCAGTGAAGCAACAGCGCTTTCCGGTCCAGTGCCGCGGTCTGCTTCTAATCGCTGGTCTTGGAGTTTGATGCAGGGTCTTTACAGGACCTACATCTCGTGACCCCTGTTGTCCTCTTTGTCTCTGCCGCCATCTAGTTCCACTCGCCGATCCGGGGCCCACGGCACGCAGACGAATATAACTGTGTCCTCACCCTCCACTCGCATCAAAGTTTCAGCGAGTGTAGCCATCATCTTCACACGCATGGGCATTATTTTCCAGTACCGGCTGGTTCGCATGCACGCACTTCTCCTCCAGGATCATTGTGGGATCAGCGGAGCTACACGAGAGCATGTCCCTTTACATGGCCGTCCAAGCCACGCTCCCTCCTGGCCTGGAAACTTAGAGAGATTCAGAGGAACAGAACGGTGAAGGCAGTGAAGAATGATCGGGGATCATTAGATCACGATACCCCAAACATTGGAGCAGCCTTTTGCCGTTATTATGAAAAGTTATACTCGTCAGAATATGACGGGGATGACACTCAGATTGAGGGTTTCCTGGACTCCATCCAGATCCCGTCCTTGACAGGCGAAATGGCAGAGGGTCTAGAGGGCCGGGTGACGGAAGAAGAGGTGGAACACGCGATCAGTGGGATGAAGGTGGGAACGTCCCCGGGGGAAGACGGCTTCTCCGTATACTTCTACAAGAGGTTTCGGGCTATCCTAGCCCCACACCTCGTGAGGGTGTTTAACAGGGTGTTAGAGGGGGGCTCTAGGCCGGATACCATGATGAGGGCCATAATCGTGGTTCTGCCCAAAGAGGGCAAAGACCCCAGTGAATGCTCCTCATATCGCCCGATTTCCCTCCTCAATATAGATGTTAAGATCCTGGCCAAGGTGATGGTTAAACGGATGGAGGGGATAATGCCCAAGCTGGTTCACGGGGATCAAGTGGGTTTCATAGGGGGCAGGCAAGGCTCTGATAACATCAGGAAGACGATAGCCCTAATCCACCATGCCCAGGAATCAGACCTCGAAGCAAGTCTGCTTTCCCTGGACTCCGAGAAAGCTTTCGACAGGGTAGAGTGAAGGTACATGCAACTCATCCTCTGTCGAATGGGCTTTGGGGCTCACATCAGGAACTGGGTTTCCACCCTATACGTGGCCCCAACGGCGAGAGTACAGGTGAATGGATAACTTTCTGACTCATTACCTCTCACGTGGGGGACGCGGCAGGGATGCCCACTCTCCCCTTTAATATATGTCCTGACGATGGAGCCCCTGGCCATAGCGGTCCGAGCCCACCCCAACATTAAAGGGATTAAAAGAGGAGAGGTGGAGTTCAAGCTCTCCCTGTTTGCTGACGATATTCTAGCATACCTGGTGAATCCCAGCTCCTCGCTCCCCCCCCCCCTACTGTCCCTGATGACGACCTTTGGGCAATTCTCGGGGCTAAAAATAAACGCATCAAAATCAGTGTTACTCCGTATGAGGGCTCAGGACCCGGACTGGACCACCGGGATAGGTGTGCGGGGATTGTGGTGGGGAGGGACTCCATTAGGTATTTGGGTCTGGTCCTCACGAGAGATCTCTCAAAATTGGCTTCAGCGAACTATGGGCCCATTATGGCGGAGATTAAATCAGATCTGAGGAGGTGGGGAAGTATGATCCTATCCTGGTATGGGCGCATGACAGCGGTGAAGATGAACATCCTCCCGAGACTGCTGTATCTTTTCACGGCACTCCCAACGGGGGACCCCGACCAGATGTTTCGAGACTTAGAGGGCATTCCGAGAGTTTGTATGGCAAGGGCGGAACCCAAGGATAGGGAAGGCCATTCTAACGTTACCTAGGGAGGAGGGTGGTTTCGGGCTGCCAGATTTCCTTCTCTACCACCGGGCCGCCCAGCTAAGGGCTGTTGGAGCATATGAGGGAGGGGATGGGCACCTATTGGTCTTATCTGGAGGACATGGATGCCCACCCTCTGAAAGTATGTGACCTTTGTGGTTGCCGCGTAAACACATCCCAAATAGACTGCAGACCCACCCAACCCTGGGAATACTTTGGTTGATATGGAAAGAAGGACCCACAACCGCACACCTCACTTCATGGCCCTCCCTGATGTCTTCGCTCTGGGCCCACCTGCTCAAACTAGGTAGCAGGGGATTCAGGAATGCCCAGTCCTGGTCGGATGGGGGGTTGGAATGGGCGGGGCAACTGTTCAAGGAAGGCGAGTTCCTCGAATACGAGGAGCTGAGATGCGCTTGGGCGGGGGTCTCTTTCAGTCTTTGAATATTTGCGCCTGAAGGGCATCCTCTGTGACGATACTTGGGGCCTGAATCTGCAGAGACAGTTGACCCCCTTTGAAAAGTTACTAGACACGGCCACAACAAGAAAGGGGGTAGTATCCAAAATGTACCAAATATTGAACACTGTTAACTTGGAAGGGAGGAGAGTGTTTTGTGGGTTCTGGAATGACTTGGCAGGAGAGGCTCTCTCGGAGGACGCATGGTCCAGGGTATTTAAAATAGCATTCCATGGGAACCTGTCGGACATGGAGCACAACTTTAAGATCTTACAGGGATGGCATAGGGACCCATTGAAATTATCCAAGATGTTCTCGGGGGTGTTCCCCAGATGCCCAAGAGGATGTGGCCAAGTGGGTGTGAGGAGTCACATGTGGTGGTTCTGCCCTAAGGTACAGGGGTTCTGGGAGAAGGTACGCGGATGGATGGGGGAGGTCACAGAGGAACTACTCCCACTCAATCCATTGACGATGTTGTTGGGCTTCCCACCGGAGGAGGCGGAAATATATAGGTACCCAAGAATGTGGGAGACCATGTTGCGAGCAGGCAGAGTGGCCCTAGCGCAAAGGTGGAAAAGCCCGGAGACCCCCTCTAAGGAAGGCTGGCTAAAAAAACGTAAGAACATGTTCCTCATGGACAAACTGACGGCCATGGTAAACAACGAATCAAGCACCTTCCAGGCAAATTGGTATGGGGTTTACCAGGCATGGGGGTGGGATGCTCACTGACATTATGTAGACAAAATGGGGCGTGAGGGCGATGGAGCCCAGAGAGTACCACTCAAGGACAATGGTGTAACCCATGGCCCAGGAGACAGCGGATCCGTCTAAGCCAGCATTTATGTGAACGCATAGCACAGCTCCAAGGCACCAAACTACGAGTACTGATGACGACTCCTGCGATTGGTTTTTCGATGGGACACTGATTTGGGGGAGGGGTGCAGTTGGGGAGGGGGGAGAGTGGGGTGGGAGGGGAAGGAGACCCCAGGGGTTTGATGACGATGTTAAATGTGATATTCATATTGCTCCCGGTGTTGTCATTGTTTCTTTTTCTGAAAAATTGCAATAAAACCAAAGTTTAAACAAAAACAAAGATGAGGAATACATGGGAGGAACATCCCATCGAAAGAACGTTACCAGGGGTAAGTAACTTGTTCTTCTTCATGCTCAGTGTTTTAGAACAATTTAGGGATTTCACATTATCCAAAATGTTCTATTTCAAAGGTTGAATTGGCAAACATTCATGATCTGTGGGCTGCAGCACCACTACAAGGATTCAACCATATTGGAGGGATAGAGAAGGAACTGTCAGGCAGAGTTGGGGGAGGAGATAAGGGAGAGTGATGGAAAGACAGGGGGAGAGGAACATCCGACCACCGAAAGATGATACGAATTGGGGCCTGAGGATCTGGATGGTAAAAACCCCTCCCCTACATTACATCACATTGGGGAACTTAAACAGGGATGACCCAGA
Source organism: Ambystoma mexicanum (assembly GCF_040938575.1). Classification (NCBI taxonomy): domain Eukaryota; kingdom Metazoa; phylum Chordata; class Amphibia; order Caudata; family Ambystomatidae; genus Ambystoma; species Ambystoma mexicanum. The sequence goes on from NC_090927.1 coordinate 813,311,189, forward strand.
TTGTCCCCAGATGGAGATAGACTGATAAAGGATTTGCCTTTAGATAAGAACGACTAGCCAGACAGTACCTTAGACAGTAGAGGTTACAGATTTCTAGAGACCATCCTGGGATAGGGAGGGAATAGCCCACACTAGACGATAGAGATGGGGCGAGCTTTTAGCGAGCCAACCCTCTTTCCCAGCCTGGTGCATTCTATTGAACAGAGTCCATTTGTCTAATAATCGAATTATCTATCTGTCTTATTACTGAACAATCTGATATTGAGGACAATAACAGTTGATAGACCTCAAACTGTTTTGTTTGGAAAATGCATTTCCTGCAGAATTTGCAATTTGTTAAGGCCATGTGTGACAGAGACAGGAGAGGCAATGGATGGATTCCTTACCTACCTCAGGTGGCTAGCAACTTAGGCGATAACACCAATTGTACAATTAGGGACATGATAGTAGTGGGGTGCAGGAGTCATCACATAAACAAGAAACGGATTGAGAGCAAAGTTCCAAACCTCGAAGAAGCCATGCACATTGGGTACAGTATTCAGAAAGCAAGGCCATGAATCAGTACACAGAGACCGGTCAAACGGGCAAGCTCACCGTTGACAATCAGTCAAGTGAACTGTAGGATGCTGCGAGACGAGACCTAAGAAGCAGATGGAATGAGCAAAGTATTGGTGCCTGGACACAATTGCTTTCGATGATTTTGGATGACGCACTTTTTGCCACAGCTTTGCCCTGGTCGGCCATTGATGACCATGGAACTTATCTTGATTTCCCACGGGGTGTCTCCTGGTATTGAATCACAGGCAGCCACTGTTAAAAGTACAAATAAAGCCACCTTTGTGAATGCAGAACCTGCTTGTTTGTTTGAAGTTGACTTACTAGTTTCAGTCTGATGCCTTTGTGGACACCGCCACAATTCTACATTTAAACTCTCTGTTCACCTGCATTATATTTAGGACTTAAATAGATGTTAATATTGTTTTTTCAATCAAACCCGTGTTGCGCTTTTTTGGCCTTAGGCACACGACCACCCGTAGCCTATGTTTGCCACACCAACCCTGCTGCTACAATTCCCGAAGTCACCTTTGTGCACAAATTGTTGATTTACATGTTTCAGAAATCTTCCAGATAGAGTGAAGTTGCTTCCCTGCAACATAAAGCAATTGAGCGATGGACACATTTTCATTGCCTATGTTTACCAATGGTTAGCAAATAATACATTTTTCTTCTCGAACTACTAAAATTAGGATGGTAAAACACTGCAAAGGTGAATCTGCACCTCTTTTTTGTGGAACATTATAGCCCACATATCCCTCTTTTAATGTTTACCCTGCATTGCATAGGCGAAAACATGATGTATAGTCTCTTCTATTGACCGACAATGGCTATTTAGGTTTGTGATGTGATTCGTACAGTTCTCCAACAAAGAATGCTACAAAAAATTTCACAATCTCGCATTCGTTTGTGCATCTAGTGCCAACTATTTTGAAAGAGGCCGTTCCTGCTACAACCAAGCATATCGATGCCGAGCTTCAATCATCCCAGGAGAAGATATACCAGTACACGGCTCTCCTAGAAAGGATGGAGGCAAACAAAGGCAAAAGCACTGAGTTTGCAGTCCCATTGTTAAAAGAAGCACTATACAACTTGCGGCAACACGAGGCCTTCCTGCACGTCATTCTGGTAAGATGTCATGTTGAATGCGGTTTTTTAGACGGACGTGTAATCCTGCCAGACAGTAAGTGCAAACCTCTCTGGCAGTAACGGCCAACCTGCGACCCTCCAGATGTTTTAGCTTATGATTCCCATCGTCCCTCGCCATTGACTGTTGGCTAGGGATGAAGGGAAATGTTAGGGTAACACAACTGAAGGGCCACAGATTGCACACCACTGGTCTATGGCATTGTAAGCAAATGCTATGCAAGTAAAAAAGCCTATGTTATGGTTGTAGTTCTATGGACTCCCTGTGTATCCCTTTGCTGAAGAGTCCCTCAGGGTTCTGTCATGTCACCCATGTCACCCATGTTTCATCATCTACATGGAACCACTGGTGATCTGTTGACCAGAATGGATATCGAGGTACATCAATATGCTCTTGTCGCTCTGTTATATCTAAAAATGTGGTCTACACCGGATTTCTTTCGCCTTAAGGACCGCCTCAGAGCCATCGAGGACTGGTTTGTCCTCGTTTCCCTTGCTTTGCTCCTTGTCAGCACCATTTCGGGAGTGGATTGATCCACTCTCTCTTTTAAGCATCACTCCAACCATGGTGCCCTCTGTTAAATCTCTGGAATTCTCTCATGACTCTTAATCTACACTTTAAAGCACACATATCTCACTTTACACAATCTAGCTTTTTTTCAGCTACCTTTGCTTCGTAAAGTAATACTTGTTTTCTCCTTTCGACTAATACGCTGCCTTTCAGGCCTTGGTTCTCTTTCGCCTCGATGGAGCAAAGGCTGTCCTCGTGGGCCCTCCTGCTTCCAGCTAAAGGATCAGACTCGGCGATGCCTCTTATTACCAGCATGCATATGTTTGAGCATATTGGCCCCCATTCTGACTCACGCATTTGGCAAGATTTGCTGCATCTCTTGCAAGGCAGTGGTGATTGGGCGGCGCCTTTATTTAGCCAACAAGCTGTACATTTCCTGGGTCTGGAGAAGATTAAAGTACAGAAATCCTACTTCTGGAAACCCCACTGTTGAAACACGCATTACAAATCCGTCTTTTGCCTTCTCCTGGAGTTCTAAAAAGTTCTTTAAACTATTCGGGGAGATCGGGGGGGGGGGTGGCGGGGGGTGGGCGGGGGGGGGGTTGAGGGGCATTTATAAAGCCTGCCGATCCCGGGGCATCTGGGCATTGATTTCCAATCGCTTTTTTTTATCTATTTTAGTTTTTCTATACATTCTGATTGTAGCTTTTATTCTTGTTACCCTTGCACACTGTCTGCCACTTTATTATTTGTTATTTTGTATATTAATTGTTAACTTGTATATAAGTTCTATAATGTTATGATTTTATTGTACAGCACTGCATTGCCTACGGGCCAGGGTATCTGCACTTTATACATTCTAAAATAAATAGCTACCAGTAATTCCAGTATGGTTATTGGTCATTAGAACATCTTGGTAGATCTGAAGGGTCCAGCCCATTGTCAGCCTTCACCGCATGTTCTGCTTTGCCAGGGGAGACGCGCTTGGAACTCCACTCCGCAAGAGACAATAACAAGACATGGCACGGAAAGCCAAACAGGGCCATGGGGGTCTTATCTGTCAGTGGGACCCATCGCGGAAGATACGAAAGCAGATCAGAAGGCTAAGACGCCAGTGCAGACATGTCGACATCTTTCTGCCCTATACCGAGGCAAGTTTTTTAAGGCATTTAGTCATATGGATACGAAAGTACACCATACATGGAGACCACTTAAATTGCTGGGTGCCTGCCATTCGCTTATATGTCCACTAGGTGTCAGAGTGCTGCCTTGCTATTTGTATTCAAAGATTGCCTTTGTGCTTCATATTACATTGCATGTTGTTCACGTTTCCTATCTTAAAAGTGGCAACGTGGTATTTTTCCATTGAAGATACCGTTATTATTCCTTCTAATTCGGTCTTGGGGTGGCAACTTGGCTTCAGGAAAGCAGCACAGAGTAGTTAGTACATGCAGAGTAGAGTTCTACAAAGGCATGTCCCAATTGAGATCTTCTCAGTGCCCTACCCCATGAAAATGGAGAGCCTGAAACAAAAGACTAGTCGGTCACGCAGTAAAATTTAGATGTTGAAAAAGACCCTTCCCTTCTTTGTAGTTAGCAGAAGAGTCTTTGAAGCCTACTGGGTTTTTCTTCAGGAGCAGTGTATAGTTGTAGTCTCGGTTTACTTCAATTGAAGCAATTCTACTAAAAGGGGCGAGAGTAGAGATGTGCTGTCCTTGTGACACAGAGCTAGCTATTAAGTCGGTACTTACGTCGTTGGTATAATGTAAATTGGTAAAAATGTTTTGGGCTGAATTTTTTATCGCAAAGAAGTAGATGAGGGGTAGGGATCATATATATAGAAGGGGTGGGTTGGGTGATGAGGCGTGGGGACGACAGCTTTTCCGGCGGTCTCACCCCGCGTGTTGCAGTACAAAAATGATCAATTAAGTCACTCTGCCAAGGGTTCTAAGTGGTTTTGAGACCCAGATCTTCTGTTGAGGTATTTGAAGCTCTTTTGGTAAATGTACCCCACCTTCGAGGGACTTGCATTATTTGACGTGAGATTGCCAGATATTTGTATGTAGAATGTAATTGTAGATGTCATAATTAACACTTTGTGGCATAAATCTAAAATCTGAAATATTCTAGGGTGGCCCCTTGCACATTCTGTACCATCCTTCGCTACTGTGCTGCCCCACGCATTCAAACATGTGCTATATGAACCCATTTCTTTCTAGATGAGAAATGCTGAAGGCACCTTTAGTCCAGAAAATATCTGCAAACTGAAGTTTGGAAAAAAACATTTTCTATCCTAAAGAGAGATGAGATCTCTAATAGATTTTAGAAGACGTGAGAACCTTATTTTCCAGTTCGCCAATTTCTGCGTTTTCCTCATTCAGGCAGGACAACCTGCCTGGCTAGATGGCTGAAAAGGACCTCCATGTACATAAATATCAATTTTTCAGTTGATGATGAGGCCTTGAGACACACTCAACAGAACCCAACCAACTCTGCCCTGAAAGAACCCGGTTATTTAATCGGCATTTTGCCCTTCCTTGACAACAAAACATTTCAATGGTCCCACCTTTTCCCAAGAGTAGATAGAAAACTCACTACTAACACTACTGCATAGGTATTTTCCTCTATGAATCTGCATCTTCCAGTATAGAGACAAGAAAAGGAACCTCATTAAAACAAACAGTCTATGTGCACACAGACCGGCTCAGGGTAAAAGCAAGACTTAATAAAGCAGTGCATTGCAACAGTAACCCTCTTATGCTGCCAGGACTATTTGAGCATGATGTGCAAAGCCAGGGGGAGAGGATTTCCAAGGGGGTAGTCCAGGCTGATGCTTGATAATAGGAGAGCAGCCTTCCAACTAATGTTAGCCGGGGGCCTCTGTCGGACCAGGCCGCCTTTTTATGAGGACCTGGGTGTGTTACAGGTTGTCTGGTTTCTTAGCTCATTGATGATGCTGAACATCTATTTCTGGGTGTTGCATAGAGGTTGTGATTCGTTTGGTGTAGTATCATTTTTTGCTTGGGGGATTTTGGCTTTGTATAGTCGTATCTGTATTTGGTATGTGATTATTTTTTCCTGCTCATTGTAGTTTTTCCTCCATTCTTGTTCCATTTTGCGGTTAGTTTTCCTGTTAGTTTTCTTCAGTGCTCTGAGGTGGGTTGTGAACCATCTCACTGTTGTTTTTCAGCGAAGGAGGTGAACGTTTTTTCTAGTATGATATCGTCTAGTGTTTTTGTAATCCATGTTTGGATTGTCTCAGTTCTTTCTTCAATGTCGGATGAATCCAGGATGGTAATCGGTGGTTTCATGGATTTAAGTATGGTGTTTAGGTCCATGGTATTTATTCATTTCCGGTTTCTTTTCTGAGTTGCTGGTGTTTCTGGGAGGTTATCTGGTGTTCGCGTTGGTGGATGGATCACAAAGGGTATTATAAGCTGGTCTCGCATTGGAGGTGCAGTTGTAACCAGTTTTGAAAAAAAGATTACATCTAGAGTGTGTCCTGCCGAGTTGGCTGCTATCTTCACAAATCGCTGTAGATGCATCATTGAAAGTTTATTTGTCCGCGTTTTAGGTGAGTTTGGGCTTTCTTCATCAAACCAGATATTGAAGTCTCCTAGTATGATCAGGTGGTCATATTTTATGGTGATGTTGGTAATGGCATCGACAAATGTGTCAGTGAAAGGAAGGCTGGATGTCGGTGATCAGTGGATGCGTAGGAAGGAAAGGTTGGTTTGGTGGTCCAAGGCTAGGTGAAGGAGGAGTGATTCACGGTTTGGGATGTTTAGTAGTGGTGCTGTTGTCATCTTGAGGTGTTCTTTGTGTGCAACAGCAAGCCCCTCTGCTCTTTTTCCTACTCTGTTGGCTTCTTTCAGTTTGAGGTTGTTTGGTGAAAAGTTCTGTGTGATGCGAGAAAACCGAGGCGTTTCTCCCAGGTTATTCCAGGCATCCTTTGTTCAGGTGGCCAGGGGAGGGACATTGCTTTTGGATCCCAACCCTGGGGGTGGACGAGTGGGGGAGGATAACCTGGGCAGGGGGTCCTTGGAGACTGCGAGAGGAGCACCCTTGGGCGAGACGCGGTATCCCATTTTTTTCCAATGCACCCCTACCCGATATCCCAGCAGTCTTTATAGGATTTTGTCACCAAAATCCCATCCCTACCCAAGCACTTTCCCTTACGGAAAAGACAGAGCAAACAGGGGAACCCCAAATTACCTCTAAAACCCAATACAAGTTGTACCTCTTCACAACACTACTATTCCTATAATCCCATTCCTCCATGGAAATCCACAAGGACGGGGGCGAGGAAGAGGCTGATGGGAGTCATGGGCAATGGATTCCTATGGGCAGTCTCCATGATGTCCCGATAACGAGGTCAAGCAGAGTCAGGCAAAGAGGGACAACTATTCACACCTGACTCCAATTAACCCTAGCCTGGTGTATAAAAGCAGCAGCCAGGAACAGCATGGTGAGAGGGAGCTGGTGGGAGGAGGACGCTCCACCGGCAGAGGGGGACGGAGAAAGGAGGGGAGACACATGATACGAGTGTCAGGATTACATGGTACATTTCTTTGGTTTCAAAGGTCCACAACCTCAAAAGACATACATACTGTTATCATTCCAAGATAATTTTCATAGATTTCAATTGCTCACACTTAAGTAAGAATACATCATTTAGCAACAAAACCCTTTGGATGTAGTTTTACTTAATAGTGTGATGTTTGGGGTATGTTTGAATTAGAAATAGAACTTGTACAAAAAAATTCCTTAATGTATATTCAGGAATCGCTTATTTCCCCAAAGCAAGATGGAGGGTCTTTTCTGCAGCAGTGATTGGTGTAAATAGATTATGAGGTAGTTTGGAATGCTGCTCAAGGTTCTAAACTGCCTTTCATTTTAGCTGTCTTTGTGGCAGGTCGCAGTCTACTTAGCTCTAAGAGTATATTTTAAAATATTTATAGTTAGCTTTTTCCAGAAGAGCTTTAAAGAGATTTCCGAAGGTTTTCAGAAGAAAAGACATTAAATTCAAGACTTTCCAAGGAGCAGTGAAGATACAGATGAAGCAAGCTAAGTGATTCACTTTTTCAAGACTTCTGAAATTGAGTGAGGTTTTCAATTGCCTTATTCTTTTAAGAGAGACATTTGTTTAAGAAATACTAAAAAAACGGAATTTTCCATTATCAGAATTGATTCCGTTATTATCTGCATATTGCGAGTATATATTTTTGTGTTCATTCAGTTTTTACATGCGCAAGGTTTATCTACTAACACTCGCGCGGTTTAATTAAATATATATATATATATATATATATATATATATATATATAATATATATTTTTTCCTTTACAAATAGTTAAGCTCGGGCTGTATTTGTGTTTTAAACTATTTAGTAGTTCCGTGCGCGAGCGTATCTCTGTCTCGCTTTTTGCAGTTATAGTAAGGTTAGAGTAAAGAACCTTACGTTCATTACGTGCCGTTGCGTACATGTCTTTTCTTTTTTGGAAGCTGTGCGCGGCTCGTTAACAACTAAGCAAGCGTCGGATGGATGCGCGGTTCTTCAGTCAAGAAATCGAGCGACGGTAGTCAGCGCGGTGCATAGTAAGCAAAGCAAGATTCGGATTAAAGCGCGGTAGGTTATTTTTTACGTCGGAAAGAAGCGCGGTTCGTGTATCCAGAAGAGAAGCATCAAATTCATGTGCAGATCCAATTCAGTACAGCAGTCTTCGTATTGTGTGCACGCAATTCAAAAGAAGTGTGCACAGACTTTTCTGTTTGAAGTACTATAAGTTTAGTTTTAGTCTAAAGCAATTCAGTTAAGGGTATTACAAATCCTTTTAATATATAAAGACATTTCAGCTGACATTAAAAAGGTTATTCAAGTTCTACAGAGGTTTCTGCTCAACATCATCTGAAAAGAAAAGAAAGCCTATCAGCACTAAAGCATAGGCAACAGGTATTTCAGGAAAAAGAAAGCAAATTATAGTAAAAGAAAAAGTATACATATCTATCACATATATATCAACATATATGTTATTATTCTTCCTAGATTTCACAGACACTGAGGCGAGCAATCAAGCAATCCATTACCAGAGGGCATCAGTGCAGTTCCGTGAAGATCTGTCTTTGTTTTGTTCTCCAATTCCCCTTTCCCCTTGGGTTTGCCAGCTTGGTAGTTTTATCTGCTGAGAGACTGTTAGGCGGGCAGACTTGGGGGGGTCTGGTGGGCCAGCATCACTCCTGCAGGAAGACTCAAGATTGGACCTGACAACGAGGCAGGATGACAATGGTGGAGTGCAGGAGAGCTTTGGGCTTGTCAGAAGGGGGGAACTAGATGCTAGGGAGAAGTTGTGATTTGGGGAGGCAGCGGCTGAGGGCGCCGCCATGGGACTCTGATGGGAACTTGACTCGACCTCTGCTAGGTGGCGGTGAGCGCTGGACTGGGGTAGTCGGGAAGCGTGGGAGGGAGTCATGGAGGAATGCCTGTTTTGTGGCAGAAATCAATGTGCCACAGTATGTGAGTGGTAATTAGGATGGTCTGACTGGGTGAGTGGTAGTTTCAGGTGGGACATGTGAGAGGAGTTTGATGGGCGCAGCAGAGGTCAGGTTGGATTCTCATTTTTGTTGATGGAGGTCTCAGGGTCTAGTGGTTCTGGATCTGAGCGGCAGTCAGTCCCTGCTAGGAAGACGGGTAAGTCGTCTGATGTGTCTAGGAGTCTGTCTCCTGTGGATCGGGTGGGGGTTGTCCATGGTGTTGCTGTGTCTTCAAGGTTCTCTGTGTTGGAGCAGGAGGAGGCAGAGCCTCTCTGCTCTGAGGTGGTGGGAGATGTGGGTGGTGGTGTGGTGTCTGGCGTTGGGTCTTGTGTGCCGAGTAAGGGGGTTGATGCTCCGCAGGAGAGAACTTTTGTGGTTCTGGTGGCCAGTACTGTGGAGGGATGGGATTTCAGGCAGGTGTGCCCGATGGAGATTGCGATTTCAGTGGAGGAGTGGGCTCATTCACCTCGGTCCATCTGTAAGGTGAGTGGAGGTAAGATTTTAGTTTGCTGTGTGTCTTTTGAGCAGCAGGAGATCGTGTTGCGTTTGCGTAAGGTGGTGGGGATTCCAGTGGTGTGTTCTGTACCGCCTGGTCATGTGGTTAGTGGTAAAGGGGTGGTCTATGGTGTTCCGGCTAGTACCGATTTGGACTTTTTGATGTCTGAGCTTAAGGGTGTTGGTGTGGTTGGGGTACGTTGGTTGGGTCCTAGGTATGGGGATGGGGTTGTAGTTTCGACTACTGTCTTGGTGTCATTTCAGTCTGTGGAGGTGCCCCGGTTTTTGTGGATTGGATTTGAGAGGTTCCAGGTGGCAAGATATGTGCCCCCTCCTTTGTGGGTTCGGTGTCAGAAGTTTGGTCATGTAACCGGTGTTTGTAGGGGGCAGCAGTGTTGTGCGCAGTGTGGCGGTAGACGACATATCAATGAGTGTTTAAGTAAGACGGTGCCTGAATGTAGGAACTGTGGTGAGGATCACTGTGTTATGTTCAAGGGGTATCCTGTGTATGTCCGAGAGGTTCAAGTACAGTCCGAGAGAGTGTCTCACAATTTGTCTTATGCAGAGGCTGATGCGCGGTTGCCAGTTGCTGGTGTGGATCGGGTTGAGAAGGTTTGTCTAACTGGGGATGGGCTCTTGCCCCCTTAGGGTGTTCCTGTGGATGGTGTTGTGCAGCCACCGGTGGTGGGTGACTTATTGGTGTTGACTAAGTAGAAGTTTTTGTTGTTTATGATTGAGGTTAATTGTTCTTTTCAGACGCAGAGCAAGACTGAGAAAATGATGATTATAGTTAGAGCGGCTGAGAAGTTTATGGGTATTGTTGGCTTTACAAGGGAGTATTTGAATGAGGTGTTGTGTAGGGGGATTGTATGAGGTGTGGTGGCTGTATTTTGGTGTGGGTTTATTGGTGGTGTTGCTTTGCTGTAGTGGTTGGTCTGTAGCAGCATTTGTGGGAAGTTTGGCGAACCTCATCTATTTGGATGGAAATCGCCGGCTCCTGGTTTCTGGGAGTCACCCCAATAAGAATAAGCATAGTGTGCGAGTCAGGGGGATGCTGCAAGGTACCGGAGAGCAGGAGAGAGCCCTAGCGAGCTGGAGAGACCCTGGAAGAAAACCCCCCAAACACTGACCCTGCTACCAGACCAGAGAGAAGATTGCAATGTGGCGGAGGAAACTGTCCCTCCAGAAGGCAAGACCAGGGGCAGCTGGGGTTGCTTGGTGGCACCAACAGTTAAACTCCTCCCCTGGGCCAAGCAGGCGAACCCAGGTATCTGAGGGCAGAAGAAGACCCTGACCTCCTACAAACATCCCCTTTTGGCTCATACAGCCAGCTCCCAATGACAAGAAGTGCCATTTCGGGGAGCAATGAAGGAGCAAAATCAGCCCATTGCATTCTGGGACTAGAAGTCCCCAAACCTTTTTGTTAAAATTGTGACTTTTGTAAGCAGTGTCCGACCCGGAAGACTGAGGCCTTTGTGAAACCAAAAAGGGATCCAGGCCCGGCCAAGGGAGAACCTTGAGGTACTTCAAGAAGGGTCTGAGCCCGACGGAGGGAGACCCAGTGGTGAAACTAAAAGACCCAAATGAAACCTTCAAGACCAGCTGCGTAGTGTTCCGGCACCACGTGGGTGCTCGTGTGAAAGACTCTGGCTGATCCCCCTTTGTTTTGCATTGAAACTACAAGAACCAGAAGGCTATGCGAGAGCGGCAAGTAGAATGTCAAATTGGTCCTACATAGGTTGAGCAACATCCGCTGTACAGTCAAAAGTCTTTGACCGGCAAGTAATTGAAATCTAATGGAAAGGAATCCCACATGGTGAGAGAGAGGATTGGCAAGAGTTAACCCAGGAGAGGGATGCCATCGAGAGGGGTCTGCACCCAGAAGAGGGGGACAAAGGGGTGAAGAACTATCACTCTAAAATTGTGTGAAAAGCCATAGTGAACCCGGCGGAGGGAAGGCTGAGTTTCGAGAGGGGTCTGCGTCCGGAAGGTGGGGACCAAGGTGCAAAAAACCACACCCCAAAATTGTGTAAAAAAGGGGCGGAGTCTGATGCCTCAATGAACAGTAGTGCAGACAAGGGTGAACCCAAGAAAGGGAAGCTCACCATGAACTTAAAAGGACATAAAAAATTGTGAATGTAACGGAGAAGATTGGTTACAGAGCTATCTTGTAATACACGCCAGAGTAAACCCGGTGAAGGGAGGCTAACATCCAAGACGGGTCTAAGCCCAGAAGAGGGGGACACGGGGGTGAGGAAGTACCACCCGAATGGTAAACGAGCAAGTACTTTTTGTTTTGCTGTATCAGACCCTCGGAACCACAAGATACATAAACCTTGAAGGTCCTGATACTGTTAGAAACATGTTGTGGGTTTGCGCCCGGAAGAGGGGGAATGCAGCGGTGAAGGCATCACCCCCGAACATTTGAAAGGAACTTTGTTTTGTTATTTTGGAACCCATCAGGTCCCTGGAGGCAAACTTTTTATAGAAAACAGACTTACCCAAGGAAGAACCTGATACTTGCAAAGGAACTGTCAGCTCGTGCTGGGAAAGCTCGAGCGTGTGCTGTGCACAGGACTGCCACCTTATCCCATGTTCAAAACGTGGAGAAGGAAGACCCCTGGCTAAAGCCCATCCTGACATATTTGAGAACACTTCTTTCTTTATTGAAAACCCCATGTCACACTCTTTCTACATTAGTTGTAAGGACTGGCAATGGTTTCTTTTAGTATAGGCCCTTTTACTTTGACGCCACAAGGACTGCCTTATTTTTCATTTCATGGTCGAAGCTTGCTCCCATCTTAGATTTAGGTTAGATTAGGCGTTTTTTCAACCTGCATATTGTTTAAATATACGCCCTTCAATCTTGATCACTTATGTCTGTCTCTACTGTTGCCACCATGAGTTTCTTACAGTGATTACAGTGAAATGTTGTGTTAGCCAGGCTTTGGTGAGGAATCTGATTCTTAGGGCACTGAGGAGTTTGTATATCCCTGTGCTGTTTTGACATTGATCTGGCGTTGAAGAGGTTGCAGGGAATCCTTGTCATGGTGCATACCTCCAAGGGGCCAGACAGGGCCTCCAAGGGGCCAGACAGGGCCCGGCACCCTCAGAGGCAGGCAACATGTATACTAGGGAAGTCCCAGCCACCCCAGATAGGGGCTCTTTGGACTCAGTCCTGGCGCCGTTGGCGTCAGGCTCATAAGGGATAACAGTCCTGGCACCATCGGCGCCAGGCTCATACAAGATATGGAAGGAATAGTGTTTGGTGCAAACTTACCTAGCAGACCTTGCTGCAATTTCCTTACCTGGCAGATCATTCTACAACTTCCAGATGAAAAAGGAACTACTTAACCACACGGGAGTGGCTGGTGGCAGGATACATACCTTCAGTGGAAGGATACATACCTGGGACTACTTGAAAGGCTATTTAAGCCACGCCCAGACAGCAAACCACGCTTCGCGTTGTTCTGCTCATAGCAGCTGGACGCTCACCGTGCCTGCTCCTGCTCCAGTCCTCGACCACGCCTGCCAGCATCCTGGAAACACCTAAGGATAGAAAAGGGAAGAAGAAAACAGGTGAAAACAAACCTTACCTGTTAAAGCTGCATTCCGGATTCAGCGCGCCAACGTTCCTGCAAAAAGACATAATTTTAAATACTCACCGCGTCGCATACATCTCGGCGCACTTCTCTTACCTGCACGTGGCGCCTTTGGCTCTGCAACGCCCATCCGGATCTCCTGCAGCATTCCAGCACCTACGGGGAGACGAAGAGAAGAAAGTAAGGTGAGAAGGGAAAATAACCAAGAAGCACTTACCCGTCAAGCTAATTCTTCTTACCTTCGGGTCGATGCCATTCCTTGGGCATTTCAGCACCCCGGCCCCTATGGGGAAAAAGCAAACATCACATTAGTGAATGCAATAACCGTAGCAAACAAACTATTCTAAACTCACCAGCTTTCAGGTCGGACTCAGCTTCTGCTTCGTACCGGCTCCATTTCTTCGGCATTCTCGAACTCCGGCCCCTAAGGAAAAAGAGACAGGAAAAGACAGTAGTGGGCCTACACCAAAACTCACCTGAAATCAGGTTTTCGACGGAAACCACCCTCAGCCCGGAGTCTTCCATTACCTGCAAAAGAGAAGAGGAACAGTTTAGACTCAAGCTTGCCATAAACATTTACGGTACTTACCGGAACAGACAAGCAAACTCGAACTTACTATCCAGTGACGTAACTGGATCCCAACGCGCCCCTGCATCAGAAGCAGGATGGAGAGCTCGCCTTTTCAATCCCGAAGGTGAGTCTCCACAGGGAATTACAGAAGGGTTGCAAGGAGGGTGAGAAGGGGAACGGGAGATCAACACAAAACCCGCAGTGTTAACCCTTCCTTTTCGCTCACAGAAGGGTATTCATCCGAGCCAGACAAGCCGGATTTGGGAACCCAGCCCACTCCATCTTCAGGGTGCTGAACATCTCCTTCGAAGAGGCCACTGCCGTCCAGACCACGCCCATGCCTCCGTGGGAACCAGGTGAGCGTTACAATCCTTTTGGTTTCGAGGTTTGTCCTTTGAAGGTGCCGTTGGTAATTTTATTTGGCATTGGTGTGACTTTCTTCTGATTCTGCACTGGGTTTTGCTGCTTCCGTTTAGCCATTGAGTATGTCTAGAACATTGCATTTTGTGTTAATGTGTGCTTCGTGGTTGTCTGTCTGAGCGTGTTGATGATTCCTTATGTCTCACCAGGATTTTTTCCTGATGAATGATGTTTTAGATTAATTGGTTTCAATACATGAAATCTGGTTGGCAGAAGCCAGGCTGCAAAATGTAGAAATGGTCCATCTTGAATACAGACCCTGCACTGAAAAAACAGTTAAAATGTGCGTAAAGCAGCACCAGGGGGCAGGTGCAGCTTCTTTGGAAGGTAAGGAAATTACCCAGAGGGGTATAATAGGCTCTTTTCAAGAAAACAAATTGTCTAAATTTAGCCGCAGTATTCACTGAGATGTGGAGGGATCCCAGACCCAAGAGGGTGTAGCCATTGCATATTTGTGAGCCTTCTGACACAATTTAGAGTTACATTTCAAGCATATAAATAGCCGTTTGATGAGGCTTATAACTCCAAACACCATGGATGGAGTTGCATGAAACCCTACAGAATAAATCAACAGCGTACCTTAAATATTTGGGAGAGTTATCCTTGGGGTTTGCATGGCAGGGGGAAGTTAGAGAAGTTTCCCTTTTGACTCTGTCCCCTTGGATACAACTACATGAAACATTCCAGACCTCACATTCCGCTCACTCTGCATTGTGTTGGGAATTTCTGTCCTCGATGAGGAAAGATTATAGGGCTGGTCAGTTTCATTGTCTTCAATTTCATAATATAGTACAAAAGCCACTTTATGGATGAATGTCAAACTTGGATGAGACATTGGTAGTGTAGCAAACGCTACATATAATGCAACACAGCAGATATGTTTCAGGTTTTGTAGAAAGGATGGCGCAAAGGGTTTTGAGTGTCTTCCCCAATACTGTACAGGAGGGTTCTTCTTGGTACAATGGTAACATCTCTGGTTTCAGAAAAAAAAATCCCAATCGCTCAAAGAAAAGTCTCTGAGCTCAAAGAAAGGTTCCCTGGGTGGTCTCCCTTCCCAGTCGCTCACTCTCCACTCTTCCTTCTTGGCTCCTCTATCGGTATGTGTTCAGCTCATTGGGTTCTCATCCTTGTCTCTTGTGAGAATCCCTTTGCCTGGGTTTCAGGCACTATGTGCACTTGCCAGTTAGGCCAGCAGTGGTTGGTGTAACAACCTCTTGCATCAGGAGGCTGGCCACCTGTACTGCTCTATAGGATATGCCGCTTCTCCTTGCCACCTCTCCTTCTTATGGTCCTGGCTTTATTCCCCATAACCTGGCCTCTCCTACCTCCTCAATGATTCTTAACGGTCTCATGCCTAAGGTGACCTCCTTTTCAAATTCATTGATACACCTCTCTGCTTTTTCTCCAACTCCTCCTTGCTCCACTTTGTGCTTGTACCTCCACCGAACCTCTTGCCACACCCTGTTGGCCAATACTGCAATTCACTCTGTACTTGTTTCTGGTTCTTCATCTCCACCTCTCTCTCATAATCAGCCCTCCTGAAATCTTCTTTTAACCCCATCCTATATAGTGTCTTCTCTTCTTTGGCATGGCAGTAGGCTTTGGTTAGGCCCACTTTGCAGAGAAGGAAGGGTCACAGGCCATGGCCACAAGTCATGGGCATAATGCATGGCAAATGGACACTTCTAGCCAGTTGGGAATGCCTGGATCATGGACAAAGTCTTTACTACAGCAAAGTGAACACTGTCCGTTGCCACAAGCCAGTGCCTTTTATGGGAGGCATGGTGCTGCTTGGGACCAGAAGGTCCTATCCCAAGTAAATTGTTCCCTGTGCCTAGCCACAAGCCTATCAGGTGGCTTGAGTATCCCAGTCCAGAGCTCTGTTTAAACTAGCCACTAGGCATGGTGGCTTGGGGAGTGACTAGGGCACGCACAGCTCAAAGTAGCAAGTGGGAATGGTCACCGTCCATGCTCAACAAGCCCATTGGGTGACTCTGGGGCTAGCTATGGCCAAAGGCCCTGCCACAGGTGCATTCATTCGGCCATGCCTAATGGACCTATCCCGGCAAAGGTAGCCATAGGGCATGTGAGCAGGCTTGCCACAGTGGACCTATTGGGTGGCACTGGGGTTCCTGGGTCAAGGCTCAAGGCTGAAGGCCTTATCCTAGTCAAAATGTCCATAGGCATGGCATGGCTGTATGCCATGCTCTGTTGCCCAATCAGGGGGTTCATGAGGTCTTGGAGCAGGGTCTGTCATTGTAGCCACTGTGCACATTGGCTGGTTTGATGTTCTGTGCATGGCCGCAGTTTATGCCAAGCAGCCTATCAGGCCGCTTGTGGGATCACTGAGCAGGGCCGAAGTTCCTGCCCGAGCCAAATGTAGCACCACATTACACATGGGTTGTAATAAGCAGCACCAGTTGCTACTGCCCACATGAGTAAGTACACATGGGCTGTGTACGCTGTGGGTGTGCTATGCCTGTTTTACAATGGTGGTAGCGGGGGGGGGGTGGTGTGTGTGTGTGTGTGTGTGTGTGTGTGTGTGCTGCAACCATAACGTCTCTTTAACAATGCATTTTCATTGAATTTCTATGACTTTTTTAAAGTGAAACAACTCCCCTAAAACACACATTTTAGCAAAGAGATACCAAGTACCAAGTAGCGTATTGTGTGTTTAGTTCTGTAAAGTTAGATGTATCACTCATATGATCATATCTAATCCAGTCTGTAATATGTAAAAGTGTCAATAACTATATAAACGCCTGTACATCATTTTCCTTTTGCAGTCTAGTTTGGTCTTTATTTCTCACCTGTAATAAGAAGATGACAGCGCTACTCACAGTAATAATCTATGAAAGGTGGGTTATGATGATACAACCTGCTGCCAGTGCCAACAGACAGTGTGGAAGGCAGCTTGCGTAGCAGAATTCCAGCTTCCATGAAAAGATTAATTAAAGAAAAGACTGGATTTTCAAATTCCTGTCTCCGAAACCAATTTTCCCTAACAGTTAGTCATTAGTTGATGAGGAGTGTGGTGAGTTGTCTGAACTCCCCGTTCAAATGGTTTGTGCCATTCCACGTATTCCTCATCTTAGATATCCGTATCATCAGCTTTGCTGCTTTGGAAATAAAATTCCACACCAGAGGGCGCCGATGTCCCTCGAGGGCTGCCGTAGATCGTCGAGGTCATCAATAGTATAAATAGCTTGCGCTGCGCCCGTTGGCTTCAGTTCTGTTTTTCCAAAAGCTTTTGCTTCGAGTGTTTGAAACAGAGCTTCAGTTTTCGTCAAAGATGTCTTCATCTTCTAATCCTTGAACCCCAAAAACTGGCTTAAAAAAATGGCATGATTGCGGGAAGAAAATGTCCATCACTAATCCCCATTGCGTCTGTCTGTGGTGCCTGGGTCCGATCATCAGACCGATGACTACGGGTCCTGTCAGGCCATGACAGGAAAAGCTCTCAAGGAACGCTGAGGTAAATTGGCGGTGGGGAGGGAAGCTTCAAAAGGCTTCTTCGAAGAAGGATAAAGACTCTGGGGAGTCTAGGGACTCATCCCGGTGCAAGGCAAAGAAGTGTCGATCGAGGAGTCGGTCGAGCAAATCTTT
Source organism: Ambystoma mexicanum (assembly GCF_040938575.1). Taxonomy (NCBI): domain Eukaryota; kingdom Metazoa; phylum Chordata; class Amphibia; order Caudata; family Ambystomatidae; genus Ambystoma; species Ambystoma mexicanum. The sequence continues at coordinate 813,328,626 of NC_090927.1, forward strand.
GTGTTCTTCATCAAAGAAGGCAAAGAAGAGACGTCATTGATCTACCTCTTCTTCTTCCTCTTCTTCTGATACCTCTACAGGGGTTATCACATGTCCAACTAAGAATGAATCCCCAGAAAATGGGATGCTTTCAACGCCTCAATGATGCAAATCTTCGAGAATGCGGACCAACCCCCTCGAAGAAGTCACGCGAAGACCATGCCCCAGCTCATCCTTTGGATGACAGAGGAAGGTCAGACTACCAAACTCTAAATTTGGCGAGAAATTTTCAAGGGTATCGTCTAGAGAACCTTCTCTGATACCTATAAAAAAGAGCAAATCGACAAGCCTATCGGTGCATAGATCGAAGGCAACGCCGGACAAAATGGCGTTGGGGTACAAACCTTCATCCACACCACTGTCGAAGGTTTCATCAACACCTTTGTCGAAGGTTTCATCGACACCACAGAGAGGCAATAGATACATTTAGTAACAAACTTATCCAACTACGAAACCGACATAGCATTAGTATCAGCACTTAACAAAGGCTTATCGTTTAGTCCAACTAACATAGCAGACTAATTCCAAACTCAAGTAGACGTCTTTAAATTTTGCAGAAGATTATAACTGAAGAAATTCTTTGAGGCAATATCACCGAAAAGGAATGAGCCTACAATAACACAGGAAGTATCAGAATTATCAGTAGAAATGGCTGTAAACACTGCCAATTTATTAAATCTTAACGAAGAGGAGGAATATACCATACAAAGATTTTTATGTCTTGTTCTTCTGTGAACCTATCAGTCAGAGGAAACTACACTCAGACCTCAATCTAGGTTTATGCCTATACTTCCAGAAAATAACGTCATTGATATATTTCAAAAGGCTATATGTGAAGAACTCAGAAAAAACTATCTAACAAATAAACATGTTAAAATACGGTTCGACTTGTCCCTAAAAGAAAAACAAGAATTAAAAAATTGGAAAGGAATAAAGCTGTCATTAAAAAAAAAATGCAGATAAAGGTAGAAACCTTGTTCTCATGAACAGGTCTGATTATGTACAAGCAGGAAAACGGCACTTAAATAATGAAAATTGATGTAAAAAACTAACAAAGAACCAACTGATCCCTCTTCAAAAAGAGTGGCAAGAATTGAGCAAATCTTGGCAAAATGAAGGCCTATTAACCGAAGAACAATATCTGTATATGAAATAGCCAGTTATGGCCACAATATATTTTTTACCAAAATTACATAAAAAGTTTAATACTTTTCCATCATGCCGTCCTGTCATTAACAGCATAAGGTCTCTGACTGAGAGAATATCAGAATATATAGACATCTACTTACAGCTTCTAGCAGCAAATTTGAGAGATACCAAGCATGTTATCCAACAATTAGAACTGATTCCCTGGGAGGATAACTATCGATTTGTGACATTAGACATAGTTTCATTATATACAAGCATTGAACACAGAAATGGAGTGGAATGTGCAGAATACTGCCTAAAATCACGATCAATCTGTGGAGGGGAATGGATATGCACACACCTAACGTATTCAAAATCTTTAAGAAGTGAGTGTAGATAGTTTTAAGTAATCTTTTAAGGTGCGGGGGAGAAAACGTAACCCTGGCACAGGATCACAAATACCTATCCGTACTGAGAAAAAAGAGGATCCAAAGATAGGAGCCCTCCCGTCCCCTGCACACTATTGGTATCCCGTATAATAACGGTTAAGAATAAATCTAAAATAAAGCATAGATATATGGTGATGTAAATTTTTAATCATATCATTTCAAGACAAACAAATGCTTCAAATTTAAGAGTTCAATGGTTAAAGACCATTTTATTTGAAGAAATATACATCAATAAATCTTGTGATGCTGAGACCAAAACCAAATGTCAAATAATATACAATATACAAATTGTTTGGTACCATGTGGACCCAGTGCGTATATAATCACAACTCAAGTAAAAAATGGCTGACGCGTTTTGGGATCCTGTCCCTTCTTCTAGAGCCAAGTGGATTGTAAACTGTAAGGAAAATGAAATGAAAAAAGCGCATGTCAGGTTTTTTGACTAGTAAATACTCCTAAACAAAAGCGCTCACAAAGCATGTCTAAAGGCAAAGGCAAAACCCATTAATTGTGGAATGATCCATTAAAATTCCTATATTTTTAAAGAACCAAAATATAGATCATATGTATTAAACCAGTTACATATTCTTCCAAAAGCACCTATCCCCCAAGGGGGAGTTGGCAATGTGACCAATAAGTAATCCTCACAGTCAATTTGTCTGAATTATAGCCGAGATGAGGTGAACAAACATATTAATTATCTACATGAAAACATCACAGAAGATACCCAGATGTTGTTACAGGACACGGATTAGAAAGCACAGGTAGAGACTAACATACCTTTAAATAGTGTTCTTGGAAAGAAAAAGTGACAGCCTCAAGGGCGTGATGTGCGGGTGTTGGTCCTCAAAATTCAGGACAAATGAACAACTTCCCTGTCAGGGCGGTAATCTAAATGTGTAAAGAACAATCATATGATATAATAATAACGTCTGAACTGACTGAATCAGAATTTCACTTACAGACTCCAATAAATAGGTGTATGTTCTGAGACATATTCAAAAATGCTAATAGATAGCCTGAGAAAGCAAGCTAATGGAACTCAGAGAGTAAATGTAAGGCATACCTCTCACTACATATGCAGTCAAGTCCAAGATAGTTAAATGCTCTTAAAAATGCTGCGGGCTGAAGATGGTGCCCAGTGGTAGTTAAGTCCTCAGGATGCAATGAGTTTCTCAAGTGTTCTAAAGAACGAATCCTACAACAAAATAAATTGTCTAGTTATCTATTGTCCAATGCACTAATGAATATAGTAGTATTATAAATGCAGCTGACCTATGGATAAGTGCTACATGGAAGGTTCTAATGCTTACCCACGGCTTAGATACAAGTAGACCAAAATGTTAGCAATCCGGAATTCACGGTGTAAGCAACTCGAAGGCTGCGTCTGAAAATCACGCTCGCGTTTTGAAACTTCTTGTAATACACAGGCTAAAGGCTCCGGCCGCGAGTAGAAAGCTGCGGGCGGAGCGTGCCTCTCAAGGGTTAAGGTGGGCTATGCTGTCGCTAGGGAAGCCGACCCAGACTGCGGACTGGTATCTAGGGGGCTACTTGCAATGATCACGCTCGAATGGGCAACATAGATGACGGACTATGTGCTCTAATCTGAGAACAAACAGGTTATACAGGAATCGATATGGTGCATGGGCGCCATCATGGAATGGAGTTTGATAACACTACTGCTTATGTACCTAGTGTAATGAGATGTAGCCAACATTAATGAAGATATTGGAAAATAGGACGTTCCATGGTAGCAATGTTAAATGATGAGTCAAGTGCAATGGTGCTGTATATAGAGCAAAATTTGTGATATTCCGCTGCTGACGAATGTCACAAAAAAATGGGTTCAAAAAGGGACCAAATAAAGATATAAACAACTAATAAAGATTATAGAGTGGTCACAGTGGCAGGCGGTGCTGGGTAGGTGGCAGGTCATGATATCCTTAATATACATTGATATTAACATTCCTACACAAGTTAACGTTCATTACCGATTAGTGGGGCTCTAAATGAACAACCAGATGCGTAGTAAATCTTACATATAAACTATGACAATATTCTGCTTTACCTCCCATTAATTCAGCGGGCCGGTTGACAAATCCCGGACTTGTCAATGTTTAACAGGTATTCCACTGTACATTAATACCAACTTCAAGTACACTGCCACAGGTGGATGATGCCAGTGCGAGCTACATGCAGATGTGAACACATACAGTGAGACAATGTTCTTGTCATATTGTAAAGGTCAAAAGAAAGTAAAAACATATCCAGTCACATGTATTTCAAATAAAACATCTCAAGGAATACTCCTCATTGAGTCCTCTGGGGCTGAGAGTGTCCAGAAGATCTATCCAGTATTTTTCTCTGCGTGATAGCGTTGATTGGTAATCACCCCCTCTATATGGTTTTTTGACAAGCTCGAAGACCATGTTCTTCACTTGGGCTACTGTGTGTGAAGATTGTGAGAAGTGCCTGGCAAGGGGAGATTTCACATTGTTACATCTAATGTTGGACTTGTGTTCCGTTATTCTCTTTTACTGCTCTAGTGGTCTGACCAACATACAATTTACCACATGGACATTTGATGGCATATATCACTCCTGTAGAAATACAGGTGGCAAAATCCTTCAGCTTGTATTTTCTACCGGTCAGTGGGTGTGTTACAAATTCTCCTTTAATCACATTGTTACAGTGTGAGCAGGCTAAGCAAGGATATTTTCCCTTTTTCCTTGAACTTAACAGCATCTGTTTTTCTTTCGGAGGCTTCTCGGCTCTCACTAGCTTGTCCCTAAGATTTTGTCCTCTTTTAAAAGCCATCATGGGGGTTTTTGGGAATAACTCCTGTAGGAGAGGATCACTATGGAGAATACCCCAGTGCTTCTTAATGCATCTCCCTACTTAAAAGCTTTGTCGGGAATATTTGGAGATATAAAGTAGCGGTGTGTCTTTGTTTTTAACTTTCGGAGTCAATAGTTGTTCTTTGCTTATGGCAGAGGATCTCTCTTTAGCTGCTGTTGAAACTGAATGTGGATAACCCCTCTTCTCAAATTTGTCCAGAAGTTTAGTACACTCCATATCAAGGCCTGCAGGGTCAGAAATAATTCTTTTGAGCCTTAGGATTTGACTGTAAGGCAAGCTGTCCAACATAGATTTCGGGTGAAAACTTGAGAAATGTAGTAAGTTGTTCACGTCAGTAGGTTTATGGTAGACATTCGTTGATATCCGGTTGTCTTTGATTTCCAAGCAGACATCTAGGAAATGTAGAGACGGGGCCCCTCTTTCCATGGTGAACTTAATGCTGTGATGTGTTGAGTTAAGGTAATTGAAGAATGATGTTAGTTCCTCCTGTGTTCCACACCAGATGCCAAAGATATCGTCGATGAAACGTTTCCATAGTAGTATCGTGTCTGACCAATCACTATTTTCCAGGACGTGAGTAAATTCAAACTTGTACATAAATGTATTGGCGTACACTGGGGCCATTGCTGACCCCATTGATGTCCCCGTGATTTGTAGATAGTAATTACCTTGAACTCTAAAATAGTTGTTCCTAAGTATCAGGTTCAGTAAGTTCATGATGAGTTGTGGATCTCCTCTGGTTGCTTGTGAATTCAAGAGTAGCCACACCACAGATTGAATCCCTTCATTGTGCGGGATAGAAGTATATAGGCTACAGACATCCATACTAAAAAGTATGCAGTCATCACTCAATGCTCTAACTTCTTGTATACAATTGATGAAGTCAGTCATGTCTTTAAGGTAAGTTGGAATTACTTGAATAAGTGGTTGTAGTAAACGATCAATGTATATAGCCAGCGGATCGAATATGCTCTCTGTTCCGGCCACTATGGGCCTGAGGGGAGGATCATTCCGGTTCTTGTGGATCTTTGGTAGTCCATAAAACACTGGTGTAATGGGATGTTGATTAATAAGAAACTCACTCGTTTTGTTGCTGATCCAGTCATTTTCTACAGCTTCTTCCACTACTCTCGTAATCAATGTACGTATTTTAAAGAGGGGATCTCCGTCCAGCTTCGTATATGTGTTAGTATCATCGAGGAGTTCTAGGCATTTTCTTATATAGTCCGTCGTGTCCATTATGACTATGGCTCCGCCTTTGTCGGCTGGTTTTATAGTTAATTCTTCATCCTTAGCTAAGGCTTCAACATGATCCAGTTGACACTTCTTCACATTGTGGGGTGTAGACATCTGATAGTTGATCCGTTTTAGATCTGTGAGGACGTTTTTCTCAAACAAGTTTAGGATCGAGTTCTGAACATGCGGGTCAAAGTCACTTTTTGGTCGAATCTCTAGCATTTCGCCTTCTGAGTACCTGGTTCTCAGGTTTCCATCTGAGTTAAAGAAAATCTTGAGTCTCAATTTTCTAAGAAGCCGATGAAGACACATTTTTTCTTCAAATAATGTGGTGTTATTAGTCGGGACAAAAGATAAGCCACGATTCAACATCTCGATTTGACCACTGTTGAGAATTTTCTTTGAAATGTTTACCACTAAATTTTCGCTCATCTGTTCTTTCTTTTTTGATTTGATTTGCCCTCTCCTCGTTTTTCTTTTTGTTTTTCTCTGAGCCCTAAAAAAGCCCCAGTGTCGTTAGGTCTTGGTGATGTTGTAGGCGAGGTTGTTCCTGTGGAGTCCACTGGTGTGGTGGCTATATCCGATGACTGTGGAGTCCTCTTCAATGTCTCTGTGTTGGGTTTAGAGGTCCCTGGTTGTGTTGGTTCACCTATGCTACTAGAGCTACTCTCATTCCCTGAATTAGAAGAGTCTGGATTCCTGGGTCTTGTTCTATCTAGGTTGCGATGATGATAATACTCTTGCCAGCTATAGACAATATCGTTTAAGTAATCAAAGGTATCTCTCTTAAACTTCCTGAGTTTTCTTTGTTCGATATCTGACTTGTATGTTGAAAGTTTATAATTAATGTCTATCAATAATTGTGATAGTTCCTCTGATGACTTAAATTCACTAAGTTGGATCTTCAGTGTTTCTACTTCTAAGTCTATCGATGTGAGAGACTTAGATAATTCCTCTATCGTTAGTAAAATAAGGTCAAGAGAACACTTATTAAGAATACGATCCCACTTCTCCACAAAAGCTTTATTCTCACTGCAAAGCGTGGGTCTCAAATAGACTCTTAAACCCCTAGGGACTTTTTTAGATTTGAAATACTCTACCAACGTGCTGGCATGGAGTTTTTGGGCAATTTCTTACTACCAATAGTGTGCAGGGGACTCAGGAAGTTTAACTATAAAACCAGCCAACAAAGGTGGAGCCATAGTCGTAATGGACACGACGGACTATATAAGAAAATGCCTAGAACTCCTCGATGATACTAACACATATACGAAGCTGGACGGAGATCCCCTCTTTAAAATACATACATTGATTACGAGAGTAGTGGAAGAAGCTGTAGAAAATGACTGGATCAGCAACAAAACGAGTGAGTTTCTTATTAATCAACATCCCATTACACCAGTGTTTTATGGACTACCAAAGATCCACAAGAACCGGAATGATCCTCCCCTCAGGCCCATAGTGGCCGGAACAGAGAGCATATTCGATCCGCTGGCTATATACATTGATCGTTTACTACAACCACTTATTCAAGTAATTCCAACTTACCTTAAAGACACGACTGACTTCATCAATTGTATACAAGAAGTTAGAGCATTGAGTGATGACTGCATACTTTTTAGTATGGATGTCTGTAGCCTATATACTTCTATCCCACACGATGAAGGGATTCAATCTGTGGAGTGGCTACTCTTGAATTCACAAGCAACCAGAGGAGATCCACAACTCATCATGAACTTACTGAACCTGATACTTAGGAACAACTATTTTAGATTCCAAGGTAATTACTATCTACAAATCACGGGGACATCAATGGGGTCAGCAATGGCCCCAGTGTACGCCAATACATTTATGTATACGTTTGAATATACTCACGTCCTGGAAAATAGTGATTGGTGAGACAAGATACTACTATGGAAACGTTTCATCGACGATATCTTTGGCATCTGGTGTGGAACACAGGAGGAACTAACATCATTCTTCAATTACCTTAACTCAACACATCACAGCATTAAGTTCACATTGGAAAGAGGGGCCCCGTCTCTACATTTCCTAGATGTCTGCTTGGAAATCAAAGACAACCGGATATCAACTAATGTCTACCATAAACCTACTGACGTGAACAAATTACTACATTTCTCAAGTTTTCACCCGAAATCTATGTTGGACAGCTTGCCTTACAGTCAAATCATAAGGCTCAAAAGAATTATTTCTGACCCTGCAGGCCTGGATATGGAGTGTACTAAACTTCTGGACAAATTTGAGAAGAGGGGTTATCCACATTCAGTTTTAACAGCAGCTAAAGAGAGATCCTCTGCCATAAGCAAAGAACAACTATTGACTCCGAAAGTTAAAAACAAAGACACGCCGCTACTTTATATCTCCAAGTATTCCCGACAAAGCTTTCAAGTAGGGAGATGCATTAAGAAGCACTGGGGTGTTCTCCATAGTGATCCTCTCCTACAGGAGTTATTCCCAAAAACCCCCATGATGGCTTTTAAAAGAGGACAAAATCTTAGGGACAAGCTAGTGAGAGCCGAGAAGCCTCCGAAAGAAAAACAGATGCTGTTAAGTTCAAGGAAAAAGGGAACATATCCTTGCTTAGCCTGCTCACACTGTAACAATGTGATTAAAGGAGAATTTGTAACACACCCACTGACCTGTAAAAAATACAAGCTGAAGGATTTTGCCACCTGTATTTCTACAGGAGTGATATATGCCATCAAATGTCCATGTGGTAAATTGTTTGTTGGTCAGACCACTAGAGCAGTAAAAGAGAGAATAACGGAACACAAGTCCAACATTAGATGTAACAATGTGAAATCTCCCCTTGCCAGGCACTTCTCACAATCTTCACACACAATAGCCCAAGTGAAGTACATGGTCTTAGAGGTTGTCAAAAAACCATATAGAGGGGGTGATTACCAATCAATGCTATCACGCAGAGAAAAATACTGGATAGATCTTCTGGATACTCTCAGCCCCAGAGGACTCAATGAGGAGTATTCCTTGAGATGTTTTATTTGAAATACATGTGACTGGATATGTTTTTACTTTCTGTTGACCTTTACAATATGACAAGAACATTGTCTCACTGTATGTGTTCACATCTGCATGTAGCTCGCACTGGCATCATCCACCTGTGGCAGTGTACTTGAAGTTGGTATTAATGTACAGTGGAATACCTGTTAAACATTAACAAGTCTGGGATTTGTCAACCGGCCCGCTGAATTAATGGGAGGTCAAGCAGAATATTGTCATAGTTTATATGTAAGATTTACTACGCATCTGCTTGTTCATTTAGAACACCACTAATTGGTAATGAACGTTAACTTGTGTAGGAATGTTAATATCAATGTATATTAAGGATATCATGACCTGCCACCTACCCAGCACCGCCTGTCAATGTGACCACGCTATAATCTTTATTAGTTGGTTATATCTATATTTGGTCCCTTTTTAAACCCATTTTTTTGTGACATTCGTCAGCAGCGGAATATCACAAATTTTGCTCTATATACAGCACCATTGCACTTGACTCATCATTTAACATTGCTACCATGGAACGTCCTATTTTCCAATATCTTCATTAATGTTGGCTACATCTCATTACACTAGGTACATAAGCAGTAGTGTTATCAAACTCCATTCCATGATGGCGCCCATGCACCATATCGATTCCTGTATAACCTGTTTGTTCTCAGATTAGAGAACATAGTCCGTCATCTATGTTGCCCATTTGAGCGTGATCGTTGCAAGCAGCCCCCTAGATACCAGTCCGCAGTCTGGGTCGGCTTCCCTAGCGACAGCATAGCCCACCTTAACCCTTGAGAGGCACGCTCCGCCCGCAGCTTTCTACTCGCGGCCGGAGCCTTTAGCCTGTGTATTACAAGAAGTTTCAAAACGCGAGCATGATTTTCAGACGCAGCCTTCGAGCTGCTTACACCGTGAATTCCGGATTGCTAACATTTTGGTCTACTTGTATCTAAGCCTTGGGTAAGCATTAGAACCTTCCATGTAGCACTTATCCATAGGTCAGCTGCATTTATAATACTACTATATTCATTAGTGCATTGGACAATAGATAACTAGACAATTTATTTTGTTGTAGGATTCGTTCTTTAGAACACTTGAGAAACTCATTGCATCCTGAGGACTTAACTACCACTGGGCACCATCTTCAGCCCGCAGCATTTTTAAGAGCATTTAACTATCTTGGACTTGACTGCATATGTAGTGAGAGGTATGCCTTACATTTACTCTCTGAGTTCCATTAGCTTGCTTTCTCAGGCTATCTATTAGCATTTTTGAATATGTCTCAGAACATACACCTATTTATTGGAGTCTGTAAGTGAAATTCTGATTCAGTCAGTTCAGACGTTATTATTATATCATATGATTGTTCTTTACACATTTAGATTACCGCCCTGACAGGGAAGTTGTTCATTCATCCTGAAATTTGAGGACCGACACCCTCACATCACGCCCTTGAGGCTGTCACTTTTTCTTTCCAAGAACACTATTTAAAGGTATGATAGTCTCTACCTGTGCTTTCTAATCCGTGTCCTGTAACAACATCTGGGTATCTTCTGTGATGTTTTCATGTAGATAATTAATATGTTTGTTCACCTCATCTTGGCTATAATTCAGACAAATTGACTGTGAGGATTACTTATTGGTCACATTGCCAACTCCCCCTTGGGGGATGGGTGCTTTTGGAAGAATATGTAACTGGTTTAATACATATGATCTATATTTTGGTTCTTTAAAAATATAGGAATTTTAATGGATCATTCCACAATTAATGGGTTTTGCCTTTGCCTTTAGACATGCTTTGTGAGTGCTTTTGTTTAGGAGTATTTACTAGTCTAAAAACCTGACATGCGCTTTTTTCATTTCATTTTCCTTACAGTTTACAATCCACTTGGCTCTAGAAGAAGGGACAGGATCCCGAAACGTGTCAGCCATTTTTTACTTGAGTTGTGATTATATACGCACTGGGTCCACATGGTCCCAAACAATTTGCATATTGTATATTATTTGGCATTTGGTTTTGGTCTCAGCATCACAAGATTTATTGATGTATATTTCTTCAAATAAAATGGTCTTTAACCATTGAACTCTTAAATTTGAAGCATTTGTTTGTCTTGAAATTATATGATTAAAATCACGAACAATCTCATACCAAAATCAGAACACCATGATCTTGGAAATGTTAAAATTCACATTGAAAAATAACATCTTCACCTTTGATCAACAAACCTATTGTCAACTGCAAGGAATGGGTGCAAAGTTTGCTCCGGACTATTGCACTATGTCAATCATCTAAACAACAATAGCTATAACATAAAATTTACAATGAAGGAAAGTCAAAAGAGTGGAATTTCTAGACCTCGAACTTCATACACAAGGAGACAGAATACAAACAGATCTTCATATCAAGCCACAGCAGTAAACCGTATCCTGCACGCACAGAGTAATCACCTGTACCACACAATAAGAAACATACTTTATGGAGAAATATTACAGGGGAAAAGGAACTGTAGTACATTGTAATCATTTGGACACCCTAAGAAAGAAATCTAAACACAGAGAATTCCCATCTAAAGCCTTGGCCAAAGCAGAGAAGAATGCAAACAGAATTTCAAGAAACTATCTGCTTACGGATAAACCCAAATGCAAAAACAACCCATCAAAAATAAACTTCATTACAACATACAGCAGCGATGCAAAAATTATTAAGGGAATTTCTATGAAAACATTGGAACATTCTCAAAACCGATTAAAATGTGAGAAAATATCTAAATGAGAAACCCACAATTACATTTTGAAAAGCTCTGACAATAAAAGAACAAATAAGTCCCAGTATGCTGAGAACAACAACAACCGAAGAATTTATGCATTTTTTTCAATTTACAACAACCCACTAGAGTTTATCGATGTGGAAATTGCAAAATCTGCCCAAAAATGAAGTTTCACTTTACTGAATGGCAAAACTAGAAAAATTGAACAATACATAAACTGGAATAGCAAGTTTGTAGTTTATGGTATCAAATGTACATGACATAGGAAGTACAATCAGATCAGTAAAAACAAGGTTTCTAGAGCTCCTAAGAGCCATTATAAACAAGGATAGTAGATACCCCTTGGCAACGCATTTTTGTACCAAAGAGAATGAAATAGACTCAATTAGGTGCTTTGGACTGGAAAAAGTCCAAGTGCCAGCAAGAGGAGGAAACAGAGATTTAGTGTTGAGAAAGAAAGAGGCAAAATGTATCTGTCTCATTGATACATGCAACACTGGTTGAAATTCAGATGATGAGATGTACCATTGGCTATAATACAGCAGAAATGTAAAGCTTAAAGTTTTTGAACTACAGCAGTTGTCAATGTGAAGTGATGAATGCTTGTTTATGCTCACCAGCACTAATATGAATGAAATGTGCAATTGAATTTCTCCTTGCAAGTACAAAACATATACACCGCAGCAAAAATGTAAAGTTTAAGACAGTTTCTGAACTGGGGAATTGGTGAATATGAAAATAATTTTATTTATTTTAAAATTTGTTTATTGGCATTTTCAATGACATCGGTTACATATTTCCATGTTATGCCTTTTTCCTGTGCATGTAACATACATTTTAATTTTAACTTTAACAAACGGTAACAACTGTCTCCATACAATGTTCACGTGATTCAGCTTCTCCTGTCCCTAGGGGGGTAGGGGTGTTTGGGGGGGGGCAGTCAGGTTGTTTGCAGGGTGTGGGGGGATGCTTCCCAGAGGCCCATAGCGATTCTCGTTAGTTCTCTTCAAATCTCCCTGTTTGGCCTGCAATTGTGTTCGTTCCCAGCCTTTGGCTCAGGGGGGCTTGTCGTCGGAGGGGAGAAACATATGTCTAGTGAGTTCTTTCCATGCTTCCAAGGCTCTGCTGGACTCATCTGTTGATCTGGCCACGCTTTCCTCCCAGGCCTTGGTCTCAGCCAGGAGCCATCGATCTGCTTCTCCATGCCATGCTTTATATTGTGGTCCTGCTGTTTTTTTCCAGGACATGGCTATGGTTCGTTTGGTTAATATGCACGCTATGTCCATAAGTCTAACTATGTGCTTTACCTTGGCTAATCTGGGGTAGGTTCCTAGCAAGCACTCCTCCGGTGTCCATTTGTATTTAGTCATGCCTGCTTTCTCACATGTCTGTTTCACCTTTTCCCAAAGTGTCTTCGTTTTGGGGCATTCCCACAACATGTGGATTAGATCTGCTTCCTCCTTGTTGCACCATGTGCAGTTCGGCTGCATTTGCTTGCTAAATTTGGCTATCCGTTTCGGGGTTAGGTAGGTTCGGTGCAGTACATTCATCTGTATTTGCCTGAATCGGTGGTTTCTCGACACCTCCTTGGGGAATGTAAGCGCCCTGTTCCACTCCCCCTCTGTCATTTCCCTGCCTATGTCTGTTTCCCATTTCCTTTTCATGTGCATGCTTCGGGGGTTAGGTGTATCATTCAGTTGCCTATATATTTGGGATATTGGTCTGCAGCCCTCCCCCATGCTGTACAGCAGCGTTAATAGCGCGTCAGTGTCCGGTTCTTCAGGCCATGTTTCCCATTTGCTTCGTGCCGTGGCGCGAATCTTCTGGTACCAGAGGAACTGTCCCGGGTGTATGCCCTCACTGTCCCGCAGCGTGCTAAATTCCTTGAAGGTACCCTCCTCGTATAAATCTCCCCAAGTGTAGACCCCTTCCCTTTCCCATGATCTGATTTGTTTCAGGTCTGTGGCCTCTGTGTATAGGTCTGCAATCAGTGGAATCTCTGGTGAGTAGGCCTTCTTCACATGGGCGAGTGCCCTTGCCCTGCGCCAGACTTCCCTCCCCAGGGTGACTATGTGGGGTGTTTCTCCCAGTAGTTTCGGTGGTGCCCAGATCAGTTCTTTCAGGCGGTGAGGGAGGCTCATAGTCTGTAGTAGGGGGTTTTCATCGGTAGGTTCGTCTGATAGCCATTTAGTTATAAAGCTGAGTTGGGCTGCTAGGTAGTATTTTTCTAGGTTAGGGAGCTGAATGCCGCCCCTGGCGTATGGTAAGGTTAGTGTCGACAGTGCTATTTTGTGCCTGTTTTCTCCCCATATGAACTCCTTTATCAGCGATTCCAGTAGTCGGAAGAAGGGTTTTTTGATATAGTAGTGTACGTTTTGGAACCCATACAGGAATCGCGGTAAGACAATCATCTTGACTATGGAGGCCCTTCCCATCATTGACAGGGGAAGTCGCGACCAGAAGTTCATGGATCTGCGTAGGGTCGGAAGTGCTGCCTTTGTGTTGTGTTCGTGCATCAGTGCGGGGGTGTGCATTATCTGGATTCCTAGGTATCTGAACTTGGTGGTTTGCCATTTTATCCCTACCTTCGGGAGTGCCTCCATCTCAGCGTGTTTTAGGGCCGCTAGGGGGAACATGCAGGACTTTGACTTATTGAATTGGATCCCGGACACTCTGGAGTAATTGTCCAAGACTTCCAGCATGACGGGTACGTTGAGGTGTGGGTCTCTAACATATATAAGGACATCGTCCGCGTAAAGTGAAATGATGTGGTCTACCCCTCCTAGTCTTATGCCAGCGTCAAAACTGTTTCCTAAAATAGATTGCTATGGGTTCCAGCCCCAATATGTACAGCATTGGGGATAGCGGACAGCCCTGCCTGGTCCCTCTTTGTATGTCCCAAGCTTCTGATATGTGTTTCCCGGACTTCACTCTGGCTCTTGGTCCAGTGTACAATATCTGAACCCATCTAATGAACCCGGGTCCAAAGCCGAATTCTCCAAGTACTGCCACCAGCCACTCCCAATAGATGGAGTCGAATGCCTTTATGGCATCTAGGGACATTAGTGCGTATGACCTCCTGTCTTCATTAGTTGGGCCATGATGTGTTGTAGTCTGCGGAGGTTTATTGATGTGTTTCGGCCCGGTATAAAGCCGCACTGGTCGCTGTGTATTATGTCCCCTATTATTCTGGACAGCCGCCTGGCTAGTATTGTTGTTAAAATTTTAGCATCATAATTTAGCATCGCTAGCGGGCGGTAGGAATCGCACCGTTCCGCCGGTTTGCCTGGTTTAAGGACCGGGACCACCAGTGTTTCCCTCATGCTTTCGGGCAGCACTCCCCTCTCATATGCCTCTTGGTACACCTCATGTAACAGAGGTGTGAGAGAGGGTTCATATGCTTTGTAGAACTCCGAGGGCAGGCCGTCAGTGCCAGGCGCCTTGCACGTTGCCAGGGACCGGATAGCTTCTGTTATATCGTCAAGCGTGATTTCAGCATCTAATATCAGGGCTTGTTCGTGTGATATCTTATGGAGTCCTATCTCGTCAAGGGTGTCTGCGATCTGTTCTGGGGGGGCCTGTTCCTCGTGTGTGTAGAGTTGTGTGTAGAAACGTTTGAAGGTGTCGTTTATGTTCTGCTGCGTGTGATGTGTGTTCCCTGCCTCATCTCGCAGCGTGGTGATGGGGTGTCTAGGGTGTTCCCTCCTGCATAGCCAGGCCAACAGCTTGCCCGGTCTGTCCGCCTCTGTGTGTGCCCTGCTCGTTTTGGCCACATGGTCGAGCTTTTCCAGCCTATTCCACGCTGAATCATTTTCTCCCCTGAGTCTCCTAAGTTCCGTTTCCCTGTTCTGGTCACCTATGGGGGCTGCCTCTAACCTTTCTATCTTCTTTTCCAGCTGGTCTAATTCTTTCCTGAGCTGTCTCCTGATTCCCCCGGCCTTTGCAATGATTTCCCCCCTCATCACCGTTTTCAGGGCGTCCCATACCGTGCTGCTGTGTTCCACACTTCCCACGTTGTTTTCTATGTAGCTATCTATGGAGTCTTGTAGCTCCTCCCTAAAGTCTGGGTCTTTAAGTGCTTCCGCTGGCATTTTCCACATGGGGATCGGGGGTCTGGGGCCATTGTGGTTCCATGTCACCAGGAGTGGGGAGTGGTCAGATATGGTTCTTCCTAAGTACTGCGCTCCTTCCACCTGTGGTAGGTGTTCTCTGCCTATGAGGATGTGGTCCAGTCTCGTGTATAGTTTGTGTGGGGATGAGTAGTATGAGTATCCTCTCTGTGTTGGGTGTGCTTCGCGCCACACATCTGCCAGGTCCAGCCTATCTATCATCGCAGTTAGGGCCATTGTTGCTGCTGATGGACCCTTCGGATGGGGGATGGATCTGTCTATTGCCGGGTCGCATACACAGTTGAAATCACCTCCCCAGAGGAGCAAGCTATCTCTATATTGCGTGATTTTGGGGTATAGTGAGTCCAGATGTGCCGGTATGTTGCTGTTGGGAAAATAGGAGTTCATTATGCATATTTCTGTCTGTTCTATGTGCCCCCATAGTATCACAAATCTACCCTCCGGGTCAACCTCTGATTTTCTCAGGCGGAAAGGGAGCTGTGGGTGTATCCAGGTGTACACTCCCCTGGCATATTTGGAATAAGCAGTGCCAAAACCCTGCCCCCCCCAGTGTGTTTGGAGTTTGGCCAGTGAGTCGGTCGTGCAGTGGGTCTCTTGTAGTAGCGCTATCATCACCCCTTTTCTGTTCAGGTAGGTCTTGATTCTGTTTCTGCGAATGTACGTCCCCAAGCCTCGTACATTCCATGTCAGTATTTTAACTGCTGTAGTGGTCATGGTGGTTCTATGCGGGCACAGAGTCCGTTCAGCTCCCCTCTTTTTGGTGTCCGTGTGCATGGTACTAGCGATAGTAGCCCCTTCCCTGTGTGGGACAAGATGCAAGTTTCCTCCTCCCTCGTTTCAGTCCCTCTCTCCCTCCTATTCATTCTTGGAGACTTACCAACAGTAGTAACTTCCATTCTTTTGAATGGGAACAGCAAACCATGTAACTTTGAACTGCCCCCAGCAGTTGCTTCCAACTTGCAACGCTCGGGGGGTCCCGAGCCTTCCAGGCCACTCCCGGCCTTCCGGATCAGGGTGCGTGTAGGTAGATTGCCTACACAGTTTCCGTGGGGGTGGGTCATTTTACCGTGCTCGTGTAGTCCTTCGAGCTCTCGTCCGATTCGGCAATCGGCTTAGTAGTGTTCCGCTGGGATCTCATTGTCTGCATTGGTGGCCCCACACGGGGGGGCCTCACCTTTCTTGTTATGGCGTTGTGTGGGCCGTCATCCCATATCCGGTTTTGGTAGATCGTCTTTGCCATCAGCCAGGTTGTTATGTTCCAGCCATAGATTTGCAGCAGCTGGAGTCTCAAGGAATGTCGCCCTTCCTTTGTGAAGGACCTTGAGGCGTGACGGGTAGAGCAACATATACTTTAGGTTGTGTTTCCGTAATTGCGCTTTTATTGGGATAAAGGAGTTCCTTGCTCGTTGCACAGCGGGTGTGTAGTCCGGATATATGACTATCGTTGAGTCTTTTCGTTTGATTTCTCCTCCTTCTCTTGAGTATCGTAATATGGTTTCACGGTCTCGGAAGTTCAGAATTTTAGCTATTATTGGTCGTGGGTGTGAGCCTGGCGGTGGGCGTTTTTGGAGGGATCTATGGGCTCTTTCCACTGAGAATCCCTGGGAGAGCTTCCCTGGGCCTATCTCCTGCAGCAGCAGCAGCAGCGTCTCGACGAAGTCGGTCGGGTCTGGGCCCTCCATGTCCTCAGGAACCCCTAGTATGCGAATATTGTTTCGGCGGGCTCGTCCCTCGGCATCTTCGGAGCGCGCCTCCAGCCTTGCCACCTTCTGCTCAAGGTCCTGAACTTTCGTTTTCAATTCTTGGGTGTCCTCCACGGTGTCTTGTAGTGTATTTTCCGCCGCCGTGACCCTCTCAGTGAGGTTACGAGCATCCTGACGCATGAGCTGTATGTCCGCTTTCACCTCCTCTATCTTCCCCTCCACCGATGTGCGGAGGGCAGATATTGCCTGTAGGACCTGTGCATGTTTGAGGTCTTCTTCCTTCTGGGAGGGTTCGCCCGAGGGTTCCTGGTCCTGTTGTGGTTGTCTCTGGGGTTTGGCCGTCATGAATGAGTCCATTGTGACCAGTTTTAGTTTGCTCTTGGGGGGTGACATCTCCCTCCCAGGGTCCCTCCTATGTCCTATTCCAGGTCTTGACCTGCCGGTTGTGTGGCCCTGGCTTACTGCCTTCAGGTGGAGCTGTGGTTCCGGTGCTACGTGCCCGGTTAGCGTCTGGCGGCCTTAGTAGTTATATGAGCCTTCTCGCCTCACTGTCCTAGTTGTTGATTCGTGGCTCAGGCTGGTCCTGGCTTCGTTGGGGCTTGTTCCGGTGGGGATTATCCCTGTGGCAGTTTCGTCAGGCAATGGTGATTGCCCCGTATCCGTCCTGCTGCTGCCTCCGTCCCGGGGGGGGGGGTGTCAGCCTGCCTTTTGGGCCCAGTGTGTGACCGAGGGTGCCCCCTGCTTTCGGTGGTCGGCGGGCCCCAGCCGCTTTCAGAGCAGTTTCCCCAGGGGCACGTTCGCCCCTGCGCCCCCCAGCGGCCTGGCAGGTGCGCCCGCCGTGCCGCCAGGCGTGCTGTAGTTATTGGCGTGGGCCCTCCGCGTTATCCAGCCATCCGGGGGCCCAAGCTAGGTTGGCCAGTTCTATGCGTGCGTTGTGAGCTGACACCCAGGGCTCCCCAGCCACTCCGGGAATCCTCCTCGTGGGCTTTTCTGTCCCTTTACTGTTCAAGGGCACGGATACGGGCTGCTCTTGTGCCTGCCTCCTCACCTGGTAGTATGTGCGTTCGTTTGCCTCCCTCGGGTCCTCCGTTCGTGCCTCGCAGTGCGGATGTTGTATGCTAGCTCTTTCGCTGTAGTCGCGGGGGGGGCGGCCCCCGACCCCGCGGCGACTGGTGTCCCGGATTCAGGAGGGACGACCCTCCGCCACCGCGCTGGGGCTCGTCCGGGGGGCTGCGTGCCCGCTCCCCGCTCTGTAGTCGCAGGGGATCTTCCTCCAGCCACCGCTGCTTATCCCTGGATTTGGGGCCTGTGTGCGTTCGCGGGGCTGCGGGCCTCTCCGCACTGTAGGGCTCAAGTGATCTGTGTCCGCTCCCGCCTTTCAGGGGCTGCGGCCTCTCCTACGTCGGTTGCTCAGGGTTCGCCGGTGTTCCGCTCACTCAGCAGCCTGAGCCCAGGCGGAGCCGGGGGTCCGGTGGCCCGATCAGTCGAGCGCGTCCTCTGCTGTGGGCTCCGCAGGGTCTCGATTCGGCTGCCGCTTCAGACACAGCTCGCAGCGGGCGGCGCCATCTTGCAGGCCCTAGGGGCTCGGTTTCGGGCTCCGCGTTTTCTGTCTTCTCCTTACCGATTCGGCTCAGGAGTCGGGTCGAGTGGTGGGGATCGGTTCCCCTGCAGGAGTATGCAGTCAGATCGTGTCTTGTAGGGCTAATCAGACATTATTAGTTCTTTTAGCAGGATCTCGGACGGAGCTCTAGGGGAGCTTGTCTTTACGGCATGCGTGCCTAGCCACGCCCCAATATGAAAATAATAAATACATGTTCATTCATAATACTTTACAAATCCATTATTGTCTGATTAATATAAGGATCACAAACCAGCTGTCCAAACAATTAACAGTCTGGAGTCAGAAGAAATACAAAGCTAATGAAAGAATTGATTTGAAAATGTATAAAGAAAGAAAGGGTGAGTGGATTTTCTCAACCATCACAATAAGAGTTTCTTATAAGTGGGGGTTAGAGGAGCCTTCCCTCCAAAAATGTGTATGTAATGTTGCTATTGTTCTCAATTTGGTTTTTAGACTCTCTCCTGAAGATCCTTGTAACACAAAAGATGAAACGCATGTTGAGAGGAAGAAATACAGTAACATGCAATATAGATAGAAAAATTAAGCAAAGTGATTAATAACTTCGGCTTAACCAAGAAAGGAAGAAATATAGTAACATGCAACATACAGAAAAATTAAGCAAAGTGATGAATAACCTGTGCTAAATCAACAATGAGAAAAAATAAAGTATCATTGAAATGTACAACTATTGTTTGGACAATATGATGTGTTCTTGCCAATAACATTCACCCGAATAAAAAAGGTTCCAAAATTGGCGCATACCAAAAGATATCATTCGAGACAATACAGTTTACTTCAATATTGTTACTCACAATATAGATATATGGTGTTGGTGACAATTATAAAAAAGCTAACAGATTCACCCAGGACTAGTTTATCACTTGACCGGACATAGATTCTAAACATGTCATTGACACCAATGTCGACACCTTTGTCTAAGACACTATCGACGACTTTATCGAAGTCAGCGTCGACAACACTGACGCCTGTGTCGAAGACGGCGTCGATTCCTTTAACGTCATCGATGCCATTGGCGAAACCAATGCTGATGCTGTCATGGCCTCAACCCAAGGGTAAGATTTATACCCATTTGCCAAGGAAAGACTTTTTGAAGTCTATGGGCCTCATTACGAGAATTGAGGTAATGAAAATAGAAAGGCGGAATGGTATTACTGGTATCGTTAACGGTTCCGGGCCATTACGAGCCGACAACCCGCCAATACCGCCCGTACCGTGCCCCTCCATAGAGGCTTGCGCGCGTACATGCGCCCCTTCGCAGAGGAAATACCGGGATGCCGGTAATAGGAGGACATCACAAGTTACGCAGGCATGCACTTACCGGCATCCCGAAGGCGGTAAATAGGGCCTGCACGACAGCGGCCATACAGGCATCGCGAACCACCCGTAAACAGCAACCTGCAGTGAAGGCAACTCCCATAGGTGCACACAATCCCCACAGGTGGAGTCAATGTAGCCTGTCCCAGTATAAAGAGTACACCCACACACCATACCCCTTCCCACACCAAAATGATACCACTAGCTGTTGCAATCATGGGGCTGGAGGACATGCCTATACTGCTACAACTACAGCAACAACACCAACTACAGCAACAGCCACAGGCAGCCCAGAGGAGACGCAGGAGGAGAAGAAGGGTGAGACGGGCCCAGCAATTTGCACCAGTGCAGCCAGTAGTACCTCATAGGCAGCCACCAATCCCTTGCATCAGACCCAGTCCATTCAATCTAACCCCTGAGCAGATCCACACCATCACCACCATTGTGGACATGATACATGACAACATCGTCGGCCTCATTGAAATACGCACCGCCATCCCCCCGCTACTAAAGGTGGTGTCTGTGCTCCACTTCCTGGCCACAGGCACCGACCAGCACACAGTGGGCCAGCTGCATGGCATATCACAACCACTCTTTTCACGCATGCTGACCCAAGTGCTGGATGCCCTCCTGAAGCACTCTAGCACCCACATATCCCTACCACGGACTGCCCAGGAGATTGCCGACACCAAAGTAGGTTTCCATGCACTGGCAGGCATGCCCAATTGCATCGGTGCCCTCGACTGCACCCATGTTGAATTGGTTGTCCCTCGTGCCATAGAGGCTGTGTACCGCAATCGCAAGCAATACCACTCCATCAATGTACTGATGGTATGTGACTCCAGCAAGATCATCACACATTGTTGTGCCCGATATCCCGGATCATCTCATGACTCAATGGTGCTGCGTAACTCCACGCTACCCTGTCACATGGAGCGACATGCTGGACAACGTGCCTGGCTGCTTGGTGAGTTGCCTGACTGGCCCATGACAGTGCATCGGGGTTGTGAGGTGGGGGGATGCATACTCCACCACGGTGGGAATGGGCGGTGAGTGGACAATGCACTCGGAGCTAAACACTTCTGACCTGGACCTCCCAACCCGAACATGACACATCACTGCCACACATTGGACCAATGCCGTATATCAATGACAACATGTAAGACGCACAACCAGGCCACCATGGGTATGTCAAGCAATGCATGACCAAACATGATTGCTACTGTGCCTATGTGGCTAGTGTGATTATGCACAGAGTAGTAATCACTGCAATCATGGGAGGCAAGAATCATTCTGCATCCACAGTACATCCGCATCCGCATTAACATGCAAGTAATCACCCTACAACATCTGTTCAACACCATCCAGACTAGCACACCATATTGCAGTACACAATACATCTAAATAATCTTTGTGCATACGTACAGGGACATGTGCATGTCAACAGCAAATAACTGCGGCCATGGCTGTGAATCCTGAAGGTGGCAGCTCAGAATGACTTGCACAGACCTCTTTGTACTCCGATGCAGGTGATGGAGGGTATCCCTTGAAGCCATGGCTACTTACCCCTGTGCACAACCCGCGTAACAGCCATGATGAGGAGTGCAATCGGGTTCATACCCGTAGCCGTGTTGTGATTGAGCAGACCTTTGGCCTGTTGAAGGTGCGGTTCCGCTGCCTAAGCAGGTCTGGTGGAGCACTCCTTTATAGGCCTGAGAAGGTGGCAAAGATCACCATGGCCTGTGTCATGCTGCACAACATGTGCGTCCGGAGAAATGTACCACTGCCACCTGACATTGACATGCATGCACCGGGTGAGGATGATGAAGATGAAGACGGAGGAGAAGCAGCACCCCTGCCAGTACGTGATGCACAAGATGGCCGTGCTGTACACCAATCACTGATTGACGAATACTTCTGAACCACAGGGACGTTGATGGATATGTGTCAGTGATACACTGAGCACTGGGTCCATGTGGACATGCACACAGGGTATGTGGGGAGTTGGGCACTGTCCACTGTCATGAATAAAATGTATACACACGAAATGAACAATGTCCAGGCATTAAATGATTTTTTACACAACAGATGTATTAATGTAAACTACAGAAAAGTGCACTGCATGTCTCCTCCCAGCGCATTAGTTTGATCGGGGAGTGGGCTGCCCCGCCTGTGGCCATGGCCTCCCTCCGATTGCTGGCCAGGATGTTGCGGACCCTAAGGCGGAGGTCATCCCACCTTTTCTTGCAGTATTTGACTGTCCGTAGGGTGGTGCTGACTGCAGACACCTTGCGGCTACCTCCTCCCATATCTCCTTCCTCTGCTGCGCCTCCCTTTTGAGGTTATGGGTGTTTATCTCATCAGCATGGGCAGCAAGGGTGTCTGCCAACATGTTAAGTTCCTCATCAGAGAAACGCTTCTTGCGCAGGCGTGGGTTGGATTTTCGGGTTGCCTTAGACATGTTCTGAAAGGCCCTGGTCTCTCCTGTGCAACACTGGTGGTTTGGGAGGATTGCAATGGATTGTGTTTTTAAAGATGACCGCCGGCGCATTTCCCATCCGACGCAATGACGTTACTTCCGGGTCCTGTATTACGAGCCCGGTATTAGCATGGTGTTATTACCGGGTCGGTATTAAGGGGTGCCTCCTAGACAGAGGCGGTATCGGCGGGTCCTGTGATGCCGCTATCGGGGGGGTTGGAGGGCTCGCGCACTTGTAATCAGCTGCTATTAGCAGCGTCAAACGAGCACAGACCCGCTACTTACTCCATGCCGGTAACGGGCCTGTTTTTAGCGGGATTCTCGTAATAAGGCCCCATGTCTTCTATTTATGAGGAAGCCTCTGAGGATGATTCTTCCCCATTTGGGTTGAAATATGGAACATAGGACGCTCCTGCGGAGCTGTTTGACCTAGAATCGAAGATGTCTGATCTTTGACTGCCTTCATTCAGCTAGTGGCATAGACACTTCGCCTGAACTGGAGTTTGACAAACCTGATCCAGCTGAACATGCAGGTTCAGCATACAGGAATATTATTAATAGAGTTCATGGGCTGGAGTAGGAATTCTCATACATATGAACCGGACGACATGACAGATATTCTGAGCCAGGTTCCTCCAAAGGATCCAGTACTGCCTTTTCATGCAGCCCTTCAAAGGAAGGTCATGTCAAACTGCGAAACTCCAGAATCTGGACCTGCAGTAAACAAGAATTTTGCCAGAAAATATAGACCTTCATCCACTGATCCAGACTATTTGACTAAGCACCCTACACCTGAAAGCTTAGTGGTCCAAGCAGCTACATCCACCAGACAGTCTGCTTGCCCTTCTATTCCCCCGGATAGGGATGACAAGAGGATTGATGCCTGGACTCGCAAGATTTTCTCTGCAAGCAGTATGGCTTTAAAGTCAACTAATGTTACTTGTATCCTTTCGAAGTTTACCTACATCCTGTGGGACTGTGTTAGCATGGCGGCTCAACACATTCCGGAAGGCGAGGAAAGAGACGGATTCCTGGCTATTGTAAAGGATGGAAAGGAGGCAATGGGGGAATGTCTCCAGTCAGGACTGGACACTGCTGACAGCATCAGCAGGTCCGTGGCTTCTAGCACCATGCTACACAGGTTTGGTGGCTGAGAAAATGGGCTTTGCACCGGATGTGTAGGCCAGGCTACTCCATATGCCCTTTGACGGCTTGAGGTTTTTCGGCAGCAAGGCGGACGAGTCTAGAGAAGCTGCAGACCTCTAAGGCGGCATCTAAATCACTTGGCGCCTCCATACGTCGACCTCAACAACACTCCTACTCATCTTCCTGGAGGGGTAGTCAAAGAGGACAAAAAAGATTCCCTCGTGGTGGATGAGGAAAGGGTGCTAGATCAGCCCCAGCAGTGGCAACTGTCCCCTCATCTGCTGCCACTCTGAGGCCTTGACCCACAAGACCCTGATGGAAGGCAGAATCTGTCAGCATTACTTCAGATGCTTGGGTACTGGAAACAGTAGCCCAGTGTTACTGCCTTCCTTTTCAGAAAAGGCCTCTGGATCATCCACCGGGATACAACTGTCAAATTCCAAACCCGCTCCTATTGCAGGAAATTTTAACCCTGCTAGAGAAAGGTGCAATAGAACATGTACCTGTAGCGGAAAGGAACAAGGGTTGGTATTCCCCCTACTTTCTCATTCCCAAGAAAGGATTGAGACCCATCTTGGATTTAAGAAATTTGAACAAATTCCTCAGGAAGGACAAGTTCAAGATGGTAACCCTTTCTCAGATCCTTCAGACTCTCCAACTCCAAGACTGGTTGGTATCATTGGACCTTCAGTATGCTTATTTTCATGGGCCAATCCATCTCAAGCACAGAAAGTACCTGAGGTTTGCGGTTGGGAGTTCTCACTATCCGTTTCGAGTTCTGCCATTCGGGCTAATCTCCACCCGAGGGTTTTCACCAAGCTGATGTGGTAGTGGCAGCAGGTCTCAGGAGAGGGGGGGATTCACGTCTACCCCTACCTGGATGACTGATTGATGAGGGCTCTTTCACCCAAGCAAGCCCAGGAACATCTCAGTATCACCTGCCACTCCCTACACAGACTGGGCTTCTCCCTCAATTACAAGAAGTCGCACATGATACCATTCCAAAGACTCCAGTTCATTGGAGCAGTCTTGGATACTTCCTCTGGGAAAGCCTTGCCTCCCGAGGTGAGAGCTCAACACATTCAGCAGATGGTAACAAAATTCCAGAATGCCAACATCTTCTGGCCTTTGATTTTTTTGAGGTTGCTCGGTCTCATGGCATCCTGCATTTTCCTGCTTCCAGAGGCCCGATTGAGAATGAGATCCCTTCAATGGGCTCTCAGGACTCAGTGGTCCCAATTTTGGGGGAATATGTCAGATCACCTGCAAGTACCGAGCAGAGTTGCTCAAGACCTAATTTGGTGGCTTGCGAGGACAAGGTTCTCAAGGGAGAATCTTTTTGGCAACCATGGCCGGAGATAACAGTAGTGACGGACGCCTCACTCACAGGGCGGGGAGCCCACACCAACGATCTGACAATCAGCGGTCGTTGGTCTCCATCAGAGTCCAAACTACATATCAACCTTTTGGAGCTGAGGGCGATCAGACTAGCGCTGAAGTCCTTTCTGCCCTCTGTACGGGGAAAGAATGTCCTGATAATGACAGACAACACAGTGTCCATGTACTAACTCAACAAGACAGTAGGTGTAGGGTCACAACCACTGTGCAGAGGCAATGCAGCTCTTGTTCTGGGCAATACAAGAAGGAATCTCTGTCGGCAGTTCACTTAGTAAGTGAGCAGACAAAGCGGAGGATGCTCTGAGCAGGCAGAGCACAGTCTCCCACAAGTAGGAACTAGCTCAGGAAGTCCTTGAAGAGATCTTCACCCTTTGGGGTACCCCTCCAGTGGATCTGTATGCGACCAGTGTCAACCGGAAATGCGATCAGTACTGCTCAACGGAATTTCCTCCAAGAGGAGCTCTAGGAGACGCGTTTGTACTGGACTGGGAATTTTCTCTCCTGTATGCGTTTCCTCCAGTCCCTGTGATTCCTCACATAATCAGGAGGTTGAGCAAGTTCTTGAAAACCATGATCCTAATTGCTCCAGATTGGGCCAAGATGACGTGCTACCCAGATCTTCTGGACATGTCCATCTGCCCTCCAATACGTCCTCCACAAAGAGAGGATCTTCTCTCACAAGAGGAAGGTCCAGTTCTCTATCCAGAGGTCAAGACACTCAGCCTTCACGCATGGTTTCTGAGAGGCTAAGATATAAGGATTGGGACCTCCCGGAAGACGTAATGGAGATTTTGCTTTCGGCCAGAAGGCCAGCAACCAAATCCTTGTACCTGTGTCGTTGGAATAAGTTCAGTAACTGGTGCAAGGATAGGAATGTGGATCCATTTCTATGTGGCACACCTATGGTGCTTTCTTTCCTATTACATTTAGCCAATCTGGGGCTCCAGATTAGTACAATAAAAGGATACCTAACAGTGCTTTCTATCTTTAAGCACTCCTCTAAGGAAATGTCTTATTTCAAGATACCATTGATTGTACAATTTCTGAAGTGTCTCCAATAACGAGTACCCACCAGTCCCATTCCATGTCCCTGTGTGGGATTTAAATTTAGTATTAAAATGTCTTATATGCATTCCTTTCGAACCTTTGCACTCTTGTCCTCTAAGGCTTCTCACATTGAAAACAGTCCTACTAGTGGCTATTACATCAGCCCACAGGGTGAGTGAGTTACAGGCTCTCTCTTGTAAGCCTCCTCACACCATTTTCCATAAAGATACAGTAATACTCAAAGTCAAACCTTCATTCCTACTCAAGGTAGTCTCTGACTTTCATTTGTCTAAAAAAATTACATTGCCATCTTTCTATCTTCCCCCTCATGTAGGTAAGGAGGAGGAAAGCCTTCACAGGCTGGACCCAAAAAGGGCTCTCAGCTTTTATATTTCTAGACTGGCTAAGTTTTGGCAAAATGGCCAACTTTTCATTGGATATATCGGCCACAAATTGGGCCTGGCAGTAACCAAACACATTTTATACAGATGGATAATTTTGGCAATTGGAGAATGTTACAGACTGGCAGGTAAAGAACCTCCAGGTGGGCAAAGAGCTCACTCCACTAGGGGAATGGCAACTTCTGCGGCTCTTCAAAGGGGTGTCCCTGTGCAAGATATCTGTGCAGCGGCCACCTGGTCATCTATGCACATATTTGTAAAACATTATTGCTTATATTTGACATCATCCCAAGGAGGTCTTTTTGCAAAGGTCGTTCTTCATACGGTCCATGATTAGGGTTAATTGGTATTCCCTCCTCCCAAATTTTCTCTGCTTTGGGAGTCTATCAAAGATGAGGAATATGTGAGAGGACACAATCCATTCGAAGAACAAGTTACTTACAAACTGGTAACGTTCTTTCGACTGGATGTTCCTCCCACGCATTCCTCATTGATCCTCCCAGCCTACCCCGCCATACAATCTATGTGAATTACACTCCGTGTTCCTTGAGAGCCTACGGTCTAACAGTACGCCTGGTGAACTCCTCAGTTAAGGATATCGAAATAACAGAACTGAAGCCAGCGTGCGGGGCTCAAGCTATTTATACTATGGATGACATTGACGCTCTACGGCAGCCCTCGAGGGACATCGACGCCACGCCATCGACATCGAGAACAGTGCCCTCTGGTGTGGATTTTTTTTTTCCGGACATATTCTATTTTCTGAATTTTCTAAATAAATATTCACTTTTTTATGTTTATGTAAGCAACTAAGTAATCTCTTACAGTAGAATGTGAAATATTAATGTATTGAAGGGTGTTATGATGGAACCATGTACCATAAGCAATGTTATCACCCGGGTTAGGACGTCATTTGATATCTCTGCCAATTAGGGTTCTCAAAAGGTGAGCCTTACTTCATGGTATGGGCTGCCTTTCCAGACACTCAATCTGCCAGACACTGATAACGCTGCCATTTTCCCTCCCAGCAGCCTCCTTCTGCTCCTCCCTGCACCGGCTCTCCCTCCAACCACCACAGACCAGCATCCACCCACCCACCCCATCCCGTTCCACCCCCAACTTACCTCTTCCAACGCTACTGCGACTGCTCCGAGTATGTCCAGTCCTTACTCAGTAGCAGCCATGGAAAGGCAAAAGGGATTATGAGCAGTTGCCTTCTCCCCTTTCCCATCCCAGCCATTTACTTTTGTAGCTTTTTGTTCAAACTTGTGCAATGGGATCATTTCAAAACTTTAAAATAAGCTATAAGCCCCTGATACACGTGCAAGGATGTTCCTGCTAATACCTATAACCTTCTTGGTGGGTCTGCATTACTGCTTGGTATTGGCACTGGGGCCTGGACCATTACCACATGGTAATGCCTGCCACCTTGGGGGATATTCTTTAAACATTCCCCCTTGAAGACATCACCTCTTGATTCTAAAATGCTTCACTGACTTGTAACAAAGTACTTTTTCCTATATGTTTCATCTATTGTTTTGAAGCGATTTTGGGGCATTACACTATAGTATTCTTGGTGTGAAATATTATTATATGTGATGTTTAATTCATTTAACTCATTGGTGCAGCTTGGAATTATGGTTTCTCACTAGGTACTGATGAGGCACACTGTTGCTTTCCCTTACTGCATTCATGTATCTTATATTTTGAAGCAAAACTTGTTGTTAGGACCTAGTGTCTTCTCTTTTTCATTATTAAGCCTTTAGCTGTAGTTCTATGTTGAGCTTTGGGTGTCACATCTTTGCTTGCCATGGCAAAGTGTAGATGCAGTTGCTTCTGAGCCATATATCTGATTTTAATATATTTGTCAATTTGGTATGCTGCAGGATGTTTGGAGGTGACTAGGCTGGGTGAAAAAATGGTGGAAATAAAGACTCCTATATTTGCCTCAACATTGTGGTTTGAATGAGAGTGTAAAATAGTTGATCAAGTAAAGATTGTGTGGTGCTTGGGACAAATGTTGTTATTGGACAATACAGTAAATATATAAAAAATCGATTTCAATTGCTTTCTCCCATAGGTTCCTCATCAGATAGATATCATTCCAGCATCAGCTGCTCAGAAACTTCGACAGGGGGCGTAGTACTACTTGACTCGATCGTCGATCCCTCTTGACTGAACCATTCCACTCATCTTCTCCAAACGTGATGTTGGCTGCCATATATGCTATATCACTACGCCCCCGTACCTCAGTTCAATTTTTCTGTGCGCTCAGCACGCTTCTATTTGGAACGCTCTTGTGAGAGAAAAATGTCAATTCAACTAACTGTCAAATTCAATCGACTTTCCTTGATATGTCTGCTACTAAGACGTCCAGGTTCAAACGTTGCCAAGACTGCAACTCCAAGATTTCGATCATCGACCCACATGGCATCTGTGTGTGGTTTCTCAGTAAAAATCACAATATGGGGGAGCGCAACTTGTGCCAATAAATGAATCCGAAATCGTTGAGGGAGTGATCGGATAAATTAGCATTCTAAAAAAGCCTCCGTTGAAGTCCCCAGTTCGTTCGACCATCAGATCACCGGGACAAGCGACAGAGGGACCCATGCCCGAAAAGGAGTACAGGCGTCATAAAAAAGCAAAGAAACGATTGCACTCCCGGACCAATTCATCCTCCTCATCGTCCCATAAGAAAAGGCACGACTGATTCTTTGGAGGATCCCGGTAAGGTATGCCCGAATACGGGCGCTATGAAGGAAAGAGTGGAAGGCATTCAAGTAGCAAATGCGCCAAATGTTTAAGATGGCCGCAGCAGGTATAACTCTGATCTTGTTGCTGCAGGCCCCCACGGCACCAATTGAGTCTTGTGGTTCTGGCGCCAAGTTAGCCAAGTCTGGTCTTATGCCTTTGTGCTCGGCTGCGATGACCGGAACATCATCAATAGCGCTGAATGGCCCTGAGTTATCAGCAGCGTTGGGCCTGGTGGGAACAATGCCATCGCTGACAGTGCTGATCGTTCCTTTATCCCCAATTCCCGTCCGACATTTTCTGACACAATGTGATCGATTTTCAATGACGAAGGGGACCAGGCGCCTTTTGGCATAGAGCCTATGGGTGAAGTGTCTGGAGGAGATGACTGTTTTACCGACCAGGCGGATTTGATTGCTCTGGCTAAGGGGCTACATGATGCAAGTGGGTTGGATAAGTTTCCTGATTTTGGCATGCAGCAGGCCGCTCTTTACGGTCACCCTAATGTGCAGTACCGAAGGGCTGTGGAGAGGGTGATTGCTGCCTTGGGTCTGGGCGCTTCAGCAAAGCCCCTGTTGGCATATGGCCTCACAGAAATCTTAGATAAGGGTCCGCAAATGGAGAGGATCTTTGCCTTTTAATGTGGCCATCTCAGACTCCATTTCAATATTATGGCTAAGACCTTCTCCACTCCAGCTGTGGATACAGAGCTTAAAAAAAATAAAAGCTAGGGGGATTTGCCCTTCCTGTCTGTCCACCCCACGCCAGAAGGCCTAGTGGTACAAGCCACTACAGTAAGCTCCAGATCAGCCACGTCCATCTCTAACCTGCCTATGTATAGGGAATTTGCAAAGGACTCCCACGGAATGTGGACACTCATTGCGGAAGCAGTAGAGCACATCCCAGCTGGTGACACAATGGATGGGTTCCTGCGGATCATTGATGATGGCAAAGAGATGGCATACTAAGCACTGCAGTCAGGCCTGGATCCTGCAGATTGCGAAGGCCATGCAATGTGGACATCTACTTTAAGTAGGTCAGCCTACCTTCAGAGCTCGGGTTTCTCAACACAAATGTGTTTATCCCGAAGGCTGATGAATCCTTGGAGAAATAAAAGGATTCTAAGTTAGCTGCCAAGTCGCTAGCAATCTTTCGGCTACTTCACCAGGGGAGCAGGCTACAGACGTACATTCCATTTGGAAAGAGAGCGCAGCTCCCGCAAGCCAGGCAAGGGCAGAGGTGCTTCTAGTATCCCAGTCGGGGCAAAGGGCCTCTATGGGCCAGCAGAAAACAGTAACTGCAGCAGGGGCGTCGACGTTCTCCCACATATTTTTCCAGTTGGATGGAACATTTCAAAGCACTTGCTTCTGTGGAAAGAGAGAAACTCTGATGCCTGGGCATTGCAGCTCATCGAATGGGGGTACTGTCTAACATTTTTAAGAAAACTGCCAGACAGAGCCCCTTCACCCTCACCCACCCCCAGCAACAACTGGAACAGGAGCTCCAGGAAGGACTGAGAGCCCTGTCATTGAAAAGTGCTGTTGAGCAGGTGCCACCCGAGCAGAGGGGATCGGACTGGTATTTCTGTTATTTTCTGCCACCCAACAAAGGAAGAGGACCCAATCCCATTTTGGATCTCAGGGCCTTGAACAAGTTCCTGAGGGACGACAAATCAAGATGGTGATATTGAAAGGAATTCTCCAGGCTCTGCAGCTTCAGGACTGACTGATGTCGCTGGATCTTCAGGCCACTTATTTTCATGTGCCAATCCATCGAAATACAGGTGTTTTCCGAAGATTCATCATCGGGGGCACTCATTATCAATTCAAGGTGCTCCCCTTTGGCTTAACATGCGGGCCCCAAGGTCTTCACCAGGCTGATGGCAGTGGTAGCAGCGTACCTCAGGAGATCTGGTGTTCACATATTCCCATACCTGGATGACTGGCTGGTCTGAGGTTGGTCTCGACGCAGGAATCGACGCAGCTCGAGGAAACCGGCTCGCTGTTTCACAGGTTGAGCTTCTTCCTAATTTTCCTGAAGTCCCACGTCCCATCAAGTCAGAAACTCCACTTCATCGGTGCAATCCTGGACACATGGGTGAGGAAGACTTTTCCCCCTGAAGAGTGACCAGGGTCAGGCAAATGGTAGTGCTTTTCCAGAGCCACGACAGTCTACCAGTGGCTTCCTTCCTCCGCCTCTTGAGGATCATGGCTTCCTGTATTTTTCTGGGGTGAGAGGCCAGATTGTGCATGCGATCTCTGCAGTGGCTGTTGAGGGATCAATGGTTCCAGTACTTCGATGCCATGAAGGACAGTCTGTGTGTCGAGGTCAGTGACCAACGGCCTATCTTGTCCGGCCAGCAGAGAGAACATGTTGACGGGGGAACCCTTTTGGCCCCAAGCCAGGTGGTTACGGATGCGTCTTTGAAGGGTTGGGACGCTCACTGTGGGGACCTGCAGGTGAGCAGCTTTTGGTCACTGGTGGCCTATGAACAGGCTGGAGTTGCAGGTGATAAGGTTCGCCCTGATGGCCTTTGCGCCCTCCCTGAAGGGGAAACATTATTCTTTTTTTTTTTTTAAACACGTTTTATTAATTTTAATAGTTAAGCAAACAGTGCAGTCAGAACATGTACAGGGCATGTAAAGCGACCCAACATGCAGGCTTCTGGTGTATCAATGGGCATTTCTTTTGTCATACACAGTCACCTGTTGAACCACGCATATAACCGTTAACATCCCTAACACCCACCCCTCCCACCCACCATCAACCTCCCCCCTTGTTGCTTATCCAGCCTCAGTATCAAATTCTCGCATGTCAAACAGGGACCCCCTCTATTGCACAGTGGCGGGTGATGTCTGTCCCACCTCGGCTCTCGCTGTGGCTCTCGCAAACAAGGTTTGTGTAAGTGTAATCCATTTCGTGATCCCCTCGTTAGTTTGAGAATGAGTCGCATAAGCTGTCCTCTGCCAAATTGTTTCGGTCAATGCCCACTTTTTAAGGTCTCGCCACCAGTCCTCTAAGTGAGGGCCATCTGGGGACTCTCAAGACATCGCTATCCACTTTTTAGCCAGGATAAATGCCAAGTCTTGCAGCTTAGAGGGAGATCGTAGGTGCTTGGGGCATGTAAAGCAACCCAACATGCAGGCTTCTGGTGTAAGTGGGTGAACACTAAGGCCTCCCCTGTGCAGTCTGTCTGCTATTTCCCGCCCCCCCCAGTACTGTGACAACCTAGCACAGGACCAAAACATGTGCAGCATCCCCACGTCCCTGGCATCACATCTAGGGAAGTGTTGTATAGTAGTCCCGGGGAACTTGGAAATCCTGAGAGGAGTCAGATACGCTCTATGCGTGACGTACAGTTGTATCAACTGCAGACGCGCGTTCCAGGACAATTATTTGTGGTACCGCAATATCTGTGCCCGGTGCATGTCTAGGAACAGGGTCCCCAGGTCCCGTCAGAGTAGGGTCTGCTCTCTAGAAGGAATCCGTACAACCGAGAAATTGTGTGTGGGCCTTCTGCCAAGTTCTCCAGCATGGGGTCTGGCATGGATTCACATGCTCATGAATATTCCCCGTCATCAGGCCGGGAATCCTCGGTATAGAAAAAATCAGTATCAGTTTTGTTTCTGATCTGTCTTTCTTAGTAGTAACCAATCACTGATCTCTGGGTCATACTGGCCCCAGCCAATGACTGCCCTCTCCCTAAGCCCCGCCTCTGGCAGCCATCCTCAGATTTTTACCGCACGTTCAAGTGTTGGGAGTCCCTGTGCTGTAGCTCTCAAGCTTTTGCTGCGTTTTTGCGCTTTTTTCAGGAGATTTTTCTCATTTTTCGGTTAAATAGAGCCTCAAGCTCCACCATTTCTACATCCGATCAACAGGGACCTGTTTCGGAGTTTCTTCGCCCCACAAGGGTGAAGTTTTCTTCGAGTTACGCTTTTGGAGGATTCCAAAAGATCTGCGGCCTACCTCTACAGACATGGCCCAGGACAAGGGAAGCTTGACGCCCGGATCCACGCTGTTCAGGAACTGCCCTGGATGCGGATTATATAACGTTTTCAAGGAGGACGAGCATTTGCAATGTCTCTACTGCCTTCATGAGGACAAGACGCACGTGGAGCACCGGGAGCGCCGAAAGGTCGGGCTCTTCGGTTGCCAATCAGGACGCTACTTCCCCGGCACGTTCGACCACGAGCCAGCGCTCTGGTTCGGGGAAGAGGAAGTCCGAGAACCTGGGTAGGCTGCTGGAGCGGACCCGGTCGATCTCGAAGGGGGAGCGAGGTGCTGACCCTCCCCACAAGGCGAAGGCCCAGGACGCACCTAAGCTGGTGAGGGCTTTGATCCACCCAGCTAAGGCCTCTACCGAAGTGGTCACTGCGACCCTGGCGGAGCCGGCTGAGACTACGCCAGTGGAAACGGCCTCTGGGCCCAGAGTATCCCTGCCACCGCGGAGGGAATCCTCTTTCCAGCCCATCACTAAGACCCCCGTGAATCCCCCGGCTGAAAAAGAGGGGGGGGCTGGTGGCCATTACAGACTCGGAATCAGCCTCTGAGGAGGAACTGGTGGAAACCGAGAAGGGCCTCAACGAAAGGTCCATAGGCCTCAACGAGAGGTTCATAAGCCTCAAAAAGAGGTTCGAGAAGGTTCGATCCCAGGGGACGGTTCCCGCTGACGTGATCGAAGATGGCGACGATGACGACGAACAGGGCCCAGTGGAGCGGCCATCCCGTCCGTCGCAGCCATTGCCCAAGCCCCAGGATACCTCGGCGGCCATTTTGTTGACAATCCAATCCTTATGTACCGAGATAAAGACGAGATTACCACGCACCCCGACGGAGGAGCCAGAACCAGGCCCGTCGGGAAGCCCTCCGAACAAGCGGAGGAGAGTCTATCCCGCTCCGCCCTTCGTACCTGCGAGACCGGTGGACCCCTCATCCCCCTCGCCGGACCCTAGAGAGGATATGGCGATGGATACAGCAATGGGGACGGACGATGATGGCGGCGATGACACGACGGACATCCTGTCGTCACCCCCCCCCCCACGGGCGCCTCCAGCTGACGAGGTTGGCTCTTTCGACGCCATGATAACCAGGGCATCCAAGCTCTTCCAGTTCTACCCTGAAGAACAGAAAAAGGAGGGGTTTCTGTACCAACGATGAGAGGCCAAGAGGAA
This sequence comes from Ambystoma mexicanum, assembly GCF_040938575.1. Lineage (NCBI taxonomy): Eukaryota > Metazoa > Chordata > Amphibia > Caudata > Ambystomatidae > Ambystoma > Ambystoma mexicanum. Next base: position 813,363,323 of record NC_090927.1, read on the forward strand.
GACGGTCCTCGCGGTGCCTTTACTCAACGACTTCTGGGACGAGGGGCTTGTTGTCCTCAAGAACCCTTCCACGACACCCGCCAAGAGGGACAGGTACGAGAAGAAGTACCGAGTCCACGATGCCGCCCCCTTGTGCCTCAGGACCCAGCCCACGCCGGACTCAGTAGTCTCGGCAGCGGCTAAGAAGAAGGCAGCGGGTGCGGCGGCTTCAACTTCCACTTCCCCGCCTGACAGCGAGGGCAAGAAGTTGGACTCTATGGGACGACAAGTCATCTTGTTGGCGGCGACGACGATTAAGGCGGCCAATGCCTAAGCGATCGTAGCCCGCTACGACAGGGAGCTCTGGTTCAAGATAGCTCCCCTGCTAGACTTCCTGCCGGATGACAAAAGGGCAGAGGCCCTAGAAATTCTGCAGGAAGGCGAGATGGCGTCGGATCACGCCATAACGGTGGCAACGGACATTGCCGATACCAGATTTCGCCAACTGGGCAACGGAGTTTGCCTCCGACGATGAGGATGGCTCAAGGCGTCAGACTTTCGCAAGGACGTCCAGACCCAGAGTGTTGGACATGCCATTCGACGGCAACAACCTTTTTGGTAAAGCGGTGGACGAGTCTCTACAGGCCATCAAGACCGACTCGGAGACGGCCCGGGCCCTTGGGGTGCTTCAACAGCAACGGCCCTTTCGGAGCTCCGGAGGCAGACAGGGTGCCTCCAAAGGATCCAGCGGTGGCTCCTCCACTTACCGCCAGGCGGCCCGCTCCTCTTCCCAGGAGGCCTACAGAGGTCGCGGCAAGCAAGGGGATCCCACGGCCATCGCTAAGGAGGCCAAGGCGGCAAGGCCGCCTCCAAGCAGGACTGACCCGGCTGGGTTGTCGGGCCCCCACCGAAGCACCCCGGTGGGAGGCCGGCTGACGAAGTTCGTCAGAGTGTGGGTGTCCATCTCCACCGATCGTTGGGTGCTGGACACCCTGGCCAACGGGTACTCGCTGGAATTCCAAAGGAATTGCCCTCGCATTCCTCCCGTGGCCAGGAAGGAGAATCACGTCCCTCAACTGCTGTTGGAGGTAAAGGCGATGCTCAAGAAAGTTGCCATCGAGCTCGTCCCCAGGAGGCTCCGGGGCTCCGGACTGTACTCGAGGTACTTCCTCGTCAGAAAGAAGACAGGCGGTTGGCGCCCCATCCTGGACCTGCGTCGGTTAAACAAATACATCAAGGTGCAGAAATTCAGGATGGTCTCCCTCCAGCACGTGCTGGGACAGCTGGAGGAAGGCGACTTCCTATCGTCATTGGACCTGGAGGATGCCTACTTCCACATCCCCATTCTAAAAAGGCACCGGAAGTTCCTCAGGTTCGTGGTTCAGGGACGCCACTACCAATTCAGAGCCCTACCGTTCGGATTAAAGTCGGCACCCAGGGCTTTCACCAAGTGCCTGGCACCAGTGGCGGCATGGCTGCGCCTACAGGGGATCCACGTCTACCCCTACCTGGACGACTGGCTAATCCGGGCAAGGACAAGGGAACTCGAACATACGGCGAGGACCGTCCGGTTACTCACGGAGCTGGGGTTCGCCATCAACTACCCCAAATCCCACCTGGTTCCATCGCAAGTAGCACTGTTTCTGGGAGCGAAGCTCGATACAGTGGGGCAATTGGCCTCCCCTTCAGAGGAGAGGACCAAAACCATCCTGGGCAAGGTGCGGCGCCTGTTAGCCAGGGTGAGGTCCATCAAGTCCCTTCTCGGGATGATGTCCTCATGCATCTACCTTGTACCCCTTTGCAGACTTCGGATGCGTCCGCTACAGGAGTTTCTCGACACCCGCTGGTTTCACGCGAGGGGCTGTTTGGAGGACAGGATCCCTCTCGACGAGGAGTTCCGTCGGGCGATCCTATGGTGGGGCACCCAGCTCACCTCACTACAGGCACGGACTTTCAAACCCCAGCGTTTCAGGAGACGGTGACGACGGACGCCTCTCTGGAGGGTTGGGGGGCCCACACCGGAGATCTCCACGCAAGAGGCCTGTGGCTCCCGGAGGAGAGGTCTCTCCACATCAACATCCTGGAGCTCCGAGCAGTGTTCTGGGCCCTCAAGTCGTTCCTTCCGTCCCTATCCAAGGAGGCCCAGGATCTGTGGCACTGGGCCGTCGCCCAGGGTATGTTTCTGGTTCCCTTCCACTTGGCAGGAATTAAAAACACCATCGCCGACTCACTCAGCAGGGAGCTGTGCTCGTGCCACAAGTGGGAACGACGCCAGGATCAAGTGGATCGGCTCTTCCAATGATGGGGCAAGCCCCAGATCGACCTGTTCGCGACGGCGACGAACTCCAAGTGCCAGAGGTTCGCCAGCAGGTTCCCACAGCCGAGGAGCATGGGCGATGCTTTCTCGTTCCCTTGGGACGGCCTGTTTCTATACGCGTTCCCTCTGTTGCCGTTGCTGCTCCGCCTCATCATCCAGCTCAAGAAGTCCAGGTGCAGGATGATCCTCGTCGCACCGGCGTGGCCGAGGCAGATCTGGTTCCCGGACCTTCTGGACTTGTCAACGTCCCCACCAGTCAAGCTGCCGGCGGACACGGATCTTCTCTCCAGAGAAGGAGGGGCCATTCTCCATCACGACCCACAGTCGCTGAACTTGCAGGCCTGGCTCCTGCGGCACTAGAGTTTGGAGGGTACGATATACCGGCTGATTGCAGAGAGGTTCTTGCAAAGGCCAGGGCGTCCTCAACTCTCAAGTGTTATGGTCATAAATGGAAGAGGTTCTCTGTCTGGTGCCGTGCACAGAAGATTAACCCTCTGCGGATTACGGCCCCTCAAGTACTGCCGTACCTACTGTCGCTGGCCAAAGCTGGACTGGCTCACGCCTCCATCAAAATACATCTGGCTGCCATCTCCCGATATACCAGGACTACGGGACGGGCGTCCTTGTGGTCTCACCGCCTGGTGAAGGAATTTATGAAGGGACTATTCCGATCGTTCCCGCCGGTGAAGGCTCCTGCCCCGGCGTGGGAGCTTAATGTGGTGCTGACCAGGCTCATGGGGGGGCCCCATTCGAGCCTGTGCATTCGGCGCCTTTGAAGTTCCTGTCGTGGAAGACAGCGTTCCTCGTGGCCATCACCTCCGCACGACGAGTGGGAGAGATCCAGGCCCTATCTTGCAAGCCTCCATACTTGACTTTTCATGACAAGAAGGTGGTGCTGAGGACGCACCCCTCCTTCATGCCCAAGGTGCCGTCGGACTTCCACCTCAACGAGCCCTTGGTGTTACCAGTTTTCTTCCCGTCGCCTTCGACGCCGGCCGAGAGGACTTTGCACTCGCTGGATGTAGCTAGAGCGCTGAAGTTCTACGTGGACCGCACGAAGAGTTTTCGGAAGACGTCACAGCTGTTTGTGAACTGTGGTTCTTTCAATCAAGGGAGGCTCCCTTGAAGACTTCCATTTCCAGATGGCTCTCCGGCTGCATCATGCACTGTCACCGGTTGGCAAACCGACCGCCGCCGGCCGTCCGAGAGCCCATTCGACCAGAGCGATCGCTGCTACCACGGGGTTCCTGTCTGGTGTGCCCCTGCTGGACATCTGCAGGGCTGCTACGTGGAGTTCGACGCACACCTTCACAAGATTCTACTGCGTCGATCGGGACTCCAGGGAGGAGTCCAGGGTCGGCAAAGCAGTGCTGCGCAACCTGTTCGCCTAAATTGAGCCTGGTGAGGAGGTAAGAATTGCTTAATGTTGAGTTTTGGATGTAATGCTTAATGTTGAGCCTTTGCCACCTCCCGTGGTTGTGCATGTGTGTACTGCTATGTATTCTTTTATTCATGAGCATGTGAATCCATGCCAGACCCCATGCTGGAGAAGGAACAAGTTACTTACCTGTAACTGTTGTTCTCCAGCATGGGTCTGGCATGGATTCACATGCAAACCCTCCCGCCTACCGCTCTGCGGCTCTTCACTTGGTCATACTGCCACTTTGCGTGCTACCAAATCTGAGGATGGCTGCCAGAGGCGGGGCTTAGGGAGAGGGCAGTCATTGGCTGGGGGCAGTATGACCCAGAGATCAGTGATTGGTTACTACTAAGAAAGATAGACCAAAAATGAAACTGATACTGATTTTTTTTCTTTACCGAGGATTCCCAGCCTGACGACGGGGAATATTCATGAGCATGTGAATCCATGCCAGACCCATGCTGGAGAACAACAGTTACAGGTAAGTAACTTGTTCCTTATGTAACAAAGCATCCCAAAGTTTCCTGCAGTCCTCGATTGTTCACGCCCTATGTTCTCGTTAATGGCTAATACCGCTAGTAATGTCCTATATTGCATCCCGTCTATGCCGAAATGCAATCTCTTGGGCCTGTACTCTAGGCACATATTGTGGAACACCTCCAAATCTCCCGTGTGACAGAATTCTGTGAGTCCCTTCAGATCTCTTGATAGAGTTTTATCAAACACGATCTTCTCAAGAGATTTGTGTGGAGGTGAAGATGGAATCAACCACTTCTTCTTGCGTTCCTGCTCCTCCGACAAAGGTGCACACTGGTGGAAATGTTGGCTTTCTGTCCAAGAGTGAACGTTGGAACAGTGGTGCATTAGTGACCGCCATTTTTCTAGTAGAATTTCCAGAGACCCACCACAAGTTTTGGAGCTCCACCAAAGATGGTTGCTGAAAACTGGGACCACTGTAAAATATTTTCAGAACCTTTTTTTTTTTTCCGGCAGCTGAGATTTTTTTATTGATTGATTTGGCAACGTGCCATACATCAAATTGATGGCAAATATTTGGAAACTGCTCTGTCATGGTCTTGGCTATTGAAACATGTCTGTCTGTGGCTATTTGCATTCCCCTCGATGTGAGATCTTCCAGGGATTTGATGAAACCATGTTTCTCCATGGCCACTGAGGATTTATATTCGACACCTGCACGACCACCAAACTCACAATTGTCTTAGCTTCCATGTCCTGAAAGTGGTATGTTCAGTACTTTGCTGAAAATCCGGGGCTGTCACACTGTCCATCGCCAGCTAGCCTGAACCGTTTCAGAGTATGTCCTTTCAATTGGCATTTGTTCAATGTTCCAAGCTTCACTAATAGCAGGGAATAAATATTCACGTTGATATTTGTAGTGTACTGGAGGGCGGAGCGACCTCTGAACAGGCCCATGAGATTCAGAGCTCGCCCTCCGGCACCTTAAAACAAGATAGCTGCACCTTGGGGAGGATGGGGTGCAGGATTCTCTTACTCCAACACCAATCAATAAGGACAAGTCAGTGGTTTGGCAAAGGGAAGTCCATTTAATGACAAGTACAAAAACCGGGGAAACAAATGGAAATCATGAGCTGTGATCGCCTGTCTCACTTCAACTTCCAAATTCTTCATGCAAACAGTAACTTTTATAGCAAATTCTCATCATCATTGACGTGTAAAACGCAAAGGTTTGACATGCAATCTTATTGGTCGGGAAAGGTAACTTAAGTATAGGTACTATATCTGTAAATGGTAACAGAGTGCGGGGATTGGATAACTCTTATCGGGTGGGCATCTATGCCCATCCCTCTACATCACTCGTGATAGACATCACTAAAAGTACGACGTCTTATTGGTTCTACTTGCTATAGGACCCTAGATTATTTCGTCCATCGTGATTGGGTTGGTTACACCCCTAGACATAATCTCCACTTTAATTAGCAGCATGCAGAATGGACACCCAGGTGCGGGATGGCCCAAGATTCACCCTGCCTCCCTTCCATCAATCACTACCTTCAGGCCTATGTGTCAATTAGTTGGCTGAGAGTGGCCTCGGACTGTAACGTCTTATCTGGAAAAGTTATGGCATCCTCTGGGTTTGGATGACATCAGACGTGGGCACTTCTCTGCGCCAGGCTGGTCACGTGTCAGTTCACCGTGAATTGGCTTCAGTTTTCCTCTATTTGTGTGTTAGATCCTTTGTTCAGCCTCGCCACCTGTCTGGGCCTCCTTATCTCAACCTTCACGGGGCAGGCTTCTATGCTCTTAAGTTTCAATTCTTCAGAGTTGCTGCTCTCCTCCCTTCCTTGGGTTGACCTCAAACTCCTAGCCATGAGCTGCTTCTTGCTGAGTTTCGATTCCGCTCTTCTGTCTCACTTTTGTAGGGAAGGGTAGGTCAATAGGACCCCCCTCCCACTACATGTCCCACCCTGGTTGAGACCCATGACTCGTCGGCAGCCCCCGGCCTCCCTGGCCCAGGCGGCGGGGCGGCTGCTGGCCGACACGTGGGGCTGCACCATCACGTTATGTGGCTGAGAATAGACGCCATCTTGTATTGAGCCATCCATCTTGCTAGAAACGTGCATATCTAACCCAAGGCAGAAACACTGAATGCTGCAGAGTGACCCCCACTTGACTGCGCTCACAGAGGCCCAGACTTCCCCCACCTCCCACTGCATGGCAGATCCGCTGAAGACTCGTTCTCACGAGTCACCAGACGCGATCGAACAACAAAATAAACACTGTAGCTGTTGACCTTCCGCAGTACATCATTGCCCAAGCTATGAACGAGAATACTAGGATGTAACTGAGATCAGCCCAAACCCTGCAGGCCCTGACCCCTGCACCAAGCCCCCAGCTATAGACGGCGTGGCGCCCTGCACCCATACCCACCCCGAAAGCCCTTGCAATGTGAAGAAACCATTTATGTAATTTGTGCCTTGTTGACTAACGTTAGCTGCTAATATAAAGGAGAATGGGTAAAGAGAAAGTTGTGCAACCGATATTACATGTAATGAAGAGATATACAAAGACTGGACAGCTGATAACTGAACAATAACTTGTGTTGCTCTCTTAATACACTCTTTACACACACCTGCTTGACACTACCTCATGTTCGTATGTCAACTGTAAATGTGAAATGCTATGTAAAAAAGTATGATCAGCTAGTATCCCATGTAAATATAAATGCATATGAGTGCTTTCAGGAACCCCATGTGTTGTTAGTCGCCCCTCAGCCTTACGACAGTAAAACCGCCTTGTGCAAGATGCCACGCACGGAGCTGCAAGACAATTTCCCCCTCCCCCTGCCCAGGCTCTCTCGAGATAGGCGGTGTTCAAACAGCAAAGCCTTGCTTTCCCTCCCGACCCTGCTGGACCTGTTGCAAACATCTGCCACCCTCCCCCGTGTTAGAGGCCGCCGCAGCCTGACTCCGTGACTTACGAGCTACTTGGTCCTAAATCCTGCCGCCTTTTAGGCACCGGTTACATGCCCCCACGGGTCAGTGGTACCTCCGTCGACCCCGAGTTAATGACCTTAGAAAGAGGGGCGCACACACGTGCACCAACAGATCATAATACCATCCCTCACCGAAATTGCCAAGGATGTTTAGTCAAGCACCACCGCCCACGCCCCTGACTACGCCCATGGGATCTGATTGTTTGAACCTAAGGCGCCTCCCGAACCGATGTATTAAGACACCCCAGATCGCATATCAATGTGCCTGGCCATGTATTGATCTAAAGTCAGCGCTTACAAGAAGTTGCAACTCAACAGGACACATGAAGTGTGATGAATGGGTGGGAATGTGTGGCCAAAAGGGCAAATGTTAGTTTAGCTATCAATCGATGTTACAAGGCATGTCTGGCCCAGCGCTACATCCCAATGAGCCCAGCTGACCTCCCACCCCACGTGGCGCAGCACCAACGTCCGCCAATCCTGGAGAAGAAACTGTATACAATGTATACCACCTAGCCATCACCACCCAATCCCTGAGATCTGTGGCCCCTATAGCTTACCTCATGCATGACGTGTATTTGTAATATAACTAACTGTCTTTGCTATTGTCAGACAGAGTGCTCTCGGAGTTTGCAGAGTCCTTTGCATGCCCTATATTGAATTATATAAAGCTCTTTTTGATCTTACCCGCACTTGGTCCTGGCCTCATTCCCCTTTTGGGGTGTGTCCATTATTGCCTCTCACTAAGGGGGGTGCGTTTCTGGGGACACTTGCATTCACTTTGAGCTAATTTATGAATCCTGGCCTGTTCGTCCTCAATCATCCTAGGCTTAGTTCTGCTTTTATAAGATGGAGTCGCACTTGTATAATGTGCTTCTTGAGGTAGATATATAGTTGGCGCTTGCCGGTCTATCCTCCTACTAAGCATTGCAAGCAGTATCGTTTCCTTAGCTTCTTGCGTTCCAAGCCTATTTACAGGCATCTAGCCACTAACATACTTCCATTCTGTTTAAATGGTTATGTTTCTACATAGTTCAGCATTGTTTCTTCTTTTATGTGCATTACATCCTTATTCGCAACATTTCGTCTTTGTTTATCACCTTTTGGTTGTCGTTTCTTTCATCTATAAGTCTGTCCGGACCATTGTGACGTCAGCATTCGCCTCCAATGAGAGCCCTTTGGGTCTCTTCCGGGACAGTTTGTAAGTAGTCTTCATTTTGCGTCAGCTGCTGGTACGGTTGTCTCAATTGGTATCGTGCGGCCCATGGTTGTCTGGTTATTGGTGCTTCAATAGGTATACAAGTCCTGCTGATGGGCACGGGACAGAGCCCTACTGTGGCTCTCTGTTGACTTATTTGCTCCTTATACGTCACATATCTTGGCGAGTATGCTTCTGGCATCTCAAAATGGGTGGCTGGAGTGCAGGCCATATTTGGGACCTCCTCTACACACCCCCCTCTGGTCGGTTTATCAACCACTTCTTCTTCCTCCTTTAGATTACTCTTACTTGGATCTTCTGTATCCACTTCTTCGTCTTCTGGTTTTGTACATGATGGTGTAAACGTGTGTTTCTTTGGAGTCCATATTTTTATCACTCCTTTCAGCAGAGACGTCTTTATGGGAGGGCAAAAAGGGGCACTTGCCCCAGGCCCCCACCTTGCAGGGGGGCCCCACAAGCCTGCTGTATCTAAAGAAGTAACTTACATTGTTCACCAGACTTAAAAGGCACCTTTTATGGTATGCTAATGAGACTCTAAGCCTATTTTGTATTTGTTGTGTACAGGTACATTCTGCTCTGCTTTCTGTGTTCACTGTTACATTCATAGTTTGTGCAGTCACTGCAATACAACTCCTGTAGCATTCCTCCTGTAGTGGAAGGGGTTCTAGAGAGAAGACAACTGGAACAGATATCACAGGCCTCTGGCAAGCATATATTTCTTATTTGACACAAAAAATGGGTTGTCCTTTTGTACAATTCAAAGGTTTTTCTGGACGTCTATAAATAAATTGCACAAGCCTGTGTTTCTATTGTATCTAAAGCTTTTAAATGCAAAATAGAAACCTGGATACAATCTATTAGGATCACATCAATTAAAACAAATAAAGCTAGAATAATTCCCATTTTGCATAATATGCTTCCCTAACGTTTTGTTTTTAGAAATTGTCATGTTGGATTATGTGAATTGTGTACAGGTCAGTTCTATCAAATGGGATTATTTTAATTCATGGTAGGAACTGGAAAAGAAAATGGTAAAGTGCAGACATTAGAGAGTGGGTGCAAATTCCAGTGTCACCTCTTAACCAATGTGCAATTCTGGTCATCTCATTTGATCTCGTGTTGCCTAACCTGTCGAAATGATCTGTCCCTAAAACTTTGGAAATTGTCACTCTTCAGAGGGTTTGTGTTCTCAGTGTGTCATCTTCAAAAAAGCCACACTCATGGTTTCACCTGCTCTAGTGTTGCTTCCGCTATAATAATGGTGAGCTTTGATATATTGCACACCAGAGCCACTTTGCTCTCTAATGGCAACACTTATTGATATCCATGTCCCTCTTCTAATCTCACTATGCCTGAATATGGACTTGTTCCTGTTAGCGTCTAATCTTCATCCACTACCTATGCTATGGTATCTGTATCTTTCTCCTTACTTTCAATTGGTTTCCCGTATGCATGCGCGAGCACTTTTGCATTCTTTTAGTCACCTAATTGGAGTCATCTGTCTGTTCTGGATTATGTGCACCTTTTTCATACGATTTGTGTACTGCATTTAGACTATGGCCGCTCTACCTTCCTCGTAGCTGCTATTGATGAAAAGTGTCCTGTACTTATGCTATAACACAAGAATCCTTGTCGTTGCCTTCTAATGTTGACCTTGAAATGCTTCTTGTTTATCATTCAGATTACAGCTTGAATTAAGAGGGTAGTGAGACAGAAAGTGAGTACCCATGATTATTTTGATCGCTGCAAAGCAGCACATCAAGCTATGGGTTGTGAGTACGATGAGGGGGGCACAACCAGATATTTTGGATCTTTTAATTCCTTTGGTTCAGTGGAGGGGGGGCCCAAAGGAGGTGTCTGTGCCCCAGGCCTGAAAAGTGTTTAAGATGGCCTTGCCTTTCAGGCTTCCTGCTGTTTTTACATGTTTGTCTTTGTTCCAGGTCATAAGCTGACACTGACCATTTGGCCTACAATAGATCCATTTTCCTTCATAATGTCTACGTCTTCTGGGATACACAAATGTTGTTCCTTCTGGTGCAAATTTGCTGGCCTTCACAAAGTCTCTTATTTCTTCATTTGTTAGGTCTCTCGGCTTCCATCCTGGTTTGACGTCAATCATGATCTTCATCCCGATGGCTTTCTTTGCGCTTTTTTGGCATTGTGTGATGATTATCTTGATAACACAAAATCCTAGTAATATGATAAATAACAGGGCTCCCAGAAACTTGAATATGTCGGCCATCCATTGTGGGACCCATGAAAATAGTGTTCCAGACCAGCTGTCATCATCGACTTCGTCAGTTTCATTGATCATCTGGTTTTGTAGGGTTGTCAGCATACTTATGGCTTCTGTTAAAGTGCCATTCTCTTCGTCATGCGAAGGTATAAATGTGCAACACAATTCTCCAATTTTTGTGCAAACACCTCCATCCATCGCTGTGATCATGTCAAGTACATATCTGTTCTGGTGGGTCATCAGTCGGATTGCTCTTAGTTCTTCCTTAATAGCATTGAATCCTTTTATGGTAGTGTTAATGGTCTGCAATAACTCCCATATGGTTATTTGCAACCATTTAGTATTTACTCCAACTTGGATCCATGGCATGAGGATCGTTGTGAACACTGATGATGTGAGGCTGAAGAGCCTGTGTTCATACGGGATTGCATGGAATGCCTCTTCCGATTTGGCTGAGAAGTAATTTTCTCTCTTCATTCGGGATACCAGTTCTGCAGATCTCCTTTTCCTCAGGTGGGCATCTGCTTTTGGAAAGCTGTCCATGTTCAGGTCACTCTTCGGGATCACTAGTACAGGAACGTGGACGTTCACTATTGTGCATATGCCTCCCCAATTTCTCGGCAGCCTTATGTATGCTTTGGATCCACACGCCCAGTAATGGTCCATAATTTCTGCGATTCCGTGAGTCATACCTGGAGCTTCAGAGATGCGTCCGCAGTTCTGATTCTCTCCCATCTTCCTTGTGCCATTGTTCCTGAAGCACAATTTTGGGCTTTTCAGTGGTGGCATGATGCCTACCCCCGGAGCATCAGGCCAGGCCCAGCACCCCCGGAAGCAGGCATCATGCCCTCGGGTACAAGCCCAGCGGCCCCTTATAGGGACTCTTTGGACTCAGTCCTGGCGCCATAGGCGCCAGGCTCATAAAGGGAGGTGTTTTGTGCACTTACCTGCTGCAGACCATGCTGCACGCTTCAGGCCTCCCTGGGACCTGAAAGGGACTATTTTTTCATAGGGACTATTTTTTCACTCGGGCGTGGCCAGGGAAGGATACATACTTAGTTGGGGAAGGATACATACCTGGGACTTCTTTGGAGGCTATTTAAGCCACGCCCAGACAGCAGCTCATGCTTCGCGTTATTCTTCTTCCTGCAGCTTAATGCTCACCGTGTCTGCTCCTGCTCCTGGACTACAGCCACGCCCGTCTTGAACCTGGAAGACCTGCAAGGAAGGAAGGAAGAGAAGAGAAAGGTGAAAACCAAGGATTATTTCAAGCTTCTTACCTGCATCCGGAATCTTCTCGCCAGCATCCCTGAAGGAAGACTTCAACTTAAAAGCATCCCGTTGCTCGCTGCAGCGCCACGCTTCACTCACCTGTCCTGTCCTCGAGACATCTCCCGGTTCCATCGCGGCTGTCAGCATCGGACGCCACATCTCTGCACCTAGGGGAGAGAGGAAGAAACAAAAGGTGAGCAGTAGGACACACAGAAGGAAAGCCTGATTAACAGCCATAATACTTACCGGCTTTTCTTCCACATTTCGGGTAGGCGCCGGCCCGTTGGCAGGTACCTTACCCCGGCCCCTATGGGGAAAGGACTAGAGACATTTCAGAGGAATGATAAGGACATCTAGAGGGACCGTCCTCATTACTACTCACCTCGGCAGGTTAACCCCTTGACGCATCGCCTTCATTCTGCACCTGAAATAAAGGACAGATCACAGGTGAGAAAGACAGCATAAAGGGGGCCTCACTTGAACTTTGAACTTTCATACTTACAGCGCATCGCTCAGGAAAGTCAAGTGGATTTTGCCAGCGCCATTCTGAAAACCAGTGAAGTAACTGGACAAACGCGCGCCCCTGCACCAGAAGCAGGATGGAGAGTTCAACCTTCCAAACCATAAGGATATTCCTACGGGCCAAGGAAGCACGATTTGGAGGTCCTGTCCAATCGGTGTTCCGGGTCCTGCGCATCACGCTAGAAGAGGCCGCAGTAATCCAGACTAGATCAGCGCCCCAGTGAGAACCAGGTGGGTGTTACAGAACGCGAAGCCTCCCTACAAATTCCCACCCAGGCGCTATGGAAACTTCTGAGACTGACCAACTGGCCCAACTACTGGGGGAATTACGGGCCGAGGTACACGCCGCTCGTCAAGAGACTAATGCCCTCAGAAGAGAAGTGATTGTAACAAGGGAAAGGACTGATGACCTGGCTAAACAGCTTTTGGAAGGTCAAGCTGGACAAACTCCTTTACCCGGTTCCGGGGGGAACCCCACTCCTGTGGTTTCCAGTAACCCTGTGCTGATTAATCTACCTGCAAACATGCCGCTGGCCCCACCTGAACGCTTTGCTGGGGACCCCAAACGGTTCGCCGTATTCATGAATCAGTGTCGTTTGCACTTCCTATGCAGACCCGGGGCCTTCCCTAATGATCAGACCAAGGTAGCCTTTGTGATCTCATATCTCAGCGGCTGTGCTGCCGATTGGTCAGTCCCACTGGTAACTCAAGATGACCCGATTCTTCGTGATTTTCAAGGATTTCAAACAAGCATGGAAAGGTTATTTGCTCGACATTCCCAGGGACAGGCTCTGGATGACGAACTTCTATCTCTGCGACAGGGCAATCAAGACCTTCTTTCCTACATTGCAATCTTCAATAGACTAATTGTGGAAACTGGTTGGCCAGAGGATAAAAGAATCACGTTATTCTATCGAGGTCTACGCGGAGAACTTAAAGATGTCCTGGCACAAGTTGTAAATCCGCCCCAAGAATGCACTGAATATATAGACTTAGTGGTCCAGTTGGATCACAGGCTGCAAAACAGAAAAGCAGATCGGTCCAAGTTTGAAACCCGGGTGTGGGCCAAAACCCACGCTAACCCCAAGGGGGCTGATGCCTCGGAGCCTATGCAAATCGGAGGAGTTAAAGGACCCCTAACTCAAAAAGAACGGGAAAGAAGACGACAGATGCAATTATGCCTTTATTGTGGGTCCTCAGGACACTTTCTACAAGATTTCCCGGTTAAGCCGCCCAAGAAGGTGGTAGAAGCCGCTGATAAAATCCATGGAAACTCTGTATCGGGAAACGACCACGCCCGGCAAGCGTAGGGGTCCGCTTGCCGAGCTTGAAAACTAACTCTCAGACCTCGCATTTCATTGTGCCAATGGTCCTCATAGATCCGGAACAGCCAAAACGGTTGCATGCTATATTGACATACATCGATAGCGGGGCTATAGGAAACTATGTGGATCGAGAATTGGTCTCTAGGATAAACCTCCCTCTGCGTCCTTAAACCAGCAAAGATGTCATCACCACTGTAGATGGAACCAAAATTGCCTCTGGACCGGTAACACATTCCACAGCTGAGGTGACACTTGTAGGTCCGGATGGCCATCGGGAGGCAGTTGTGTTTGATGTGATCAAGGCTCCACAGTTTCAGCTTATTCTTGGAGTCCCTTGGTTAGAGACACATAATCCTCGAATTGATTGGCGAGCGAAGAGAATAACCTTCCCAGATTTGTGCACAAACCTGCTACCCAGAAAATCCAAAGATTAATCTAGCATCAGTAACCTCTGTCCCCGTGCAACTACCTCCAGAGTACCAAGACTTTCAGGACGTCTTCCAAAAGGAACAGGCCAAAACGTTACCTCCCCACAGATCGTACGATTGCCAAATCAATCTGGTGCCCGGTGCACAACCCCCTTGTAGCAGGATTTATGCCCTTACTGAACCTGAGAATCTGCATTTGAGACAATATTTAGATCAATACCTCACCAATGGTTTAATTCGCCCGTCAAAGTCCCCGGCATCTTCAGCTTTGTTCTTCGTGCCTAAAAAAGAGGGTGACCTTAGGACTTGTATCGATTACTGCGCATTGAACCAGATAACTGTTAAAAATCGTTACCCTCTGCCTCTGATCCCTGAACTCCTTGACCAGGTGAAGGACGCTTGCATATACACCAAGTTAGATCTCCGGGGGGCTTATCATCTGGTACGAGTAAAAGAAGGCGACGAATGGAAAACGGCCTTCCGTACAAAATATGGACTATTCGAATACCAGGTGATGCCTTTCGGGTTGTGCAACGCGCCTGCTGCCTTCCAATTCTTCATGAATGATGTCCTTCGGGAACTCATCGATGTCTGTGTTATTGTGTATATCGATGACATTCTTGTGTACTCCTCTTCGGAATCTGATCACAGAAAACATGTCGGGGCCGTCCTAGAGAAACTGCGCCAGCACAAACTGTTTGTCAAGCTGGAAAAATGTGTTTTCCATACCACCGAGGTTGAGTTTCTCGGATTCATCCTGACACCTAAAGGGGTCCGAATGGATTCACGGAAAGTGGATGCCATCCTCAAATGGCCATCACCTAGTTCAGTGAAAGGTGACCAAAGCATGCTTGGTTTTGCCAACTTTTATCGCAGGTTTATCCCGGAGTTTTCACGTGTGGTGCAACCCATCACTGCACTCTTGCGAAAAAATAAACGTTTTGAATGGACCGAGGAAGCCGAACAGGCCTTTCAGGAGTTGAAAGCTAAATTCACGTCCGCACCTATTTTGAAGCACCCGCGTCCTGATCTCCCATATATAGTCAAAACAGACGCGTCCAGCTTAGCCATGAGAGCTGTCCTGTCTCAGAGAGACCCTGAAACCAACCAACTGCACCCCGTAGCATTTTGGTCCAGAAAGTTCTCACCGCCGGAGATAAATTATGCTATTACCGATAAGGAACTATTAGCCATTAAGTCCGCCTTTAAGGCTTGGCGGCATTATCTCCTCGGCGCCCGGCATACCATCACCGTGATCACTGATCACCGAAATTTACAATATTTAAAAACTGCCAAGGCCCAATCGTCTCGACCGCTCCGATGGGCTTTGTTCTTTGCTGAGTTCGATTTTGTAATCACCTACCGCCCCGGTTCTAAGAATGGTAAGGCGGACGCTCGTTCCCGAATTGGAATGGAAGAAATAGACACAAACTCAGAACCTGTGCCGATAATTCCCGAACAAAGAATTTTGGGAATAACCACTTTACAAACCCTTGAAGACATTCAAGCACGAGTAAAACAAGTCCTGGACTCTTCAGCCTTGCAGGATTGGATCAAAAAGGGGTCTAACTTTTCAGTTAAGGGGGGGGCGTGGCTTGGACGCCATGTGAAAGGACGTGCCTGAACGGGAGCTCCCGCTGATCCGAACATTATCCGGCTGAATCCGCGCAACGGCCGCTACGATGTGGCATAGACGGTGATGACTGTAAATGCGAAGCTCGGCTGCACATGTGGATGCATTTTCATACGGGATTGTGCAGCGCTTGTGTCCCCAGGAGCCGCGTGAAGTTTTTGGGCCGGAGCTTCGCCGGCAGACAAAATGGCTGCCGCCGCTTGATGTTGGGACAAAGGATCGGGGACCGGATTCTGGAGGCGACTCCCTCAGTTCACGTTCAGCGCGATCCAGCGAAAGCAAGCTTGACTGGAGGTAGCCGAAACTGTGTGGCGACGGGGGGACATAGTGCCCCCAGGTTTGGGGCCTAAGCGAGATCGAAGGGACGCTCCTGATCGAAGATATGACGAGCAAGCTCCTGAGGGCGAAGAATAAACAGCCCACGCCCGACGAATTTGCCAAGACATCGCCTGGCACCGAGGGGACCAGGAGCAAAGAAAAGGCCCAGCCCAAGGAGATGGCCGCAGGAGGAACGAACCAGGAGGTCCTGGCGGCGATCGCAGATCTGAAGGCGACATGGGAGACCAAACTCCAACTTGCGGTGGCCGAATTGAAAACTGCGATGGAACTTCAGGTCGGGGCGGTACAGGAGGACGTGAACCTCCTGAGGCAAGATGTGCGAACCCTGGCCGAGCGCACAGAGACCCTGGAGAAGGAGATGGGCCCGACTGTGGCGGAATGCACCGCGCACAAACGAGAGATCCATGCCCTGGTGCAGAGGGTAGGCAACCTGGAAAGCAGGGCTGAAGAGGCAGAAGGTCGGGCCCGCAGAAACAACATCCGGATTGTGGGCCTACCGGAGGGAGCTGAGGGCCAGAACCCCACAGATTTTATTGAGACTTTGCTGCTGCAGGAGATCACCGGAGGTGCCCTAACGCAGGGATTTGCAGTGGAGAGGGCACACAGGGCCCTGATCAGAAGGCCACCGCCGGGTAATCCGCCCAGGCCCGTGATCGCCAAGATCCTCAACTACAAAGACCGGGAGAAGATTCTGGAACATTTTCGTAAAGGGGGCACCATACGGCGAGGGGAGGCAACCATCTCTGCTTACCCCGACTACACTCTACAAGTGCAGCGCAGTCGGATGAACTTTGGGGCGGTCAAAAGGCGCCTGCGGACGGCCGGTTTCAAGTATATGTTACTCTACCCAGCCAAACTTAAGGTCTTCTTCAAGGCTAAGACGCTGTTTTTCGACACCCGGAGGAGGCCATGGAATGGCTCGATGCGCAGAACTGCCCTCAGGAGCCTGATGAGCAGATGGCGGACGGAGCAGGGAGAGCTAAGTGAAACAGTGGGCCTGGCGGACTTTGAACATTTGGACTGGAATATAGTCTTTGCCACTTTGTGATGGGGATGCATTTTTTAACTGTTTCGAACATGGTCCGCGAGCGCGGATATAAATGTGTAGGGGGCAACCGAGGGCCGTTTTATTCGTACCCCAGGGTGTGGTTAGGTTAGTCACTGTGTGGGGTGTGACACCCTGTCGGGTTCTCTACGGGGGCTTCCGTGGAGAACCGAACACGGGGATGCCTGAGATCCAGGGATGGAGCTGGGCGGTTGGTTGGGTTAGGGGGGTGGGGGGTGTTAGTTGTTATGTGAGCCTGGGGAAGAAACTGAGAAGGGATGTAGTCGGGACTGGGGGGAGGCGATCAGACCAGAGGGGGAAGTGGGAGCTACGGATAAATCATGGGAGACCTTAAGGTATTGACATGGAATGTTAGAGGGTTGAATAGCTACCTGAAGCGTAATAAGGTCATGTTGTATTTGAAGAGGCAGAGGATAGACGTGGCCTTGTTACAGGAGACGCATTTGACACGGGATAAACTTGAAATGGTGCGGAGAAAATGGAGGGGGACAGTGGTTGGATCCACATTCTCTGCGTATGCCAGGGGTGTGCTGGTTTGGGTTGCACCACATGTCCCGTTCAAGCTCTTGGGGGAGGTTGTGGAGTCGGACGGGCGGCTGGCCATGGTTCGGGGGATTGTGGAAGGTAGAGTTGTCTGTATCATAAACACTTATGCGCCCAACCAGGACACAGCGACTTACTTCAAGACACTGTGCGCGAGACTCGGTGAAGGGATGGGGAGCACAGTAATCTGGGGTGGAGACTTTAATTGTGTGCTTAACTCCAGGGAGGACAGGTCGGATGACAAAATGGTTAGGCCCAGCCCAGCGGCCAAGGTGTTGCAGTCGCTGCTAGCGGATCTAGGCCTGGTGGACGTGTGGAGAGCGAGACACCCGGGTGGGAGGCAGTATTCGCACTATTCGGCTCCGCACCAACTGCACACGAGGCTCGACTACTTTTTTGCCACTCCAGACATTCTTACGGAGTGTGAACAGATTGACTACAGGGCGAGGGTCCTCTCGGACCACTCGCCCCTAATCATGCATTGGCGGCTGCGCCCCCCACGTGCACGGATTCCAACATGGCGCCTTCGGGCGGAAGCGCTACGGGATCCGGTATTCAAGGAGGACATGAGGGAGGAGATAGTCGCGTACTTTGAATCGAACACAGGGAGTGTCAAATCGGCTGGTACTTTGTGGGAGGCTTTTAAGGTGGTGATGAGGGGAGTTGCTATCGCGAAGTCCAAGGGATTAATGGGCGGAATCCTGACCGACCTGCGAGAGGCCGAGATCGAGCTGGAAAAAGAATTGGAGAAGGGTGGGACCGATGTGGAAGTAGTTACTGAGCTGCAGCAGCGGTGCTCTGGGCATTGGGACAGACTTTGTAACCTGAATTATACGAAGTACATTGAGAGGTTGCATGCGGGTGGGGACAAGACAGGCAGGCTCCTCGCTTGGCTATACAAGAGCGAAACCCCTAGGGCTCCGATCCGATCGGTCATCGCTGAAGGGGGTGCGGAGATCGATACGCAAGAAGGGGTAAATGGGGCATTCGCAGAATACTACCAAACATTGTATGAAGATCGGGAAGGGGGGAGCCGAGAGGAGATAGATGAAGTACTCGGGGATATAGGCCTGCCCAGAATCAGCGATGAAGAGCGAGAGGAGATGGATGCTCCGATCACTCTGGAAGAGCTCAGAGAAATAGTGCGACAGCTGCCCACTTGCAAGGCCCCGGGGGCGGACGGGTTCCCCAGCGAGTTTTATAAGGCGTATGGGGAGGAGGTACTCCCACCCATGCTGGACATGTTTAATGAGGCGTTTGAGCTGGGACAGCTACCAGAATCGCTCAGGGAAGCGGTCATAGTGCCACTCCCCAAGCACAATACACCGGGACACGGTTGTGGCTCCTATCGACCCTTGTCAATGCTGAACCAGGACAGCAAGATCCTAACAGCTGTCTTGGCGGCTAGAATGAGGAGAGTGATAGGCAAGCTGATTCACCCTGACCAGACGGGCTATGTCCCGGACAGGAATATTACCCACAACCACAGACGCCTACACAGAGTGGTCGAATGGGGATGTAGCAAAGACGGCGAAATGGCGATAGTGGCGCTGGATGCGGTCAAGGCGTTCGACTCTGTTCGTTGGCCGTGGCTGCTGGCGGCACTGGATCACTTCGGAATGGGGCCAGGGTACAGGAGGTGGGCCGAATTATTATATAGCGCGCCTCTAGCCAGAGTTCGTACGGGGGCAGTAGTGTCGGACAGGTGGCAGTTAGGTAGAGGCACCAGGCAGGGATGTCCTTGGTCCCCAATGTTGTACATCCTGGCCCTTGAGCCCTTGGCAATTTACCTTCGGCAACAGTATGACCCGGTGGGCATAGAGGTGGGGGGGGAGAGCCATCTGATATCCCTGTATGCCGACGATATGCTGTTGTACCTCCAATACCCTGAAGAGAACTTGCAATATGTCTTGGAGGTGATGGAGAGGTTTGCTTGGCTTTCTGGTATAGCGGTCAACCCTCGGAAATCCACTCTGTTCCCGCTGGGCGGCTATGTGGGGATACCGGCTGAGAGGTTGCCAGTATTGCGAATCCCATGGGCGACAAGCACCTTTCGGTACCTTGGCATAGACGTATATCACACGACCGGGGAGGAACACAGGCACAATACTGAATTGGCAGTGGGGAGGATTGAGAAGTGCATGAGGTTTTGGGAGAAACTACCCTTGGCGATGATGGGCCGGGGTGCCATGCTTAAGATGGTCGTGCTACCTAGGCTGCTGCATTATTTCAATAACATTCCATACATGATACCCAAGGGGTTTTTTGCTAGACTACATGGGGTATGTAGAGATTTCTTATGGCAGGGCACGCGTAACAGGGTCGCATTGTGGAAATTGCAGAAGGCTTATGAGAAAGGCGGCGTGAGGCTGCCGAACTTTGAGGCCTACTACGTGGCAGCGCAGCTGCAGTACGTGGCCAAGTGGCTTTCGGACGACGAAACCCAGGAACATAGACTGTTGGGAAAGGACTGCTCCCCCTTCTACCTGCGAGAGATTATTTGGGTATCCAGCACATGGATGAGGGGGCGTCCTAAGATGCTAGCGTTGGGCAGGAACATGTGGCGAAGAGCCTGCCGGATGATGGGAGATCCCCTGCCGTGCATGCCGCAGCTGCCGCTGGTGGCCTTGGCAGGGGGAGACGGACAGCTTAGGGCTATCCTGCGAACATACTGGGAGTCAGTGGGGCTGGTCACTTTGGGGGACATTTGGCAGGAGGGGGCCTTGGCGGAGTTCGCAGATCTGGAGGCGGGGGCGGGGCTGCATGCGGGGCAATACATGACGTTCCACAGAGTGGTCAGAGAGGTCCGGAGCACTTGGCCCGAGACCGTATTGGCTGACGAGCCGGATGCGACGCTGGAGATCATGTATGACGCATCCAAGGGCGGGCATGAGGTCTCCAGGCTGTACGAGATGCTGATGACAAAGGTTGGGAAGGATTTGGGGTACCTGAGGTTGGAATGGGAAACAGAGATGTGGGCCCCGATGGCGGATGGGCAGTGGGAGCGCGCCCTGGGGTACCACAAAAAAGTATCGAGGAATGCCAGGTTTAAACAGATACAACTATATATCACGCATAGGGCATACATGACCCCCCTGAGAATTTCCATATTTCGAGACGCTGGACGCCAGGCGTGTCCTAAGTGTAACACAGAGAACGCTGATATGATTCACATGTTCTGGGCCTGCCCTGTGATTGCAACCTATTGGGGTGAAGTGGCGCAGAAGCTGGCAGGGAGGGGCATTGTACTTAGGATAGATTCGGCCTGGGCCTGTTTGCTTGGAGGGTACCCCAGGGCGCGCAAGCTTCGGCACGTGGAGAAGCTTAAAGATTTGGCTTATACACTTGCCAAACGCAGAATAGCCATGGGATGGAAGAATTGTCAGAGGCCACGGGTGGAGGTATGGTGGCGTGACCTCCAGAAATGGGCTGCCGCCGAGACGACAGCATGGTGGGAGGCCAGCAGGGCGGGAGGGGAGGAAGAGGTGAGCTCCCTCACGGCATGGAAGGTGCTATTGGCTGAACTGTTTAGTACGGGGTCGACCTCGGCTGGATCTGAGAGCGACGGAACCCCACCACACGGAACGGACAATGATGGTGGACACCCTACAGGCTCATAGGGGGGAGGGAAGGGGATTGTTAAGTTAATTTCGTTCTGTTTTTTCTTTCTTTTCTTTTTCATATCTGTTGTTTGGCCTTTGTTGTGGCTTGATGTGTTCTATTTATGTTCTGTTGCACTGTGTGGTCGTTATAAAATAAAATACATTTTAAAAAAAAAAACTTTTCAGTTAAGGATGGCTTACCTTACTTCCAAGGACGCTTATTTTTGCCAGAAAAGGAATTGCAAGAACTGGTTATTTCCCGTCATCATGACACCCTGATGGAAGGACATCCTGGCATTGCCAAAACTGAGGAAAAGGTTAGACAACAATTCTGGTGGCCTTCCTGGCGAAAGGATATTAAATCTTTTGTGATGTCCTGTGGAGTTTGTGCCCAAAACAAAGGTCAAAAGACAAGATCCGCTGGTCTTCTTCAGCCCTTAGACATTCCACCAGCACCTTGGCACACCCTGTCACTAGATTTTATCACGGACCTGCCCTCTTGTAATGGTTACAATACTATTCTGGTCGTGGTGGATTTATTTTCCAAAATGGCCCACTTTATTCCGTTGAAAGGATTACCTTCAGCCTTTGTTCTTGCCAAGGAATTCCTCGAGAATATCATCAGTTTGCATGGATTCCCGTCCATACTAGTCTCCGATCGGGGAAGCCAGTTTATTTCTCATTTTTGGAAAAAGTGTTGTCAGCTGGCACAAATCGACGTAAGACTCTCGACCAGCCACCACCCACAGACCGATGGTCAGACAGAGAGAACGAACCAGACCCTTGAACAATTTCTACGATGTATGTTGCACCAATCGGAGGGTAATTGGAAGGATATTCTGTGGGTGGCTGAATATGCTTATAATAACTCGATACACTCTGGAACGGGTCAAAGACCCTTTTTTACCCTATATGGACATCACCATCGTACTTCAGACTTGGACTCACCTTTGAGCCTTGAAATGCCCGCAGTGGATCATTTGCATTCTACGATAACTCAAGCCTTCAAGGATGCAACTGCACATTTGCAACATGCGAAAGAGAAATACAAAAAGAATGCGGATCTACATCGAAAGGAGGCGCCTCCGTACCAAATTGGGGATCAAGTATGGTTGGCTACCAAACACTTATCGCTCAAGGGACCTCGAACTTTTAATCCAAGGTATTTAGGCCCTTACTCAATCAAAGCTATAATTAACCCAGTAGCAGTCAAGCTCGATCTACCAGCCAACATGCGGATTCACCCCGTTTTTCATGTGTCACTTTTGAAACCAGTACAACCAGGAACCAGATTAATAAAGCCACCAGACCCAATCCTGATAGATGGAGAGCCAGAATTTGAAGTAAAGAACATTTTGGATTCCAAAATCTTAAAATCAAAGCTTTTCTATCTAATTGATTGGAAAGGGTACGGGCCTCAGGAAAGGTCTTGGGAACCCAGTGATCACGTACATGCACCTCGGCTGGTAGAAAGGTTCCATCGGAATTTCCCAAACAAACCGAAACCTCCAGAAGGAACGACCTTGGGAGGGGCCTTGGGGGGGAGTGCTGTCATGATGCCTACCCCTGGAGCATCAGGCCAGGCCCAGCACCCCCGGAAGCAGGCATCATGCCCTCGGGTACAAGCCCAGCGGCCCCTTATAGGGACTCTTTGGACTCAGTCCTGGCGCCTTTGGCGCCAGGCTCATAAAGGGAGGTGTTTTGTGCACTTACCTGATGCAGACCATGCTGCACGCTTCAGGCCTCCCTGAGACCTGAAAGGGACTATTTTTTCATAGGGACTATTTTTTCACTCGGGCGTGGCCAGGGAAGGATACATACTTAGTTGGGGAAGGATACATACCTGGGACTTCTTTGGAGGCTATTTAAGCCACGCCCAGACAGCAGCTCATGCTTCGCGTTATTCTGCTTCCTGCAGCTTAACGCTCACCGTGTCTGCTCCTGGACTACAGCCACGCCCGTCTTGAACCTGGAAGACCTGCAAGGAAGGAAGAGAAGAGAAAGGTGAAAACCAAGGATTATTTCAAGCTTCTTACCTGCATCCGGAATCTTCTCGCCAGCATCCCTGAAGGAAGACTTCAATTTAAAAGCATTGCGTTGCTCGCTGCAGCGCCACGCTTCACTCACCTGTCCTGTCCTCGAGACATCTCCCGGTTCCATCGCGGCTGTCAGCATCGGACGCCACATCTCTGCACCTAGGGGAGAGAGGAAGAAACAAAAGGTGAGCAGTAGGACACACAGAAGGAAAGCCTGATTAACAGCCATAATACTTACCGGCTTTTCTTCCACATTTCGGGTAGGCGCCGGCCCGTTGGCAGGTACCGTACCCGGCCCCTATGGGGAAAGGACTAGAGACATTTCAGAGGAATGATAAGGACATCTAGAGGGATCGCCCTCATTACTACTCACCTCGGCAGGTTAACCCCTTGACGCATCGCCTTCATTCTGCACCTGAAATAAAGGACAGATCACAGGTGAGAAAGACAGCATAAAGGGGGCCTCACTTGAACTTTGAACTTTCATACTTACTGCGCATCGCTCAGGAAAGTCAAGTGGATTTTGCCAGCGCCATTCTGAAAACCAGTGAAGTAACTGGACAAACGCGCGCCCCTGCACCAGAAGCAGGATGGAGAGTTCAACCTTCCAAACCATAAGGATATTCCTACGGGCCAAGGAAGCACAATTTGGAGGTCCTGTCCAATCGGTGTTCCGGGTCCTGCGCATCACGCTAGAAGAGGCTGCAGTAATCCAGACTAGATCAGCGCCCCCGTGGGAACCAGGTGGGCGTTACAGTGGCACTATCTGCAATGGTCCCCCTCTATCTTCGACCCAGGTTAGTAACTTTTTACCAATTTTGGCCATAGAGGTTTGCACAGTGTTGTGAGTTTTCTACTGCTTCTTTGCAGGCTCCAAGGAACATCCACGCTCGGCATATCCCTACTCCTCTTCCCATCCATTTGGTGAAAGCACTGTTCCCCAAATCTGCATTTGGCCTCTATTCTTCCAAATTTGGGCTTCTTCCAGAGTTTTTCCTTGGATGTTCAGTCTCGGGTTAATTTCCCATCTTGTTCCTGTTCCTTTCACTTCTGGCTTTTCATACCTGATCACGTGATTCCTGGTATGAGCTCTGTTTCTTGTCTTAATGTCCTGGACATAATCCTCTTCATCGGGATATGCTGCTTCAGTTGCCCATATCAGTGAGGCATCTTTTCCCATAAACTGTCATCTGGTGTTGCACATTGCTACATGTGAAAAACAGTGTGCTGTCGGGACATCAATTTCTACAGCCACAAAGATCTTGGATTTTCCCATGCTGTACGGTAGGAGTGCACACACGAAGCATTCTCCTTCTGAATTTCGTCTTCCAACTTCTTTCATGTGCTGGTACCAAATGTTGTTCCCCAGATGCGCTGTGCTGTCCAGGTAATCGTTGAATTCATTGTTATCTTCATGTGGGCTTCTCTTGATTCTATAACTACATCTCTAACCGCGTCTGTGCGACTCTTCTGTGCTGGAGGGCTCTCGGGCATCTCAATCCATAGTGCAGGCTTTTCCATCTGTGCCATTCGAGTGGCCACGATTCTGTCTGCTTCTTCCTGGTCCTCATGTATTTTTTCTTTTCTGCGTGTATGTGCCCATGTTATCCAGCCTGACACAGGTCTTGCATATGGCTGTATATTAGGTCTGATGCTTGTCCCTTGGGTTGGAACTTGTGTGTTTGTCGATAGTCTCTGTGGGTTTATTTTTTAGTTCCTCATGGAGTTTCTTTGTTCTCGCTATGAACGGGAATAAATGATCTATCAACATTTGTGTCCTTGCAGTGACTTCTCTCGTAGCCACTTCTGTCTTCTCGAGGGCTTTTGCTTTGTCTGCATTAGTCGGCTTTCCACTTGCTTTCTTTCGGTCTCTCTTATTGTTCTCTGAGGCTGGTTGTTCGACAGGCAGTCTTGTGCTCTCTGCTGCCTTTGCTTGAGGTTCTGCAGCCATTGACACCTGCCCTAGTTCATGTGGACCTAGTGTGTGGGTGCGTGTAGTGGTCAGTACTATGTTTTCATTCGTTCCGAGCTGACCCTGTCTCCAGCTTTTCTCTTCATCTCTTAACTCAAGTGTGTCAGTATTACTGCTAATTACATTACATTTTAGTTCATTTACCATACCATCGGATTTTCTCGGGACTTGAATAACTATATAGCGTCTAGGTGCTTGTGTGGGACTCATGCGTGCATTATCAGGTGGGTGCACTGCAATTGGACGGCTTAGTGCACCAATAAAGAATGCAGTTCTGATGACGACAAAAAGACATTGATAATCACCATGCATATACATATGATCGTGCAGTAAAACAGTTGGCAGCATTTCCTTCCAGGGAAGCAGGGGCGCCCCTCTGCTGGTGGGATGACCAGGTTACTGTTCTGGGCCCCCATTTTGATCCTAAAAAAATTTCAATGTTCTATTCTTTTCGTTCACTCCATTGTTGGTTCTCGAAAGTTAGTGTCTTAAAGTGTCTGGTGCTTCGCAAGTGTCCCCCCTCTTGTGGGTGACGATTGTCTCTGGATATGGGATACAGTTCCCTTGCTACACTATGGAAAAAGATTAGACTAACACCTTTGGCGAGTCACATTCATTGTGCATATTCAAAATAGGTGAGATCCCAGTCCACCCCCTGAATTTGTTTCAGTCCTGAGGACATGCTCGAACCTGTTCAATGCGAAGACATAGAACACTAGCACTCAATCAAAATCAAAGTAAAAAAATAAGATAAAATAAAACAGTGAAATTCTCGTCTCTGCTCCCACGATCTGTCCCACGGCAGAAAGATGAAGTGCTGCCTCGGCCTCCTCGATCTGTCCCTCGGCGGAAGGTTTCACTGGAATCTCCTCAAGTACTCTCTTTGAAAGTTGGATAGCTCCACCAGTCGGCTCTCCTCGGGTGACGGGGACATTTGTCTTGTTTTGATAGGTTCAAGATTACAGGCCCTTCTTTTGGCGTGAACAGTCCTTGCACTTTCCTGCCGCGTGGATTGCGACTACGTAGTTCAGTTTGACCCACAGTTGGTTCAAATGTTCAGTGTTTGTTGGATCTCTGATGAATGTAAGAGTGTCTGTGGTTCTCCCGAAAAGAGCCGGGCACTCTTCGATTATGCGAAAGAAAAGTGTGTAAGTGAGTTCATCTATAATTGGCTGTGGTGGAAGCATTTGTGTGACCTAATCACTGTATTCAGGTAACTGAATGTAGGCTTCTGCGATGACAGTTGAGTTGCCAGATTACTTTCTTGTTGGCAGGATCTTGAATAAAATCTGTGATACTGGTGACTCTCCCTACAAGTGACGGATATGTCTCTAGCACTAATTGGAAACAGGACAGTACATCCCTTGTGATATTTCTGTTAGGTGACACCATAGATGCTGCAAGCGACGTCCTGCTCTTTGATAAGTCAGGATGCTGTGTCTAGCTCTTTAGGTGAAAGTCTTTGATCACAATCTATTGAGTCTTGTTTCCTCCGACGCTTCAGTGTGATTGCTTTACAAGTTCGAGTTAACAAACGTGTTGTGGCTTAGATGCGCACTTGTCTTCTTCACTCTACAACTGAGATGCATAGAGTGTCTGTTATGTCCTTTTGCCCTTCTTTTTTGCTTAGTGGAACTGTCCAGTTTAAGCCACAACTTGCAAACGGGTTCTTTGTTTTGGCTTTTCTGCTCATGCGTCCTTCTTCCTCGTCATGGATCTCGTCTGCAAGGGCTGAGGTTCTTCCCCGTTGTCTGTAGTTTCTTTGTGGTGGGGTGCAGCTTGGGGGCTTTCTCTGATATAGGGCTTAATGTCATTGAGAAAAATCCATGCTCTCCTGCCCTGCAATTTGACTGCTGATGGAGTGCAGTCTTCTACGACGAAAGGACCATTGAATCTCGGCTCATCCCACCTTTTCCTCGTGTGGTTCTTGATTAGGACTTCGTCTCCAGGGAACACGAGTGGTATGCAACGACCTTGAGCTGGGTCTGCTGCAGAGTCTTCTGTAATGCTTTGTGCTGTGCTGCACCCTTTTCGTCACCGCTGCAGCTGGTCTAAAATTACAGTAAAGTTGGATGTCGTACAGTTCAGGTATTGTGACAATTTGGTTCCCAGGACCTCTTTGGTTGGCTGGGCATCACATCTAGCTCTATCTCATGGGGTGAGAGGGGTATTCATTCTCCTTCCCGTGACTATCTTGTGCGGCGTAAGATGATGGTCGGAGCCTGGTTGGTTCCGAAGAGCATACAATGCCAGTGGAAGGCAGTGCAACCATTCCCTCTTTAGAGTAAGCTTCAATTTGGCTATCCTTTCCTTTAACAAGCCGTTGAGCCTCTCACAGATACCATTACCTTCCGGATGATATGCCGATGAGAACTTGTGCTTTATACCAAGCAGCAAGCTGATCTGTTCAAAGACTGAGTTAACAAAATGAGCCCCGTTGTCTGACCCTCATCACCTCGCACACCCCCCATCTAGGGAACACTTCCCTCACCAGGAATTTGGCCGCACATGTTGAGTATGGGTGTTTACAGGGACCTGCTTCTATCCATCTAGATAATGGACACACCACTACAATTAAGTACCTGTACCCGTTACACACTTGGATCATGTCGACGTAGTCGATATGTAAGTGCTGAAAAGGGCCATTTGGCCGGGGGAGGACTCCTCTCACTACTTTTAATGTGTGCCCAGCGGTGAATTGCTGGCAGATTATGCAGTTCACCATAAAGAAAGCAACATGCTCTGCTAAATTCGGTATGAACCAGTCTTCCGCGAGCGTTGTTGCTAGATTCTCTTTTGACATATGTAATGGGTAATGCAATTGTTCCAGTGCTATTTTTAATAGGGCTATAGACATGACTGGTTTACCAGTGCTGTCTTGCCGCCATAATCCGTCAGAGGGGTTTAAAGAACACCCTCAACGTTTCCAAACGTTCTTTTCATCTTGTGGTGCCTCCCCTTGTAGCTCCATCAGATGTGTCAGCCCCATGTTACTATAGGCCTCGGTTGTGGTCCGTGCTACCATCATTCGTTCATGGGTGCACGCCATTTCTACTTCCATGATCGTCTCACTTTCGGATGCCATACGCTTGGCTTCCGTGTCTGCTGCATGATTTCCGCGCGACACAATCTGTCACATGAGTATGGGCGGCGCATTTCACGACCGCTATGCCCACTGGGAGCTGTAGTGCCTTAATCAGCCTGTCCAATAAGGCTGCGTGCTGCACTGGCGTGCCGTCCGCTTAGAGGTAGCCCCTCCTTTTCCAGCACGGTAGGCCTGCGTGCACTGTGGATGTCACATAGGCGGAGTCACTGTACACTGTTACTTCCTGGTCTGCGTGATTCTCAATGGCGAGTATCAACGCCAATAACTCTGCAGCCTGTGCTGAGTAATGAGATGGTATTCGTGCACTGACGAGTACTCGAAAGTCTCTGTTTGCTATGTGTTTTCATCACTGCAACGCCTGAATATCTTTGTCCGTCTTCTTGGACGATTCTTGAAGAACCGTCAGTGAAAACGATCTCTCCTCCTGCTAAGGCGTTTTCTTTTACCCTTGGGATTTCATCATAGTATTCTTCGTAGTTTGCACAGTCATGTATCGGCTCTCCTTCAGTGACCCGCTCAGCTATGAATGTAGCTGGGTTCACTGTTTTACATCGAACTATTTTGATCGATGGGTTAGATCTAATCACCTCATAGGTAGAAGCTCTTTGAGCTGTCAGCGTACCCTTTGGTTTTTCTAAGATGGCAAACAATGAGTGCTCAACGTATAACGTCATGGAGCATCCCATTACAAGGGTTGTCACTTTCTCTATGGCGAACGCTGCGGCAGCTAAACTTTGTTCGCATGGGAATTGGCCTCTCATTACTGGGTCCAGATTCTCACTGTAATATGCCAGGGGCTTGTACCCCAACAAGGTTTTTTGAGCGAGCACTGCTGTCATAACGCTGCCATTCGTGTGTGAGAACAGGTAGAATTCCTCTGCATAATTAGGAATCCCTAGGACTGGAGCAGTGCAAATTGCTCTCTTGAGTTCTGTAAACCCCTTTTCCATTGCCTCGGTCCACTCAATCTTTTCCTTTATCATGTGGGCCTTCTTCAGGGCCTGGAGCAAGGGCTTGGTATATGAGCTGTAATCGAAAACCCATGCTCTAACATAATTGCACAGGCCTAAAAAGCTCTGCATTTGCTTTATCGTGAGTGGTTTTGCCGTGTTCATGATAGCTTACGCCCTTTCTGGGGTTACCTTTTCCCCTCATGCAAAATTAACTGGCCTATGTACAGCACCTCTTGTTGACAATATTGTAGTTTTTCTTTGTGAACCTTATAACCTTTCTCAGCCAGTATAGTCAGTAGCTGAACTGAATCGCGCCTGCATTGTTCTTCTGTCGTGCTGCAGATCAGAATGTCATCTACATACTGCAAGACGACGCTTTCTACTGCAATATTGCTCAGGTCCATCTGGAGGACTCTGTTAAAGATGGACGAGGACTCGCAGTACCCATGTGGCAACGTTGTGCTTTTCAGACGCATTTGTCTGAATGTGAACATCAGATCTTGTGAATCACGGTGCAACGGGATTGAGAAAAAGGCATTTTTCAAGTCAATCACCGTGAAATATTTTGCCTCGACGGGTATATTACATAAAACCGTCAAAGGATTAGGGACTAGAGGGAACTTGGCTTCAACAATATCGTCTAACGCTCTTAAATCATGGATTAAACGCCAAGACCCTCCTTTTGATTTCTTGACTGGATAAATCACTGTGTTACAGGGTGACTCTGACATCACTAGGATGCCCTGTTCCATCATGGCGGAAATAGTCTTTGGGATCCCTTCATCCGCCTCTCTGGATATGGGATATTGTTGTGCTCTTGGTAAAATTGCTCCTGGTTTCAATTTAATTTTCACTTCTCCCACCCCCTTCAGGAGGCCTACGTCATATGGTCCTGTGGTCCATACTGAGACAGGCACCTGGGCCACGCCGTCATCAGAGTATTCTGGACGTATCCGTGTCAACCTCATTCTCTGGGGCACTTCTCTTTTGATCAGTTTTACCCAAAATATGAGACTCACTTCTACCCTTGTATCTTCTGAGTCTGGTAGTTCTTCAAACAGATCGTCATCGGTGACATCGGTCACTCGATATCCTTCTTCAATGGCGATAATCGCACACCATTGTCTGCCTTCATCATTGTAGCCTTCAACTAATGCTATCCTTCTTTGCACTACTGCAGCATAGATCATCAAGGGAAATATTTGTCCCTCCTCTTCATGCATTGGTATTCTCGTCCTGAATAAAAATGTGTCCGGGGTTCTCCTGACCTTGTCTGCGAGGCCTGGTAATCCCACCATAAGTACACGTATGCCATATGCGAAAACCTCAGGTTCCAGTGGTATAGCTCTCATGGCTCCGTGTCCTGAATAGGCTCTGATCATATCGCACACGTTCGAATAATGCATTCCCGGGGTAGAGCATACTATGCCCTCCTCTGTAAACGAGATGGTCATATTCAATTTTGTCATTAAAACTCGACCCAAAATGTTTACTGGGGTCTGACGCGAATACAACAAAGGTACATTCATTTCGCATGCCCCTATGGAGACTGGGAGTGCGTCTGTAAAGGGAACTCGACTGTGAGCTCCTGTAAAACTGAGTATCTATAGCCTCGCCGGACAAGGAAAATTTGCCTTCTAGTATGCATGAGCGTGTTGCCCCCGTGTCAACTAAGAAGGAATATTCTTTACCCCCTATGGCGACATTCACCCTAGGTTCCCTATTAGGGTCTGGTGTCACTGATAGGATAGAGCACATCAGGGTTCCCAGTGAGCTGTCCTAGTTCATATATAAGTTAGGTCCACTGTACACTGTGTATTTTCTCCATTCCCGGGGTTGCCTCCCCTAGCAGAGTTTGTGCCCCGAGACATTTGCGGTGGTGCCTGTTGGAATTGCCCTTGTGGGAAGTTCCGCATGCTCGGGGGTTGAACCCCCCCCCTGCTGCGCTCCCTGCTGCGCACCCTGCTGCATGCCTGGTGCTTGCTGCTGCACTGTGTGATTCTGTGCACCGCCCTGTTGGGAGAATGCAGGTGGACTCTCCGTGCCTGCTCCCATTGCTTGGCCATTTTGCCACACGCCTTGGCTTCTGCACAAGCGCGCCAAATGCCCTGTCCTTCCACACAGCCAACACACC
Source organism: Ambystoma mexicanum (assembly GCF_040938575.1). Taxonomy (NCBI): domain Eukaryota; kingdom Metazoa; phylum Chordata; class Amphibia; order Caudata; family Ambystomatidae; genus Ambystoma; species Ambystoma mexicanum. The sequence goes on from NC_090927.1 coordinate 813,394,900, forward strand.
GGTGGTGGTCGGGCTATTTGTCCATTCAACATATCTGGACTGCCAATCTGCATGTTTTGAAAGCCTCCTTGATTACTCTGGAAACCTCCCTGATTACTCTGCCATCCTCTTCCTCTGAATCCCCTTCCCCTTGGGTATTGTCCTATGAAACCCTGGTTATTTTGCTGTGGGATAGCCACCTGTTGTGCGTTCTGTTCAGCTGGGCTAGTTAGCATGGCTCCTTCTAGAGCATAATTGGATAATTTCTTTTGCACTAGCTTTGCTTCCTCACCTTTACGAGTTGCCTCCTTTTTCCAATTCTTTTCTTGCAACAGTCTACAGTAGTGTGCGATAGTCAGCTGTATTTCAGCCCAAGGTTTGGCCTCAACTCCTACTAATTTCTTGAGTTGCTTCTGCACTGGCTCTGGCAAACCTTGGCATAAAATGTGGTAAAACACAGGTATGGATGTTCAAGATTCATGCGTTGCAAGCATCCACGCGTCTTGGAAATTCTGGATATAAATCAGCGGATCTTCTGACTCCTTCATTTTGCGAGTCATTATAGCTCCCATATCGGAAGTATCTGGGTAAAGCACTCGTAGCACTTTCCATACTGCTGCTCTGCAATTGTTGAATGGTGCTTCGTCGTGGTCAGTGTTAATTATGGTAATACCATCTACTTCTGACTATTTTGTTTTCTCCACCTCCCTCCGTTACCTTTCCCCTTACTTGTTCTATTGCCTAGGAACATTTTCCAAAGCATCACTTTTCATTTCAATCACTGCAAGCATCGTTCCTCTCTGGATCCTCTGGATCACCGCCTCCTTCGGTCTTTTCGTCCGATCGGCGGCCCGTATGAATGAGAAGGGTTATGCTTTGTCAGGTTCCTTCAGACCCACTGCAGTTTTTTGATGGACTTACACTATCATTGTCCATGGGAAGCTTTTCAGTCTACTCAGCCGAATGGCGAAGGTCTCGTGATATAGCCGAAGACCTAGAGTTACTTCGTGTCGACGGTCAATAGGTGCCTCATCAATAATCAAAATTCACTAGTTGGTGGTCAAAACCATCCTCGTCGCTACCAATTGTACTGGAGGGCGGAGCGACCTCTGAACCGGCCCATGAGATTCAGAGCTCGCCCTCCGGCACCTTAAAACGAGATAGCTGCACCATGAGGAGGATGGGGTGCAGGATTCTCTTACTCCAACATCAATCAATAAGGACAAGTCAATGGTTTGGCAAAGGGAAGTCTGTTTTTAATGACCAGTACAAAAACCGGGGAAACAAATGGAAATAATCAGAGCTGCGATCGCCTGTCTCGCTTCAACTTCCAAATTCTTTATGCAAACAGTAACTTTTATAGCAAATTCTCGTCATCATTGACGTGTAAAACTCCAAAGTTTAACATGCAATCTTATTGGTCGGGAAAGGTAACTTAAGTATAGGTACTATATCTGTATATGGTAACAGAGTGTGGCGATTGGATAACTCTTATCAGGTGGGCGTCTATGCCCATCCCTCTACATCACTCGTGATAGATGTCACTAAAAGTACGACGTCTTATTGGTTCTACTTGCTATAGGACCTGTCCAAGAGGGGAGGAAATCACTGACGGGCCCATAGGTCAGCACTCACCCTCTAGAACTTGTAAGACAAGATAGCTGCACCATGTGAGGACAGGGGGTGCAGGATTCACTTACTCCGACACGACTCAATAACGAGGACTCAGTAGTTTGGCAAAGGGAAGTCCGTTTAATGATACATACATCAAACAGGGAAACAAATGGGAATCAGCTGTAGTGCGATCACCGGTCTCGCTCTGACTTCCACGAACTTTGGTAGAACAGCAATTCTTATAGGCAAAAATCGTCATCACTGACGTCTAATTTCTATAAAAAATCATCATGCAATATAATTGGTTAGGAAAGGTAACTTAAGTATAGGTGCTGTATCTGTATATAGAAATAAAGCATGTGGATTGGATAACTCTTATCAGGTGGGCGTCTACGCCCATCCCGCTACATCACACGTGATTGACGTCACTACAAGTACGACGTCTCATTGGTTACAGTGCCTATAGGACCCTAGATTACATGGTCCATTGTGATTGGGTAAGTTACACCCCATAACATAAATCTCCACTTTAATTAGCAGCATGCAGAATAGACACCCAGGTGTCTAGTGCCCCAAGATGCACCCTTCCTCCTTTCCATCAGTCAGTGTTTTAGGGCTATGTGTCAATTAGTTGAATGGGTATGGCCTCGGAACTGTAGCCTCTTATCAGGAAAAGTTATGGCATCCTCGGGTTCTGGATGACATCAGGCGGTGGTACCTCTTCGATCCTGGCTGGTCACGTGTTGGTTCACAGTGAATCTGCTTCAGTTTCTAGCCTTTAGTGCATTTAATTCTGTGTCAGCCTAGCCACCTGCATGGGCCTCTCTTATCTTGACCTTCACGGATGGGCTGGTATGCTCTGTAGTTGGAGTCTTGTGAGCTCATGCTCTCCTCCCCTTCTCTGGTTGACCTCAATTTCCTAAGCATGAGTCACTCTTTGCTGAGTTTTGATTCCGCTCCTTCTCCTGCCTTTGGCTGGGTTTCGAAACTTGGCCTGTCAGGCCTCTGGCCGCCTGGGTACCTTTCTGCTTTTACAAAATGGAGTCGTACTTGTATAATGTGCCTTATTGAGGTAGATCTATGATTGGTGCTTGCTGCTCTATCTTCTACTGAGCATTGCAAGCACTATCAATTTCTTAGCATCTTGCGTTTCAAGCCTATTTACACACGTTTAACAGGACGGTTGCTTCCATCTTGTCTCGTAGCACCATTTCCTTACGTTTTAACATTGTCTCTTCTCTCCGTACATTACATTTTTTTTCGTAGCTACTTGCACTGGCATGCTTGTCTTCAATAGCCACTTTTGCTCATTCATGAGTCTGTTTAGGCCCTTGTGTCATTTCCAGTGGCCTCACAATTATAAGGGGGTAGAGTCAACAGGCTTCCCTAGCCAGTACCGTGATGGGTGGTCGGTAGGACCTTGCAAGAAGAATACTGTGTCGGTAGTTAACCATAGACAAAATCACCACAATATGCATGAAACAATGATCAGCATTTATTTGCAAAGAAAAGAAAAGTTTTGTCTGAAGGAATTCTTATGTGCCGTGGCACAACACAAATACATATAAAAGTGCATGTATACTCTGCACGGTGGTGGGTTAGTAAAAGGTGGTTACAGAACATTCAGTGTATCGCCATTGTACAGTGAACACTATTAAGTTGATAACAGTCTCTTATACATATTGTTCAAGATCACAAAATATCAAACAGTGTCACAAGTTGATGACAATCTCTTATGTATATTGTTCAGGGTCACAATATACCAAACAGTGATCTTGAACAATATGTATAAGAGACTGTTATCAACTTAATAGTGTTCACTGTACAATGGCGATACACTGAATGTTCTGTAACCACCTTTTACTAACCCACCACCGTGCAGAGTATACATGCACTTTTATATGTATTTGTGTTGTGCCACGGCACATAAGAATTCCTTCAGACAAAACTTTTCTTTTCTTTGCAAATAAATGCTGATCATTGTTTCATGCATATTGTGGTGATTTTGTCTATGGTTAACTACCGACACAGTATTCTTCTTGCAAGGTCCTACCGACCACCCATCACGGTACTGGCTAGGGAAGCCTGTTGACTCTACCCCCTTATAATTGTGTATCTTTTCTACCCTCAAGAGTCAGGCCCCCGAAAAAAGAGGGTTCCTTTGCCCATATATTTTTTCTCCTTTTTTTTTTTATTTCCAGTGGCCTTCCATTACGGCTTTTGGGGTCTCTTCTTGGACTGTGTGTAGGTATTCCTCATTTCGTATCAGCGGCTGGTATGGCTGTCTGATAGGCTACTGTGCTGCCCAGGGTTGTCGAGTTATGGTTGCTTCAACCAGTACGGATCTTCTTATGTACACAGGGCAGAGTCCCAGTGCGGCTCTGTCGGTTCGTTTGCTCCTCCTACGTCACATACATTGGTGAGTACCCTCTTGGTAGCTCGAAATGAGGGGCAGGGGTGCAGGTCATGTCTAGGGCCTCCTTTACACTCCCCCCTCTGGTCGGTTTATCGACCACTTCTGCTTCGTTCTTCTCCTCCATTTCTTTTGATTCTTCAGTGTTTTGTTCTTCATCTTCAAGATTGGTACATGAAGGCGTGAACATGTGCGTCTTTGGAGTCCATATTTTCATCACGCCTTTCAAACTTCTTGCTGTTTTGACATGTTCATCTTTGTTCCAGGTCATAAGCTGGCACTGTCTGTTTGGACTGCAGTAGATTCACTTTCCTTCATACCTTCTTCGCTTTTTAGGATATGTGAACTTCGTTCCTTCTGGTGCAAATTCGCTGGCCTTCACAAAGTCCATGATTTCTTCATCTGTCAGGTCTCTTGGCTTCCAGCCTGGCTCGACATGGACCATATTTTCATCCCAATGGCTTTCTTTGCAGTTTTCTGGCATTGTGTGATGATTATCTTGATAACGCAGAATCCTAGCAGTACCATGCCTAGTAGGGCTCCCAGGAACTTGAATATATCAGCCATCCATTGCGTGACCCATGAGAATAGGTTCCCAAACCAGCTGTCATTGTCCACCTCATCCGTTACATCAGTCATCTGGTTTTTTAGTTGTCGACATGCTTATGGCCTCTGTTAGGGTTCAGTTTTCTTCATCGTGTGATGGTACAAATGTGCAACATGATTCTCCGATTTTTGCACAAACGCCTCCATCCATCGCAGTGATCATGTCAAGCACATATCTGTTTTGGGGGGTCATCAGTCTGATTGCTCTCAACTCTTCTTTGATCGCGTTGAATCCTTTTATAGTGGTATTGATGGTCTGCAATAACTCCCATCTGGTTATCTGCAACCATTTAGCATTCACTCCAACTTGGATGTGGGGCAGGAGTAGTGTTGTGAATACTGTTGAGGTGAGGCTGAACAGCCTATGTTCGTACGGGATTGCATGGAATGCCTCTTCTGATTTGGGAGAAAAGTAATTTTCCCTCTTCATCCTGGATACCAGTTCCACAGATCTTCTTCTTCTTAGATGAACATCTGCTTTCGGGAAACTGTCCAACTTTAGGTCATTCTTAGGGATCACTAGTGCGGCAACGTGGATGTTCACTAGTGTGCATATGCCTCCCCAGTTTTTCGGCAGCCTTATGTATGCCTTGGATCCACACGCCCAGTAATGGTCCATAATAACTGCGGTTCCTTGGGTCATTCTCGGAGCTTCAAAGATGCGTCCGCAGTTTTGATTCTCTCCCATGTTCCTTGTGCCATTGTTTCTGAAGCATAGTTTTGGGCTCTCCAGTGGCACTATCTGCAGGGGTCCCCCTCTATCTTCGACCCATGTTAGTAACTTTACTAGCTTTGGCCACAGAGGTTTGCATAACCTCTGTGAATTCTCTATTGCTTCCTTGCAGGCTCCAAGGACCAGCCATGCTCGGCAGATTACTACTCCGTCTTCCCATCCATCTGGGGAGACCACTGACCCCCAGATCTGCATTTGGCCTCTGTTCTTCCAGATTTGAGCATCTTCTGCAGTCTTCCCTCGAACGTTCAGTCTCTGGTTAACTTCCCATCTTATCCCTGATCCTTTGACGCCAGGGTTCTCGTACCTGATCACATGATTTCTGGTGTGCGCTCGGTTTCTTGTTTTAATGTCCTGGACATAGCCATCTTCATCCGGGTAATCCTTTTCGTTGGCCCATCTCAACGAGGCGTCTCTTCCCATAAATTGTCCTCTGGTGTTACACATTGCTACGTGTGACATACAGTGTGCTGTAGAGACATCAATACAGCCACGAAGATCTTGGATTTTCCCATGCTGTATGGTGGTAGAGCACAGACGAAGCATTCGCCTTTCAACTACCTTTGCCCTACTTCCTTCATGTGCCGGTACCATATGTTTCCGAGATGGGCTGTGCTGTCCAGGTAGTCATTAAAGGGATGGTCTAGTAAAAAGTTTTATTTAAAAAATAGGCAACATAAAAAAAAATACTAGCATTCTCTTTTTTAAAACTTCCTATGTAAAATTTTGAGCTATTCAAGCTCAAAATTCGCAAAAGCAAGCACATGGGCGCATCCATTTTGTGAAATGGAGGCCCTCCTGTGCTGGCTTTTGCTTTTGAGGCACTAATGAAGGAAAAGCCAGCCAGCTGTAGTAAACAAAAGCTACCGCTGGGTGGCTTTCCCTTCATTAGTGCTGTAGGCGGAGGACGGGGACCGGAGACCAGAGCAGGAAAGCTGCAGCTGAATCTCGGTAAGTGCTATTTTTTTTTTGGAGGAGCCCGGAAAACTTAGAAATAAAACCGCAGCTTTAAAAACGTTGTATTTATGTTTGCAGTCGCTTTTGAAGCGACCGCAAACATAAATACAACGTTATTGTGTTGGAAAACGCTCCGGTTTTTCTTTCCAAGTTTCTCAGGCTCCTCCGGCTCGGAGGAGCCTGAGAAACTCGGAAAGAAAAACCGCAGCGTTTTCCAACACAACCGCGTTGTTTCTGCCTGAATCTGCTTTTCCCACAGGGAGCCCGAGAGCCCCAAATGGGAAAGCAGATTCACGCAGAAACAACGCGGCATTGCTGAAAAAAACCGCGTTGTTTCTGCCTGAATCTGCTTTCCCATTTGGGGCTCTCGGGCTCCCCACGGGGAGCCCGAGAGCCCCAAATGGGAAATCAGCTGTAGGTAGAAAAACTACGCGGCATGTAAACATAACCGCGTTGTGTTTCTACCTGCTGTGGCTTTCACTTTGAGCCCCAAATGGGAAATCAGCTGTAGGTAGAAAAACTACGCGGCATGTAAACATAACCGCGTTGTGTTTCTACCTACTGTGGCTTTTCCCCTGGGAGCACCAGAGACCCAAAGTGATAGCCACAGCAGGCAGAAACACACGCGGTTGTGTTGGAAAACGCTGCGGTTTTTCTTTCCAAGTTTCTCAGGCTCCTCCGAGCCGGAGGAGCCTGAGAAACGTGGAAAGAAAAACCGCAGCGTTTTCCAACACAATAGCGTTGTATTTATGTTTGCGGTCGCTTCAAAAGCGACCGCAAACATAAATACATTTTTAAAGCTGCGATTTTATTTCTATGTTTTCCGGGCTCCTCCAGCCCGGAAAACTTAGAAAAAACCGCAGCTAGTGCTTATTTATTTATTTTTTAAAAAAAATAGCACTTACCGAGATTCAGCTGCAGCTTTCCTGCTCTGGTCTCCGGTCCCCGTGCTCCGCCTACAGCACTAATGAAGGGAAAGCCACCCAGCAGTAGCTATTGTTTACTACAGCTGGCTGGCTTTTCCTTCATTAGTGCCGCAAAAGCAAAAGCCAGCACAGGAGGGCCTCCATTTCACAAAATGGATGCGCCCATGTGCTTGCTTTTGCGAATTTTGAGCTTGAATAGCTGAAAATTTTACATAGGAAGTTTTAAAAAAGAGAATGCTAGTATTTTTTTTTATGTTGCCTATCTATTTTTTAAATAAAAATGTTTACTAGACCATCCCTTTAAGTTCATTGTTATCTTCATGAGGGCTTCTCTTGCTCTTGATTCTCAGCGTTCTTCTGTCGTTTGCTGTGACTATGTTTCTGAATGCATCTGTGCTGCTTTTCCACTTCGGTTATCTCGATGGAGCAGGCTGCCTCGACTACATCGCTGTGGTAGGAGGAGGATTTGTGCTTCCTTTCCTTTTGCAGTCTGCCATAAACTTCCCGTAACCACCATTGGTTCACCAACCTCCCAACTTGTGGCTGTGTTGTAGGCCTGCGGCTTGTTCCTTGCGTTGGAGCAGGTGTGCTTGCTGTTATAGTTTCTATAGTTCTGTTTTTCAGCTCCTCATGTAGTTTCTTTGCTTGGGCTATGAATGGGAACACACAATTTATTAGCATGTGTGTCTTCTCTGTGAGTTCTTCCGTGGCCTCTTCTGTTCTTTTGAGGGATTTTGCTATTTCCTCTGTCTTTGGTAATTCACTTGGCTTTTCTTGGTTATCTCCACTATTCTCTGGAATTGAATGTCGGCAGGCAGTCTCTCCTTCTCTGCTGCCTTCGTTGGAGGCCTTGTAGCCATTGACACTTGCTCTTGTCTGTGTGCATACTGTGTGTGGGTGCGTGCAGTGGTCAGTGCAACGTTTTCATTCATTCCGTGCTGACCCTGTCTCCAGCTTTTTCCCTCATTCATTACCTCAAGTGTATACGTATCACTGCTAATTACATTCAGTTTTAAATCATTTGCTTCATCATTAGCTTTTCTTGGAACTGGAATCACTATATAGGGTCTGGGTGCTTTTGTGGGATTCTGACGTTCATTATCCTGTGGGCGTGCCAATAGTGGGACACTTCGTTCACCAATAAAGAAAGCAGTTCTGATTGTTAATGACAGAAAGACAATGATGATCTCCAAACATATACACATGATAGATTTGTAAGACATCTGGCAGCATTTTCTCCCAGGAAAGCAGGGGCGCTTTTCTGCTAGGGGTAAAACCAAGTTACTGTTCTGGGCCCCCATTTCGAATGAGTTCATAGTCAGTTATTTATTCCTTCTTTTGCTCTGGTCTCGTATTTCGAGAGTTTGTTACTATTAGGGGACGAGTGCTTCTCCAAATGTGTCCCCTCACGTGAGTGACGACGGTAGTCTCAGGGTCCTCAGTATAATTCCTGTACTAGACTACGCAAAAGGTTTAGGGTAGCAGTTCTGATACATCAGTTATTCTTGCGTATCTAAAGTAGGTGAGGTCCCAGTGGATGCCTCGAATTTGCCTTGGTCCTGAGGACATGCTGGTGACATTTCATTGCGAAAGAAGAAACTGAAGAGACTGCTACAAATTACACAAAAAATAGGATGCTTGAAAAAATAAAAATAAAATAAAAATAAAAGTGAACGTGTGGCAAAAAATCGCAAAAATTAGATGTTGTACCAACAGGAACAAAAATAAAAGCAGAAGTCAATATATGAAAAAATAGAAAAAATGGGAAGGATGCAGAAAAGGAAAAATAAGATGGCGAAGTTCTTGTGTCTGCTCCTTTCGTTCGGTCTCTTGGCGACAAGTTGAAGAACAGTGTCTCTTTTCTCTATCTGCTCCACACTGAAATGATGATGACAAAATTCTATTTTGGATTTCCTCCTCCTAATGCTCTCCTCAGCAGTGGATGTCCATAGTTGCTTCTAAGTTGTGCTGCAATAGCCCTCAGGAGCCTGTTTAGTTGCGCGTTTTTTGCTGGATCACTGAGAAAAGTGGGCACATCAATGTTGTTGGGTCTGCCCACTAGTTCTGGAAAGTTTTCAATGAGGTGAAAGAGAACACGATATGCGTATTGGTTGTCTTCTGGTGTTAATGACATTTGCTCTGATTCTCTAGCCTCTAGATCACAGGCCTTTCTTGCAGCGCGATTAGTCTTGCACTTTCCTCGATCTGTCTCTCGGTGAACAGTCTCACTGAAAACTCCTTAGGAATTCTCGCTGGAAATCGGACAGCTCCACTTGGAGTATGATACCATGGAGAAGGGTCCTCATGTGTAGGAAATTGACTGGATCTCTTAGGAAGGTGACAACGTCAACATCAGCAGGCCTTCACACCATTTCTGGATAGTCCGTGACTAGTCTGAGCATAACATTGTGTGCAAGCTGCGTATCCGCGGGTGACAGAGACATCTGCCTTGCTTTGCTGGGACCCGATCACAAGCCCTTCTTTTGACGCAAACAAGTTTTACACCTTCCTGCTGCGTGGGTTGCAACCAAGTAATTTAATTTGTACCATACTTGGTTGAGAAATTCATTGTTTCTTGGATCTCTGATAAAGGTTAGTCTATCTGTGGTTCTCCCGACAAGTCCTGGGCACTCCTCTATGATTCGGAAAAATATGGTATAGGTCAGTTCAATCGATGATCACTTGAGGTGAGCGCATTTGTGCCCTTTTCACTGTATTCAGGCAGCTCAGTGAAAGCTTCTGTGATGACAGTCAGCAGTTGCCAGATTACCTTCTTGTTATCTGGATCTTGAATGAATTCTGTGACACTTGTTTCTCTTCCTATGATTGACGGATATGATAGCACCACCAATTGAAAGTACGTGAGCACATCCCACTTGAGGCTTCTGCTGGGGGGTACCATTAGGTTTGTAAAGAAAGTCTTTGATACTGGTTGATTCAGGATACTGTGTTACGCTCTCAGAGAATATTTTATTGGCAGTCTGTCAGAGTCTTGATTCCCTGTACTACTTGGGCGTGACGTGGTTAAAACGTTCATTTTACCACTGTTGTTGTGGCTTTGGATGTGCTTCTCTTTACCCTGCAACTAGGATGCACAGAGTGTCAGTTTTTTGTCCTTTATCTCTTTCTCTGGTTTTGAGGAAATGTCTTGTTTTTAAAGCCACAATTCACCCAGCGTTCTTTTGCCTTTATTTTGCTGCTCATGCGTCCTTCTTCCTCGTCATGGATCTTGTCTGCGCATGCTGAGCTTCTTCTCCTTTGTCTGTAGATTCTTCAGCGTTAGGTGCAGCAGGAGGGCTCTCTCCTACAAAAGGCTTAATGTAATTTAGGAAGATCCAGGCTCTCCTGCCCTTGAGCTTGACAGCGGACGGCTCTACGATAAAAGGGCCATTAAACCTTGGCGCATCCCACCTTTTTCTGGTAAAGTTTCTTACGAGGACGCTGTCTCCAGGGAAGACGAGGGGCACACAAAGGCTGTGAGATGCGCCTGCATCAGCACTGTCTGTTGTGGTTTGTGCTGTGCTGTCCCCTTTCCGCCATCGCTGCAGCTGGCCTGAAATGACAAAGGTGCTGGATGTCCAACAGTCCAGATAGGCTTTCATCTCTTCTCCTAGTACCTCCCTAGTTGGCTGGGCATCACATCTAGCTCTGTCTCAGGGGTGGGGGGGGGGGTAAGAGGGGTCTCATCCTTCTACCAGTAACTATTTCGTGCGGCGTGAGATGATGGTCGGAGCCTTGGTGGTTCCGAAGAGAATACAATGCCAGTGGTAGCCAGTGCAACCATCCCTTCCTTAATGTGAGCTTCAACTTGGCTATCCTTTCCTTAAGCAAGCCGTTGATTCGTTCATATATCCCATTCCCCTCAGGATGATACGCCGACGAGAACTTGTGCTTTATACCAAGCAACAAGCTGATCTGTTCGAAAACTGAATTTACAAAATGGGCCCCATTATCTGATCTCATTACCTCGCACACCCCCCATCTAGGGAACACTTCCCTCACCAGGAACTTTGCGGCACAGGTTGCATCGGGGTGTGTACAGGGACCTGCTTCTACCCATCTTGAAAAGGGACACACCACCACAATTAAATACCTGTACCCATTACACACCTGGATCATATCGACATAATCGATATGCAGGTGCTGGAAAGGTCCATTTGGTCTGGGGATGATTCCTCTCACTACTTTTATTGTGTCCCCAGAGGTGAATTGCTGGCAGATAATGCAGTTTACCATAAAAAATGCAACATGCTCTGCTAAATTCGGTGTGAACCAGTCTTCTGCGAGCGTTGCAGCAAGAATTTCCTTTGACATGTGTATGGGGTAGTGAAGCTGTTCTAACGCTACCTTTAGAAGGGTGACGGGCATTACTGGTTTACCAGTGCTGTCTTGCCTCCACAATCCGTCAGGGGGGTTTAAAGAACACCCTTGACGCTTCCACAAATTCTTCTCCTCCTGAGGTGCCTCCCCTTGGAGCTCCATTAGCTGAGTCTGCCCCATATTGCTACAGGCCTCTGGAGTGGCTCGTGCTATCAGCATTCTTTCATGAGTACGTGCCACCTCCACGTCCATGATTGTTTCATTCTTGGATGGCATGCGTTTGGCTTCCGTGTCCGCTTCATGGTTTCCACGTGACACGAAATCTGTCCCCTTGGTATGAGCAGCACATTTCACAACCGCTATGCGCACTGGGAGCTGTAGTGCTTTTATCAGCCTGTCCAATAAGGCTGCGTGTTGCACTGGCGTGCCGTCTGCTCAGAGGTAGCCCCTCCTTTTCCAGCGCGCTAGTCCTGCGTGACCTGTAGACATCACATAGGCGGAGTCACTGTACACAGTTACTTCCTGGTCTGCATGATTCTCAATGGCGAGTATCAATGCCAATAGTTCTGCAGCTTGTGCTGAAAAGTGAGATGGTATTCGTGCACTAACGAGTACTTGAAACTCTCAATTCGCTATGTGTTTTACCACGGCCACGCCTGTATACCGTTGTCCGTCTTCTTGGTCAATTCTCGAAGACCCGTGAATAAAGACGACCTCTCCACTTGCCAGGGCATTTTCCTTTACCCTGGGGATCTCATCATAGAATTCCTCATAGTTCACACAGTCGTGCACAGGTTCTCCCTCAGTGACTGGCTCAGCTATGAACGTAGCAGGATTCACAGTTTTACATCGCACTATTTTGATCGATGGGTTGGAGATAATCACCTCATAGGCGGATGCTCTGTGACGTCAATGTGCCCTTTGGCTTCTCTAGTATGGCGAATAGTGAGTGCTCAACATATAATGTCATGGAGCACCCCATCACAATGGATGACGCCTTCTCGATGGCGAACGTGGCAGCAGCTAGATTTTGTTCGCATGTGAAGTGGCCATTCATGACCGGATCCAGACTCCTGCTGTAATATGCCAGGGGCTTGTACCCCAGTGAGGTTCGTTGTGCGAGCACTGCCGTCATAAAATTACCATCAGTATGAGAGAACAGATAGAATTCCTCTGCATAATTAGGAATCCTGAGAACTGGGGCCTTACAAATTGCCCCCTTGAGTTCTGTAAACCCCTTCTCCATTGCTTCATTCCATTCAATTTCTTCTCTTGTTGCCTGGGCCTTTTTAAGGGCCTGTAGCAAGGGCTTGGTATACGAGCTGTAGTCAAAGACCTATGCTTGGACATAATTGCACAGGCCTAAGAAGCTTTGTATTTGTTTTATCGTGCGCGGCTTGGCCGTGTTCATGATGGCTTCAGCCCTTTCTGGGGTCACCTTCTTTCCCTCATGTGAGATCAGTTGCCCTATGTACAACACCTCCTGTTGGCAGTACTGCAACTTTTCCTTGTCAACCTTGTATCCCTTCTCAGCCAGTATAGTCAATAGTTGGACAGAATCGCGCCTGCATTGCTCTTCAGTCGTGCTGCAGTTCAGGATGTCATCTACATATTGCAAAACACTGTCCACCGCAATATTGCTTAGGTCGATTTGCAGGACTCTATTGAAAATAGACGGGGACACACAATACCCCTGTGGCAACCTCGTACTTTTCAGGCACATTTGTCTGAAAGTAAATGATGTCAAGTCATGCGAGTCACGGTGCAACAGGATTGAGAAGAACGCATTTTTCAAATTGATCACCGTGAAATATTTTGCCTCGGTGGGTATGTTGCATGGAATTGTGGAGGGGTTCGGGACTAGAGGGAACTCGGCTTCAACAATATCGTTTAATGCTTGTAAATCTTGGATTAAACGCCAAGACCCTCCCTTTGATTTTTTGACAGAGTAAATCACTGTGTTGCAAGGTGATTCTGACGTCACTAGGATGCCCTGCTCCATCATGGCGGAGATTGTCTTCGCAATTCCTTCATATGCCTCTCTGGACATAGGATATTGTCGTGCTCGTGGTAAAATTGCTTCTGGTTTCAATTTGATTTTCACTTCTCCCGCCCCTTTCAGGAGACCTACATCATAGGGCCCTGTAGTCCATACAATGGCAGGCACTTGGGCCATGTCATTATCAAAGTATTCTGGACGTATTAGTGCCAACATCATTCCCTGTGCTACCTCCCTTCTGGTCATTTTGACCCAAAATATGAGACTCACTTCCACTCTTGTCTCTTCTAGGTCAGGGTGTTCTTCGAACAGATCGTCATCGGTGACTACAGTCACTCGATACCCTTCTTCAATGGCAATAATCGCACCCCATTATCTGCCTTCATCGTCATATCCTTCAACCAATACCACTTTTCCACGTACTGCGGCAGATTGTATTGTTAAGGGAAATACTTGTCCCTCCTCTTCGTGCACGGGTATTCTTGGTCTGAATAGAAACTCATCAGGGGTTCTCATAGTTCTGTCTGCGAGGCCTGGCAATTCTGCCATAAGCACTCATACGCCATATGCGAAAACATCTGGCTCCAGCGGTATATCTCTCATGGCTGCACGTCCAGAGTATGCTCTGATCATTTTGCACATGTTTGAATAATGCATTCCTGGGGTGGAGCACACTATACCATCCTCAGTAAACGAGATGGTCATATTCAACTTTGTCATCAAGTCCAGACCCATGATATTTACTGGGGACTGACGTGAATATAATAGAGGTACATTCATTTCGCGCTCTAGAGAGTGGGAGTGCATCAGTAAAGGGAACTGTACTATGAGCTCCAGTAAAACTCTGGGTATCTATAGCCTCGCCGGACAAGGAGAACTTGCCTTCTCGTATGCACGAGCGCGTTGCACCCGTGTCAACTAAGAAGGTATTCTTTCCCCCCTATGATGACTTTTACCCTAGGTTCCCTGTTAGGGTCTGGTGTCACTGATGGGATAGAACACATCAGAGTCCCCTGTGAGCTGTCCTATTTCATATACAGGTTCGGTCCACTGTATACTTGTGGGTTTCCCCCATTTCCAGGGTTAATTCCCCGCACTGGGATTAGTGCCCTGAGCCATTTGCGGCGGTGCCTGCTGGGGTTGTCCCTGTGGCAAATTCCCCATGTTCGGTGGTTGAACCACTTGCTGTGCACCTGGCTGCAAGCCTGCTGCTGCACTGTATAATCTTGTGCATTGCCCTGTTGTGGGAAAGCAGGTTGATTCACCATGCCTGCCCCCATCCCTTGGCTGTTTTGCCATATGCTTTGGCTTCTGCACATGCGCGTGACATGTCCTGTCACTCCACACAGCCAACAAACTGGAGGTGGTCGGGCCATTTGTCCATTTAATGTAGCTGGACTGCCCATCTGTGCGTTCTGGACACCACCTTGAACACTCTGAAACCCTGCTTGGTTATTCCGAAACCCTCCCTGATTACTCTGCCATCCTCTTCCTCCAAAACCCCCTATTCTTGGGTAAAATCCTGTGTTACCCTGATTATTCTGTGATGAGTTAGTCACGTTTTGTACACTTAGCTCGGCTGTGCTGGTGAGCATGGCTCCCTCGAGACCATACTTGGAGAGCTTCCTTTGCACCAGCTTCGCCTCCTCTCCCTTACGCGTTGCCTGCTTCTTTCGATTCTTTTCTTGCAACAATCTACAGTAATGTGCAATTGTCAACTGGATTTCAGCCCATGGTTCAGCTTCTATTCCTACCAATTTCTTGAGCTGTTTTTGCACCGGTTCTGGTAACCCTTAGCACAATATATGGTAGAACACCGGGATGGATTTCATCCAAGATTCATGCGTTTCGAGCACCCATGCGTCTTGAAAATTCTGGATATAAAGCAACGGATCTTCTGACTCTTTCATTTTTCGAGTCATTATA
Source organism: Ambystoma mexicanum (assembly GCF_040938575.1). NCBI lineage: Eukaryota > Metazoa > Chordata > Amphibia > Caudata > Ambystomatidae > Ambystoma > Ambystoma mexicanum. The sequence goes on from NC_090927.1 coordinate 813,410,373, forward strand.
GCTCCCATATCAGACGTGTCTGGATATAGCGGACGCAGCACTTTCCACACTGCTGCTCTACAGTTATTAAATGGCGCTCCGTCATGTGAGGTGTCAGTTATGGTTACTCTAGGGTATCCCGCCTTTTTCCACATGTCGTCTGCTCTTTCACCAAGTATAGCAATTAGGAGCCCTTTAATGTCCCCTATGGCTAGGGTGACACCCCCCGTCATTTTATCTAACTCGTGTAACCACTTCCCAGCTCCCGATGTCAGCATTGGAAGCTTATTTTTCAGGTTTTCTCGGTCCATATGCGGCCAGGGGATATATTGTGGTCTTGCTCCCCCCTTTTCTAGCAGTGGGAATTGGAATGCGCAATCCTCCTTCTCCTTCCCCGTACCTCTCCGGTCTTTCACCGGGGTGGCGTCCCCGCCTTGCCATCTACCTGGCAATGCCCTCAACCTGTCCGCATAGGCAGGTGCTGACGTCCCCCTCTGACCGTGGGGTGCTTCTTTATGTCGGCTGGACTGTCCAGCGGACTTCGGTGTCCTACTTGTGGACCCATTAGCATCTGACCATTGTACCTCTCGGTCCCTTGGGAGCCGTTTTACGCACCGTCTCCCTTCGCCATGTGCCACTTCCTCCGTTTCCCCACCGGAGTCAGACTCTGAATACTCCCAGTTTACACAACTTCTTGCATCTTTGTTCTGCCCAATTTCTAGCCTATCTAGGGACAGTCCCCTGCTCCCGCTACTTCGGGTGACCTCCTCGGTGTCATATAGCTGAGTGCTCTCTAAGCGCTCATCCTCCCTTCACCCTTGGGAAGTTAGTTCCAGCCCCATCTCGTCATAGATGTTATCAATCGTTTCCCCAATGCTTCTGGTGTCGAAGTCATCGTCAATATTTGTCCCGCTTGTACCTGGTACCGCATTGCTTGCAGGAAAGAACTCTTCTAGGTCTTCCCAGTCTACAACAGGATTAGGTTTAATGACTTTCCGCTCCAAATACTCAAGATCTCGTGCCCTCTGTCTACGCTTGTGTTCTGCTTCCTCATTTATTTCTTTTCGCTTCTTTGCTTCTTCTCTAGCCATATCCACTTCTCTCATTCGTTCGTTTCTACGTTCCTTTGCCCTTCTAATCTCCTCATCTTCTCGCTTCTTCACTTTCTTTTCGTGCACTCTCCTTTCTTCCTCCAACTTTAGCATGTTCTGCCTGTACTTTTCATAGGCAGCGTATTGTGTGCGACTGAGCGGTATTCCTTGCTCTTCGCGATATAGTTGTTCTCGCCTCAACCTATCCTTCTTTCTTACCCTCTCGTCTCTCATGTCCTGTTCTTTCTCCTTTTCCTTTCTTTGCGCCTCATCAGACCGTTCACTCGGTCTTATGTCATCACTTCCTTTTCCATCTAATTTCAATAATATCTGTCCTTTCATTCATTCGTCTTTTGCGAATGCTAACTTATCACTTCCTTTCTGCTTTTTTCCCTCTCTCTCTCTATCAAGAGGTGCACTAGTCTTTGCCTGATCCTTTCTTCCATCGCTGCGCCTCTCCTTGTCCCTCGGGACTGTGGAGGCCAAATGAATTTCCTGTTCTCTTTCGTCTCGTCACTACTGGATGTAGGTGACTCGTATGCAGGGTTGCTATACCCTGTGGCTGCTTTGAGCTCTCAACGGGTAAAGGCCCTCTGACTTGCTTCCCTCAATGACTGGTTCCGGCGGGGCTGGTGGCGCGGTAGGCGTTTCACCCCCCTCCGTACATACATTTAATATCCAGTCTGCGGGTGGTTCTTCTTCCTTCGCTTGCTCGAACATTTTCCAAAGTTCGAGAACAGCAAGGCGTTTCTCAAGCTTCTTGCCGGTATATGTGGCGCGTAGAAATGTTATCACGTGATGTAAAACAGCCTTAGACAGTGACCCGTTCTGGGGCCAATGCATAAACATCTTATTGGCGGTACCCTTAACCTACTCCTGGCTGTATTTTTCAATTTTACTGCATGCTTGGGCAGCTGCTTACATAAATGCGCAAGTGGTGTAACTTCCTCCATTCTTAATTTTGTCACCAACAATATTCACACAGTTCTTTAAGCTTTCCACTAGTATGAGCGAGCACCACATACGCAAGCTCCAATCCAACCTTTTCCTTTTCTCCAATCCAAATTGTATCAACAATTTACTCAAAACTCATCAATTCAAAAGCGATTCCCTCTTAGTTATGAAATCGGGTAAAGCAAAATACATTGCAATCCATCAACAGTACAGTAATTTCACATTTGACATACACAGGACATATACGACAAACTAGACAGACTAGACGGACGCCAGCTGGTCATACATATACCTGCCTTCTAATCACTACCCCACCATGGGATTTGAACAAACCCCCTTAATTATGTCTTTAACCGTTATCGTAGCCTAAATGTCCCCCCTCTGTGGGCTCTGGGTTCACGTTCCTTCTGACCACTCTTTAAAGCGCAGGAACAAGGCAAATCTTTAGATTTTTACTTCAGGTGCCCCCCTGGTATTCTTTCTGTTTTTACTTCAGGTGCCCCCCTGATATTCTTTCCGTTTTTACTTCAGGTGCCCCCCTGATATTCTTTGTTTTTATTTCTTATGCTCAAGTCATTACCCCCTATATATATACAGTCTTCTCTACTTCTAACTATTTTATTGTTTCTCCACCACCCTCAGTTACCTTTCCCTTACTGGCTCTAATGCCTATACGACATTTGCCAAAGTAACGAGTTTTATTGCTTTACTCACTGATCGCATTGTTTCCTCTCTGGAACTTCGGGATCACTGCCCCTTCCTCTTCCTGCTTTTAAGGTTTTCGTCCGATCCGCTGCTCGTGGGAATGAGAAGGGTTATGCTTAGAAAGGCGGGTTCCTTCAGACCCACTGCAGATTTTTTGAAATTTTTTACTCTATCATTGTCCAGTGGATGCTTCTCAGTCTACTCAGCCGGAATGGCGAAAGGACTCGTGATCTTACCGAAGGCCCAGAGTTACTTCGTGCTTTCGGTCTAAGGGTGTCTTACACTATATCAATCGATAATCTATAATCGATGGCCGTAACCATCCTCACGCTACCAAGTGTCCAAGAGGGGAGGAAATCACTGACTGGCCCATAGGTCATCACTCACCCTCTAGAACTTGTAAGACAAGATAGCTGCACCATGTGAGGACAGGGGGTGCAGGATTCACTTACTCCGACACGACTCAATAACGAGGACTCAGTAGTTTGGCAAAGTGAAGTCCGTTTAATGATACATACATCAAACAGGGAAACAAATGGGAATCGGCTGTAGTGCGATCACCGGTCTCGCTCCGACTTCCACGAACTTTGGTAGAACAGCAATTCTTATAGGCAAAAATCGTCATCACTGACGTCTAATTTCTATAAAAAATCATCATGCAATATAATTGGTTAGGAAAGGTAACTTAAGTATAGGTGCTATATCTGAATATAGAAATAAAGCATGTGGATTGGATAACTCTTATCGGGTGGGCGTCTACGCCCATCCCTCTACATCACACGTGATTGGCGTCACTACAAGTACGACGTCTCATTGGTTACAGTGTCTATAGGACCCCTAGATTACATGGTCCATTGTGATTGGGTAAGTTACACCCCTAAACACAAATCTCCACTTTAATTAGCAGCATGCAGAATAGACACCCAGGTGCCTAGTGCCCCAAAATTCACCCTTCCTCCTTTCCATCAATCAGTGTTTTAGGGCTATGTGTCAATTAGTTGGCTGGGTATGGCCTTGGAACTGTAGCCTCTTATCAGGAAAAGTTATGGCATCCTCGGGTTCTGGATGACATCAGGCGGTGGTACCTCTTCGCGCCTGGCTGGTCATGTGTTGGTTCACAGTGAATCTGCTTCAGTTTCTAGCCTTTAGTGCATTTAATTCTGTGTCAGCCTAGCCACCTGCATGGGCCTCTCTTATCTTGACCTTCACGGACGGGCTGGTATGCTCTGTAGTTGAGTCTTGTGAGCTCATGCTCTCCTCCCCTTCTCTGGTTGACCTCGATTTCCTAAGCATGAGTCGCTCTTTGCTGAGTTTCGATTCTGCTCCTTCTCCTGCCTTTGACTGGGTTGCGAACCTTGGCCTGTCAGGCCTCTGGCCGCCTGGGTACCTTTCTGCTTTTACAAAATGGAGTCGTACTTGTATAATGTGCCTTATTGAGGTAGATATATGATTGGCGCTTGCCGGTCTATCTTATACTGAGATTGCAAGCACTATCGATTTCTTAGCATCTTGCGTTTCAAGCCTATTTACACACGGTTAACTGGACGGTTGCTTCCATCTTGTCTCGTAGCACCATTTCCTTACGTTTTATCATTGTCTCTTCTCTGCGTACATTACATTTATTTTCGTAGCTACTTGCACCGGCGTGCTTGTCTCCAATAGCCACTTTTGCTCATTCATGAGTCTGTTCAGGCCCTTGTGTCATTTCCACTGGCCTTCCATTACGGCTTTTGGGGTCTCTTCGTGGACCGTGGGTAGGTATTCCTCATTTCGTATCAGCGGCTGGTATGGCTGTCTGATAGGGTACCGTGCTGCCCAGGGTTGTCGAGTTATGGTTGCTTCAACTGGTACGGATCTTCTTATGTACACAGGGAAGAGTCCCAGTGCGGCTCTCTGTTGGTTCGTTTGCTCCTCATACATCATATACCTTGGTGAGTACCCTCTTGGTACCTCGAAATGAGGTGCAGGGGTGCAGGTCATGTCTGGGGCCTCCTTTACAGACCCTAGATTATTTGGACAATCGTGTTTGGGTCGGTTACACCACTACACATAAATCTCCACTTTAATTAGCAGCATGCAGAATGGACACCCATGTGCGGGATGGCCCAAGAGTCACCCTGCCTCCCTTCCATCAATCACTACCTTCAGGCCTATGTGTCAATTAGTTGGCTGAGAGTGGCCTCGGACTGTAACTTCTTATCTGGAAAAGTTACGGCATCCTCTGTGTTTGGATGACATCAGATGTGGGCACCTCTCCGCGCCAGGCTGGTCATGTGTCAGTTCACCGTGAATCGGCTTCAGTTTTCCTCTATTTGTGTGTTAGATCCTTTGTTCAGCCTCGCCACCTGCCTGGGCCTCCTTATCTCGACCTTCACGGGGCAGGCTTCTATGCTCTTAAGTTTCGATTCTTCGGAGTTGCTGCTCTCCTCCCTTTCTTGGGTTGACCTCGAATTCCTAGCCATGAGCTGCTTCTTGCTGAGTTTCGATTCCGCTCATCTGTCTGACTTCGAGCTAACTTATGAATCCTGGCCTGTTCGTCCTCAATCATCCTAGGCTTAATTCTGCTTTTATAAAATGGAGTCGCACTTGTATAATATACTTCTTGAGGTAGATATATAGTTGGCGCTTGCCGCTCCATCCTCCTCCTAAGCATTGCAAGCAGTATTGTTTCCTTAGCTTCTTGCGTTCCAAGCCTATGTACAGGCATCTAGCCACTAACATACTTCCATTCTGTTAAATGGTTATGTTTCTACATAGTTCAGCATTGTTTCTTCTTTTATGTGCATTACATCCTTATTCGCAACATTTCGTCTTTTTTTATCACCTTTTGGTTGTCGTTTCTTTCATCTGTGAGTCTGTCCGGACCATTGTGATGTCAGCATTCTCCTCCAATGAGAGCCCTTTGGGTCTCTTCCGGAGCAGTTTGTAAGTAGTCTTCATTTCACGTCAGCTGCTGGTACGGTTGTCTCAATGGGTCTTGTGCGGCTCATGGTTGTCTGGTTATTGGTGCTTCAATAGGTATACAAGTCCTTCTGATGGGCACTGGACCGAGCCCTACTGTGGCTCTCTGTTGGTTTATTTGCTCCTTATACGTCACATATCTTGGCGAGTATGCTTCTGGCATCTCAAAATGGGTGGCTGGCATGCAGGCCATATTTGGGACCTCCTCTACCGTAGTACTGCGTTTTACAAAGGAACTGGAGTCCCACAAATTGACAGAAACTGGGCAACATATTAAAAGTAGAGCCACTGAAAAGTAAAGCTGCTGCACACAGTAGATTTCCACCTGCCGGTATCGGTTGAGCGGACCAGGAAAATTTTGTATGGAGCAGATCACAGGTGGCTTGTATTTTCAAGTTAGTGCCTTGTGATACATGAGTCACATTCAACAATGACTTCCCGCATGCTCCGCCCCCCCCCCTCACTGGATGGACACATTTCAGCATCAGTATAACCTCCACCAGGCAGCTGTCCAATACGATGTATTTGGGCTCCTTTATTAGACTATCGTCCTGCATGAATGTGGTTTGTGACTCAACTGTGGTGGACATATCGGCCGAATAGGACACACTGTAGTCGACATCTTTGTCTAGTTCCTCGGTCAATTTTGTTGAGGCTTCAGTCTCTGTTATTTGAACACAAATTGGAGAAAACATTAATGTCGATTGTTTTTTGGGTGGCCCTTTTTTTGTTGGTGTCGATTCTGTCAAGTGGTCTGCGAGTAATTCAAAAGCATCTTCATTATATTCAGTTTCATCTTCATCTTGCGGATTTCTTGGATTGTAGCAATGGTCCAACAACACTTTGCTGGCTTTGTCAGTCACATTCAATTCATTTTCTGGCCATGGGGCATATAACATCTTGAGTCTGCTTATTGATTTGAACACGCTGCGCCTCAAATAATAATAGTTGCTCCATGGTGAAATCAGTTTGGCAAGCAGCATCTCTGGTTTCAGTCGCTGTCTGTGTCTTCATAGTTCGTTTACATCTGGGCCTCTAAGAGATGGGTTGTAAAAACATGTTCAATGTAAAACCAACATACAGTATATAGCACTTTAGATTTTTTAAAAAGCACATTATGAAGACACCAGCCCAAAACACTTTTTGTAATCGAAATTGTTTGTTAGCTACCCTTGCGTTCTTGATTTTCTGTGAAACCGTGTTCTTCACTGTAATGACTGCACCAGCAAGTTGGTCCGCCACCTCGGATCCACGTGCCTCCTCTGTTTCCCGATCTTGTATACATCCCTAGAATAGAATATTGATTTAAAAAAGTCAATGGTATTTGAAATCAAATTATTTCCCTGCACACATGGATTACATAGATACCCTCGTACACTGTGTACGTCATTTAGTCAAAATATACATTTCGAATTTCACGTGATTGATGACTAGTGTACTCGATGAGAGATCACCATGCAAAACACATGATTGTAATGTTGCACTCAAGCATTTAGCAAAAGATGCTTGTTTATAATAATGTCACTGTCTAATAGTATATGTACGATATACCTTCTTTCATTCAAGGGAACTGTCAGTATTCATACCCCAGGCTCTGGATCAGCTTCAAAGGATGATGTAATTGTAGTCGAAGTACCAGCATCATCCTGTAACACAGTACTTGTTTTAGTATGGATGAAAAAAGTGGAATTGTGCACACACAATGGGATGCAGACAATGGTACACATCAATAAAAACCCATAAATGAAACATGTCAACAAACGACAGGATACGTAAACTTTATCATATTATCTCTAATTCCATGTATAATACATTTCCAGAACTGAATAGCGAAATAAAACTACCTGATACGCGCTCAAAGTTGTTGTTGACTCTGGGAAAGACATGATTGCAGAATCTTGCTCCTTCATATTCAGTGCATTGTCATGGAGTTGTAAAGGAAAAATTAGATTTGAGTTAGAAATGTTAACCTAAAAAAATTGACATGTAAAGCAACCGATTACGGAAAGATTATGCTTATTTCCAAGGGCACTATAGCATAGTTTTCTGTGCCCATAAATAAAACCAGGGACAGATGTATAGCAAAATGGGGTTTAGTTATTAAGCAATACAATCTTGGCAATATGAAATGTATTATAAGGAACATGTACACCTAAAACACCAATCCGTCCATGTAGGTGCCTGTTCACTACCACAAGGCCTACAGCTAAATCATGAACCGTGACTCACCTGAGGCAGCGTGTGCATGAATAGAGTTGGAATTGCATTTGGAAGCAATTTACGAGACGTACGGAGTCGATGCTTCTTTGTGTACTGCGATTGGTCGTACATATTCGTGTTCAAGTGCAGGCTGCAGAGGCGGAATCGATCGCCTCTCAAGACATCCTGGGCTCTACTTTCAAGCTCTTCCAGCGCAAATCCACAATATCTGACCCATTCTCTTATTAGATCTATATTCCTCGGGAATATATGCATTATTGTGCCTTTAGGTTTGTTATGGGTCTTAGAATGGCAACCGTTGTCAAATCACTATCGGTAGAATCCGAGGAGCTTAGAAAAAACCCTTCAAAGGCTAAAATGGCACTAACCTGATCTAACAGCAAGTCCCTGGTATGCAGCAAATGTAGAAATAAGAATCCCCCTGATCGATTTTGCTCCACCCTCTCCGGAGGTAAAATACACCAGAGCGGGTGTGAGCAAGTCCTCCCAGGGAAACCCTCAGGGGAAGAAAACCCTGGACGATGGTGTTCACAGGTGCTCCGGGTGTGTCTTGAGGTAAGCCAAGGTCATCTCGATGATGTCATCTGGGAGTATACAATACAGGTAAGATAACAGGTAAGAATATTTAGCACGGAACTTCAGGAGATGTGCAGAAAAGGCAGAGATCTACACTTACTGGAAGAATGTTGAACTCTCAGCCGAGAGATTCGAAGTTATCGGAAATCACGATTTCTGGTCCCTAAAGCCGGAAACGTTATATCAGTTTCCCTTGAAGAGAAAAGATATGCTTTCTGTAAGAGAACTATTATGAAAGGATAGAGGACCAGAGAAAAGAAAGAATGCTACTTACTCTGAAGGGGATGGTTGAGGGAGCGGCCAGTCAGAGAGGGTGCCGGAAGCACGAGAGTTGCCGAGGGAAAACAAGGTTCTGTTAAGCCTGGAGAGGAAAAGAAACAAGGAGGAAGGAAGGGAAGGAGAGTGAATTGCAGGGAAGAATAGTGACAAGGAATCACGTGGTAGCGAACGTCTATCTAGTGGCGAAATTTACGAAGCGTCCCATTCAGGAGTAGCGACGCGGCAGGTATCCGTGTTTCCTTTCCTATATGGGATCATGTGACCGCTGGCCTGCGTCGTAGAAGAGCGTGCAAAGTCTATACCGTTGTGAGCCGCTACGGGAAAGCCGTCCACGGCCATCTTGGACAGGCGGACGCAAAGGGCTCCGCACAATCGTCGGCGCTGCCAAAGCGACCAATGCCGCAGAGATGTGACAGTATGCCCCCTCCTTAGGGGGGGCGAACCCGGTTTACCGGGGTGGAAACGAAAGAACTGCCGTATGAGTCTAGGGGCATGTACTCCTGTGGCAGGTTCCCAGGTTCTTTCAGCAGGAGAGTAGCCTTTCCAATCCACCAGGAACTGCAGTCGGCCTCTATAATACCGGGAATCACAAATAGCAGCCACCTCATATTCTGGACCGGTGTTTGTCATAACCGGAGGGGGTTGTGCCTTGGTAAGACGTTGGAAACGGTCCTTTACTGGTACCTTGACCTGAGAAACATGGAATACTGGATGTATGCGGCACCACGATTGGGGTAAGGCCAGGCGAACAGCGACAGTCCCTACTAGTTCCGTTATTTTAAAAGGGCCAAAGAATTTAGGAGATAGTTTAGATGGAACCAGATGTCTCGGAAGAAATCTTGAGGACAACCAAACCAACTCCCCCACCTTTACTTCCGGCATTTCACGGCGATGACGATCAGCAAACCGTTTGGTCCGATCTTGTGCTGTTTGGAGAGACAGTCGGGCCATTTGTTGTCCACTCCGTATGTTTGCTATCAAATCTTCGATCCCTGGGCAACTGGTGGAGGGTGATGATACTGTAGGCACAAAAGAAGGGTGAAAACCATAGGAACAGTGGAAGGGACAGGTCTTTAATGAAGAGTGGGTGGAATTGTTGTAAGCGAATTCTGCTAAGGGAAGTAGATCGACCCAGTTCTCCTGTGCTGCAGAAATAAAACACCGTAGATAACATTCTAAGGTTTGATTGAGGTGTTTGGTTTGTCCATTGGTCTGGGGGTGGTATCCGGAACTAAGACTTCTCTTGATTCCCAATGTATGACAAACTTCTTTCCAGAAGCGAGAAGTGTATTGAGACCCTCTATCAGATATTATGGTGTCTGGTAATCCATGTCGGGAAAACATCTCTTTGATAAATAGCTTGGCCATGTGGAATGCTCCAGGGATCCTTATCAATGGGATAAAATGTGCCATCTTGGTAAAATAGTCGATAGTGACCATAACGCTAGTGTTCTTGAAGGAAGGAGGAAGATCCACGATAAAGTCTGTGGAAATCACTTGCCAAGGTTTATCTGGGATGGGCATGCGAGCCAATAAACCAAATGGTGGGGATCACAAAGACTTAGATTGTATACATACAGTGCATGCTGCTATATAATCTCGTACGTCAGAGTTCAAGGTGGGCCACCAGAAATGTTGCTTAATCAAATCAAGAGTGGTTTGATAACCCCGATGTCCCATAGCCCAGGAATCGTGACACATCTGCAGAACCTCCACTTGCAAGGAGGGAGTAGGGATAAGAACTTGTTTCCCATGGAAGTAATAACCTCGATCCTTCGTGAGATGGTGCGATGATACAAGATCTTCACATACTTGCAAATGCTGAGTAGTGTCTTGGTTGAGCCTTTGTAGGAATGCGGTCAGCACTGCAACAAATTTGGCATTTGGGAACAGTTTTTCTGAACGAAAATGGTGAGAAGGTAAGTCCTTTCGGGAAAGGGCGTCTGCTCGAAGATTTTGACTTCCTGGGAGAAATGTGAATTCGATTCGGAATGGTAAAAAAAAATGGGCCCATCTAGCTTGTCTACTATTGGTGGTCGGAACTTGCTGGAGCACTCTAAGATTATTTTTATTTTAAAATTTATTTATTGGCATTTGTGGTTATATGCATTACACATTTTCATTGGTCAGGTCCTTAACTCAGGCTGACTGACTTACTTGCAGGTAACATGCCATTATATTCACAAAGGTTAACAACATTAATACAACATAAAAACATTAACTGTCTCCTTATGGGGGGTAGCCGGAGGTTAGTCCGTCCTCGGAGGGGGGGTGGGCGGTTGGCACGGCTTTGGGGGGGCCATCGGGAATCTTCCTGGGGTGGCCTGGTTGACGGGGGGCCGTATTCCAATGTTTGTCCATTCTGGTGGGTCAATAGGGTATTCGAGTTCATTGTTCAAGGGGGTTTATCATCGGAGGATCGAAATAATTTAGCCATAGTGTCTTTCCATGCCTTCAGTGCCATGCTTGATTCTTCAGTGGATCTGGCTATGCTGTCTTCCCAGGCTCTGGTTTCAGCGTTTGCCCACCTTTCCAGTTCGATGCGCCAGGCTTTACAGCTCGGACCCGCAGGTTTTTTCCATGCCATGGCGATGGTCCTCTTGGCTGTTATACACAACAGGTCCATCAATTTCACAGCGTGTTTAAGTTTGGCTAGCCTGGGGTAGCTACCCAGGAGGCATTCCGCTGGGGTCCATTTGTATCTCGTGACTTCAGCTACTTCGCAAGTCTGCTTCACTTTTGCCCAGAGAGTTTGTGTCTTAACCCAGTTCCATAGCATATGGATCAGATCTGCTCCTACCGTCCCGCACCAGTTACATTGTGCTTGATTGCTCTTATTAAACTTTGCTAGTTTACTTGGGGTCAGGTAGGTGCGGTACAGCACATTGATTTGTATTAATCGGAATCTCTGGTTCCTTGACACCTCCTTCGGGAACGACAGTGCCCTGAGCCATTCGTTGTCAGACATTTCCTGCCTCATGTCCATTTGCCAGCAGGCCCTCATTGCTTCGCTTCGAGGGTTGGGGATGTTGCGCAAAATGCTGTATATCTGTGATACTACCTTCCCGCCATCGTTCAGGTTGTATATCAATGTCAGAAAGGGATCAGCCTCCGGTTCCTCAGGCCAGGTGGCCCATCTCGATCGGGCTATGTTCCGGAGCTTTTGGTACCACAGGAATTGTCCGGCGTGGATATCCTCCTTCTCCCGTATTTCGGCAAATTCTCTAAATATGCCGTCCATGTAGAGGTCGCCCCAGGTATATAGCCCTTTCCTTTCCCACGATCTGATGTTGTTCAGGCTAACGTGTGTTTCGCCCAGGCCAGACAACATCGGCACTTCTTGGTAGTATGGTTGTTTCAGATGCTGGATCATCATAACTCTGTGCCATATTTTCTTGCCCAGGTCTGCCAGGAATGGTGGTTTGCACATAAGGTTTTTAGGGGCCCAGATCAATTCTTTTAGCCGAAGCGGCTTTATCAGCCCTTGCAGCAGGGGGGACTCGGAAGTGACATCGTCTGCTAGCCATTTGGATACATGGCTCAGTTGGGCCGCCAGGTAGTATTTTTCTAAGTTTGGTAGTTGAATTCCGCCCTGCTCATACGGCAGGACCAGCGTAGATAAGGCCACCCGGTGTCTGCTGTTACCCCACAGGAATTCCTTGATTATTGCGTCAAGGAGTTGGAAAAAGGGTTTTGTAATGTAGAAGTGCACATTTTGAAATCCGTATAGGAATCTGGGGAGAATGATCATTTTAGCTATTGAGGCCCTGCCTAGTATAGACAATGGGAGCTTTGCCCAGAATTTTATGGATTTCCGAAGTATGGGTACCGCTGCCTTCGTGTTATGCTCATGCATCAGCTCCGGGGTGTGCATTACTAGGATCCCAAGGTAACGGAAAGCCGTCGTCCGCCACTCGACGCCCACCTTGGGGAGTTCATCGGTGCTTCTATTTTTCAATCCTGCTAGTGGGAACAAGCAGGATTTAGTTTTGCTGAATTTAATGCCAGAGTATTTGGCATAGTTGTCAAGGACGTCCAATATTGTCGGGACATTTTTATGGGGGTTATTTACGTATATCAGGACGTCGTCGGCATATAATGAGATGATGTGGTCTATTCCTGCCAGCCTAATCCCTGCATCAAAGAACTGGTTTCTAAGGTAAATTGCTATGGGTTCTAATCCCAGAACGTAAAGCATGGGAGAGAGTGGGCAGCCCTGCCTAGTGCCCCTTTGGATGTCCCAGGCTTCCGACACGTATTTCCCAGATTTGAGCCTAGCCCTCGGATTATTGTATAGGATCTTAACCCATTTGATGAACCTTTGGCCAATTCCAAATCCCTCCATAACCGCTATAAGCCACTCCCAGTATATGGAGTCAAACGCCTTAATGGCATCTAGAGATAGTAGTGCTAGTTGTTCGTCACATGTGTTGGTTTGGGCTATGATATGTTGAAGCCTTCGCAAGTTCAGGGACGTGCTTCGGCCGGGTATAAAACCATTCTGGTCTATGTGTATGACGTCTCCAATCACTTTAGAGAGTCGGTTTGCTAGGATCGTCGTCAATATTTTGACGTCATAATTTAGCATAGCGAGCGGTCGGTAGGAGTCACATTTATCGGGAGGTTTATTGGGCTTGAGCATTGGTATCACCAGGGTTTCTCTCATGCTGTCTGGTAGGATGCCTTCTTCGTAGGCTTCTAAGAAGACCTGGTGTAGTAGGGGGGTCAGGGAAGGTTCAAATGCTTTATAGAACTCGGGGGGGGGGGGGGAGCCCATCGGTCCCCGGGGTTTTACATGTGGCTAGGGAGCGAATGGCTTCTGATATGTCCTCTTGTGTGATGTCAGAGTCTAGGGTTTCGGATCGTGTTGGCGATAGTCTGGGTAGCCCTATTTCTTCTAAGGTGTCCAAGATTTGTCCTTGCGGGACTTTTTCTGTATGAGAATATAGTCTGGCATAGTAAGCTTTAAAGGCGTCATTGATGCCCTGTTGGGTACCATGCACTACACCATGTTCATCCTGTAGTGTCGTGGTTATGTGTTTAGGGTGCTCTCTTTTACAAAGCCAGGCTAGTAACCGGCCAGGTTTGTCCGCTTCTGAGTGTGTTCTGTTTGTTCTGGTTATGAAATCAAATTTGGCTAATCTGTCCCATGCCCCTGAGCAGTCCTCCCTAAGAGTTCTGAGGTCATTTTCCCTCCCGGGGGTATCCACTGGAGTGGATTCAAGTGTTAATATCTCACATTCTTTCTGTTCAAGAGCGGTCTTTAGGGTTCTCCTGATTCCTCCGGCTTTCGCTATAACTTCCCCTCTCGTAACTACTTTTAGGGCGTCCCATAATGTACTGGCGTGTTCGACGCTACCTGAGTTTTCGGTTATATAGTTCTCTATAACTTCATGTAGTTCCTCCCTGAAAGCTGGATCTATTAAGGCCTCGGTGGGCATTCTCCACATGGGGATGGGTGGTCTGGGGCTATTGTGTCGCCAGTCTAGCAGTAGGGGGGAGTGATCGGAGATAGTCCTCCCTAGGTATTGCGTATCTCTTACTTGGGGTAGGTGTTCTCTGCTTATAAAGAAGTAATCAAGCCTGGTGTGGAGTTTGTGGGGTGATGAATAGTATGAGTAGGCCCTTTCGACTGGGTGTGTTTCCCTCCACGTGTCGGTCAGATCCAGTTCCTTTAATAAGGTGACCAGGGATAGAGTGGCTGCGGAGGGACCCTTCTGTGGGGACCAGGATCTGTCCAGTTCTGGGTCATGAACACAGTTAAAGTCGCCTCCCCACAAAAAGAGGCCCTCCCTGTATTGCACCATCTTGGAACCCAGTGTTTTCAGGTGGTTGGGGATGTTGTTATTGGGGAAGTATGAGTTAACTATGCAAATCTCTTTGTGCTCAAGGGTGCCCCATATTATGAGGTATCTGCCCTCTGGGTCCACTTCCGTTTTATGCAGGTGGATTGGTGTTCGTGGGTTGATCCAAGTGTAAACCCCTCTGGCGTATTTCGAGTAGGGTGCTCCAAAGCCCTGTCCCCCCCAGTGCTCATTAAGCTTTGCGTTTGCTTCCTTGTCACAGTGTGTCTCTTGTATCAGGGCTATGTCCACTTTTTTCCTGCTTAGGTAGGATTTGATTCTGTTTCTGCGAAGGTAGGTGCCCAGGCCCCTTACATTCCAGGTCAGTATCCTAATGTGCGTTGCCATCTAGGTTATGTTGGAGGCACGGGAGGGTCTTGCTTCTCCCTGGTATGTCTGCATTCTCATCTGGGGCCTCAAGGTCATCCCTTGCTCGTGGACTCCCGCCCCTCCCAGCCACCGTTCTGGCCCCCTGGCCCTCCAGTTGTGCTTTTTCATTTGGAGACCAACTAACTACTTCAACTACCATTCCGGGGAATGGATTAACACTACAAAACAACAAGAAGAAACTGCCCCCAGCAGTTGTTTCGAACTCACAACGCTCGGGGGCTCCCAAGCCTTCCATACCTCTCCAGGTCTTCGGGTTCGGGCAGTGTGTAGCTGCGTTGACTACACCTTGTCTGTTGGGGGGGTTCAGCAGCTGTCTTGTGATTGGGGCTCCTGTTTCCTGCCCAATCTTTCTGTTTCCTTGATGCGCATCTGGGTTCATTCGTTACGTTCGATTTCACTTGCGTTGGACTCTTGCGGAGTCATCTTTTGCTGCTTTTCGCCAGTTCCTCTGTGTCTTCCGCTAGGTTATTATGCTCGAGCCATAGGTTTGCCGCGTCCGGGGTTTCCAAGAAGATCGCTTTCCCTTTGTGTATTATTTTAAGTCTTGCTGGGTACAGCAGCATGTATTTAAGATTCAGTTTGCGTAGTCTGGCCTTTATAGGTACGAAGGAATTTCTTGCCCGCTGCACCACCGGCGTGTAGTCAGGGTACATGATTACTAATGCATCATTTCTTTTGATCTCTCCCCCTTCTCTGGAGAACCTCAGTATAGTTTCTCGGTCCCTGAAATTCAAAATTTTTGCAATCATAGGTCTCGGGTAAGACCCTGGGGGTGGGCGTTTCTGGAGAGATCTGTGGGCACGTTCCACGGAGAACCCCTGGGTGAGGTTGCCTGCCCCAATTTCCTGTAGTAGCAATGATTCTATGAATTCTGTGGGGTCTGAGCCCTCCATGCCCTCCGAGATTCCCAAGATTTGAACGTTGTTCCGTCGGGCCCGGCCTTCTGCTTCCTCGGACCTTGCTTCTAGTCTTGCCACCGTTGTTTCTAGCGCTTTGACCTTCGCTTGTAGCCCCTGCGTCGCCTCTGAGGTCTCACGTGTGGTGGCTTCTGTGGCGGTGACTCTTTCAGCCAGGTTTCGGGCATCTTGCCTTATTAATTGGAGGTCTGATATTATCTCCCCCCTCATGTCCTCTACCGTTGTTCTCAGTGCTGCGATAGCCTGAAGGATCTGTGAGTCACGAGGGTCTGCCGCCGGTGTTGGTGCCTCGGCCATGTTGTTCTCCGCGTGTGGTAGCTGTTGTTTCGGTTTGGGAGTAGTAAATGAGTCCATCGTTATGTTTTTTGATCTGCCTTTGGGAGGGGACATTACACCGCCTGATGGTTCTGGTTTTGCCAGTGCCGGTTTTTGGTTAGTGGCCCCGTTGAGTTGTGAGGATCTCTCCTCCGGGGATCGTTTCAGAGCTGAGTCACACCTTGGCTTGGTGCTCGTGTTCTCCCCCGTTGTGAGGGGTGGTTAGATGGTTCCACAGTCCCGCTATAACCGCGTCAGCGTTCGTCCGTGGCGCCCCCCCGGCGCCACCCACAGCGGATTGTCCGTGGTCTTGCAGTTCGGGTAGCTGGATGAGTGATAACTCTCCTCGGGGTTTGGTGGTGTGGAGCAGTTCCTAGCGTTGGTCACCGCCGCACCCTGCAATTGATGGGGTGGGCGGCGGCCCCCGCCGGTGGGTGGCGGTGTGGGGCCTTGTGTCCGCTCGTAAGGGCAGGCACTTACTTCTAGTTTGCTGGTCGGGGATGCGGTTGCCCCTCCTGATCCGGGCCTTGTCCCTGGCTGGGTGATCCGTGGGTTTCCAGCTGGGGCCCTCACCGATGCTCAGGTGCGTCGCTTCCGCGTGTGCTCGCGCTGGCGGGCCGGCAGGGACAGCTATCGGCGGCGCAGGGTCCCCGAGGGTCCTACTGCCCGCCGCCTCGCTCCACTTTCTGGCTGCCGCAAGGTTCTCCGCTTTCTCCCTCCGCGGGGCGATGCAGCAGGGGCCCGACGGTCGTCCGCTTCCTGTGCTTGGTGGAGGAGTGTGGTTATGGCCGCAGTCCGCCCTTCGATCCTACGCTCTCGGCAGGCCGTAGCGTTGTGGGTCCCACGGTCCAGCCGCCATCTTGGGCGTCTTGGGGGGGAGTTTCAGGGCGCTTCGTTCTCGGCGTTATCCGCTCCGATTTTCTCCGATATTTTCGCCGGTCCCCCAGAGGTGGTTCACCCGTGGCTCAGCTGAGTTTCAGCGTCAAAAATGCATTATTTCGGCCGCGATTGTTCGCGCTTCAGGATCATGGGCAGGAGCTTCGTGGAGAGCAGTCTTCACTCCATGCGTGCTGGCCACGCCCCCCGAGCACTCTAAGATTATGATGATCTGTGCGGACCTTAATAGGGAATGGCGACCCTAGAAGATGATGTCTCCATTCTTCAAAAGCTCTTTTTATAGCTAAGAGCTCCTTCTCAAGCACTGAGTAGTTTATTTCCGAGGTGCTGAAGGTCTTGGATAAATCTGCCACTGTTCTTTCTTCGCCCTCATCTGAGCATTGTAGAAGGACAGCCCCTAAAGCATGGTGGGAAGCATCTGTCTCCACAATAAATTGCCGAGACTTGTCTGGCGTCAATAATACGGACGCTGAAGAAAATACGTCTTTTAAACTTTCAAAGGCTTCCTGGGCTTGACCATCCCATGCAAATACCACTCCCTTCCTTAATATTTTAGTAATAGGGAGGATGATTCCGGAGAAATTAGGAATGAATTTCCGATAGAAATTCGCGAAACCAAGAAAATGTTGAACGTCCTTGATATTGGTTGGAGAAGGCCATTCCAGTACTGCAGAAACTTTCTTGGGATCCATGGAGATTCCTTGTGCCGAAAGAACAAATCCCAGAAAGGTAACACTATCTTGATGGAAGGCACACTTCTCAGTCTTGCAATACAAGAGGTTTGACTGCAAACGATCCAAAACTATGTTCACATGATGAATATGATCTTCCATACTTGAAGAAAAGACTAGAATATCGTCCAGATAGATGACAACAAAATGAAGGAGAATATCTGCAAACAGATGGTCCCTAAAGCGCTGGAAAACAGCAGGGGCGTTAACAAGGCCGAAAGGCATGCCTTGATATTCGTAGTGGCCAAACGGGGTCCAAAAGGCAGCCTTCCACTCGTCCCCTGGAGCAATCCGTATCAGATGATACGCTCCTCGAAGATCTAGTTTAGTGTAGACTGAAGCCCCCTGAACGGCTTCTAGGATGTCTGGTATCAATGGCATTGGGTATCTATCGGGCACAGTGATCTTGTTAAGGCCGCGGTAGTCTATGCAAGGTCGCAGTTCTTCTGATTCTTTCTTTGGGATAAAGAATAGCGAGGCTCCTGCCGGAGATTTAGATTCCGTAATAAGGCCGTTCTGAAGGTTGGCATGCAGGTATTCCTTAAGGACCTTCTTTTCACGTTGAGATAGAGCATACATACGTCCAAAAGGTAGCAGGGAGTCAGGCAGTAAGTCTATATGGCAGTCGTCTCTTCGATGAGGAGGTAACGTAGGGTATTTTGGTGTTGCAAATACAGACTGAAAAGATTGATGACATTTAGGTATAAGTCCAAGTTGACTGACCAGAGGCGCCGAAAGAGGACTAGTCATCTCCGACGGTATGTGAATTCCAACAGTGTCTTGGGAAAGGCAATGCTTTATACAATGCTCCGACCCTAAGAGTAGGGTTCCTGCTGTCCAATTTATGTAAGGGTTGTGGACCCGCAGCCAAGGAAGACCCAAAATAATTGGGAAATGAGCAGTTTTGATCAGATCGAAGCCAAGGGTCTCTCTGTGGGAAGCAATTATGCAGGTAACTGGTCTGGTATGTTCCCGTATGGGTCCCGAGCTTAAAGGATTACCATCTACCCCCTGAATAGAAGTGGTAGAAGATTTAACCTCTCTAGCAATCCCTCTTTCTGCAGCCCACTGGTCGTCCATAAAATTCCCAGCTGCCCCACAGTCCACCAAGGCAGGTATGCCTCTTAATGTTTGATCTGGTAATAAAATGGTCAAGGAGAGGACTACCATAGACTGGTCATCAGAAGACGGTTCCAAGGATAATCCGAATCTTTGTGGGGAATCTGCTGTCGGTAATCCTGCCATTTTCCCCTTTATGGCAGGACTTTGGCGTTTCCCTGCACCGAAATCGGTGCACGATGAGGTGGGACTATGGGGCAATCACGTAGAATGTGTGAGGAGGACCCACAATACATGCACAGACCAAGGGTCTTTCGTCTCTCTCTCTCTCCACCCCAGAAAGAGGGCCTCGGACTGAGCCAATCTGCATGGGTTCGTCCCCTGAAGGTGACTTGCTAGGAAGGGGGTGATATTCCGGCAGTGCCCTGACACTCTTTCCCTTCCTTTTCTCATGAGAGCGTTCATGCAGCCGATAGTCGATCTGCATTGTAAGTGTAATCATATCAGCCAGGTTTGCTGGACGGGGAACTTTTGCCACTTCATCCTTAAGTTCCTCAGACAACCCTCGACGAAAGAGTGTAAGAAGGCCATCATCAGGCCATCCTGTCTCAGCGGATAATTGTTTAAATTGGGTGACATAGATCATAAGGTCTTTAGATCCCTGTTTTTTCCTGAGTTGTTATTGTGACTTCTTGGCGACTAAACCTTGATCTTAGGCTATTGGTGAATGCGGGGTAGGAGTCGAGAATGACATTACCTGAAGTGACCAGCGGGGTGGCCCAGGCTAATGCAGGACCGGTCAAATGTGAGATTAGGAAACCCACCTTGTCTTTATCCGTCGGAAAAAACCGGGGCTTGAAGGTAAACTGGACAGTACAACTATCTAGAAACTCCTTCAACTTGTGGGGATCCCCATCATATTTACCCATTTGTAAAGAAGCTGGAGGGGTCTCAGCAAATGCTCTAGCGACTTGTTGCCTAAGTTGGGCATTATCTTGTTTAAGAGACTGAACTTCGAGAGACATGGCTTGCATCGCAGCCATGAGTTGCTGCATTTGTTGCTCCATGGGAATTGCTGGAAGATCAGGCGGGTTCCTGCGCCAAGTGGGCGTTGCTAACTGTCAAATCACTATCGGTAGAATCCGAGGAGCTTAGAAAAAACCCTTCAAAGGCTAAAATGGCACTAACCTGATCTGACAGCAAGTCCCTGGTATGCAGCAAATGTAGAAATAAGAATCCCCCTGATCGATCTTGCTCCACCCTCTCCGGGGGTAAAATACACCAGAGCGGGTGTGAGCAAGTCCTCCCAGGGAAACCCTCAGGGGAAGAAAACCCTGGACGATGGTGTTCACAGGTGCTCCGGGCGTGTCTTGAGGTAAGCCAAGGTCATCTCGATGATGTCATCTGGGAGTATACAATACAGGTAAGATAACAGGTAAGAATATTTAGCACGGAACTTCAGGAGATGTGCAGAAAAGGCAGAGATCTACACTTACTGGAAGAATGTTGAACTCTCAGCCGAGAGATTCGAAGTTATCGGAAATCACGATTTCTGGTCCCTAAAGCCGGAAACGTTATATCAGTTTCCCTTGAAGAGAAAAGATATGCTTTCTGTAAGAGAACTATTATGAAAGGATAGAGGACCAGAGAAAAGAAAGAATGCTACTTACTCTGGGGGGATGGTTGAGGGAGCGGCCAGTCCGAGAGGGTGCCGGAAGCACGAGAGTTGCCGAGGGAAAACAAGGTTCTGTTAAGCCTGGAGAGGAAAAGTAACAAGGAGGAAGGAAGGGAAGGAGAGTGAATTGCAGGGAAGAATAGTGACAAGGAATCACGTAGTAGCGAACGTCTATCTAGTGGCGAAATTTACGAAGCGTCCCATTCAGGAGTAGCGACGCGGCAGGTATCCGTGTTTCCTTTCCTATATGGGATCATGTGACCGCTGGCCTGCGTCGTAGAAGAGCGTGCAAAGTCTATACCGTTGTGAGCCGCTACGGGAAAGCCGTCCACGGCCATCTTGGACAGGCGGACGCAAAGGGCTCTGCACAATCGTCGGCGTTTCCAAAGCGACCAATGCCGCAGAGATGTGACAGTATGCCCCCTCCTTAGGGGGGGCGAACCCGGTTTACCGGGGTGGAAACGAAAGAACTGCCGTATGAGTCTAGGGGCATGTACTCCTGTGGCAGGTTCCCAGGTTCTTTCAGCAGGAGAGTAGCCTTTCCAATCCACCAGGAACTGCAGTCGGCCTCTATAATACCGGGAATCACAAATACCGGCCACCTCATATTCTGGACCGGTGTTTGTCATAACCGGAGGGGGTTGTGCCTTGGTAAGACGTTGGAAACGGTCCTTTACTGGTACCTTGACCTGAGAAACATGGAATACTGGATGTATGCGGCACCACGATTGGGGTAAGGCCAGGCGAACAGCGACAGTCCCTACTAGTTCCGTTATTTTAAAAGGGCCAAAGAATTTAGGAGATAGTTTAGATGGAACCAGATGTCTCGGAAGAAATCTTGAGGACAACCAAACCAACTCCCCCACCTTTACTTCCGGCATTTCAAGGCGATGACGATCAGCAAACGTAGTAGTGAACGTGTATCTAGTGGCGAAACTTACGAAGCGTCCCATTCAGGAGTAGCGATGCGGCAGGTATCCGTGTTTCCTTTCCTATATGGGATCATGTGACCGCTGGCCTGCGTCATAGAAGAGCGTGCAAAGTCTATACCGTTGTGAGCCGCTACGGGAAAGCCGTCTACGGCCATCTTGGACAGGCAGACGCAAAGAGCTCCGCACAATCGGCGGCGCTGCCAAAGCGACCAATGCCGCAGAGATGTGACAACTGTAAACCATACATGCAGGCATTGATTGAAATTCTGTAAAAAAAATAAAGAAAATAAAAAAGGTCCACATCCTAAAAAAATAAATTTGCATAAAAGCGTGAGAAAGATGGAATTATGTCATACATTTTTCTATGCAATGTATGTTTTGGTCACTGAAGCAAAACCTGTGTAGCATAGCCAACTGTATTTTAGGATAACTTTCATAAACAATTGATTGATGTGACGCAAATCGTAACATGTTACTCGTCCCTTGAATGTACGATCATGCATCAAAAGGAAACGTGCTTATAGACACGGTCCGCGAAGGATGCAATTCTATCCCAATTGACACTGATGACAATTGCTGTATATCGAGAACAGAACAAATTAAACTCAAGTCAATGGTAATGGCAATGAGATGAATGAACATTACACTACTGGGTACATTCGTTCGAAATAGATAGAAATTTAGAGATCAAGAAGATATGATTAGGTGACCTGCCCTTACCTTGACCAACAAACAGTTAGATTGAGCAAGCGGGGTAGTTTTTTTTTCTGATGAACGATCAAAAGTTTATTTCATAACAGCAAATAACAACAAAATATGGCATTAATCTTTAAATCGTACTCCTTGTCAACCAAATTCAAAACATACGAATCAGTTCATCATAAACTACCACTAAACATCCTATAAAAGAAAAGAATAGAGGTACATAAAGGGGGAAAAGAAGAAGAAAAGGAAGAAAGGAAAGAGAACAACAAAGCCAAAGACTGCAAATTACAAAAGCAACAATCCATGCAACAGACACAAGAATATCACAAAAACATTGTATAAAACCATAAGTAATGACACATAACAGTAATATACAAAGCCAGGGATACATCAATCCCGAATGAAAGTTCAAGTTCATCCATAGACATCAAGAAAAACGGCTCCAAATGTCCCAAAATTTCTCGATTTCATCCTTATACTTGTAAATGGCTTTTTCATACGTTGAGACAGTAAGAAGCTCCTCCACCCATTCATCAATATTAAAAGAAAGGCTTGACTTCCAGAACCTCAATATTATTTTTTTAGCAACCATGCATGCTCGCAGCAACCAAATTTTCTTGCCAAATTCATCCAGCAAAGAAATATCGCCTAGAATGAATAAAGAAGCATTCATGGGAATTGCAATGTTTAAGACTAGACTCAATCGTTCACAAACCTTTTCCCAGAACTGCAAGACCAAATAAAATGACTGAGGGGAACCTCTTGAGCGGTTGCACTTCCAACAGAGGTCAGTGTCCAAAAGTTGCCTCCTGAACAACCTCTCCGGAGTCCAATAGGCCCTAAACAGTAATTTCGTTTGAGAAGCTCTGAGGCCCCAATCCAAACTCACCAGACAAGTGTTTTCACAGATGTTCTTGGGTAGCACGATCATGAGTTGACTTGCAGTGCTCACAGATGTTCTCATGATAAATATCAAGGGGTTTATAAAGAATTAGAAAAGTGGGTGCGTATGTGAATGAGTGACGTGAGGTTTTATGTAGAAGGGGCGCAGCCTGCTTCAGGGGAGCCTGCCTGGAGACACTGGGTCTGGGGAGGTCATGTGAACAATGGCCCCTGTACGTAGATACCTTTGAAGTGTACATGGTGTTTGGCACCTTGGCCGTTACCACCCCTGTCAGCCCCCTTTGGGAGGGCACGGCCACAGGTGCTAACAGTCATTGATTCTGGTGGAGTGGATGGAGGGGAAGGAGGCATGCAGGAAAGGGCCGGAACACTGCTGAATGGCGACACACTTATGTGGATTGCAGGGGCGCGGCCTGCTTCAGGGG
Organism: Ambystoma mexicanum; assembly: GCF_040938575.1. Lineage (NCBI taxonomy): Eukaryota > Metazoa > Chordata > Amphibia > Caudata > Ambystomatidae > Ambystoma > Ambystoma mexicanum. The sequence continues at coordinate 813,433,930 of NC_090927.1, forward strand.
AGCCTGCCTGTAGACACTGTGTCTGAGGGCATGTGAACAATGGCCACTCTGTGTAAGGTACCTTTTGAAGTGTACATGGTGTGTGGCACCTTGGCCGTTCCCACCCTGCCCGCCACCTTGGGAGGGCACGGCCACAGGTGCTAACAGTCATTGATAGGGTAGGGTGGGGGACAGACGGCCAAGAGGCATGCAGGAAAGGGCTGGAACACTGCTGAATGGAGACACACTTGATTCACTGAAAAATTGAAACAACCATTGATAAAAGTTCAGTTGTATTTTATTTTGTTGCTGATTTTGATGGCACAAATGTACTACACATTATAAACTTCGGGTTGCAGCACAGTATTGGAAAATCCCCTGTACTGACTGCTGTCACTGGGGAATGTGTCCCTAATGGCACCAACGACACAGGTGGGTATTACTCGTCGGACGTGGTGTCCAAGCCTCCCATGAAGCCACCATGTAAACGAACGATAGGCCACCAGCCTGTACCACCTGTGGAAGAGAAAGATACAAACTGTTTTTAAATTAACAAGATAAGTGTATTAAACCTTAGTTGAAAATGCAATCTTGTATCCAATGGCATTGTTGCCAGTACAAATGTTACTTCATGGATCAATCCACTTGACCTTTAAAGTGTAGACACATTACAATATTGAACGACTATGCATTCCATTACATTTGGGACACAAAGAAATATTGCTTCATGGTTGTACATGAAATAAACATAAGAAGACCACTATGATTTCCCCAAATCGCAAGTGATGTATAGAATTGCAAGACTACATTCATTTGGCAGTGATACATCAAAGTTACGACAATATAGGAGATAACCATGAAATGTTAGTGGCCTAAGTGACATCACAACTAGAGTACACTTACTTGTTACTTGAATTGCGAGGGCGAACTGTTGCACGAAGTTTGTGCATAAGCACCATCATAATCCTCAACACGGACCGTGTGAGGCAGGCTGCCCTGAAGTCATGCAGCTCGGTAACACATTGCGGCTGTGTCTCGCCTTCCGATATGTAGGACAAGCATCCAGAGTTTTCTCGGCAGCAGCAGTTCTCTTCCCCGGTTGGCATTAGCGCGCACCGATTGCAGGTACACCAAGTGGAGATGTCGTCCATGCGACTAGGCTCAGGCTCTTGAGCTGTTGATTCGTCCTCCCAACTGTCGTCCGAAGCCCCATTGTTTCTGCATCTTTCTCTTTCGAGTAATTCCGCCTCGGAATACTCTGGCTCGTACTGGTAGGGCTGTATTGTTGCCATTATGCGACAAAATAAAAATAGATAGTAATGATAGCACTAGTATCTGTCCGCACGGAATATGAGCAACAAAGGTAGCTGAACAGAGCACAGAAACAAGGCACAGGATACACAAAAAAAGACAGTGAAACGATTGAAAAAGCAACTCTGATGTTGTCTGATGAGAAGCGGTCTGTTTATACTTATTGAGGAAAGAGGCGTCCTGCCATTTCCATGGAAACACCTCATTAGCTGGCGCACAGAGAACGTTGACACGAGACGTGCATTGGCGTGTGAAATGGGCGGTACGCATCTAGTGATCTCAGCCTCAGGGGTGGGGTATATGATTTAGTGCCGCTATGGCAGTTCACCTTAGGGCGATGCAGCAACAGATAAGATTAGCACAAGATGGCCGCGCCCCGCTGCCTGATTTCGCATGTGTAAAAATTAGGAAAACTACGGTAAAGTGCATAGAAAATGTTTGTACGATCGATCAACGTATGCTTAAAAACACATGCCCGAACCCTCGGGACAATAATATTTTTGAGTGCACTAGTCCTTTAAGCCACCATGATCTTGACTGCCCTGCATGGGGTGAGGAGAACATGGTACTTGGAACTCCTGGACTTGACCATCTGCCTACCACTCCAGTTGCCTTGATGGCTGGACCTCCTATCCCAGTCGGAAGGTCGGGTTTTCACCCAAACCCAGAATCCCTCCACCTACATGCGCAGCGTTTGAGAGGATGAGATATGATGACTAGGACCTCTCAGAAGAGGTACTTGAGGTGCTACTGGCTGCACGCAGACCATCTACCAGATCTCTGTACGCGTGCAGATGGAGAAGATTCGGGGCATGGTGCTGGGAACGCAGGATAGGCCCTATCATTGACCACTACAGTGATGGAGTTCCTTCTATCAATAGCCTCCTCAGGCCTTCAGATTGGTACAGTGAAAGGGTACTTGTTGGCTTTGTCTTTTTTTAAGAGGTCTCCAGATAAAGGATCCTTCTTCCTGATCCCGGTTATGACCCAATTCGTGAAAGGCCTTGTAAATAGGTTCCCGCCTCCCCCAGTTTTGGTTCCAGACTGGGACCTAAACTTAATCTTGATATTCTTGATGGCGGTTCCATTTGAACCTATGCATTCATGTCCTATCAGGCTACTTACCCTGAGAACAGCTTTCCTGGTGGAGATCACATCAACAAGATGTGCAAGTGAGCTACAGGCCTTATCCTACAAGCCACTTTTTCTATGATTCATTAAGGAAAAAGCTTCACTCAAGGTGCGTCCTAAACTCCTGCCTAAAATAGTCTCTGAATTCGACGTGTCTCAGAGCATTCATTTGACAGTATTTTGTCCTCCGCTGCATTCCTTCTAAGGTTGAGGAGAGGCTGCACAGACTGGATTCTAAGAGGGCTCTCTGCTTTTATGTGGCTGGGACAGCAGAATTCAGGAGGGATGACCAACTCTTTGTGGCTTTCTTTTTCTCAGGAAAGGTCTGGCTGTGTCAAAACAGACACACTCGCTGTGGATCACTCTATGCATTGCAGAGTGTTATCAGAGAGCATGTAAAGATCTACTACCAGGTATCAAGGCACATTCCTATTCCACGTTAGGTGTTCTAATGATCCAATTTCTTGTTCACAGGGGTGTGCATTCATTTGCTCACCAACATTTTTTTTTAATACTTTTCAGATTGAGAGTCATTGTTTTTCTCAACATTTTACAACATATAGTGACACAAAATAACAACAGTGATAATCAACATCAAGAGAGGATCAAATGTATTTTGCTCCTCTGAACGTAGTTTAAAGGAATGGTTTGCCCAAAATATTTTATTGGCCAAAAAGATGGGCAATAATAATAAAAATATAATGGCACTGTTATTTTTTTTTTTTAAAGTTCCTATGTAAAATTCTGAGCAATTGAAGCTCAAAATTTACAAAAGCAAGCACATGTGTGTAAAAGGACATAAACAGTAATACGTTGCATATACATTGCTGTAACGGTGCAAGCGGTTGCTAAGTAACGTGCAACTGAAGCCGGGAAGCAGTTGCTATAGTGATCGTCCATTTCTTGGGTTCACACATGTGCAGAAGCTGTGCAGAGCTGAATGTATGAGTGCGGCCATCTTGGACAGATCGGGCGGAGAGCAGGTCTCCCTTTGAAAATGCCTGATTGTGATCAAGGAATCCAAAGTCACCATAAAATCACTCAAATGAAAAACTGTTATGATATGAAGAGTGGCACCCCAGTTGTAGAAGGGCTGCTTATAATTGTCTAAATCGTTGGGATGCCTACAGTTTGAAAATTGCACAGCCCGTAAAATAGCACCATATATATGTGTATGGGTGCCCTTGAGTGGGTGTATGCCTACCTGTATGTATTGCATTATTTATATATGGGATGTAAGTAGTCCTTGTTGTTCATGCTGCTTCCAAAGAAGAGGGAGATGGATGTGTCATGCAGTGGGCTGTCAAACAAGGGGAGTACATCGTGGCCCATGTTGATAGGTGGGTGGCAGCAATAACTTTGTTTCCAAATACAATCCCACTGTGGCAGGGCCTATATGACCTGGAGTCTATGAGGTGTAACAGGCAGTGGCTGTGCGAAGTCTGCAAATGAGAAGAGTATATTTTTCAATGAAAGGTACCCTATTCCTAACCATGTGACATGAGATGGCCTGAGTGTGTTATGACTGGGGAGCTGTGCCCATATGGAGACATAAAGGGGCAGTAGTAGCAGTAATATGTTTAAATAGGTATAAAGAATCCCTATTAACATGAAAACATCCTACTCCACCAACGGGGATATAGATATATGTAATACAATAAAGAGCAAGATGATACGTGTTGTTTACTTGCCTCCAACCCCCTCACACAGGAACTCTATAAGGTTTTCCAGCATCACTAGTCCTGAAAAAATGGACCGTCTGCTATAACTGATTTACACAAATGTATAACAAGTTTATTATTCAAATAATTCAAACTGAATTTAAACAAAAAACACTACCCTCACCTAACACAGTGTACTAAACATTAAAAAACAAATATAAAACAATTATAAAACATCAGATAACTTATTTATACGACACAGAAGATATCACATAACACACAAAAAAATCTCAATGTGTCACTAAAACAACAAGCATCCCAACATGTTTCTGTTCTTAACTGCCCAGTTCAGGCGAACATTCTTCAGGGGACAAATTTAAAAGCATCCACTAATCTCTTCCACACCGTGTTGAAAGGGTAGATTCAGGCACCCAAGAGGGTAAAAGGAAAACAACCTCCAAGCCTGTAAAAATAAAGGAAAGGAGAAACCTAATGAGTTCCAAAGAGGGAAGGAAGTACTACAAAATGTAAATGGAGGCATGGCACAGGGATTATGCCACACTCACAAGGGTCCCAAAGGGCACCCGCAGATTTACCTTTAAATGGTGAAACTTCAAAGCACGTCACAGGATGACAAATTTGCTGGTTTCCCTCCAAATGAGAAATCAATACTTCAACAAAGCGTCACAGTCCGCTAGAGTATCGCCACACCTAAGTCAGACAAAACCAATACACAGAGACCACATGCTCTGTTATATCCAGAAATCACACTGGTTTCAATACCACTACACATAAAATCAAGGCTCCAAATAACAAAGTGAATTACCTCCACAAATGTAGGGATGAAGACTGCAATTCACAATTCAGTAATGGACAAGTTGAAATGGAAACATCCATATGATCAAGCAATAAAGTACAGAGTCAATCTGGAAAGCAATGGGAACATAACAGTAAACACCATTTATCTGGCATTACCAAAACCTCAGCTAACAACATGCCGTCAACATGCACTAGAGGGCAAACAGAAGGGGGTGCTTATATTTCACACACGTGAGGAGACCATGCATTATCTAATGTGTAAAGACAACTAATCAGCGTCCATGCTGTCCAACCTCCACAACGTAAAAGAAACGCAGAAAATGGATAGCCACACAACATGTGTAAAATAAGTGTAAAATAAAGTACCCCAACCACCAAATAATGCAAAAGGTGTCCCGACATGGAGACAATATCATGCACAGAGTCACATCCAAAGGCGAAATGCTGGTAGCGTGCTCACCTATACACACGGCGGAGTTTATTCACTCCACTTGCAGCATTCAAACATACTCGGCCAGCACTCGATTCAGAGGAGCCATGGCTGCTGCACAATCTCAAAGCGTCTATGGTTGCGCAGCAACACATAGAAAGGACTCTGTTAAAGCGTCTATGGTTGTGCGGCAACACAAAGAAAGGACTCCACTTCTCGAAGTTAATCAGGAGTACAACAACCAAGGGGGCCATATTGGAACAGACCCAAGATCAACTGGTGTAGAGGAGTTTAGTGAACACTCAGCGCATCAAAAAGATGTAAATTGCACTAACTTCATCAATTAAACTAAAAACCAAATTGTTCACCAAAATTGGGTGCCCACATGGTATATGCATCACACAATGTCCAAAATTATATTTGGCTAACCAAATGCCAATCAATGCTTTCATTGAGCCCTAGCACATTGCTTTGTAATTTGAAAATTATTTTATGCTCTATATTCAATAATTTTCGATCTGTTTCAATTTTGGTATTTCCATGCACCTTTTTCAAAATCAGCCATGTAAAGTCATTGAAACCATGTTTCTTTTCAATAAAATGTTTCACAAGAGGGGCAGTTATCACTTGATTCTTGATACAGCTGCGATGTTCCACCATTCGAACTTTACATTGCCTATTTGTTTTTCCCACATAATGTAGGCCACATGGACAGGTGATCAGATATACAACATTAGCTGTGTTACAATTCGTCATTTAAGTGAAGACCCACTTAACATCAGGTAGAATTTGCAATAATCTAGTTTCTTTTGTTTGTCCACACATGCTGCAATTCCCACATGGAAAATGTCCTTTTACTTCAGGCAAACCCCACAGTCTAGTTTGCCTAACTTGTGGTATCTGCATGTCTGTCACATCATTTCTGATGAGAATATTTAGTAAATTCTGGCTTTTTCTGAAAGCCACTAGGGGAGGCAACACTTCTTTACCACGATATATTTTCTTCCAAGTTTTCATCACAATGTTTTTGATTTTGTAGGACAAATTTGAGAAAGTATTAACAAATACAGTGCCAATCTTTTTAATTGGCCTACTACTTTTCTCCAAAAGTGCCTCACGATTGTTATTGTAAGCTCTTTTTGAAGCATTTCTTATAACTCTAGGCGGATAGCCTTTGGCCAACAACTTGTTGGTCAATACATCCACAAAAATTGTCCAAATGGCACTTCAATAGCCACCATGCTAAACATTTAAAGAACAATTTGCCATTTGGACAATTTTTGAGGCTGAAGCGCAATAGTAGTCTTAAAGATGATTTTGCCCGAAGTGCGGATGTATTGACCAACAAGTTGTTGGCCAAAGGATATCCGCCTAGAGTTATAAGAAATGCTTCAAAAAGAGCTTACAATAACAATCGTGAGGCACTTTTGGAGAAAAGTAGTAGGCCAATTAAAAAGATTGGCACTGTATTTGTTAATACTTTCTCAAATTTGTCCTACAAAATCAAAAACATTGTGATGAAAACTTGGAAGAAAATATATCGTGGTAAAGAAGTGTTGCCTCCCCTAGTGGCTTTCAGAAAAAGCCAGAATTTACGAAATATTCTGATCAGAAATGATGTGACAGAAATGCAGATACCACAAGTTAGGCAAACTAGACTGTGGGGTTTGCCTGAAGTAAAAGGACATTTTCCATGTGGGAATTGCAGCATGTGTGGACAAACAAAAGAAACTAGATTATTGCAAATTCTACCTGATGTTAAGTGGGTCTTCACTGAAATGACGAATTGTAACACAGCTAATGTTGTATATCTGATCACCTGTCCATGTGGCCTACATTATGTGGGAAAAACAAATAGGCAATGTAAAGTTCGAATGGTGGAACATCGCAGCTGTATCAAGAATCAAGTGATAACTGCCCCTCTTGTGAAACATTTTATTGAAAAGAAACATGGTTTCAATGACTTTACATGGCTGATTTTGAAAAAGGTGCATGGAAATACCAACATTGAAACAGATCGAAAATTATTGAATATAGAGCAAAAAATAATTTTCAAATTACAAAGCAATGTGCTAGGGCTCAATGAAAGCATTGATTGGCATTTGGTTAGCCAAATATAATTTTGGACATTGTGTGATGCATATACCATGTGGGCACCCAATTTTGGTGAACAATTTGGTTTTTAGTTTAATTGATGAAGTTAGTGCAATTTACATCTTTTTGATGCGCTGAGTGTTCACTAAACTCCTCTACACAAGTTGACCTTGGGTCTGTTCCAATATGGCCCCCTTGGTTGTTGTACTCCTGATTAACTTCGAGAAGTGGAGTCCTTTCTTTGTGTTGCCGCACAACCATAGACGCTTTGAGATTGTGCAGCAGCCATGGCTCCTCTGAATCGAGTGCTGGCCGAGTATGTTTGAATGCTGCAAGTGGAGTGAATAAACTCCGCCGTGTGTATAGGTGAGCACGCTACCAGCATTTCGCCTTTGGATGTGACTCTGTGCATGATATTGTCTCCATGTCGGGACACCTTTTGCATTATTTGGTGGTTGGGGTACTTTATTTTACACTTATTTTACACATGTTGTGTGGCTATCCATTTTCCGCGTTTCTTTTACGTTGTGGAGGTTGGACAGCATGGACGCTGATTAGTTGTCTTTACACATTAGATAATGCATGGTCTCCTCACGTGTGTGAAATATAAGCACCCCCTTCTGTTTGCCCTCTAGTGCATGTTGACGGCATGTTAGCTGAGGTTTTGGTAATGCCAGATAAATGGTGTTTACTGTTTTGTTCCCATTGATTTCCGGATTGACTTTGTACTTTATTGCTTGATCATATGGATGTTTCCATTTCAACTTGTCCATTACTGAGTTGTGAATTGCAGTCTTCATCCCTACATTTGTGGAGGTAATTCACTTTATTTGGAGCCTTGATTTTATGTGTAGTGGTATTGAAACCAGTGTGATTTCTGGATATAACAGAGCATGTGGTCTCTGTGTATTGGTTTTGTCTGACTTAGGTGTGGCGATACTCTAGCGGACTGTGACGCTTTGTTGAAGTATTGATTTCTCATTTGGAGGGAAACCAGCAAATTTGTCATCCTGTGACGTGCTTTGAAGTTTCACCATTTAAAGGTAAATCTGCGGGTGCCCTTTGGGACCCTTGTGAGTGTGGCATAATCCCTGTGCCATGCCTCCATTTACATTTTGTAGTACTTCCTTCCCTCTTTGGAACTCATTAGGTTTCTCCTTTCCTTTATTTTTACAGGCTTGGAGGTTGTTTTCCTTTTACCCTCTTGGGTGCCTGAATCTTCCTTTTCAACACGGTGTGGAAGAGATTAGTGGATGCTTTTAAATTTATCCCCTGAAGAATGTTCGCCTGAACTGGGCAGTTAAGAACAGAAACATGTTGGGATGCTTGTTGTTTTAGTGACACATTGAGATTTTTTTGTGTGTTATGTGATATCTTCTGTGTCGTATAAATAAGTTATCTGATGTTTTATAATTGTTTTATATTTGTTTTTTAATGTTTAGTACACTGTGTTAGGTGAGGGTAGTGTTTTTTGTTTAAATTCAGTTTGAATTATTTGAATAATAAACTTGTTATACATTTGTGTAAATCAGTTATAGCAGACGGTCCATTTTTTCAGGACTAGTGATGCTGGAAAACCTTATAGAGTTCCTGTGTGAGGGGGTTGGAGGCAATTAGTATCAGTAAGACAGGGGTTACTAGCCCCCTTAGAAAAATTGCCCTTGTGCGCTGGACGCCGCCTGTGTGTCTAATGTCACTGGGAGTATGCCTCAAAAACTGATCTAGAGCCCCACATATATCGTGTTGTCAGGAGATGGTGATTTATGTAAAGGTGGGTATCATTTCGTTGAGGCCTGTGGTTTGGCTTTGAAGCTTGTATATCCACCCCAAGCTTCCTTGTATGGAAGGGCGTTGGTACTAGTACTCACTAAATCCACCACCCACCACAGGATGCCATCTGGTCCATGCTCTAACTCTAGTGTGAGACTAAAGGTGCATTGTGCATCCTGCACCTGATTTTAGAGCGATGTTCTCCAATCCTCTTATTCACTGGACGGAATGTTTGGCCTACATAGCGTAGCACATATGGACACTGAATTGCATAGATCACTCTGCGTGTCTTACAGTTCGTAAAATTTTCAAAAGCCAGTCCCTTTGTCCTATCTTGAAGGTTTTGATTTTGCCGGTAAATCTGCAGACCGTACAGTTGCCACAGAGGTGGTGACCTATTATTTCTCTTAGGTCCCACAGGGTACTCCTTGTTTCCTGTTTCTTCATCCTGGAGTGGGTTAAGCACTATTTCAGATTTTTAGATCTCTTTAGTGCCATACATGGCAACGGCTCTCCTGGCATGTTGGCTTGTACAATTGGCCAGAATGTCTTGATTATAGATCTTATTTTGCTGGTGTCAAGACCAAATGTAGTTATACAGGTTAGGATGGTATCATTGGTGTCCTTGTTTCTAGGAGTCAGAGGCTCTCTCTGGGTGTAAATCTGGCTCTTTTTGGAATTTTTCAAATGTTTTTTGGCATTTAGATCTCAATCTTTTCTCCAGATCTTCTGCATGATGTTTGTAATCCGTAAGTTGAGTGCAGTTTCTACGAATTCGCAAGTACTGTCTGTATGGGAGATTTTCTTTTAGGTTCTTAGGGTGGTAGCTCTCAAAATGCAGTAGCATGTTTCTATATGTGCTCTTTTTATATAAGGTGCTGTATAATTCTCCTTGTTGTTGGCCATGGTTAGGTCCAGAAAGTGGATGGAGGTTGAACTACTGCACATGGTGAAATGTATGTGCGTAGTCCTACCATTGAGCCAAGTGTGGAATTCTTCTAGGCTATTCTGGTTTTCTTGCCAAATAAAGATAATGGGCCTCATTACAAGTTTGGAGGTAGCCTTGCCGATATATCGTCAGGCTACCTCCAAACTTGCAAATAATTCTGGCACCCGTGAATGGGCAATTACCGGGGCATTCCGGCCCCGCTGAACCCGGTATTTGCCCATTCGCAGACGCTGTAATAGGATGCTCTCCATTACCATTTGAGCCCCATAGGGATCAATGGGAATGGGGAGGTCGGATGCACCGGCACTGTTAATAACGGTGCTGGTGCATCCGAATGCTCTGCTCACAGGTGCCGTTCCGCCCACCAGGTCCGACCTGGCGGGTGAAAAGGCACCCGCGGGAAGAACTCATAGTTTGCCGGTCCGGGAACTACGGTACCAGCAAGCTTACCGGTAGCGTAGTTCCCGAATCTGCAAACTTATGAGGCCCATTGTCATCTATGTACCGCTTCCATTTCTTGATCTTATGACGGAAGGGGATCACGCCGGCGAACACGTGGGTTTCTTCATATAATGCCATATATAAGATGGTCAAACTGGGGCAATTGCTGCCCCCATTGCAGTCCCACAGATTTGGAGGAAGAACACCCCATCTGATAGGAAATAGTTCCTGGAGGGTGCTATGGTAAGGAGTTCCACAATACTGTGTTTGGTTCATGTTGTGAATGGGATGTTCCCTTATGCATTCAAGTGCTGCTTCCAGAGGAATACTCGTATACTGTGCCTTCATGTGCATTGTTACCAGGAGTTCTTTATTTAGATCAAACGTTGTCCTCAAAATAGGTCATGGTGTTCATGGTATCTTTTAGATATGAGGTGGTATCCTGGCTCAAGGGTTTGAGAAAGTGATCAATGAACTTGCACAGTGGTTCTAGGGTTGTAACACACCAAGATACTATTGGTCTTCCTTGTGGGTTTCAGGGATCCTTGTGGATCGCGGGCAGTGCATAAAATGCTGGTGTCCTGCCGTGAGAGTTGTTCAGGTATTTGTGCTCCTTCCTGGTGATCCACCTGTGTTCATAGGCATATTGGGTTACATCCGCAATCCGTTTTGATATTTCTTTTTTTTTAATAAACTTTCTTTATTGGTTTTACAAAACAAGCAAACCACAACTTACGTATTCATCCCCAATCAACCCGCCCCTCCATCCCCCACCCCCCGCGGCTCACAGATTTTCCATACATGGTTCTATAACTGATACTTTTGACCGTATCTACCACATCCTGCAGGAATTACTGAAACTCCCTCTTACAAGTCAGAGGATACATTAGAGCATTACCAGTCACATTCCGAGGGATTTGCCGCTTGTTTCTCGGGTGTATATGTTCTGTATTCAGAGTCACCCTACGCATCTCATGTCCTGAGTGGGCTACACCTCACTCTGGCCCGTCATTTGCTGGGCACAATCCAGCTCAGTGAGGCACTTTTATGGCATCGCCTCTGGGCTTGCGTCCCTTTTTGCACTTCCGAGTAGCATTGACGGAATGGGGGCCTATAGTCAAACGGTCGGCTACTAACTGGAAGAGTTGAGGCACATCTGGTTTCCCTTTGCTTACATGTGTTCATAGTTTCCAGCCAACTCTCGAACGTGGGGGTGGTACTTTTCCCCCAGGACCTTGCCACCAGGTACCTGGCTGTGACTGTGGCCATTCCTAGTAACTTCTGCATAGTGCAAGTTCCTTCTGTGATTAGGGCAAGTAGCCATAGTTCCGGCCAGTAACTCTGCGCTGTGTGGAGCATTGCAGACATTGCCCCTTCAATCCTCCCCCAGAAGGCACTGTTGCATAGGCAGGACCATCCTACATGATAAGTCTGCTGATTCTGTGCCACATCTTTTACACAGGGGTGATCTGTCCAGAAACAGTTTATGTAGTTTGGGGGGGTTATAATATACTTGGTATAGGAATTTGGAGTGGATTCATCTGAACCGGAAGTTCAGAGACAGTGACCGGGTTTGCATGCAAATCATTTTCCAGTGTTCCTCACTCAGTGGTGTACCCAGTGCTACCTCCCATATCTTTTTATAGGGCTTGTCCTTTGCTGCCTTCCCTCCTCTGGTCAATCTGTATATGATCGAGACAAGTTTCTTGTTAGATAATGGATTCATTATTTATTGTGCGGGGTGTGGCGTGGGAGCCTGCGGGAATTCAGACCATTTGGATTTTAGTATTTCTCTGAGTCTATAGTACAGGAGTAGAATGACCGCGTTATGTTCCCCCTTTGTTCGCAATACATCCCATTCCATAAAGTGACAATCCTGTGTCACATCGCTTGGAGTCTGCACCCCAAGAACCTGGAAGTGCACTTGGAAGGATCTTTCATAAATTAGAGGAACACCTACCACTTTGTACACTGGGAGCTCAGGGAGGTAGCAAGTCTCCGTCCCCAGGATTCGACCGATTTGTTCCCAGGCTTTTCATCTCACAGCGATGGGTTGGATCTCACGCCGGGTATGCACCTTTGTTTCCCCAGGTCATTCCCAACAGGCCGTTCGGGGTATTAATTTCTTTGGCTAGGTGAGTATGTAGGGAGTCAGCCACGGGGGACCTCCACTCTGCTATGTATTGGGCCTGTGCCGTCAGGTAGTATAGGTGCATGTCAGGGTATTCCAGCCCACCTTGTTCGTAGGATCTTGTGAGGAAGTTGCACGCTATTCTGTCTACCTGCCCAAACCAGCCAGGTCATTATGCTCAGGACACGGGTCCAGTACTCTGCTGGGGCCCATATGGGGACGTTATTGAATATGTATAGTAATTTAGGGATCCATTTTGGCTAGGGCTATCCGGGCGGCATGGGATATCGGTAGTAGGATCCATGATTCCACTTTTTGTTCAACGTGTCCAGTACTTTCAGATAATTATCATTGTATAGGTTGCATATCTTAGTGGAAACCTTAATACCCAAATATCTTATCCCTTGGGGGCACCATCTAAACTCATCAACCACACCTATCTGCTGTACCTCGGATGTTAGGGGAGCACCTCGGATTTGAACAAGTTGATTCTTAGCCCTGAGAATTCCCCAAATCGAACATTCTCTTGCGTCAGGGGTGGAAGTTTTAATCTGGGATGCTTGATACAGAGTAAAATGTCGTCGGCATACAATGATACAACGGAGAGGTGCATGTGTACTCTGATTCCACGTTGTGTATGTAGTCCACGAATATGGCAAGCCAGGCACTCCATTGTGAGGGCAAATGGAATAGGGGAGAAGGGGCAGCCCTGACGGGTGCCTCTGAAGGAGTATATTTGATCCGGGACTACACCATTGGTGATCACAGCCGCCCTGGAGGCTGTGTATAGTAATTTAACCCAGAGAAAATATGTAAGGCCGAATCCTGAGCCATTGAGGACCTCGAAGAGGAAGGGCCACTCGACAGAGTCGAAGGCCTTCTCTGCATCAAGGGCCACGACCGCCACTTCTCCAGATCTACATTATGCATTAGGGTGAATAGTCGTCTAAGGTTGTTCTGTGTAGATCGGCCCGGAATGAATCCCGCCTGTTCCAGTAGGATTAATGCAGGCATGTGCCGGAGGATACGGTCTGCTAGTATCTTGGCGAGTATTTTGTTGTCAGTGTTGATCAATGACAACAGGCTATACGATGTTAGCTGCCAGGAGTCTTTATCGGGTTTTAGAAGCACTGTCACTAGCGCTGACCTAGTGGATTCTGGGAGGGTGCCCCTAGATAGTGCGTTTTCATACATGCTCAGGAGGTTGGGAATCATTAAGTCAATATATGCCTTAAAGAATTCTGCAGTTATTCCATCTAGCCCTGGGGCTTTACCGTTGAGGAGGGAAAGTATAGCTTTACAGGCTTCCTCTGCAGAGATTGACCGTTTTGATATTTCTGCTGAAGTATCCTTTTTGCGCCTTTTGTAGTATCATAGATGAGGTCTCCCACCATTTGTTGGTATTGTTCCAAGGACTGAATAACGATACCTCCCCCCTTGTCTGCTGGCTTGATGACCATTTCTTTGTTGCTGCTAAGAGATTTGAGAGAAGCTCTCTCACTCACTGATAGATTGTGTCTGATTTGGTGTTTCCTGGAATGTATTGTCGCCATCTCCTTGAGGACACATTTTTCAAAAGAGATGATCTCCATTTTATCCTGAGTCCTGTGTCAAGTTCAGTCTCGGTCCTGGTGTTGTCACTGAAGTAAGATTTCAGTCTGATTTTTCTGAAGAATTGTTTGAGGGTACAAAAGACTTGTCCCTGGCATTCGTCAGTGTCATGTTTCCCAGAAATATTTCTTCTTCCGTCGTCAGCTGGTCCTGTATTTTAGCATGTATCCCTTGGGTGGTGGTTATAGTCAGGACTGTGAAGTCCCGACTACATGTGGTTGCTTTGTGACTGTAACCTGTCATATATTTCTTATCATCCAGGAACAACACAGATTCATTCCTCACAATGAGTTGTAACGGTTTGATTTTGGCTCTCTGGTACTCCCTTTAGAAGTGGCCAGGGAGCTCTGTACAAAAGCGCTTCTTAAGTTCTTCTTAAGGGTACATTCCACCAGGGGTATGGCAGCATCATCTGCGTTGCATGGTGGTGTACCAGTAAAGGAAATATGTCGAGCAGCAACGTGGTTGTCGCTCCACGCATTACTGCCTGGATGTTGCACGTGGTCCAGATGCTCGATTCGGCAGAGCGGTTTTGCAGAACCTCCTAGTTTAAGGGCTTTAATCTCGCCTCCTCACTCTGTACTGCTTTGACACTCTATCTGATAAGGAATCTGTGGTAGAATGCAATCCATTGAAGGCAAATTTACTTGCCAATAATGTTTGTTCAATGGATTCTTCTCCCGCAGATTCCTCATCACCTACCCATCCAACCCTACTATGAAAGTGGTCTGCAGTTTATATTTGGTTTCACTCAGGTTGATGACTTGATGTGGTAATGCTGTCAGTCAGTGACGTTCAGTACAGTCCTGTGCCTCAAAAGAAAATGTTTGTGGCTATTTTCAGCCCGAATCCTATGGATTCTTTCTCTGCGGCTGCTTATCTGCTGAGGAATCTGCAGGAGAAGAATCCTTAGAAAGAACATTAATGGTAAGTAGTTTCTCCTTTTATAGTTGGTTATGTTTTTCAAGGTATTTCTCATTGGCATTATTTTGTATAGCATTGTGCCTGCATAACACATTAGTAGCCATTCAGGATCCACTGCATCTTGTGATAAAGTGTTGTACTGCATAATTGCAGTTGCCGCAGAATAGACTTTGAAAAAAGTAATCTTTCATAGAAACTGTAGGGGAGGATTGGTCCAAAAGACCCCCCTCCCCTGCACCCTCTCCCCAGGTGAGGGCCATGGCTCGTCAGGGGGTCCCCTCCATACCACCAGGGCCCAGGTGGTGGGTGGGTCACCTGCCGAAGACATTGACCAAACCTGCTGAATTTAGCTAGGCCTCGGAAACCATTTTGTCTAATGAAGACGGTGTGAGCCCTGCGCACCGCAGCGCGGCCCCCACCTTCGGAAAGTTTCAATTATCCCTGTGGCCACAGCTCTCTGGCAGATCCGCTGAGAGCCCGTTCCCACGAACAAGACGGACATGAGCTAGTGTAAGATACCAACACTGTAACATTTCACCTTCCGCAGTGTATCGCTGCTCCCAGCATGACCCGGCCAGCAGGGCCTGGGTGGAAAAAGAACTGTAAAATGGTCCTTTGATAAAAGCAAAGTTCCCAAATACTAATGACAAAACTACCTGTGATGGAAGCGTTCTCTCCACAACCTCTCTGACTAAAAAACCTGTAAAATGTATAAATATGGCAGAATGCGTGCTCATATGACATTAGGAATGAAGCACCCACATCACTGCAGTTATGCACAGATAGTAAAAGTGTCCCAGGGTTTTTTTGTTATGTGTATCATTGAAAAGATTACACCCCACGGTCCCGCGCCATAACCGAACTAATGCTGATAGAGTGCAAAGAAAGACAAATGCAACCATATTGAGGGCTCGTGTAAAGGGTGCATGAAAATGCACCCTTCATGTGTGTGTGTCCAAGCCCACTATGTGCCACTGCCGTCAGTCTCAGTGGCGAGTTGTTTCTATGTGCTCCACCAACCTCACTACTACCTCACTCACCGCGAATGTATAAGCATATAACAAAATGTTGTAGTTGTCAAAAACATAGTGTAGAAGTAATGTGCTTGGATTGGTTATATGAGAGGCATTAACAATGTAAAACGTGAGCTTTAGAATTACTCGATTAGTATTGTATATTATTTGAATGTTAATGCTACTTCCACCTAAAATCGGCAACACACGAGGAAAAGACCTTTGTGGGCACGTGCAAGGCCATTCCCCCTCCCTCCCAGCAAAGCCTGCCAGACGAGAACGCAGAGGCCTGTGCCGCACTGCCCCACCTCCCCCAACTCGGCTGGAGCCACTTCAAAGATTTGTAGTTCCCTCTGCAGCACCCAAGGCCACGGCCCGCCACCTGTATTATTTACAACCCAGCAGTAAACCTCAGCCTGAAAACACAAATCCAGAGGCGCCCTTTCTTAAGCCCCACGACCCACCGGCTAACCTTAGGTTAATGGCCCCTGTAGAATTAGGACATCCAATATTATGGCAACATCACAGCAACACATCCATAATGACTTCTAACAAGACATGATGACATGTACCGCCTGCCCCATGCCCCGAGACCCAACCCCACGACCTATGGTACCCGGTCAACAGGACGCTGGTAACCATGTACTGATGAATCGCCAACAAACCCCACTCTAGGTGCATTCCTCCTCTGTTGCATTAACCTGTAGAATAACCTATTGGAAGATTTACTAAAGAAGATAATATTGCAAATGGTTGAATGACTGCGGTGTGCATGGCCTAGGGCAAAGAAGTCAGGAAAAGACATTCATCTCTGACACTGGCCACAGTGGCACAACGACACCGCCCGGATGAACCCAGCTGACCCGCCAGGCCCAGCCCAACCCACGAGGCTAACCAGTGACATCCTCCAGCCGCGGCCTACCACATCGCAGCAGCACCTATAGCTAGTCGTCGCCACCCAATGCCAATGAACTTGTGCCCCCTATAGTATGTAGGTTCTGATGACGTTTTTTGTAAATATATACGCCTGTCTTTGCTATTGTCAGACAGAGCGCTCTCGGAGTTTGCAGAGTTCTTTGCATGCCCTATTCTGATTGATAAACTCCCATTTACGCTTACCCGCACTTTGTCTTGGCCTTATTCCCATCCTGGGAGAGTCCATCATTGTCTCTCATTGCGGGGAGGATCGTGCTGGTTGGGGACGCTTGCCTTCAGTGGTGACCCCGTTGTGATTATTATTTTTCTCCCAACATATCCCTACCGTCCCCTTTGGCACGAAATTCTCTGGTCGAAAAGGGATACGCACAGTGCGCCGGCTACGGGAGGCTGCCCGCCAGCGGCGACCGGTACGCTCAGAAGTGCGCACTCAACAGAGGGAGGGTACGGGATCCCCGTTGAAAAATCCCCTTTGAGTACCGCTCGCCGGGGCCGACTGTTGTGGACGGACCCAGTTTCGGAGACTCTCGGTTCAAGACGGGCATGTGAGTATTGAGTGCAAGCGATCATAAAGGGAGTAGAGGAGGAAATTTAGGACAGGGAACGAGGCTGGTTAAAAAGGGGCACTTTGGGTCTACTAAGACCATCTTAAACTTTCTTTGCTTTTTTCTTTGCATATGGCCATTAGGATTAAGAAGTGAATAGAGATAAAGTGACGGGAACCTAGCTCCGCGAGGGGGTGGAAGGCGGCGCCGCATAGTGCTATCTTGACTAGTACTGGGAATATATGAAGAAGTGGAAAATGAGATAAAGGTGTCTGGTAAAGGAAGACACAGAGAATATATTAGTGATTGCTATTCTTTATATTCTTTTCTTTAGGTTTACGGGAAAATAAAAGTGGGTTAGTACAAAAACAAAGACATAAGCTAAAGAGAAAGACAGTTTTACTTTAAAATTGAGAAACAAACATATATATATATATATATATATATCAGAATAAGACGAACCGGGACACCCGGTAGGGAGGAAAGGGAGGACAAATTGAACTGTGAATAGAGTGCTACTATGGGTGTGTGAACATCATATGTGTCAGAACATATTTTTGTATAATGGATGTGTAAAAGTGGTCAGAAATGTATAGCTATGGAATGGTCATGGTAAGTGTGACTAGACGAAATATCATAAAGACGAGAGTAATGTGGGGAAGTGAGTGTTTACCTTTTTGATTTGTGGGGTAACATTGTCGAAATTACTGATGGTTTGCTCTTGTACGTGCCCCTAAAGAGGATAGAATAGAGGCTGTGCGCAGCCGTTCTTATGGTGTGCAGGTGGAGGGAGAAATACGCAGGTCCCCACGATTCAGTAAGACATAAATACGCGAACTCACATGGTGATACGTTTATATTGAAATATCGAGATATATAGAGATACATAAGTGTCAGGTGAGCACGAAGTATGGGGGCAGAAACACCCTTATCACATATTTGTAAGAACCTACCTGGGTATGCAGAACGGATTAAGAAATTTCATGACCAATGGATCACAGAGTTGAAGGGGGAAGGGTTACCTCGGATATGGCCCAAAGGGGGTTCATTTGACAAGAGTATCCTAGATATGGTAGCCACATGCATTTGTTTGAAATACAAGGGGAAAAAGTTGCATAATAGGAGGGAAATACTAGACCTATGGAGGCTGTTTGAAGAGATACCCCCGCCTAAGGCAAGGGAGTTAGATCCTGATCTACCATCTACCACTGACAATCCACTAATGATACAAAAAGATGATAAGTATTGTCTGAAGAGGTACCACCGATGGAGGTAACTAGGTTGTAGCCAATACTAAACAAGCCAGTGCCCGCGGAGGGATACAGTGACCCATTTTATGTGCCCCCATCAACAACTATCACCACCCAAGGGCCAACAACACCCCCGCCATACGAGAGTCATAGGGAGCGAGAACAGGTGAGCACACCAAGGGTGGACATAGAAAAATTAACAGGCGATTTAGAATCAAGGCTCTCTAGCCAAAGATGAGCTCTCGAGAATAAAAAGTATATGCGAGCGGACTGCACTTAATGCAGCTAGATCAGAGCATGCATCCAGAGCACAGAGCGAGAGTAGAACATTTGAAGAAGGGTGGAAAAAAGGCAAGATACTGTTTAGGATACAGGAAGAACCAACACGAATAATTGAACTAGAGGAAAGGGAAGGATGTACTGATAACGAAGAGAGGCCCACAGGAGGCAGAGGGGAGCTACTATGTGATATAGGGGATGATTTAGAAGAAAGTGAAAGGCTAAGTATGGCAATGGGAGGGGAAGCGAAGGGTTGGATGGCGCATGCTCAATGAGAACGATGGATGATGAATGGACAGGGCGATTAAGGAACAGGTTGGGAAAAATGGCATTGTTAGGAAAATCAGGAATGAAGGTGAGTACAGATACAACGACAAAGGGAAAGTTGCAGCTCCCACTAATACACAGGGGAGGAGGGAGGCCGAATTACATACCCTGGGCTCAGATGGATAAGGCCAATTTACTAAAGTTATTGCCCCCACTATCAGGAGGGGCGAGCAAGTGGATATATGCTTTTGAGAAACACACAGCCGGGGTACCTGTAGCGATAGTGGACGTGAAAAGTTTGCTAGTATCAGCAGTAGGGGATCAGGCTGACAGAGTGTGGGTGAAAGCTGGCTTCCCAGGAGTAACGTTAGACTGCGATCGCCATGATGGTGCCTCTTTCAACACAGTGCGTGCAAGGGTGTGGGATGCTTTGCGGGAAGCGTTTCCAGATACCCCAGATTTGCAGTCAGTAATGCAATGTACAATGGATGACGGGGAAGATGCTATGGATTACATTTTTCGGGTCCAAGAGATGTGGAGAGCAGAAACGGGCACGTCCTGGTATCAATCAACATCATTATTTTACTTCATAATAAAGAGGGGGCTCCCAAAAGAGGTGCAAAACGCGCTCGACAAAATAGCGAGTATTGAGGCGAAAGGATGGCCCGAGATTCAGAGTATAATAGTGCACCACTGTAAGCGAATAAAAGAAAGGGAGAAGGAGGTGGCGCAGAGAAGATTCGCAGACGAAGTGAAACTAGTACAAACAAAGCTGGTGAAGGTCGCTGCAGCAGTGGCTGCGCTCCCGCACAGCAGGGAGGGAGAGGAGGAGGAGGAGGGGCTGGTAGCAATACAAGGAAGGATGGCAACTAATTGGGCAGGAGCAGGGCAGCGGCAGTGGAACGAGCAGAGTGGAGGTCCGCAGTGGCAAGAGTGGGCCCCTCGAGGGGGACGAGGTGGGTACAGGGGCCGAAGAGGAGGTGGACAAGGGTATGCGGGAATGGGAGGAAACGGATGGCAGGGTCCCAGAGGTGCGCAAGGGAGTTGTTGGAACTGCGGGAGGTGGGGACACTGCTCCAGGGAGTGCAGAAGTAGACTAAACAGCGGGTTTCCAGAGGTAGAACATTATGGCCATCCCCATCCGGGGAGCCCATATGGTCTCCCAATGGGACAACAGCAAAGGAACCCAGCGCAGGGGCACCATGAGCAACAGCAGGGACACCAATACAGAACACAGAATTACCCACAAAACAATAACACTATGCACTACACGCCAGGCAACCCTTTCGCGACAACAGCAAACGGAGCTCCAGCACCAGCCCCCTATAATGGCGTGTCAGTGGTTTCAGGGAGTATGTTCAACCAAGGGGGGGCAGTGAGACACCCCGCATAGGACAGCCCACAGAGAACACTTGCATGTCCTGTTCTATCTACCACCTACGATGCAGCAGAGGAGCCATTGGTAGGGGCGCAGATAGGAGACAAGCAGTTCATATTCATGGTGGATTCGGGAGCGGAGAAATCATGCATTAGGGAGGGCCGGTTCCTGTTATCTAACCGGAAGTTAGAGACGCAGGGGTTCTCTGGGGCTGTAATTGAAGTTCCTTACACAGAAGCTTTGGATGTGACAGTGGGGGGTAAAACTGTAAAAACACCCTTACTGTATTATGAACATTTGCCAATAAATTTACTAGGGAGGGACCTTCTTAGCAAACTCAACATGACAATATCATTCACTGAGAGGGGTATAGTGTGTTCAACACCAGGAATATGCCCATTACGTGTAATGCTGGTAGTACAGGCTCACACAACTGCACCGGAAATACGTTGCTTGCCAGTGGACGAGAGAATGTTTATTGAAGGATTAAAGACGCTGGCCCACATAGTTCCTGAGCTGAAAAGGATGGATTGGAGAATACCGGCAGAGTTCCTCTTCCGCCCAATAGAGCACCCTGACATAGCACCAGGATCAGTGGTATCCTTAGACTTGCATGCTGTACAGGTATCTGCGAGAAGGATCTCTGTGATTGGAATGGACATAGACGGGTGTGAATGGCGCACAGTACTGTGTACCAATGCCGATATTGCCCTGTGAAACTTAACTGATGAAGATCTCTTTTCAGATTTAGAAAGCGATGGCGAAATAATAATGGAAATAGCAATGCCCTGTGACATTTTGATTCAGGCTAGACAGATTCCTGTCCAGTTGATGGCAGTGGTGGGAGCACCACCGTCATTTTTTGATGATGACATGAGACTAGTACCAAACAATTTGTGGACAACAGGCCCCCATGACGTAAGGTTGTTGCATGGAGTACCACCAGTGATAATAAAGCTCAAACAAGGGGCGATTCTACCCCGAGTGAAACAATATCAATTGTCCCACGAAGCTGAAGAAGGGATAAAAGAGACAATAAATGCACTGCTAGCACAAGGGATAATAGTGCCTTCAAACTCCCCACGTAACACATGTATCTACCCGATCAAAAAAGCAAAGGGAGGGACTTGGAGGATGATCCAGGATTTACGCCCCCTAAATGATGTAATACAGAAAGAGTTCCCTTTGATCCCGAACCCTGCATCAATATTATGCAGTATCCCAAAAACGGCATCACATTTCACAGTGGTCGATTTGAAAAACGCATTCTTCTCCATCCCCTTGGCAGAAGAAAGCAGATACCTGACAGCATTTACACTAGGGGGGAAAGAGATATGAACATTGCAGATTACCACAGGGATACTGTGAGAGCCCAAGCATATTCAACCGCATACTACATGAAGACTTAGGCAACTTATCAGTTGAAAGCACAATCATTCAGTACGTAGACGATTTACTCGTCTGCGCACAGGATGAAGAGACATGCAGAAAAGATTTGGTAACACTCCTGTCCCTGTTGGCAAATAAGGGGTATAAAGTAGACAAGGAAAAGCTACAATATTGTCAGCCAGAAGTCCTATACTTGGGACAGCTAATATCAAAAGACGGAAAAAGAATAATCCCTGACAGGGTAGAAGCAATAAGATCAGTAAGAGAACCCACAACAGTGAAGGAGATGCAGAAATTCTTGGGAATGTGCAACTATTGTAGAGCCTGGATATTAGATTATGCAGCATACACCAGACCCTTACTGCAAGCACTCAAGGAGGCCCAACAAGAGAACAAGAAAATAGAATGGTCAGAAGAAATGAGCGCCTTGTTCAAATCGTTGAGTTGATTTCGAGTGCTCCAGTACTCGCTAATCCTGATTATGAACGCAAATTTTACCTGTTCTCACACTGCAAGGGGACACTCATGACAGCTGTACTGACACAAAAGACTTCCCTAGGACACAAACCGTTGGCTTAATATAGTGGCACTTTTGGATGCGGTAATGCAAGGACATTTCGCGTGCGAGCAATCGCTCGCTGCAGCCGCGTATAGTAAAAGTATAGAAATAGAAAGTATAGAAAAGCGCCACAATAGTAATGGGATGCCCCGTCACATTGTTTGTGGAGCACTCATTATTTGCAATACTTGAGAGATCAAAGAGTACACTGACCACACAGCGAGCAACCGCCTATGAAATAATATTGTCCAGCGCCAATATCCATGTGGTACGATGCAGGACAGTGAATCCGGCAACATTCATTACAGAAGCATGCACACTAGAAGACCTGCAGGAACACGATTGTGCAACTTACACAGGGGAAAGAGAGGAGGGCACAGTGGTGTGCGAGAATGCCCTGAACGAGGGGGAGGTGTACTTTGTGGACGGGTCAGCATCGATTGACATGGACACGGGAGAAAAACATGTGGGTTTGGCAGTGGTGAGATTAGAAGACGGTGAGTATGAGACACTAGTGCAGTACCGCCTCCCATCACATTTCTCAGCACAAGCAGCAGAACTCATTGCCATAATAGAAGCATTACATGCAGCTAAAGGTTGTGCAGTGACAATTTACACAGATTCAGCCTACATGATGACAACAGTACATGGAGGTCTGGCAAGATGGGGGCGGAGGGGGTTTCGACGAGCAGATGGGACTCCAGTGCAGCATGCAGAGTTGCTGAAGGAGTTAATTGAGGCACTACGAGATCCCACAGTAGTAGCAATAGTGAAGTGCCAAGCACATACGTCCAATACAGACGTTGTGTCTTTGGGAAACGCGGCAGCGGATGCTGCTGCCAAGGAAGCCTCATACTTTGAGAAACATGAAGCAGGTGAGTACGTGTTGCAGCACAAGACAAACGAGGAGCTTCCAGAAGGGTACAATACGATGCCTATATCACAAATATTAGAGTTACAGGAAGGAGCAAGTGAAGATGAAAAGATGATGTGGGTGAAACGAGGGTGCAGCCAATCAGCAACAGACTTACTCTGGCGACAAAATAACTCAGGGAAAGTGGTAATGCCAGTAAACTTATTAGAAATAGCGTTTCAACAATTACCCTCCCCAGCACACAACACAAAACAACACATTGCAGCAGAGATACAAGAAGAGTGGTTCGTACCCTGTCTTCAGGAGCACATATCTAGATTGACAATGGAGTGCACAACATGCCAGATATACAACTCAGGAATGACATTACGTACACTCAGGGGAACAGTTCCAAAACGGATTGGGCCATTCAGAGAGCTACACATTGACTACGCAGACATGGGAGAAAGGTGTAATGGGGCACGTTACATGATTGTGGTTGTATGCCCATTTTCGAGATGGGTGGAAGCAGGCCCATGTGCACGACCTGATGCTAAAAGCGCTGCAAAGTTCCTAGTGAGGGAAGTATTTCCACGCTGGGGAATTTGTGACGTGGTTCGCTCAGACAACGGCACTCACTTTGTGAACGAGCTCTTCAAAGAAGTAACAACACTGTTGGGAATAAAACATAAATTGTGCTCGATTTATCATCCTCAAAGTAATGACGTGGTAGAAAAGATGAACGGCCTGTTAAAAGGAAGATTATCGAAATTATGCTTCTCATTAAAGAAGAACTGGATTTACTGTTTGCCCCTTGCGCTGTTTGAGCTGAGAAATCAGCCAAGCAAGGACCACCATTTGTCCCCGCACAAAATCGTGACCGGGAGACGAATGCACACAGCACACTCCCCACTGCGCCAACACCGCCAACACTCAGATGCGCATAGAAGCGCTGCGATATTGGGAGATGAGTTCACAGAATACTTAAAAAAGCTCACTAGGGCAGCGCGCGCAATATCAAAGCAGCTCTCATCACCATTCACAAGAGAAGAAGGGAACACAACAGGGTTACCTGCTGAGGAATCTGCAGGAGAAGAATCCTTAGAAAGAACATTAATGGTAAGTAGTTTCTCCTTTTATAGTTGGTTATGTTTTTCAAGTGATTTCTCATTGCCATTATTTTGTATAGCATTGTGCCTGCATAACACATTAGCCATTCAGGATCCACTGCATCTTGTGATAAAGTGTTGTACTGCATAATTGCAGTTGCCGCAGAATAGACTTTGAAAAAAGTAATCTTTCATAGAAACCCACATCTTTGTGTACGTTTTGTAAGAAAAATATGATTTGTCTGACCTGTTGAGTTTATTTGAACGACTCACAATATAAATGCATTAGTTGAACGTATATTGTCGTTGATCACTTAAATAAAACCCTCATAAGTAATTTGCTCATAGATTTATTTAGAAAAATTCATAAAAATAACATTTGAAATCAATAGACGAAGTGATAGACTTTTTCTATAATATAAGCCTTGCATCAAACGTATTTCTGCTTTAAAACCTGTGCAATCAATTTACAATAAAATTAATTCATGTGTAAATCTAAGCCCTTGAGCACTGCACAAATTTAACCTTCATGATTTTTACATTCTTGCCATAATAAATGTTTTCATCAATTTTCTTACAACATGTATACATTTGGCACCCAAGAAAAATGTGGGGTTGTTTTAGTTTCTGTTAGTGATGTAAGTAGAGGGTTGGAAAGTTTCTCACTAATTAGTTCAACTAATTTGTGCAGCCTAAAATAGATTGTTCTATGTCGTGTATGAAATCCCACTATGGTCCGCCCCACACACTGGGCGTCTATACACCAATTCACAAATAAATAATGTTGGTTAGCGCAACATATTTGCCTTACCAACTTACCTCAGTGGATTATCTTGAAAAAACCTGAATAGAATGAATTTTAAGAGTACAATTGAAACCTTATTTTGTCGAGATATATATATATATATATATAGTTTTATTAGGTAACTATTAAAATAATACATTAAAAGTAGCGTGGTACTTAAATAACTCATAGCATTATAGAGCCCGAAATGAATCCTATCTGACGACCAAAGGTAAATAACCTGTGTTTTATTAATGTTAGGTGAGAATCAAAGTCAATGCTTTATCTTTCATGTTTGGACAGCTGTTGGAACATGCACGAGGCCTCAAATGAAAATGTCCGTAGTGACAGAATACAGCACTTAAATTTGCTACAGAGCCTTAATTCCCTTTATTTGCACTGCACATTACCTTATGTATGACATCACAAATGGTATCACCTATGGTGCAACGGGTGATGGTGTTATTACCACGTGTCTCAACGATTACATGTCAGCTTTCAAGCACAATTACTTGAAGCCAGTCATGTCCTTGGCACTGTATTGCTGTTTTAGTAACGCTCCATTGCTACACTTAAGATGTGACAATGTACAGTCACACATGACTGCGGGCGTCCCTCCTCTAATTATGTATATGATTACAGGCATTTTATATAATGATGTTATGCCAGTGTACGACAAAGTTCAGCAATCTCTAATGCTGAAGTAGCTTTTGGGAAGCGAGCATAATGCAGTGTTTTTAGTTTCTGTTGAAGCCAAGTTGCGCAATTACCTTTTTTGAATTTCTTTGACTTATCAATATTCTTGCTTTACAGTCTGATGTGCAAAAATGTGCAGAACAAGTGGACACCTTGGAAAAGCAATTGGGCGCGCAGTTGGAGCAATTAAAATGTATTGTTCGATCAAAGACCGCAGTGCCTACTGCCCAGGTTTACGTAAGTGTTGCAACTGCATGAAATATGTGGAATAAATAACGAAAACCCTCTGGCTAAATTGAGTTGGTGCTAAAGATGTCTTGAACAATGGGTTAATTTAAAAAGCTGAGCTACTTTTTTTTTTTAAGTGGACAAGAAGTGCTAAGTCAATGTTTTTCATTTAGTTGCACTGATAAAAACCTATGAAATTCAATGCAAAAACTTTGTTAAAGGGATGTTCTGGTTTAGTTGCCCTAATAAAAACCTAGCAAATTCAGTGCAAAAACCTGTTAAAGGGATGTTATATTTACTTTGCACTAATAACAACCTATCCATATTATGGTTACAAGTAAAACCGAAAACCCCCCAGAAATTCACCAGTTATGGTTAGCTAATAAACCATAACTCGCGCCACCACTGTGCCCTGCTAAGACTAACACCCATGACATCAAACTAACTGTTCCACTATAAGGAAAGTATGCAGCATCTCCACGGGCCACACAACATTTCCCACGCACTGCCCACAGCCCATCTCGTAACACCAGACATGTCCAGCATGAACTCAAGCCCATCTGCGGGCAAAACCATCAATCCAGAACACCCAGACCCGGCTCTCACCACCCTCATGCCGCCTTTTGATCCATTCTCCACAGGGGCAGCAATTCGCTGGGGCATCTGGATACAGGGATTCGAGATGCATCTCGATGCCAGGGACATCACGGCAGACAGGAAAAAATGCACTTTCCTCCTACTCCACATCGGAGCAGCGGCACTGCGCCTTTTCAACGCCATCCCAAACAGCGACGCAAATAACTACAACGCCGCCAAAAATGCGCTTACAAACAACTTCAACCCTGACCTCAATCCCGACTATGAACGCTTCCACTTCTGTATGGCCAGACAGCGGGAGAGTGAGAAGGTGGACAACTTCCATGCCCACCTATGAGAAATGGCAGTCGGCTGTGAGTTCCCTGACGAGGAATTTGCCATCCGCCTCCAAATAATCAACGGAATCTCATCGGAGAAACTGAGGAGGGCCATCCTGTAGGAAAAGAACATGACACTATCATGCATCCTCAAAATGGGGCGTCTTCGAGAACGCACGGATAACCAGGTGGCAGTAATTGAAGCCGCAATCCAACGACTTCCACTAGACAACCCCAGGAAATCAGAGAAGGTTGCAGCCATATTGAGATGCCAAAACACCAGAGAACCGGGAGACAGAGGAATTAACCCCTCCAAGCCTCACATGCCTCAAGGAAGAGAGAACATATGCAAGTGGTGCGGTGGCCCATGGCACAGGAGAAACATGTCTTGCATGGGGGTCAAACTGCCACAAGTGCAACCGCCTGAACCACTACGCGGCTGTCTGCCTACATCCACCAAACAGTGGTGACCATGAACAACCAACACAGAGGGTGCAAGAACACCGAAGAAAATGTGCTCCTCGAGAAACCTCATCACCCAAACAGAAAAGGGAAAGCGAGAGCTGTAGACCATACCCAGAGATCACCAGACACAAGTGAAAGCGAAGAAAGTGAAGACGGCACATACCCCAACAGACAGGACAAAGAAAGGCGAAGGAAGCCCAGCAAGAGAATACACAGGGTACACCTCATCTCAGCAGTAGAACCCAAAAGGTACAAGCAGCGGAAAAGACTGTGCACGGTCCTTTCGGACAGAAAACCCCTAAAATTAGTCATTGACACTGGCGCAACCATCAACATCATGCCAGGAACAGCGTTCGACAAGCTCCACCGAAGAGCGAGGCTCCAAGACAGGAAAGTCCGACTATAGGCATACGGCTGTAAGAAACCATTGCCAGTACAAGGGTCGTTCAGATCAGACTTTTCACATAACACCACATGCCGAGCCCGCATTTACGTTGGTGATGCTGGCTGTGAAACACTTAAATTGCAAAACAGCCGAAAAAACTACAGCTAGTACAATTTACATTCATCATCCAACACACTGAAATCAATGACCTACTAGAGAAGCACCAACAAGTGTTCCAGAGCATGAAAGGCAGATCTATCAAACTACACATTGACCCTACCATCGAACCAAAGGCAGTGCGCCATCGCCGGGTGCCGTTCCACATGAGGGAAGCTGTAGAAAAACAACTCGACAAACTGGAACAAGCAGGCACAATAGAGAAGACAATAGAGAAGACATCAGGGCCTACCCCATGGGTGTCCCTCCTGGTGGTAGCACAAAAACCCAAACAACCCAACGCAGTACGGATCTGCATCGATATGAGGCTCCCAAATGCAGCCATCAGAAGGGAACGCCACATCACACCGACCATAAACTAACTCATCGCTGACCTGACCGGAGCGACAATATTCAGCAAACTAGACCTCAGGTCGGGATACCACCAACTCAAATTGGCGAAGGAGTCGAGGTACATCACCACCTTCTCCTCCCACCTTGGACTGAGGAGATGCACGAATTTGAACTTCGTAATATCGTCGTCAGCTGAAGTTTCAGCACGAAATCCTGAAGGTCCTCAATGGCCTAGAAGGAACAACCAACATCAATGATGACATCATTGTGTATGCAACAAATGACAAGGAACACCAGAAGCGCCTCGCTGCAGTTCTGCACAGACTTGAAGAGGCAGGGCTAACCCTGAATGTGGACAAGTGCGTATTTGGAAAATAACTGTTTCTTCGGGTACATCTTCAACGCAAGAGGAGTCTCACCAGATCCGGCAAAAGTAAATGATATCAAAAGCACCAAGGCCCCGCAATCTGCCACGGAAGTAAGGAGTTTCATGGGAATGGCAACGTACTGTGCGAGATTCATCCCAGACCTCGCCACCATAGCAAGCCCCCTCCGCGAACTAATGAAAAAGGACCAGAAATGGGAGTGGTCTTCCACCCACCAACAGGCCTTCCAACTGATCAAAGACTCGCTGTCCGCTTCCACCAACATGGCATTCCTCCTAGTTGACACCAGCCCAGTTGGCTTTAGGAGCTGTGCTCACCCGAATCGACAAGGAAGGTAACATACACCGCATTGCCTTTGCCAGCCGTGCGCTGACCAAAACGGAACAAAATTACGCACACATTGAGAAAGAAGCCCTCGCAATCCTGTGGGGATGCAGACATTTCAAAGTCTATCTACTAGGCAAATGAGCGAAGGTATTCTCAGACCATAAGCCCCTTATCCTGATATTCAAAGGCTCAGCACCACACCCCCCAGCACGCATCGAAAAGTGGATGCTACATCTCCAGCCCTACAACATAGAGGTGGAATACTGAGCAGTAGCGACAACCCAGCCGACTACCTGTCGCGCCACCCACGGCCCACCCCTGACCAGGAGGAACGACACACGACGGAGACAAACAAACACGTGTGCCACGTAGTTGCCTGTGCCTGACCACGAGCCCTTACCCTGCAAGAAGTAGCCGACGAGACCGAGGCAGACGCCATCCTAACCCACACCACTCTTGCCATCCAATCAGGAAACTGGAAGAACTTCCTATCCTCCATGGCGCAGTGCACAAAACCTGCTCAAGAGAAGCTGCAAGCACTTTTCTGGATCCGCCACAAACTTACCGTAGCCCCCGAAGGAGTGATACTTAAGGTGCACCGTATTGTACCCCCCACAGCACTGGAAGAAAGAGCCCTCAAACTAGCCCACAGCGGGCACCAAGGGATTGTAAAAACCATGTCATACTTAAAGTCCCAGATGTGGATGCCCCACATGCAACAAGGAGTGATGGATCTCGTAGAGTCATGCACAGCCTGTCAAGCCACCAGGTGGGCCAAGAACCCAGAACCCATCATCAGCGCACCAAGGAGCAACCAACAGTGGGAAGCCGTCAGCATAGACTACTGCACCATCACTGGGGAGGGCTACCTACTAGTCCTGGTGGACGAATTCAGCAGATATCCGGAGGTGGAGCACGTGGCGTCCACCAATGCCGAGACAATGACTTTGGCCCTGGAGAATATATTGGCAATGCACGGCATCCTGTCCAAAATCAAAAGTGACAATGGACGGCCTTTCACCAGCCAAGAACTAAACCAATTTTTCCAAGACCTCAACATACGACACAAGAGGATCACCCCACAATGGCCATAAGCAAACGGCGATGCCGAGCCATTCATGGTATAGCTCAACAAAGTTATCCGCATCGCAAAGGAACAAGGCCACTCCTGGCTGAAGGCAGTATACCGTTTCCTGAGGACCCACCGTCAGACTCCACACTCATCGACAGGGATCAGCCCAGCCGCCCTTATGTTCGGAATACCGATACAAGCCGAACTGCCCATTCACTCGAACTGGGTGGCACCTGACCCAGATGTCCCCGCCTAGACGGGTCAAGCGGAACAAACAAGAGAGTTGCACTCGCGCCGCCAGCCACCGTGAGCTGCTGCTGGGAGACACGGTACTGTTCAAGAACTGGGCTGCGCCCAAAAAGATGTCTCTAAACTTCGAGTTCCGACCCTGGACAGTCAGTGCCACGAACCACAGCATGATCACAGCCACCAGAGGAAACGAGACAGTAACCAGGAACATAACACACTTCCGGAAGGTCCCGGCGACTCTATGGGAAGAAGGCTTGAGGACCCCAAGGAGAGAAACCGGATCACCCACTCAGCAAAGCGACCCTGAGCTTCTGGGAGCCCACGACACACCCCAAGAACTGAGAACACTGGCTCCGTGCGAGAGCGAGGCCAAGTCAGAAAGCCTCCTAGAGGAAGAAGCAGAGAGGTGTCATCCCCAGTACAATCTGAGAGAAAGGCAGTAACCATCATCCCGCCTCCAAGGGTATGTTGCACAAGGGATTTACCATTGAGCATGCAAGATCCTAAGAGACTAACTACAATATACTAACCCTGTTTGAAATGTTATTGTTTATGACCGAGAAAAGTATTCTAAATTTGGGAGGAATGTGATGTCACGTTGTCAGGGAAGAGCCCGGTCACGTGTCAGGGGGCGGGAGCAGGAAAATAAAGGAACCACCGGAACTGACATCTTGGCGCCAGTCCAGGTTTATGCAGCATACCGTGTGGTCCTGTCATCCTTTCCGCGCTGCTCTGCACCACCAGGCCTAAGCAGGCCCCATCACCTTGACGGGCCTTCTCAACCACGGAGGGCCTGACACAACACCAATGGCTAAAGCTACCAAAGTGAAATGCACTGAGTGAGTCGCTTACTACCTGGTCAGTAGTCCTACAGGACCACCTCTATGCGCCGCCACACCAAATCCAACCAATGCAATGCTCTCAGAAAGGTTGTTCCTTTTTCAGCAAGTACTAGGCTGTCTTACTCCACCTCATCTTCCTCAACCAATACTGTAACCACACAGCCTACTTCTGTGGTACACAAAATCCCACCAGCTACCTTGCAAGCAATACAAGAGGCTGTTGATCCATATCTTTGGAAGACAACAGTATATACTGCAACACACACTCTGCAGAGGGAAGCAATTTCGACATGCGTTTGAAGCTGTAATCAAGGAGCATGAGAAACACTGCCCACTACCTTAGAAGTAACACACGTCCAACATCTTCCCCTGTCCACCTGCCCCTCCATATTAGTGCTTGGTGCCTCTTCCCTCATTTCCCTCCTCACCTTACGTTCTAACCTCAGCTGCAAACATTTTTTTTTAAACAACAAAAGAATGGGTTCCATTAGGAACCACCTTTCACAGTTAAAAAATAGAACTAAAAAGAAATCTTATAGAATCCATCTACTTTACATTTCTCAGTAAAGTACATAGACTCAATATGTTTTTCCAACATTTCCATTAGCATTTTGTGTTATGCTAATGAGAATAATGTGACGTTCATCCCCCATTCCAGGGACTGGAACAGGGGATAACAGCTCAGCAGCCCAAGTTATCGGCCCAAGCGAAGTGTGTCTGTGTGCGCTCTGATGTCTGCGGGCTTCGGCGCGTTATAAATAACAAGGGCTTCGGACCATTATCCTCCATTGCAGCCCCTGCAATGGGGGATAAAGGCCATTAGGACCCCTGGTTCCCAAAGCGGGAACCCGGGGTGCTAAAAAATAGATTTTTCTTCCTACAGCGGGACGCCTATCTTTTCAAAGATGGCCACCATGGAAAGCGAAGGTGGGGCTCCGTACAGAGCCCCTCTTCCCTTTCCATGGCAGCCTGTAGAACCCTATGACCATATTACCACAAGCACATTTATTGTCCCTTTCAAACCTAGCCTACTTCGAATAACTTTACCACATAGTCGGTCCCAGGTGGACATGGCCACTTTTACACCATTTTTGCATCCCTCGCAGTCATGGCCAGTAGCCAGATTGTCTTCGTCATGACCTTATACCATGACCCGGACAATCTGGCCACTGCACAGGGCCTCAGGCTATACCTCAGTCACCAAAGGTACATCACTATTTTTTGTAGCTACATTTTGACACTTGTCAAAAAAATAAAACGTGGGCACATTTGCAAAACCATGCTTTAATGTCCTTGCCAATGCTCCTTACACGAGTTTGCTTTACAACTGCCCATGTTTTATTTTTTCAAAAGTGTCAAAATGTGTATACATACAATAGTCATATAACTTAGCCCCCACTTGACAAAATACATTCAGTCTTTACACAAATATTGAAGGTTGGGTCTATAATCCTTCTCAAAACATTTGTTCACGTTCTTCAAACGGCAACAAAGTTCTAAGCCATCTAAAAATGTTGAGACGCCCCCTCTTGAGAAAATCCCACCAAACTTTAGAAAAACATTTATATCTTGATCTGATATCTTTTTGCAAACTTTTTTGTAGATTCGTCAAATAGCACCACATTTATAAGCCTTTACATTATTTTGGGAACCCCCTCTAATATTGCCCCCTCTTGACAGAATCCCACAAACCTTTGCAAAACCATTCTGAATTAGGTCTATAATAAAATTCCAAAATTACATGCAGTTTCATTGAGTGGCGCCAAAGTTATAAGCTGTGCAAAAACTGCTTTTCACCAACCCTGTGATGCAGAAATGGCCACAGATGTCCTAGGACATCTGGAGTGTCCGTGAACACCACAGGACTGTCCCCGGACATATGGGGTGTTTGCAGACTTTTGGGGATTAAAACCACCCGTTTTTTGGCTTCTTATGGCCATATCCCATCCCTTCCTCACCCTCCCCCCACCTCCCTAGAAATGATTTGTTGAGTTTGACAAGTGCAATGTTGCTTTTTTTTTTTTTTGCCGTGGTGTCCCCAGACACCAGCAAAGGTCTGCCACCATGGCGGCCATTTCAGGAAAACTGGTGCATTTCATGTTTTTTTCTCCATCCAATCAGCGGGCGCGCCCGATGTCCGCGGACTTCACATCGCCCGATTGGCCAATCAGATGACGATCTGCGGACCGAACAGGGAAATGGGTCCGCGGAGCGGAACCAGATATCACAAATTTTTTGGACTTGCGTTTAACCCGTTTTAAAGAAAACTACTGGACGGATTAAAACCAAATTTATAAAAGCACACTTTCGGGACCAAGCCACCACTCCTGCCGCACATTTAGTGAAAATCCATCCAGTGGTTTCGGCTGTAGGTGTGAGCAAAGTTTTTTCCCATTATGTCTATGAAAAAAAAGAATTTTGGGATCCCCTTCACGAAACCTCACCAAACCTGGCAAAATAATTCAGAGCGGGCCATATACTTTATTTTGCAAAGTTTGGTGAGGATTCGTCCAGGGGAGCGAATTTATAAGCTGCCAAAAAGTGCTCTTCCTATGGGTTTAGCAATTTAACCATAAAATAGCGATATACCTTTTGGTGACTGAGGTGTAGCCTGTGGCCATGGGCAGTGGCCAGATTGTCCGGGGCATGGCTTAAGGCCATGACCCGGACAGTCTGGCTACTGGCCATGGCCATGAGGGACCAGTAATGGGGTTAAAGTGGGCATGGCCACCAGTACCGGCTGTGTGGTAAAGTTTTTCAAAATCGGGATAGGTTTGTATGAGAAAAAAATTTGCTCGTGGGTACAGATTGATGTGCTGGATGAGATTACAGCAATATGCACGAGGAGGGTCAGCAAGAACTTGAAAGCAAGGTTTTGCAAATATATCCTGTGTTTTATTTTTGTTAAAAGTGTAAAATTTAAATACACAACACAGTAATATAACATTGGTGTCTGGCCAAAGGACCTGGCCGTTAGCAAAGAGAAATGTGTACAGTAATCTGGTTATTGTGCCATGCGGCATGGCTGAAGCAGTAGGTTTGAATGGGAACAAATATTCTGCTTACGGTTACAGCCTGAAGTGGTGGACTATATTACAATGAACGTTAGGAATAATCTGAAAGCATGTTTTTGGAAATATGTCTTGTTTTATTTTTCAGGCGGAAGCCTATGCCCCATGGATTTGGAGAGTCCATGAGCACTGACCATTGGTTACATTATTACGGTATAGTGGACACTGAGCTAGGATGCAGGTTAGGTGCAGTGAATAATAGGCGTGGTTTGGTTTGGCTGGGGTCATGGGGGAGCCTTATGCTGTAGGCAGTTGGAACAATGATTTCCATCCACAACATGTACTGCTGATAACGACAGACATAAATATGTGTTGCAAAAAATATGTTTCGAAGGGATTGTGTCCTCCGACGTATTCCTCATCTTAGATATCTCCTTCCAGCTCTGCTGGCCTCGGAAATTTTTTCTCTAGAGGGCGCTGCGCGTCGACGTCCTCCGAGTCGATGTCCCTCGACAGCCGCCGTGTCGACGTCATCCTGCCTATAAAGGCCGCGCGCAGCGTCCGTTGCTCAGTTTCGTTTTTCTGCGCTTACTCAGTGCCTCGGAATACCGTTGCTCAGTTCTTAGTCAGATTAATCCTATTTACCTCGAGTTATTCGATCCGTACTCGATGGCTTCCTCGTCGGAACCGACAACTCCTCGATCCGGCTTCAAGAAATGTCGAGATTGTGGGAAAAAGATGTCGTTGACCGATCCTCACAGAGTTTGTCTGTGGTGTTTGGGAGCTGAACACCATTGTTCGGAATGCGAGGACTGTATGTCCATGACAGCTAAGGCCCTGAAGGAGCGTAGGGGGAAGCTGGAGAAAGGTAAGACTTTTAAAGCTGCTTCTTCGTCGACGAAGTCGAGACATTCGTCTCCTCGTCGCCATTCGTGCTCCAGGTCTCGGAGTGGGTCTCATCACTCCTCGAGATCGAAGCACTCGAAGAGGAGACGTCGAAGATCCCCTTCTCCGTCTTACTCTTCCTCTGTTTCGCCAAAAAGAATCCCTTGCCCCACGAAACATAGTTCCCGGGCTGAATGGGAGGAATTCCGAAAAAATATGATGAGCGTCTTCGAGAAAGCGGCCTCGACCCCCTTGAAGACTGCCGAGAGCGATGCTCTGCTCTGGTCGAAAGACCCGAAGGTCAAAAACGCTGCGAGTCGCAGTACCCGGCGAAGGAAACCTCTCGAGCGCGTCTCGAACCCTCGAGTAGGACTATGACCTCCAAACCTTCCTCGAAGGTTCCGTCGACGAGGGTTCCGTCGACGTCGAGGTCGATGTCTTCGACGCCGTTGTCGAAGGGACCTTCGACACACGGGTCTGTCGACTCGACGCCAGCTTCGACACCGGCGTCGACGCCAGGAAAAGTCACGGTTACCACACATCCAGTGACTATCCCCAGGTCCTCGAAGTCGATGGCTTCGAGATTGTCGAGTAGAATTCCAATTCTGTCGAGGTCTTCGAGGCCTCCGCCTTTGTTTTCGACGCCACGCTCGAAGACGTCGGCGTCGACGGCGTCGACGACATCGACGTTTTCGAGGCCGATAATGACAAGTTCGGCACCCTCTGCCTTGGAAATGGGATTTACTCCCTTTATGAGTTCAGAACAATTGAGAACTATATCCTCAATTTTAGAAGATGGTGAATTGAACAGGAAGACACATTTGAGTTACAGGGACCTGTAAACCCATTTAGAGAGGAATTTTCCTCTGAAGAGCGCAGGTTAAAGGATCTTCATGATTCCTTACATGAGGCAAATGGGTTAGACACTTCCCCCGAGGTTGAGTTTGCTAAGCCAGACCCAGGGGAGCATGCTGAAACCCCCTACAGAGCCTTAATGGCCAGGATCACAGAGTTCATGGGGTGGTCTGCACCTTCACAATCTTTCCAACAAGATGACCTCACGGATATTCTTGACAAAGGTCCACAGGAGGATCCTGTGGTGCCTTTTCATAAAGCTCTTCAGAGAAAGATCATGACAAACTGGGAAACCCCAGATGTAGTACCAGCAGTAAATAAAAAACTGTCTACAAAGTACAGGGTATCTTCTACAGACCCAGAGTTTTTGTCTAAACACCCATCCCCAGAAAGTCTGGTGGTACAGGCAGCATCCTCTACCGATGTCAAGATGGCTTATCCTACTGTCCCACATGACAGGGACGATAAAAAATATGATGCTATGGCAAAGAAAGTCTTTTCAGCATGTAGCATGGCGTTAAAATCTGTTAATGCTACTTGCACCCTTGCTAGGTTCAGCCATACACTTTGGGAGTGTGCTTCTACAGCGGCTGACTGCATCCCGGAGGGAGAAGAAAGGGATGCGTTCCTGAATATTATACAGGACGGTAAAGACGCTATGTGCGAATCCCTCCAGACGGGCATTGATTCGGCTGACAGTATCAGCAGAGCAATGGCGGCAAGTACATCAACCAGGAGATTCGCTTGGTTGAGAAAGTCTGGTTTTGCCCCAGATGTGCAAGCCAGGCTCTTGAACATGCCATTCGATGGCTCTTCTTTGTTCGGGAAAAAGGCGGATGACAGTTTAGAGAAACTGCAAACTTCAAAAGCAGCAGCAAAATCCCTAGGAGCTGCAATCCGTCAGACTCCTTTTCGTCCCACAGGAACCTCTGCGAGGGGCAAGTCCTTTCGCTTCTACTCCGCATTCGGAAGAGGTAGAGGACGACCGGCTCAAAGGGGTCAAAGAAGAACTACCCGAGGTGGACGGGGTAGATATTCAAAAGCCGCAGCAACAGCAGGTGCCTGTTTACCATCTGCATCAGCCGCCCCAAAACCACTCTGAGGACTTCCCTCACAGGACACCTGTAGGAGGCAGGTTGACTCAACATCTGGCGGTATGGCAGGCTATCACGTCAGATGCTTGGGAATTGGAAACAGTTGCCCAAGGTTACTGCCTGCCTTTCCTACGTATACCTCCGAGTCATCCACCGGGGATCAGCTCTCAGAAAGCTCCAGATCCGCTCCTCTTGCAGGAAATTTGGGACCTGCTAGAGAAAGGTGCCATAGAACCGGTACCTGTAGCGGAGAGGAACAAGGGCTGGTACTCCCCTTACTTTCTCATTCCAAAGAAAAACGGAGGACTGAGACCCATCTTGGACTTGCGAGAATTGAACAAATTCCTCAGAAAAGACAAATTCAAGATGGTCACTCTTTCTCAGATCCTCCAGGCCCTTCAGTTCCAGGACTGGTTGGTATCTCTGGACCTTCAGGACGCTTATTTCCATGTGCCTATCCATCTCAAACACAGGAAATACCTGAGGTTCGCAATTGGCAACTCTCACTATCAATTTCGAGTGCTGCCATTTGGGCTGACCTCCGCCCCGAGGGTCTTCACCAAGTTAATGTCGGTAGTGGCTGCAAGTCTAAGGAGGGAAGGGATTCACGTCTACCCCTACCTGGACGATTGGTTGATCAGGGCTGTTTCTCTGGAACAAGCTCAGATCCAGCTAAATCACGTGTGCCACTTCCTTCACAGACTGGGCTTCTCCCTCAATTTAAAGAAGTCACAAATGATACCATCGCAGAGACTCCAGTTCATAGGAGCGATCCTGGATACTTCCCTGGGAAAAGCCTCGCCACCAGAGGTGAGGGCTCAAGATATTCTACAGATGGTTACCAAGTTCCAGCATGCCCAACGTCTCCCAGCCTTCGACTTTTTGAGGTTGCTAGGCCTCATGGCATCCTGCATTTTCCTAGTGCCAGAGGCTCGCCTGAGAATGAGATCCCTCCAGTGGGCACTGAGGACTCAGTGGTCACAATTCTCAGGGAGAATGACAGATCTTCTTCAGGTTCCGGCAGGGTGGCTCGAGACCTTCAGTGGTGGGCCTGTCAGGAGAACATTCTGAAAGGAGAACAGTTTTGGCAACCCTGGCCGGAGATAACAGTAGTCACGGATGCCTCACTCACGGGGTGGGGAGCCCACGCCAACGACTTGACCATCAGCGGTCGTTGGTCTCCATCCGAGTCCAGACTACACATCAACCTGTTAGAGCTGAGAGCCATCAGACTTGCGCTGAAGGCGTTCCTGCCAGCTGTACAAGGGAAGAACGTCCTGATAATGACGGACAACACGGTGGCCATGCATTACCTCAACAAAAGAGGAGGCGTAGGATCACTACCCCTGTGCAGAGAGGCGATGCAGCTCTGGTTTTGGGCAATCCAAGAAGGAATCTCTCTATCGGCAGTTCACCTAGCCGGAGAGAAGAACTTGACAGCGGACGCTCTGAGCAGGCAGAACACAGTCTCCCACAAGTGCTCAGGAAGTCCTTCAAGAGATCTTCGCCCTTTGGGGAACCCCTCAGGTAGATCTGTTCGCCACCAGCCTAAACAGGAAATGCAACCTGTTCTGCTCAAGGGAATTTCCCCCGAGAGGAGCTCTGGGAGACGCGTTCATAGTGGACTGGGAGT
The DNA here is from genome assembly GCF_040938575.1 of Ambystoma mexicanum. Lineage (NCBI taxonomy): Eukaryota > Metazoa > Chordata > Amphibia > Caudata > Ambystomatidae > Ambystoma > Ambystoma mexicanum. The sequence continues at coordinate 813,473,095 of NC_090927.1, forward strand.
TTCCGCTACTGTACGCGTTCCCACCGGTCCCTGTCATTCCTCAAATGATCAGGAGGTTGAGAAGATTCCGGCGAACCATGATCCTAATTGCCCCGGATTGGGCCAGGAGAACGTGGTACCCGGACCTTCTAGACTTGTCCATCTGCCCTCCAATTCGACTTCCACTCAGAGAACCTACTCTCACAGAAGGGAGGTCAGGTTCTCCATCCAGACATCAAAACCCTCAACCTTCACGCTTGGCTTCTGAAAGGCTGAGGTACAAGGATTGGGACCTCCCTGATGATGTTATGGAGGTGTTGCTTTCGGCAAGGAGGCCAGCAACAGTCTTTATACCGCTGCCGTTGGAACAGATTTTGCAGCTGGTGTAGAGAACAGAATATCGACCCTTTTTCATGTGGTACACCAATGGTTTTGTCCTTCCTACTATATTTGGCAAATTCAGGCCTTCAAGTTGGCACCATTAAGGGCTATCTCGCAGCGCTATCCATCTTTAAGCGTACTGCGGAAGAACCATCCTATTTCAAATTACCCTTGGTAATACAGTTTCTAAAGGGGTTAACCAATGTTTATCCCCCAAGACCATTCCAAGTTCCCCTATGGGATTTAAACTTAGTACTAACTTTCCTGATGGGTACACCTTTCGAACCTCTCCATTCTTGTTCGTTAAGATTCCTTACCCTTAAGACTGTTTTATTAATAGCACTTACATCTGCTAGAAGGGTGAGCGAATTACAAGCTCTTTCTTGTAAACCCCCTCATACAATATTTCACAAAGACAAAGTTGTCCTGCAAGTGAAGCCTAATTTCCTCCCAAAGGTGGTTTCTGAATTCCATATCACTCAGAAGATTACCCTACCATCTTTCTATCCTCCTCCTCACCCGGGGAAAGAGGAAGAGAGGTTACACAGGCTAGACCCTAGGAGGGCTTTAAGTTTTTACATTAGTAGACTAGCCAGGATAAGACAGGCAGACCAGCTGTTTGTAGGTTACACAGGTCACAAGCTGGGGTTACCAATAACTAAGCAGACCATTTCCAGATGGATCATTCTAGCCATTCTGGAATGTTATAAACTGGCAGGGAAAGAGCCCCCTCAAAACCTTAGGGCTCATTCGACCAGAGGTATTGCAGCTTCATCGGCCCTCAAAAGAGGCGTGCCGGTTAAAGACATATGTGCGGCCGCTACATGGTCGTCTGTCCATACCTTTTCACGTTTTTACAATCTGGATTCCTCCTCCAGTCAAGAGACTAGGTTTGGAAGGGCTGTACTGCATTCTATTCATCAATAGAAGACAGCGTGAAGTCAGTACTCCCTCCTCCGATAATAGAATACTGCTATGGGAGCCTATCTAAGATGAGGAATACGTCGGAGGACACAATCCCTTCGAAGAACAAGTTACTTCTTACCTTGTAACGTTCTTTCGAGGGGATGTTCCTCCGACGTATTCCTCATTGACCCTCCCATCCATCCCCGCAGTTCTACTTCCCTTGTTGTTGCAGCTTACGCTCCTTCAGGGTGATTAGTTAGTCCAGAAAGTATTATTGTGGGCTACAAAACGGAACTGAGCAACGGACGCTGCGCGCGGCCTTTATAGGCAGGATGACGTCGACGTCAATACGGCGGCTGTCGAGGGACATCGACTCGGAGGACATCGACGCGCAGCACCCTCTAGAGAAAAATTTTTCCGAGGCCAGCAGAGCTGGAAGGAGATATCTAAGATGAGGAATACGTCGGAGGAACATCCCATCGAAAGAACGTTACAAGGTAAGAAGTAACTTGTTCTTCTTAAAGGAGGTTTATAGTTCTTTCATATATATGAAAGAGAAATTATTAATACTTTATATACAGTGATCTAATTGTTTCTGTCCATTTTATATTTTTCTCTAGTATACAATTGTCCATTAGCACCCTGAGCAAGGGAGCCAGTCAATCGGGTGGCTAGGAACGCGGGCTTGATCCACCTGTACAAGCCCGCGTTCCAAGCCGACTGATGGCTGGCTCTCCCCGCCACCATCTTCTCCCCCACCCTCCATCCCATTTTCTTTTTCACTCCCCCCATCCCCTTACTGACCTTATTTCGGCGGCAGCGGGTGCTGCTGCCGCATTCGCTCCTTCTCTTCGCCTCCTGCAGACTGCCATAGAAAGGGAAGAGGAGTTATGTACGGAACCCTGCCTTCCCTTTCCATGGTGGCCATCTTTGGAAAGGATTTTCCTTCCTATAGCCGCAAGTGTCCCGCTGTAGGAAGGAACCCTTTTTTCAGCATCCCGGGTTACCGGTTAGGCAGCCCGGGGTGCTAATGGCCTTCATCTCCCTTTGCAGAGGCTGGTACAGGGTATAACAGCCCGAGCCATTGTTATCCACCCTCGCTTCGCTTGGGCCGATAACTTGGGCTGCTATCCCCCGTTCCAGCCCCTGCAACGGGGGATGAACGCCACCTTATTTCCATTAGCATAACACAAAATGCTAATGGAAATGTTGGAGAATCTTATTGAGTCTATCTGCTTTATTGAGAAATGTAAAGTAGATGGAGTCTATAAGATCATTTTTTTTAGTTCTACTTTTTAACTGTGAAAGGTGGTTCCTAAACGAACCTTTAAAAAAATGTTTTTGATTTTTTTGCAGGAGAGGTCAGAAAGTAAGGTGGGGAGGGAAATGAGGGAAGAGGCACCAACTACTAATATGGAGGGGCAGCTGCACAGGGGAAGATGTTACGCATGTTACTTCTAAGGTAGGGGGCAGTGTTTCTCATGCTCCTTGATTACAGCTTCAAAAGCACTTCAAAATTGCTCCCCCCTGCAGAGTGGTGTGTTTCAGTATATACAGAGTACTGTTGTCTTCGAAAGATATGGATTGCTTGCAAGGTAGCTGGTCGGATTTTGTGTCCCAAAGAGGTAGGCTGTGTGGTTGCAGTATTGGTTGAGGAAGATGAGGTGGAGAAAGACGGCCTACTACTTGTCAAGAAAGGAACAACCTTTCTGAGAGCATTGCAGTGGTTTGATTCGGTGTGGCGGCGCATGGAAGTGGTCCCATAGGAGTACTGTCCAGCTAGTCGGCGACTGAGTACAAAGTTGCATTCAGTGCATTTTACTTTGGTTGCTTTTGCCTTTGGTACATTCCCAACAGTGGTACAGAACTGCCGCACTCATGATTCTCTCTGGGTGCTAGAGGTAGGCACTTCCTCTACCTCATCTTCTTGGTCCTCTTCATTGTGTTTGGAAGTACTGTGCTTTTTTTGTTGTGTAGGTCCTCCAACTGGTGGTGGGGGTGGCTCTTTGGGAGGAAGGATGGTAATAGCTGATGCCACATTTAAGATAAATAGCAGTTTTCCTAATATTCTTCCAAGTATGTGAAAGGTGCTAGATTGTTAATGGATAATGAGTAAGAATAGGTGTAGGAGCTGTGCAAGGGTATATTTTGAGCTTGAAAGTTCCTAGATTAGCAGGAAATGCAGTCCCGAACCGTTTGAGAAGCACAGACCCGTTCGCGAAGTGCAGACCGACCAGTTCGCAGACGCATCATCATGCCGCACGTGGTCACGTGACACTGTCCAAACAGTGAGCGACGACGTCAGATGTTTGCGGACGTCGTCTAACGCAGAAAAAGTTCCAAAAGGTATACAGAAGTGTTAACAATGATGCTAGAAGATGGGAAATGGCAGAGTTTTAAGGTGAAACTTTGTAAATTGGACAAAAATGTTGCTATATTGGGGTAAGTATGATATTAGTAAGTTGTAGAAAACTAAGGGTGCACTGGTAACCTATGAAATTCACTGAAAAAAACATTGTTAAAGGGACATTATGGTTACAAGTAAAACCGAAAAACCTCAGAAATTTGCCAATTATGATAACTCGCGCCACCACGTGCACTGCTAAGACTAACGCCCATGACATGAAAGATGACATCACAAATGTCATTGATGCCATCACTGATGACATTGCATACTAAATTAATTTCAATAAACAGTCCCTACAAGTGGTCGAGTTTATAATGTTGGAAACAAGAGGTTATGGATGATTGGAAAAACTATGAACTACTGTATGTATTAAAGAATGTACTCATGTAAACAAATCATTATATTCTAGTGTTATTGTTAGTAGAGGAACCTAATCATACATATAGGCAATGGTTGCAGCATACACCATAGAAGTCAAATATTTTTAATCTGGAAATTTCTGTTAATAAAATAATAAATGCTTCCTTGTGTGTAAACCTCAGGGTACTCTCCCAAGTAAACCCCAAGAATCCCTTAATCAGGTGGCCAGGGAAAGACTGGTGCGCTCAGATCCCAACCCTGGGGTTGGATGTGTGAGGGTAGGGTAACCCGGGGTTATGCTTGGGGGAATACCCCAGGCGAGACATGGTACACCCTACTGTATGACACCGTTTCCTCATCCTACCCAGTAGGGTATCTAGAAACTCAACCCCCACCCCTTTTAAGACACACTTTCTCACGCAGCACAAGTCACTGTGAGTGACAATGTATTAAGACCTCCCTACCTGACATTCCCTCTGTTACCATACACAATTTCAGAACCCACACCCTTACCCCCCACCCCCCCAAAATCCCAACAGATACCGGAAGCAAAGCATAGAAGAACCGGGAGAGGGAAAGTACATATGTCACCCCGTGCCCTACAACAACCCATTTGTGCCCAACACTACAGGTACCCCCTTCACCCTGAAGAAAACCCACATGGGTTTTCCAGTATTCTTTGGAAAAACTACTTGTCCCATAATCCATCCATACTGTTTTTTCCTAAAACCACTGGGATGTGGAGGAGAGGGATTGGGAGGATAAGGATTACCCATAGGAATCCCTGGGACATTAACTCCTACGGACGACCACCATGTTATCCCGCTAACGAGGACAGGCAGGGTCAGGCATTCCCTTCCAACCACTAACACCTGGATCCAATCACTACTCCCAGGAAGTATAAAAGGCAGTGCAGGAAAGCACACTTTGAGCGGGTTGGGGATGCTGGAAGGTGCAGGAAGCTGGAGGAAGACCAGAACAGCCGTAGAGACATGGATGAGGAGAAAACCACCCTGACACTGTCTCTGTGAGTCCAGAGGAGACTGTACTGTGTAGAGAGAGCTGTACCTCCAGAATGCAAGTCGGGGGCAGCTGGGGTTGCCTGGCAGTACCCACAGCAAGACTCCTCCCCTGGGCCAGTCAGGCGAGCCCAGGTCTCTGAGGGTCAGCAGAAGAGACCCTGACCTCAGAACATTATCCTCTTTTAGATCCTGCAGCTCCCAATGCCATTTTGGGTAGCTGAGAAGTGAGAGCAAAATCCTGACAGTGCATTCTGGGACTGAAGTCCCAAAACCCTTTTTGAAAACTGTGAGGTGTGAGAGGAGACACGAGCCCAGCGGAGGGAAGTCTTCTTAATGAACTTTGGGCGCAGGGTCTGAGCCCGACAGAGGGAGACCCTTGGGAACTTTGTGAGTGAACCAGGCACCACAGATAGTGGTCCGGTGCCAGGTGGGCGCTCATTTGAAGGTCTCTTGCTGGTGCCCCCCTCACCCGAACAAGGAGAAACAACAAATACCAAGAGGCCTTAGGGGAGGCCGGCGTGAGGTGTCAAGGTGGTCATACGAGAGTCAAAGCAAACCCCCTTGCACAATCGAAAGTCTTTGACACGGTGTGGAGACAGATATGAACCCGACTGAGGGATGCCTGCAAATTGGGGTGAAGCCTAACACACCCTAGAACCTTGTGTAAATTGAACTGTGTGAAGCCTGACTGGGGGCTTAAGAGAAAGCCTGACTGGGGGCTGACACCCTCACTTGGGTAAAGGGTCCAGAATGACTTTTTGTTAAAATATGAACTATGGCAAATGTGAACCCGACAGAGGGATGCCAAGAGAAAGCTAGGGGAAGGGAACCCCCGCTTTCTGATGAGATTTTCAAATATGAACTGTTGAAAGTGTGAAGCCAACTGAGGGAATTGTGGAACTGGCTTTTGTGCCCGGCTGAGGGGAACGCTGTGCACACTATGATTTTGTGAAGCCCGCACTTGCCATAGGTTAACCGTGACCCAGCAAGGCGAGATCACCCTTCGGAAGTCTGTTTAAATGGGAAAGTATTTTGAGGGAGGCTGACGATTGAGAGAAGGATCGGAGCCCAGCTGAGGGGGATCCTAGGGTGAACCATAATCACCTGACGTGAAGATTAACAGAAGGAACTTTTGTTTTGTTGTATTTTTGACATATCAGACCATTTGAAGCAAGAGACTTTGCATGAGAAGAGACTTGGGCACAGAAGGCCCTGATATAGAGAAAAGGAACTGGAAACCCGTGCCAGAGAAGCCCAGGAGTGTGGAGTGTGCTTTGCTCATGAGTCCCGCCTTGTCCTGTGATAAAAGCGTGGGGAATTGAGACCCTGGCCAGAAAATCCTGACATCATTTGGTGAACACCTCCTTTCTTTTCTTGTGAACATTAACCCACACTATTTTGTAGTATAGCGGTAAGGATTGGCAATAGGTTTCTTTAGTATAGGCCCTTTTTATTTGATTAGACTCCACTAGGACTGTATTATTATGATTTGATGGTCGTAGCTTGCTCCCATCTTAGATTTAGGTTTAGATTAGACGTTTATCCCACCCACTTTACTGTTTAATAAATACCCTTGAACTGTGATCACTTGTGTCTGTCTTACTTTGATGCCATGCCTTCCTTACACTTATGAGAGTTTTGAGTAATGTTAAACATGGAATAAATAGATAACAATTGAAAACGTACCACACACTTGTGTTAGTAGAAATAATACATTTACAAAATGGACAATGCATACACATTTGAGACACATACAGGGAAACTAAAGTAAGGAAGAAAGAAACAGCACCAAAAAATGACAATAACATTTGAGTTAATCATAGTGTACACAAATTGTGTGTTTGAGACATGCTTATTTACCCATTTATGTGCACTATGAGCTCAGATTAAACTCTAAGGAAAGTATGTTAAGGACATATAAAAAGCGTATTGTGAAGATATATAGCACCTTTTAAATTTGGGAAATTCCCATTTTCAGTAAAAACAAAAAACTAGCCTAATCATGTCAGTAAACAAAAACAAGTGGCCCAGGTATGTGATGTCATCAATGCTATTTGTGATGTCATCTCTCATGTCCTGGGTGTTAGTCTTAGCAGTGCACGGTGGTAGCGCAAGTTATGGTTGCTTAGCTTGCCATAACTGGTGAATTTCTGAGGTTTTTCGGTTTTACTTGTAACCATAATGTTCCTTTTAATAAAGATTTTTCATTGAATTTCATAGGTTTTTATTAGTGCAACTTAACCATAACGTCCCTTTAAGAAAGTGTGTATATATATTTCTGAGGCTTGTGGAATCTGCTTAGATCACATGCTGTGCATAGGACGACACCTATGGGAAGCTGCGGAGTATTACAGTTTGTTTTTTGAAACTCGAAAATGGGCGTCGACACAGGGCGTGCCAGTAATACTATCCCTAGTGTGACGTCCACTGTACCCAAGATCCCTCACGCATCTAGGATCCTCAGATTGTTTTTTTTCCGCCATACTGGTCGGAAGCATTTTGCGGAGTCCCCTGGCCTTAGCCATACTTTTGCTAAAATATTGATTAATTTACATCCTTTCCCCATCCCAACGTCGAACTTCGATACTCGACGCCGGCTGGAGTAGAAATCGACCGTCGGCTGCTGCATGACGGATTTGGGCCTCGGAAGGCCTCTGGCCTCGGCACGGGCCTTGGAAGGCCTCTGGCCTCGGCCCTGCAAGTAGGGAGAGTGGGGGGTTGGACATACTCTACACTCTTGGTATATAGGTACACCTTATACATTTCCTACACTTAACAGCCCGCTGCCTCAAGGTGCGTATGGAGGGTACCCCTTTTCAATTCTGCCCCAAGTGCAATCGCAAATACCCTTGGGTCGACAGGCACGCCACGTGCAATCTCTGCTTGCCGAGTGACCGCCCCGAAGCGAACTGCAGAGCGTGTAGTAGGTTTAAACCTAAGACACTTAAGGACCGTTCGACGAAGCGTTGGGCCCACCACGCCAGGCAGGCGGCCATGGCAGCGGAGGGTGCCTTCAGCGATGGCAGCGACGCCATGCTTTCGGACAGCGAGGGCATTACGGCGTCGAAAGACAGCCGAGCGCAGGTCCCCGACCTCGGAAGGTCGTCCGACAGGGTGGCTATGGGGAAGACCCCCGGTGACACAGGCGCTTCACACACCACTCACACAAAACACACAAAGTCCAACCAAGACTCGACGACGTCGAGTTCTCAGAAAGAGGCACAAACAGAACGGTCCGAATCGGTGTCTTCTAGGCGTTCTCGATCGAGATCGCCGCATGACTCCAGGCAATCATCCACTCTTGCCAAGAGTGCCTCGCTCCCTAGGCTAACAGAAGTTCGATCGTCGGAGGACGAAGACGACTTCCACCCCCAGGCCGTGCTCCAGGAGTCGGAGCCCGCAGACAAGATCAGCACGGCCCCACATTCGAAGGACAGGGGCTCTAGGACTCTACCCCCAATCCTCGACGCCAGGAGTCGAAAACCTCCGGAGCCACAAAGGGACAGGGAAAACACTTTTCCACTCACGGGGAGGGCGGAAAACAGCAGAAGCAGCCTCTGCACTCTTCCACACCTGTGAAACACTCCTCTCCTCCTAAACAGACAGACAAGACCAGGTCTGCTGATATTTCTTAAACCAGCAAATCTACTCAAGATAAATCTCCTAGACTTTCTGAGAGAGTCATTCCCAGTTCCAAAAAATGGTCGAGTGATGACATAGATAGGGTCTTGTCAAGGATGTCTTCTTTGGCAGACTTTTACGATAAAAATCCAGACCATTTCCTTTCATATGATCCACAAGGGGCTACACCCTCAGGCTCTAATGATCCTATCCCCCCGAGTAAGAAGCCCCGGTTTGAGACACCGATGAGGTCTACAGACCCCTTCGAGGTACAACCATACTCACGGCCATACTCACTGTATCAAGGAGAGACTTCCTTTGGTGAGGACCAAGATTTTGGCATGGTAGAAGAGCAAACCGGGACGGGCTACTCTGGGGATGATGAGGACCAAGAAGAGGAAGAGGAAGACCTTGAAACCTACAGAGTAGATTCCCAGGTAGAGAAGGAAGCCCCGGTTACCGTCTGCCCTGTCGATAACCAACCCCTCCTGAACGAGGTTCTCGCAAGTGCAGCAGAACATTTCCATATTGACACCCACGGTGTCCAGGAAGAGAGGGACTTCGCCGAGGAGTTAGTGGGAGAAAGGAGGCCTGTTGGCCAGACCATCCCTATCCTTAAGTCTATTCAGCGAAGAATAGACCCGTCCCTGGTGGACCCGAACCTCACCAGAGCAGTCAATCCCAGAGTTGAAAAACTTTTCAGGGCAGCCCAGTCTGACCCTCTCTATATAAGAGGACATCTTAAGCCAGACTCCCTAGTTGTCACTAACACTCGTAAGAGGGCTGGAACACCCTTGTCATCGTCCGAAGCTCCTCCAGACAAGGAGAGCAAAAAACTATATGGTTTCGGCAGGAAAGTAGCCTCAACGTCCGCCTATCAGGCAAGGATTGCAAACTCCACCACCCTGTTGGCCAGCTACAACTGCCATCAGTGGGAAGAAGTCGCGGCACTCATAGCCTCTGCACCAGAACCCTTAAAGGGCCAGTTAGCACGAATTTCCGCAGAGGGTAGAGCCATGTCTGGTTGCATTTTAAAAGCAACTTTTGACGCCGCGGACAATGCAGGCAGATTGATAGCAGAAGGTACTGTTATCAAGAGTCATGCGTGGTTACGGCAGTCTGGTTTTAAGGCAGAAACCCAGGCATCATTGTTGGACAAACCGGTGGAAGCCGATCTGTTTGGTAAGGCGGTCGAGGACACGCTGAAGAATGCCAAGGACGAATACGAGACACTCAAGTCCCTTGGTCAGTTAACCAATAAACCCCCTAACCAGAGAGGGAATAGTAATTTTCGTCGCCCACGCGGCCAAAATTCCCAGAGAGGATCTAACTATTCCCAGGGGCAGGGTACACAATGGAACAACAACAGCCAACAGTCTACCCAGGGTTATGGCAGGGGTAATAGGAGAGGACGTGGTAAAGGCAGAGGCAGCCCCAGTAAAGGAGGCGGCACGCCTTCACCAAAGCAGTGATGCTCAGTTCAGGGTCCCTTCTCACACAACCCCAGTAGGGGGGCGCATTTCCAACTTCACCCAGGCTTGGGAAGGGATCACATCAGACAGATGGGTGCTGTCAACAGTATCCGCAGGGTACTGTATAGAACTACTGCAGTGTTCCCGGAACCATCCTCCACGACAAGGAGTACTCTTTAGAACATCAGAAGATTCTCCTCGAGGAGATCGCCAATCTGCTAGCAAAGGACGCGATAGAACTCGTCCCGGGACACCAGGTAAACAAGGGTATTTATTCAACTTACTTCCTTGTGCCAAAAAAAGATTTGACAATGCGCCCAGTATTGGATTTATGGCCTGCCAACAAGTATGTCAAGCCCCAAAAGTTTCGTATGACTATGCTGCAAGAGGTAATCCCCCTCCTAAAAAAGGGGGATTACATGGCAACCTTGGATATGAAAGATGCCTCTTTTCATATTTCCATGTTCCCAGCGCACAGAAGGTACTTGCGCTTCAAGGTGGACAGTCGGCACTACCAGTTCAAGGTACTGCCCTTCGGGATCGCTTCGGCACCAACGGTATTCACCAAGGTACTGGCGGTGGCGGCTGCACACCTACGCAGGGAGGCAATCCCGGTGTACCCTTATCTGGACGACTGGCTCATAACGGGGGAAATCCCAGTAATTTGCAGGACGAACATTCAAAGGACTATCGACCTCCTCCACAAATTAGGCTTCTCAATCAACGAGAAAAAGTCAAGCCTGGTGCCAAGCACCTCCAAACAGTTCCTAGGAGCAATCCTAGATACTCAAGAGGGGTTGACATTTCCTTCAGAGGAAAGAATTCGGAATATACTACTGCAATATCAGTCCGGTCACCAAATAACGGTACGCAAAGCAATGCGTTTGCTGGGCATGATGGTGTCATGTATTTACCTGGTCCCCCATGCGCGCCTGCGCATGCGTCCCATGCAGGAATGCTTGGCGAAACAGTGGTCTCAGGCAAGTGGTCAGTGGGACAATCTAGTGGTCGTTTCGCCAACACTAGTACAAAGCCTTCACTGGTGGACAAGAGAGAATCTTGCACAGGGAAAACCCTTTTACGATCCCGAAGTACAGGCAGTAGTCACTACCGATGCATGTGTGACGGGGTGGGGAGCTCACCATCTCCACCACACAGCTCAGGGTCTCTGGTCTCCCTCAGTCGCCAAGAACCACATCAACCTGCTAGAGCTTCTGGCAGTATTCAGAGCGCTTCAAGCGTTTGAGCCCCACCTACTAAAGCTGTCAGTGCAAATCCGGACGGACAGCACAACAGCCATGTTCTACCTGAACAAGCAAGGAGGGACTTGTTCGCCAAATCTGTCCAAGCTTTCCCAGAAAATCTGGATATGGGCACTCAGACGGAACATCTTCCTGTCATCACAACATGTTCCAGGGGAGCTCAATTCCCTAGCGGATGCTCTGAGCAGAGACTCCCTCCCAGAGGAACACGCATGGGTTCTACACAGAGAGGTCGTAGAAGATATCTTCTCTCAGTGGGGTTTCCCCACTATAGACTTATTCGCCACAAGCGAAAACAGACAATGCCCAGGATTTGCATCCAGGTTCCCCCAACCAGACTCCCAGGGGAACGCCCTGTGGATGAACTGGTCAGGGATGTTTGCGTACACTTTTCCACCAACTCCTCTCATCAGGAAGGTGGTCAACAAGATGAACAGCGAGTCGATGACGCTCGTCCTAGTTGCTCCCATGTAGGCAAGACAACCGTGGTTTCCACACCTACGCAGGATGGCGGTGTGCGAGCCCATCAAACTTCCAGCCTGGTACAACCTACTGTCCCAGCACCAAGGTCAAACAGTGCATCAGCAACCCAACTCAATGAACCTGGCAGCATGGCTCCTTAGGTCATAGAGTTTGGACATCTCAATTTACCACAGAGGTGTATGGACATCCTAAAGGAATCTAGGAAACCAAACACAAGGCACTGTTACTTTGACAAGTGGAAGAGATTCGTTATCTGGTGCCAGAGTAGACAAATCAACCCAGTTGATTGCACTCCTTCCAACGTTGTAACGTACATGCTCCACCTGCTGGACGCAGGTTTGGTTTTTAACTCTCTGAAAGTACACCTGGCAGCCCTCTCGGCTTACACCACATCCCATAACAAAGTATCGTGGTGGAAAGTACCAGTAGTTAAAGCCTTCATGGAAGGAGTAAAGAGACTTCACCCTCCTATTTCGAACCCACCGCCAGGATGGGACCTCAACGTGGTGCTAGCTAAGCTCATGAGCCCCCCTTTCGAACCCATGCATAAAAGTAGTCTCAAACACCTGACTTATAAAACGGCCTTCTTAGTAGCCATTACCTCTATAAGAAGGGTCAGTGAAATTCAGGCTCTGTCAGTGCAGGATCCTTTCTTTACTATCCACAAAGACAAACTGGTTTTACGCACACACCCTAGGTTCTCACCTAAATTTATATCTAAGTTCCATGTAAACCAGTCCATCGAGCTTCCGGCTTTCTTCCAGAACCCGCAAAGCTCAGCTGAGGTGAAACTACACACCCTTGATGTGCGTAGGGCGGTCCTCTACTATGTAAATAAAACCAGACCGCTAAGGAAAACAGATCAACTGTTTGTCTCCGTAGCTACAGGCAGAGAGGGGGATCGCGTCTCTAAAGGCGCTATCTCGAAGTGGATTATCAACTGTATACAGCTGTGTTACTCTCTTTCTGAAAAAACTCTGCCTTTTACGCCAAGAGCCCACTCTACTAGAGGCATTGGGGCCACTCTGGCTTTCATTGCAAATGTTCCCCTCGACACCATTTGCAAAGCAGCTACTTGGAGCTCTATTCACACTTTTACTCAGCATTACTGCATTGACACTCATTCCAAGATAGATACACAAGTGGGACAAGCGGTTCTAAGACACCTGTTTGCTCATGACCCTTCTCACATCCCACCTCCTTCTTCTGGTACTGCTCGCTAATCTATGCACAGCATGTGATCTAAGCAGATTCCACAAGCCTCAGAAGGGATACATTACTCACCGTACGTATTTCTGATGCTTGTATCTGCTTAGATTCACATGCGACCCACCCTTCCTCCCCTCCGAGAGAAGGCGCATGATTGCTTGTAGTCTTACCTTTCTGTCTATCTGCTTGGATTATCTGTACTCACGCTACTCCTCATGCTTCCTCATGTCAGAAAAAATACAATCTGAGGATCCTAGACGCGTGAGGGATCTTGGGTACAGTGGACGTCACACTAGGGATAGTATTACTGGCACGCCTGTGTCGACGCCCATTTTCGAGTTCGAAAAACAAACTGTAATACTCCGCAGCTTCCACTAGATGTCGGCCTATGCACAGCATGTGAATCTAAGCAGATACAAGCATCAGAAATACGATTACGGTGAGTAATATATCCCATATATATATATATATCTATATATATATCATTTGAGAAAACAAAAGGTGCATTGAGCCATGCTTTGAGGTTGCACTCGTTAGGATTCCAACAAAAATGCCCAGAATGAACGCTGTTAGCCAAGACAGATGTGAAGGACCAATTCCTGTTTATTTCAGCACACGATAAAAAGGAAACACAGTAATATGTGTTTTTAAACCTCATGGCACTTGTTCACATACCAAAAATAAATACACACATTTAAAATACATATACTAAGTTCAATACATCAACAATCATTTGACAAATAAGTACATTTCGAATGGATTGTGTCCTCTCATGTATTCCTTATTTTTGATACATTTACAATATCCAGCTTTGCTGCTTCAAAATTTGTTTTCATCAGGGGGCGCGTGCGTCAATGCCTGTTGACTCGATGTCCCTCGAGAGGAAAATCTTGAAGAATGGCTTCGTCTTTGGCGTCTTCCACTCCCAAGTCGTGTTTTAAGAAATGCTGTGACTGCGGTGCGAAGATGTCCGTTGCGGACCTCCATAGGTTCTGTCTATGATGTCTGGGGTTGACTCATCCATCATCTGAGTGTGAGGAATGCCTGTCATGACATCGAAAGCCCTGTCTGAGCATAGAGGGAAGCTTGCAGCAGGTAGGGCCCAAAAATCCCTTTGGACTCTGATAAAAAATAAATTATTCACACGAGTCGGGAATGGTTTCTCTTCGTCGCAACAGAAACAAACTATCACAATGACATAGTGGTTCACACCACTTGTCGTCGAAACATGGAGAGAAACGGCTCAAGATCGCCATCTTCTCGTCTGCTAGTTCCTCACCGGAACGGGTCGTTTGCCCCACTAAATCTGCCTCACCGGCCCAGTGGGAAGAGTTTAGATTAAAAATGTTAGATGTTCGAGAACGCGGTCTTGTCCCCCTCAACTACACCCAAAAGCCATGCTCTGGACGAAAGCACAAAAGCAGTGGGCAAGACTCCTCGAGAGCAGTCGAAGGATCTCTCGAGTCGAGGAAAAGTCCCCTCAAGGACTGAGTCCTCGACGTCATTGATGCCCAAAGACTCGACATCGACACTGTCTGGGTCAAAAGATGCGTCATCGACGCCTATAATTTAGGAGACGCCATCTACACTTTGAGTGTCGACCTCCTCGATGCCACATGTGTCGAAGCCATCGACGCAGCCTTCAGCAAGTTGATGTCGACATAGACAATCTCAACAATTTCGACTCCTTTAACCACTAATATGACCTCTACTACAGTGGAGAAGATATATGCTCCTTTGCCCAGGTCTGACTATTTGAAGTCCTGCTCCTCTATTTATGAGGATGCAGAGGAATCTTCTGATGAAGCCAGACCTTTTGGTTTACAGTATGGAACACCATCAGTGCCTGCGGCATTAATCTCAGAGGATTCAAGAATTAAAAACTTACAAGAATGCCAGTGGGTTAGACACCTCGCCATAGGTCGGATTCCGCAGGGCAGACCCTGGTGATCATGCAGAAGTGACACACAGGCACCAGATGTTAAGAGTTATGGAGTACATGGGGTTGGTCGAGATCAACTCCAGTCTAGGAGCAAAACGATTTAACTGACATTTTGGACAGGGGTCCACAAGCGGACCCAATTGTACCTTTCCATCAAGCCTTACAAAGGTGTGTGGCTACCAACTGGGAGGCACCTGAAGCTATTCCGGCTGTAAACCAGAAGTTAACTTCAAAATAGAGTTTAAAGCTCTGATCCATATTAATTGTCCAAACATCCAACACCAGAGAGTCTGGTGGTTCAAGCTGCCATCTCTACCAGTAGGCAGAATGCCTATCCTACAATCCCTCTGGCTAGGGATGACGAGCGTTACGACGCCCTGGCCAAAAACGTTTTTTCGGCTGGGAGTATGGCCTTGAATCGGCTAATGCTACATGCATGTTAGCAAGGTTTACTCACACTCTTTGGGAGTGCATTTCCATGGCGGCTGACCATATCCCCGAATCGAAAGGGAAGAGCTAGATGGGTTTTTAAACATTGCCAAGGATGGGAAAGATGCGATGTGCGAATCCCTCCAGACTGGTCTCGACTCTGCTGACAGTATCAGCAGAGCTATGGTGGCAAGTACAGTGGTGCGCTGGTTTGCCTGGTTGAGGAAGTCCGGATTAGCCCCAGAAGTACAATCGACTTCTCAACATGCCCTTTGACTGCACTCATTTATTCGGAAGCAAGGATGATGAGAGTTTGGAGAAGCTGCAAACTTCTAAGGCAGCAGCCAAATCCCTTGGGTCTGCAATCAGACAACCTCCAAACCGCCCCACGGGTACACCCTGGAGGGGTAGGTCCTTTTGTCACTACCCCACATTTGGAAGGGGCAGAGGACTGCCAGCTCAAAGAGGACAAAGAAGATTCCCCTGCGGTGGATGGGGAAGAAATACTAAGTCCGCAATAGCAGAGGCTGCCTTACCTTCAGCCACTGCGTCAGCCGGCCCGAAACCTCTCTGAGGACTTGATTCACAAGACTGTTGTGGGAGGCAGACTGTCGCAGCATCTGACAGAATGGCAGGCTACTACTTCAGATGCATGGGCATTGGAAACAGTTGCCCATGGTAACTGCCTACCTTTTCTGCAAAATCTTCAGTCATCCACCGGGGAACAGCTCTTTAAAAGTTCCAGATCCGCTCCTTATGCAGAAGAAACTAACCCTGCTAGAGAAAAGTGCTATAGAACCAGTACCTGTAGCAGAGAGGAACAAGGGTTGGTACTCCCCATATTTTCTAATCCCAAAAAAGGACGGAGGATTGAGACCCATCTTGGACTTAAGAGACTTGAACAAGTTCCTCATGGAGGACAAGTTCAAGATGGTAACTCTCAGATCCTTCAGGCCCTCCAGGTTCAGGATTGGATGGGATCATGGGACCTTCAGGATGCTTACTTTCATTTGCTTATCCATCACAAGTACAGACAGTCCCTGAGGTTCGCCGTTGGCAGTTCTCATTATCGGTTTCGAGTTCTGCCATTTGGGCTGACCTCTACCCGAGGGTGTCCACCAAACTGATGGCGGTTGTGGCAGCAAGTCTCAGGAGAGGAGGAATTCACGTTTACCCCTACCTAAACGATTGGCTGATCAGGGCCAGTTCCTCAGAATAGGCCCTGGAACATTTAAGCTATACCTGTCACTCCCTTCACAGACTGGGCTTCTGCCTCAACTTCAAGAAGTTCCATATGATACCATCACAAAAACTCCAATTCATTGGGGCAGTCCTGGATGCAACCCTGGGAAAAGCCTCGCCCCCAGTGGTGAGGGTTCGAGACATTCTGCAGAGGGTGACCAAATTCCAGAATGGCCAGCATCTACCGGCCTTCTGTTTTCTGAGTTTGCTCGGCCTCATGGCATCCTGCATTTTTCTGGTGCCAGAGGCTCGCCTAAGAATGAGATCTCTCCAATGGGCTCTCAGGACACAGTGGTCCCAATTCTCAGGAAAGATGTCAGACCTCCTTCAAATCCCGAGCAGAGTATTGCAGGACCTTCGGTGGTGGGCCTGACAGGAGAACATTTTGAAAGGCGAACCTTTTGGCAACCATGGCCTGAGAGAACAATAGTGATGGCAGCCACACTCACAGGGTGGGGAGCCCACATCAACGATCTGACAATCAGCAGTCACTGGTCCCCATCGGACTCCAAACTACATGTCAAATTTTTAGAGCTGAGGGCACTCAGTCCCAGTTTGGGATCTCAACTTAGTGTTGAAGTTTATGATGGGGGGCTCCTTTCGAGCCATTACACTCCTGTCCTTTGAGGCTACTAACCCTTAAAACCATCTTTTTAGTAGCGATTACATCTGCCCGAAGGGTGAGTGAGCTACAGACTTTATCGTGCAATCCTACTTACACTGTCTTTTATAAGGACACAGTGGTGCTGAAGGTAAAACCCACTTTTCTACCCAAAATTGTCTGAGTTTCATCTCACACAAAAGGTAACTTTACCATCTTTTTATCCTCCTCCACATCCTGGGAAGCAAGAGGAGGGACTTCACAGGCTTCACCCTAAACGTACACTGAGCTTTTACATATCTAGAATGACAAAGTTAAGACAGTATGACCAATTATTCTTGTGCTACTCAGGTCACAAATTGGGTATGGCTATTACCAAACAAACACTATCCAGATTGATTATTATGGTGGATTGTGTCCTCCAACGTATTCCTCATCTTAGATGTATTCCATCGAGCTTTGCTGCTCTTTGGAAATTTTTTCGGCAGAGGGCGCCGTGCGTCGATGTCGAGTCGATGGTCCCTCGCAGGTCTCCGTCGAGGGTGACGTCATCGGGTATATAAGTAGCATGCGTGGCGCCCGTTGGCCTCAGTTCCGTTTTTTCCGCAGTATACGTTGCTTCGGAGATTCGGCGTGCCTCGAGTTCTGTGAAGATAGTAAATAAAGAATGTCCTCGTCATCGACGCCGACCAGACCCCGAGATCGGGTTTCAAAAAGTGCAAGTCATGCGGTTCAAAAATGTCGATCACAGACCCGCACCGAGAGTGTTTGTGGTGCTTCGGAGAAGGACACGACATGGAGGCCTGTACGAAGTGTCAGGCGATGACTGGGAAGGCCTTGCGAGAAAGGAGGGGAAAACTACAGGTAGGTCGCAAATCCGACCGTAAAGCCTCTAGCGTCGAAAAAGGTGATCGAAAAAGGAAGGATAGAGAACCTTCCAGGACGCCGAGCGAAAAGGACTGCTCGTGTCGACCGCTCGAGGTCACCGACGCCGTCCGAGACCCAACGCACCTCGAAGGGCAAATCTTCGAAGAGTGCCTCAACGCCCTCGATGCAGGCTCCGTCGACGACCACTATTTTGTTGACGCCATCGACGCCTTTGTCGACGTCGACCCTGAAGCCCTCAGCGCCAAAGGCTCTAGCCAAGCCAGGCCAGCCAGAAAAAGGGAAAGACAGGGTTACAAGACCTGCAATACACTCGGAGCCCTGTAATACACCTCAGAGCCCTGTAATACACCTCAGAGCCCTGTAATACACCTCTTTTTTTCAAGTCCCTGACCCCAATTTTTGAGGAACAGGAAATATCTGATGAGGAGAATGTACCTTTTGGGCTAGGATATGGCACCCCAAATGTCCCAGAATGCCGGATTTCAGAAGAAAGCAGAATGAGGGACTTGGTGGAATCATTACACAATGCAAGTGGCATTGACACATCTCCTGAAAATGACTTTGGCAGACCAGAACCAGGAGAGCATGCCAGTCCATCATACCTTCAGTTAATGACAAAGGTAGTAGATTACTTAGAATGGGCTAGACCATCAGCCCAATTCATCCAGGATGATTTGACAGATATATTGGACCATGATCCCACCGAAGACCCAGTACTACCCTTTCATGTAGCCCTGCAAAATAGGGTGGCCAAGAATTGGGAAACTCTGGATTCTATTCCTCTGGTAAATAAATCCCTCACCTCAAAATACCGCCCTGCCAGTAGCGACCCTGGCTATCTGTCCAAATATCCCACTCCCGAGAGTCTGGTCATACAGGCAGCCACAGCTTCTAACAAACTTGCGTACCCTTCTATTTCTCCAGACAGGGACGATAAGCATGTGGATGGCTGGGCACAGAAGGTATTTTCAGCTGGGAGTATGGCTTTAAAATCTGCCAACTCCACATTTGCCTTGACAAAGTTTTCGTACACTCTGTGGGAGTGCATCGCAATGGCGGCGGAGCACATACCAGAAGGGGACGAAAGGGAAGGGTTCCTAGCCATCGTTAGAGATGGAAAGGACGCCATGCAGGAATCCCTTCAATCTGGATTGGACACTGCGGATAGTGTAAGCAGGTCCATGGGCACTAGCACGGTAATGCGCAGATTTGCGTGGTTACGGAAGTCGGGTTTCCCACCAGATGTACAGAACCGCCTTCTGAACATGCCCTTTGACGGGTCTCACCTTTTTGGCAGTAAGGCTGATGAGAGCCTTGAGAGGTTGCAGACCTCAAAACCAGCTGCCAAATCTTTAGGGGCTGCTATTACGCAACCTCAGCCTTTTCGTGCGCCAGGACAATCGTGGAGGGGACGATCCTATCGTTACTACTCCTCATATGGAAAGGCGAGAGGAATGGCCATTCAAAGGGGCCAGAGAAAGGCAAATCACGGTGGACGAGCAAAACGTGCAAAGCCAGCTCCAGCTGCAGCCTCTATGCCATCAGCGGCTGCAACAACCGCCACAAAACCACTTTGAGGACTTGCATCACAAAACACCTGTAGGAGGCAGGCTGTCACAGCATCTGCAAGAATGGCGCGAGCCATTACTTCAGATGTTTGGGCTCTAGAAATAATAGCCCAAGGTTACTGCCTTCCTTTTCTAACCAGACCCTCCAGGATTTTGCGGCATGAAATGGCAAATTTTGCAGCATGAAATGGCAAATTTTGCGGCACAAACCATTATTTATGGTGGCATTTTTGCAGCACAATTTTTATTGACTGAAGGGTGCAAGATTGGTACATTGCAGGAAAGAGGCTGTGTGCAAGGCTACAAGAGAGCCAGGGTTTCAATATATGTATCTTTTATATCAAATAGGAAAAGTCCTAGATGTCTCAGGCTTGGCAGAACAGTGTTTGTTTTGGCTATGTTTTTTGGTTCAATGTGCATGCCTATTTAATATTAACGTTATTAATCATCAGTTGTAATGCTGAAAATGTTCCCCTTCTATGTTCCCCAATCCCTCAAACACCCACACAATTCTCTCACCCAACACACCTCACACGTCTCACCAATTCCCCATCACAACTTGTATTTTTGAACCCCACGCTCAGTCATACACATACTCGCATGCTCTGTCACATTGCCCAGTCACTGTTTGCGCTCTCTAGTCCCTGCCAAACTCCAAATCATGCTCCCAACTGACACTGTCCACTCCCCAATTCCTCCTGCAGTATACAGTCCTTCATTCTTGCATGCTACTTCTGCATCTTTCACCCTTTCTCCCATTCTATCACATGCTTCACTCATCCTTTCTCCCAATCTGCAGCCCACTACTACCCCTGAGCCCACGTTCCTTCCACTTTCTGTACCTCCACTCTCTGATTTCTGGCCCACAGCCCCACTGGATCCGCTCTGCTCTCTTGCCCACTGCTTCCCCCTCTGACCCACTGCTCTCTCTCTGATCTCCCTTCGCTTTCTTGCCTACCATGCCACAGCTCACCCATCACTCCCCTCTCACTCCTTTCTCTCACATATTGTGACCATTTTTAAATTTATGAAGAAAACTCAGGCTTTTGTCCTCAAAGAATGGGGCATCTAAAAATAGAGCAGAATATGTGCTGTTTTTAGATAAGCCATTTTTGGAAATGAGCAGGCCACCTTAATCTCAAAGGTGACCTGCGCATTTCCACGGGGCAGAGCTGTAGCGCAAATGATGCGCTGGCCAGCCACCTTGAATACGTTTGTGTTAGAAACACTCTCCCGACAATGGTCTACAGGCTCCCAATGCATTTCACCGTGAGTGGCACTTAAGGGTCCTGCCACTGTAAAATGTAACCCAAAAAAACACATTTCCATCCCGTTTGGGGAACAGAGATGCAAGTGAGACAGCAGCTGTCACACTTAATGTTTTTTTTTTAAAGTATTGCATGAGTCAGCAGGGTCAGTAAAGACCCTGTAAAGCAGTGGCACCCCTTATGCACATATTTAAAGTGGGCGCATGGAGTGGCCTACAATTTCTACACATTTAAAAGCGCATCTTCCTTGTCAATTTGGGATGCGCTTTTAAATGCGCAGAAACGCCCCTTGATTTGCGCAAAGGGGTGAAAAAGGGCATCTGAATGGGCACATATAAGAAGCGTCCATTCAGATGTCCGTTGTAGATCGGACAGCTCTTTTTTTTTGCTCAAGTGATGAAATGTGTTTGCGCATTTCATTTCTTGAGCCCCAAAAATAAGAGTTGAGCCCCTTGGCCGGACTTTTTTGGGTGTTTTTGGAAAAACTGCTGTTTTTGCGCTTTTTTGCAAAAACTGCCGTTTTTCGCTGCATTTTGCGGGATCGCAAAATCGCTATAAGCTGGAGGGTCTGTCTAACGCAACCTCAAAGCAATCCACCAGGGAGACACCCTTTGAAGTTTTCAGACCCGCTCCTACAGCAGGAAGTTCTAACCCTGCTGGAGAAAGGTGCTATAGAACCAGTACCTGCAGCGGAGAAGAACAAGGGATGGTACTCCCCATATTTTTTGATCCCCAAAAAGGACTGAGACCCATCTTGGACTTAAGAAACTTGAACAAGTTCCTCAGGAAGGACAAGTTCAAGATGGTTACCCTTTCTCAGATCCTTAAGGCCCTTCAACTTCAGGACTGTTTGGTGTCATTGGACCTCCAGGATGCTTATTTTCATGTGCCGATTCATCTCAAGCACAGAAAATACCCGAGGTTCGTAGTTGGCGACTCACACTATCAGTTTCGAGTCCTGCTATTCGGATTGACCTCGGCCATGAGGGTCTTCACCAAGTTAATGGTAGTGGTGGTAGCGCACCTCAGGAGACGGGGGATTCATGTCTACCCCTACATGGACGATTGGTTGATCAGGGCACGTTCTGCTGAACAAGCACTGGATCATCTGACAGTCACCTGCCACTTCCTCCACAGACTGGGCTTCTCCCTAAATTTCAAGAAGTCTCAAATGACACCTTCCCAACAGCTCCAGTACATAGGAGCTGTATTAATACATCCTTGGGAAAGAGCTTGCCTCCCAAGTCGAGGGCTCAAGACATTCTTCAGATGGTTTCCAAATTCCAAAATGCCCAAAATCTCCAGGCCTACGACCACTTAAGGTTGCTCAGCCTCATGGCATCCTGCATCTTCCTGGTGCCAGAGGCACGTTTGAGGATGAGATCCCTTCAATGGGCTCTAAAGACTCAGTGGTCCCAGTTCTCCGGTCAAATGACGGATCTTCTCCAGATTCCGAACAAGGTTCGACAAGATCTTCTATGGTGGACTTGTACAGAGAACATCTTAAAAGGAGCACTTTTTTGGCAACCATGGCCAGAGTTTACAGTAGTGACGGACGCCTCACTCATGGGGTGGGGAGCTCATGCCAACGATCTGACAATCAGCGGTCGTTGGTCTCCATCGGGGTCCAAACTACACATCAACCTTTTAGAGCTGAGAGCAATCAGACTAGCGCTGAAAGCTTTCCTGCCATCTGTCAGGAGAAGAAATGTCCTGATAATGACGGACAACACAGTGGCCATGCATTATCTAAACAAAAGAGGTGGTGTAGGGTCACTACCTCTGTGCAGAGAGGCAATGCAGCTCTGGTATTGGGCAATTCAGGAAGGAATCTCTTTAACGGCAGTTCATCTAGCCGGGGAGGAGAATATGACGGCAGATGTTCTGAGCAGGCAGAGCACGGTGTCCCACGAATTCAAGAGTCATTCAAGAGATCTTTGGGGAACCCGTCTAGTAGACCTATTTGCGACCGGAATCAACTGGGAGTGCGAAAGGTATTGCTCAAGGGAATTTCCCCCGAGGGGAGCCCTGGGAGACGCGTGGAATTTCCCACTATTGTACGCGTTCCCTCCGATTCCCGTCATTCCTCAGGTCATCAGGAGACGGAGACGGTTCGGGAACCGCATGATCCTAATTTCCCCGGATTTGGCCAGGAGAAGGTGGTACTCGGACCTTCTAGACATGTCCATCTGTCCCCCAGTGCGTCTTCCTCAGAGAGAGGACCTTCTCTCACAAATGGAGGGTCAGGTTCTCCATCCAGAGGTCAAAACTCTCAACCTTCATGCTTGGTATCTGAAAGGCTGAGATACAAGGATTGGGACCTTCCAGATGACATCATGGAGGTGTTGCTTTCGGCAAGATGGCCAGCAACAAAATCTCTATACCGTTGCCATTGGAGGAAGTTTTGCAACTGGTGCAGAGAAAAGAATGTCGATCCTTTTCTATGTTCTATTCCGGAAGTACTGTCCTTCCTCTTGTCCCTAGCCCATAGAGGTCTAAATGTTGGTATCATTAAAGGTTATCTTGCAGTGCTTTCCATCTTCAAGTGCTCGTCGGAAGAATGCTCCTATTTCAAAATTCCTTTGGTAGTGCAATTCTTAAAGAGACTCACTAATGTGTTTCCTCCTTACCCATTCCAAGTGCCATTTTGGATCTCAATCTGGTTCTAAAATTCTTAATGTGTGCTCCTTTTGAGCCTTTGAAAACTTGTCCATTAAGATTACTGACATGGAAAACTGCTTTCCTAGTTGCTTTAACATCTGCAAGAAGAGTGAGCGAATTGCAGCACTGTCTTCTGGGCCACCCTATACCGTGTTCCATAAGGACAGAGTTGTGTTGAGGGTTAAACCCTAATTTTTACCTAAAGTAGTATCCGATTTTCATTTAAGTCAGAAAATAGTTTTACCCGCATTCTATCCTCCACCTCATCCTACTAAGGAGGAGGAAAGATTACACAGGTTGGATCCAAGAAGAGCTTTAAGCTTTTACATCTCTAGGCTTTCCAAGCTTAGAGTGGACAACCAACAGTTTATCGGCTATACCGGAAGGAAATTGGGTCAATCTGTGACAAAACAGACAATATCAGCTGGATTGTGCTTTGCATTTCAGAATGCTACAGATTAGCACCAAAAGACCCACCAGAAGGGTTAAGGGCTCATTCCACCAGAGGCATCGCCTCTTCGACAGCCCTTCAAAGAGGTGTTCCAATAAGGTCCATTTGTGAAGCAGCAACTTGGTCTTCACTGCACACCTTATCAAAATTCTATAGTCTTGATGCTTCCCAGTCTAAGGAGCTGAATTTTGGTGAAGCAGTACTATATTCAGCCATCTAAGGGCATTGAAAAATGTAACCCTTCCTCCAGAGAAATTATCCATACTGCTTTGGGAGTCTATCTAAGATGAGGAATACGTTGGAGGACACAATCCACTCGAAGAATAAGTTACTTACCAACTGGTAATGTTCTTTTGATTGGATGTTCCTCCAACGTATTCCTCATCGCCCTCCCAGCCTACCCCTCTGTAGAATTTTCCGGGTTATTGCCAACTCAACTCTCGCAAGGCTGTTATCTGTCTGCTGGTACAATCTACACAGTACAAAATCAAAGGTGAAAAAGGAAAAACAGAACGGAGGCCAACGGGCGCCACGCATGCTACTTATATACCCAATGACGTCACCCTCGACGGAGACCTTCGAGGGACCATCGACTCGACGACATCGACGCATGGCGCCCTCTGCCGAAATAATTTCCGAAGAGCAGCAAAGCTGGATGGAATACATCTAAGATGAGGAATACGTTGGAGGAACATCCAATCGAAAGAACGTTACCAGTTGGTAAGTAGCTTGTTCATTGGCAATATCAGAATGTTACAAACTGGTGGGAAAAGATCCTCCAGAAGGCCTATAGGCTCATTCAACCAAAGGGCATGGCAGCTTCCTCTTCTCTACAGAGGGTCATCTGTACACACCTTCACTAAACATTATTGTTTAGAATCTTCCTCAGGTCAGGTAACTGCATTTGGCAAAGCAGTGTTGCATTCAGTGCACAAACATCCATGAAATCTATTCAAATGTCATATACAATTCTGACTCCCTCCTCCAAATACAATAAACTGCTTTGGGAGTGTATCAAAGATAAGGAATATGTGGGAGGACACAATCCATTCGAAGAAAAAGTTACTTACCCCTGGTAACGTTCTTTCGACTGGATGTTCCTCCCACATATTCCTTATCGCCCTTTCCAACCTACCCATCAGTAGAATTTCCCTTGCGATTACAGTCTACACTCTATCAGAGTAACCGTCCGGTGCAAGATAAATCCTGCACTCATAAAATCGAAGCTAACGGGCGCCGCGCGTGCTATGTCGACATCGAGATGGAGGCCTCCGAGGCACATCGAGTCGACAGGCATCGACGCACAGCGCCCCCTGCGGAATTCCAAAGCAGCAAAGCAGGATATTGGAAATATATCAAAGATAAGGAATACGTGGGAGGAACATCCAGCCAAAAGAACGTTACCAGGGGTCAGTAACTTGCTCTTCTCAGACAATTGCATAAAAGAACAAGGAAGACAAAAAATTAAAACTAATATCGAATTAGAGACCCTACATAACATCTGAAAATCAATGGAAAGCAGCAGGTGCAGTCTAGTTGCTGGAGACTGCTTATTGGTTTCTGTAAGGAAGGCCTGGTATCAACACTAAGACAGACAAAAGTAACCACAGTTCAAGGGTGTTTATTGAACTTCAAAAAGGGTTTGAAAAATGCCTATCTAATCCTAAAGCCAAATATGGGAGCAAGCTACGACCATAAAATAATAATAATGCAGTCCTAGTGATGTCTTTTCAAAATAAAAGGGCCTATACTAATAAACCTAATGCCAATCCTTACCTCTAAATACAAATAGTGTGGGAAACAGTGTTACAAAAAAAAGAAGTGTTCACAAAAAGATATGTCAGGAGGTTCAGGCCGTTGCCTCCCTTCCCGCGTTTTCAGCACGGTACAAAGCAGTACACTCGAGCTTAGCACACTCTCTGGCCTCTCTAGCACAAGGATATAGTTCAATCATTAGCACCAGGGCCTTCTGTTCCAAAGTCTTGTTGCCTTTCAAAGTCTCTTCTTTCGGAGGGCCTGATGCGACAAACAAACAATACGTTATTTTCCTCTTAAGATTTCACAAGTACTCAATTTATTTTCTCAGGCGATTCACTATTCACCTCGGATACCCCTCAGCCGGGCTCAGATCCTCATAACACAATGCTTGTTGGATATTCATGGATCCAATTTCTCGGGTGATTCACAGTTCACTGCGGATACCCCACAGCTGGCTCGTATCCTTCTTTAACACAATGTTCAATTAGACTCCCTCTGCCGGGGTCGGACCAGTTTCAATGCAATTTGTTAACACAAACTTGCTTTAATCAAAAGCGTAGGATATTCATGCATCCAATTTCTCGGGTGATTCACGGTTCACCCCGGATCCCCCTCAGCCGGGCTCAGATCCCTTTTCAAACAATGTTCAGTTAGTCTCCCTCCGTCGGGCTCAGACCAATTTCATCTAGTCTGTCATCAATTTTCTTTACGCTTTTAATATCGAAGTCTTTCAATTGTGCACAGGATTTTGCTTGACCTGTTGCAGGACCACTTTGATTTACAATTCCTTGTCACTCTTTCGCTTTTGTCACCTTTTCAGTTGGATACTTTACAGAGACATTTGAATGAGCATGCCTGCAGTGCTAGACCGCTCTATTTAAGGTATCATATTTTGGCTTCAAAGTTCAATCACTCATCTGTTCAATTTTACTCACGTTGATTATCACATACGCTTCATACACTGTTCGCTTCAGCTTTAACTATACAGTGTTGCTTCTTGCAACCTTGACTTCAACACAGACCGGTCTGGTATCAGTCTCCCCAACTCACTGGCTCTGCTAACTTCACTGGTGCTGCTTTGTTGTAGGAGCCAAGAACAGTACCACAGCAGCTATTGATTCTCCCCGCCTCGACCATCGACGTGGGTAGCCCTGGGTACCTTCGACACACAATTCAGGATTCTTCAGTCTTGTTTCCTGGTTTTATGTTTCCTATTCTCGAAGGTTCATAAAAGCAACAGTTTCTCATCGAACGACCTGCCTGCCCCCCTCAGACTTGAGCTGGATCTTCTTAAGTTCCGGAAACTTTTCAAGACTTTCCTTTCCTCTCGTCCACCCTGCCCACTGCACTCATCCTCCCTTCCCCCTCCATCTCCCCTGGCATTTGCCATCCTAGGCCCCAAAGCAGTTGCCCACTTGGGCACCCCACTCCTGCACTTCTCCCTCTACCCCGCCCCCTGCACTTACCACCTTGCCCTGCACTATAGGATTGTCACAAGGCCAATATAACTGTTATTTGTTCTACTTACCTCCTTTGCCCCCCCCCCAAATCTTGTATGTGTGTGTGTGTGATATATATCTGGGGCCCACATAAAAGAGAAAGGAGTTGTAAAAGGGAGAACCTGAAACAACCCAGAGGGATCTGGGACACATGTGAAAGAGAGTCCAATATAAGTACAGGTAATCTGAAATCCCAGTCTACAGACACTTCAAGGAACACAATCATACGATAGTACAACTGAGATGTATTGTATTGGAACTGGTACACCCAGCACCAAGGAGAGGAGACAGGACTAAGAGATTGGCACAACAGGAAATGTACTGGATAGACACATTAGAATCGTTCTATCCTCTTGGCATGAACAAAGAGTTTCACTTTGGAGCTTTTTATAAATGCATTTCCACCCTCCTCTCTCCTGTGAAATATGTTGTACATGATGTCATTGTCAAAATAAGAGGTGTGATTTTCCAAATTTTGTTTATAAGGGTCTTGATCTCATGCAGGTACACCTATTGACAATGTAAGATGGCTGTTCAATACCATGAGCTATAATTTTTAGTTTTTTAATCTTTCTTTATTGGCATACTTGGCATATTACATTACATCACATTATGACATGACGTATAACGAGAGAGAGATTGACGGGCACAACTAGGGACAGGATACAGTACATGACGGAAGGGTACACTTCAGAAACATGGAAAGGTTATTGTAGCCAACAACAGTATAGGCTCAGTGCCAGCAGAATCTCTGTGTTAAACCTGTTATGAGTCTATGGGGGTATCTTACGGAGGCGATGTACGCAGAAGATATACTTTGAGGTGGCCCCAGATGTCTCTCGGGAGGGATTTGATGGGTTGAATACCTGCCAATTGTTCTTCCATATCATTAGCCCACACAACATCTCTCAGCCAGTGATCTTTAGTGGAGATTCTTGCACTTATCCATCGCAGTAAGATAAAACGCTTGGCACGAAGGAGACATAGATTTACAAATTTGCTCAATCAAACCAGAGTGGGTTCAAAAATACGAAGTAAACAGTGCATTGGTGAGGGGACAACATTCCTGTCTGTCATTTTCGACAACATACACATAACCCTCACGAAAAAGGGGCAGTCCCATAACATGTGAAAGTATTTGGTGTTAG
This sequence comes from Ambystoma mexicanum, assembly GCF_040938575.1. NCBI lineage: Eukaryota > Metazoa > Chordata > Amphibia > Caudata > Ambystomatidae > Ambystoma > Ambystoma mexicanum. The sequence continues at coordinate 813,501,652 of NC_090927.1, forward strand.
CACTATTACACCTGGGATATGCATCCGTTCCCTCCCTGGAGAACAACCGTAGCCCATCTGGCGTTTAATGTTAGCAGCGCAGCGCTTTCAATTTCATCAGCTGGAATCTTGAGTTGTACAACACTTTACGTGTCTGCACACATGTCCGCCCAGAGGTTATCATTGATGTCCACCCGTAGGTCCTCTGCCTATTTAGCATTAGCGAGCATTGAGCCGTGGCATTATCGAGCGCTTCTGGATAAAATGGTATAGAGAAGACACTAAGCCATGGTTTTCACTCGCAGTTAAGATGTACCCCAATATCGTATCGCTCTCCGGCTCCACCAGGAAACCATCCCATTGCTCTTAACATGCCCTGCGCAGGCCTGCATGCTGCAACACAGCAAGGTTTTGCATTGTATGCGCAAAGGTATGTTGGTGGTAGGGATAAAGTTACCCAAGAGTACACCGTACATGTGGAACCCATATTGCTCGGGGCAGGGAGTGTACACAGTTCCATTGGGGGAGATCCCTATGGTATAGGCCAGAAACACCTATCCCCTTCCATAGTTCACGCCAGGCAAATGCAGTTGTGCTAGCTGGGTCAAACTCGCAGCTATCTGTAAGGCAGGCAGGGAAGATTAATGACCTAAGATATCTGTCGCCAGCGGAGTGTGCTCCCCGTTTAACATGTGGGGGGGGGCCCTCCGAGAACCAAAAGGCTGTGAATTGGGCCTGTGCTGCTACCCATTATAGATAAGTTAGGAGCCGCAAATCCTCCCTTCTCAAATGGCTGCGATAATGTGACTCACTTAAGTCGCAATGCCCCGGAATGCCACACAAACCTACATATTTCTACCTCCAGGTCCTGGAAGAATGACCAGCCAGGCCACAGTGGGATATTAAGGGAAAGGTAGAGGAGTTTGGGGAGCATGGTCATCTTAATGAGCGCTATCTTGCCAGCAATGGTGATGGGTAGTCGGGCACAACTGTTAAGTTTAGTCACCAGCTGTGTCATAAACGCTGCATAATGGTGGTCATATATCGTGGCACTGTGTCATGCAGCTACAACCCTCAAGTAGCGAATGGTAAAGGGGTACCAAGTAAACCCCTGCATGTCATGAGGCTCACTCAGTGGTGACATCCGTAAGGGGGGGAAGAGTTCAGACTTGTCACAATGTACATTGAGGCTTGATACCTCCCCAAAGTCTAGGATATCTTTCATGATGGGCGCTGGGTAGATGTGGTGGTCTCTGTTGTATAATAGCACATCATCAGTATAGAGGGAGATCATTTCAGGCATTCCTGTCATTTGGATTTCCTGGTGTCTGTGTTTATGCTGCATCAGGTCCGCTAATGGTTCAATGGCAATAGCGAATATTAGGGCAATGGGGGACAGCCCTGGCGGGTGCCGCTAACTATTGTGAATTTTGGAGGCAACATGCCATTAGTGTTGACCCTAGCCGTCAGAGCCGTATATAAGAGGCACAGATATGAGAGAAACCCTGGACCGAACCCGCATTTCACTAATACTGCATATATTTTTATTTTTTTATTTATTGATTCGGCTGAAACATTCAACCTTTCAATATAAACAAATCTTAACAATTTTAAAAAACAGGCAATACAATTAACATTAGGCAATAAAATAAAGGATAAACTAAAAATACATATTGTAACTAAATTTCATTCACTTTATCCATGATTAGTTAAATCCCTTAGACAATTAAAGGTCTAAAAACAAAAAAAAGACAAAAAAAAAGTCTTCGATTCCACTCCTTGGAATATCCATTCTGTGATTCTTCAGTTAAAACATTTTGTAGTTCCAATTCATACAAAAAAATATTTGTTGCGTAACCTATTGATTTAGAATATGCATGGACTACATGTCTCCCTAGGTCTTTTGCATCTATGTACAGCACATGTTCAAACAGTGTCTTAAAATGTTTTGTTCTTATATTTTGCAGCTCTAAGCATTCAGTGATAAGGTGCTCCAGAGATTCCACTCCTGTATTTAAAAAACCGACAAGCATTTGACATTTGACTATCATGGAGCCTTTTAGTTGTAACTTCCCTAGTTTTCCACACGTTTAGTCTCAGGCGGAGGAGTCCTGAACGATGCAGAACACTAGGTGATTTCAACAGATATGCGTCGGGATTGCCAAATGATTTTAATGCAAAATTATTCTCTTTAAAAATGGTAGTTATTTCACAGTTCTCTAATCCAAATCCAGTCACTTCGCCACATCTTTACTTTAGCTTTCTCTGGATTTTCGAGAAGTAGCTCTTCTGTTATATCTGCCTCCTGCAGATACTCCTGCTCCTTTAACCTCCATTGCTCAATAAATTGATCATTTGATTCCTTGACATAAATTGCTAGTTGCACTACTAGCCCATTTTGATGTTTGACCGATACACACTTCCTATACAGCATGCATACCTTCCATTTGTATGTCATATACAGATATTAGCCCCAATTCATGCCTTATTAATGCTATTGGTGTGGATATTGGTAATTTCAACAGACCCCTCGAAACGGCACCTTCAATCTTGTTCCAAAAGATAGCTGATTTATATACTTTTGTTTCCGCCCCATATAACAAGATAGGTACGGCTTTTTGTTTAAAGTATGTTATTAATGGAGGGATAGAAAATGTGCAATATTTAACATTAATGATTCGAGCCTGAGATAGCAGATTATTGCATTGCAACTTTAGGCCATGTTCATATGGTAGATCTTTCGGATGATTATTAATGTTGGAACCTAGATAAATATAGCTTGATACAATTTCAATCTTTTGATTATTTAACATCCAAATATGGCACCGATTGCGCTGTTTGGGGTTATCAAATTGCAGTAACTGGGTTTAAAAAAAAATATTTAGTCATTTTATTAACGGTGACATATTTCTCCAGGGCCTGCAACATTTTGCGTAATCCCATTGGTGTCTTTGATTATAAGAGAAGGTCATCCGCATATAATAACCATTTGATTCCCTTATCTCCAATTTTCAGTGAGTAGGTTACTACATTTGCAAATTCTACACCCAGATCTAGTATAAAAAAATTAAAGAGGGCTGAAGCAAGTATACAACCCTGTTTCAGCCCCCTTGACGTTGGGATGGGTTCAGAGAGCAAACCAGTGCCATCTAGTCGTATTTGTTAAAACGGTGCTGTTTGGCAATGATGGCATTTATGGCAAGAAGGTTAATGCCTGTTTCCAAACCTTGCAAAAACCCTGTTTGCCAATGATCTCTGAAGTTCTCTTTATTTATCCAAGTAATAAAATTACAAAGAACTAAGCCGGCAAATATCTTTCCCGGACAGTCTAATCAGGCTATCGGCCTGTATGCTGCCGGGTCAAGTCTATTTCTCTTTTTGAAAAGCGGGATTTAATTGACTCATTTCTGAAACCTATGAGCATAAAAACCTCTACATACCTTCGAGATACAATGCAAACCATACAGGTGTTCGAAGGTATTGATTTTGATCCTAATAAACAACTGCTAGTGACTTTAGACATCTGCTCACTCTACACGAGCATCCCACAGACAGATGCTATAGAGTGTATGCTCACATTTCTGACAAAATTTCAACTACAAAACCGGGTCCCTGCTAACTACATTATAGATCTTCTCACTCTGGCTCTATCTAAGAACTATTTTGAGTTTGACAGCCAATTTTATTTTCAAACTAAGGGTACCGCGATGGGGGCTACTTTTGCCCCCAGTCTGGCTATTCTATATATGGCTGATTTTGAAGAGACCCATATCCTTTCGACCAACAATCCCTTCAGAAAAAATGGAAACGGTACATCAACGATATTCTGTGTATCTGGGAAGGCACAGAATCAGATCTAAAACTGTTCCACACCTGGCTCAATAAAATAAATCCCAATATCCAATTCATCATAATGTTGAGTAAATCAGTTATCAGCTTTCTAGATCTACAAATTGAACATACCAATGGGGTCCTTAAATGCTATCTCTTTAGGAAACCCAGTGACCGCAACACTTTGTTGCATTTCCTCAGTGACCACCCCAAACACATCAAGGAAAATTTACCTTATGGTCCATATCTCCGCATTGGAAGGAATTGTTCTGAAGTTAATGACTTCTATGAACATGCAGCGGACCTCCCCATCGCATCATTTCACAATCCAAAAAAAGAGCGAGGTTTTATAACAGAGACGCCCTTTTGGCTGAGAAAGAAAACATCACGGCTCGAGATTCAAGAATGACCTATGTCATTACACATGGTACTCATACTCCTGACATTCGCAAACTTATTTCTAAACACTGGGCTTTGACTAAACTTTGTCTACCCAATGAACCCCTACCCCGGTTTGCCTATAAGCGAGCGAAGAACCTGAGACCAATTGGTCCACTCAAGATTTGTCAAACCAGCCCCAAGACTAGGACTTTGGAACCTGCGTACAACACAGGGACATTTTCCGTGTGGCAATTGCTCTTCCTGTAAATTTACTCACAAAGTCAAAGACTTTAAGATCTCTGACCGAGTATGGACCCTCTGCAATTTAACGAACTACAAAACGAAACAGGCCATTTACATTATTGAATGTCCTTGTGGCCTGCGGTATGTAGGCCAAACACAAAGAGCGGTCCATGTGCGAATCTGTGAGCATAGATCTCGCATTAGATGTAAGAATCTTCCAGCACCCTTGATAGCTCACTACATGGAAGCACACCACTCACCTCACGAAATAACATGGTGGACTGTTGACACTGTCGCCAATTCCACCAACGTCACGAGCAGCTTGCTGCTAAAAGAAGCAAGGTGGATACATCGTCTAGACAGTTACTACAATGGCCTTAACGAGGAGTGTATATGGCCTATCTAATATACACTGCTCGACATCGATGGCCCCCACCTGTTCCCCTTGTATTTCTGAGCATTTTCTGATTCAATCATACAAAGCCCACGGGTTTCTCTTACAAACCAGAAGCCCATAGCAGGTGAGATCAACTTTGACTATTGTGATGTACTACAAGACCCAACGTCCTCTGCACCTTCCAAACAACTTCTGTATGCAGGTCCTGGAATGCCTCATGTTACCTGCATTCTCGTCGACAAGTCCACCATTTCATCAACTGCAGCTCCAGACTGCTGACACCAGGGTAATTTAATTCCCTCCTTTCCGTGTGTAGTTCATAATGTCTCATTGCACTCCAATATATGCTTTCACTCCTTCCCGATGCGTGCCTGGTTGCCCAGCAACCCGCGACTACTTGGACCGGCACTCCCGGGACCGGCATACTCCATTAGTGGATGTGTCTACGCCCTTTCATTTGCCTTTAGGGTACGACATGCCGATTTGCTCATTGTCAGCATTGTGCAGCGCGTTTGTGCCTCACATCGACCCCTGGATGGGATATTATTACATTCCCACCCGAGGGTCTATGATCTGACACGCGGATCGCTGCTTTTCATTTTCGCACACCCCCTAGCTATACTGCTCTTGGTATGGTCCGCTCTTGATCGAGCTAGGTTTCCTAGACGACGGCCATAGCTTCCTTCACTATGGTTACCGCGCCTCAACCATTTCACTTAGAGCTCCCTGCCGCGTGTGACAACCACCGCGCGGGGTGCTGACTGAACGAACAAGCCAGCCTCCGGCTCTTTCTCGAACAGCTTTCTAGATCTAAGACAGGTAATGTGATAACTTACCCGTGGCGAAACTGCATATATATTTCTTTGATCTCCTCAGTATGTAATGAAGCTAATCCAAGGATTCCTGCTTTTATGACTTTGAGCATTTATAATGCATTAATGTTAGAACAGGACATCCATTTTCCTTGAAGACAGATTTAGCCCTAAAAATATAGTACACACATTTTTCCTTGCTGATTCAGTTTGCATCTTTTAATATATATATTTTAATTGTTTTTGGCGATACGTACTGCTAAAACTACCCTTCCCTACCACCGCCCGCATTTTCAGTTCTCCGAATACTGGAGGACTCCATGTTCCAGCACGCAAGAACAATGAGCCGTTCGTCTGTTCCACTGGAAAGTGAGCTAATCCACTGATGCCGTGCGGCGGATACATCTAGACCCTATTCCCTGGTTCTACCAAGGTCTCCCTACTCAACACCCAGGTAGGCCTGCCTGCAAGGTCATCAATACATGTGCTCTTATCACGCTCCGAGCAGCCTTACCCAGCACTTATACCACACTGTCACTTCCCTCACTGGATGCGCCATCCCAGCCCCCGAGTGTCTTCCACCTATTTATACTAACCCGATTTCCCTCATGAGGAAGATTACAATCATTTTCCATATGGTGTCACTGTTATTTGCATTCACTAATACTAACATGGGTAGGAGCATTCACTTGACTCAATACTAGCCTTCCCTGGTCTGCATCCTATTTACCTTTGCCTTTAGATATCTGCTTTTTCAGAATGCCGAGGTGGACTCTTGAGCATGCCCCCGGTTGAAGTACCATATGTGACTTTGGACATACGCGTGTGTAGTCACACATTGTGCTTACTCCTGCCTCTGCAACAGGGTAAGTAATCTGTGGACTCGCCCCCCTTTTTCTAGCTCTCCAAACACTCCCCATGGAGGAGGTTTTAAAACAACAATGTGTTGGTGCACTCATTTACCCTATCTGATACATATTTGTATCCTTTTTCTCTTTTCTTTGCTTCCTTCTCCCACAGAGCCAGCAGCTTGTCTTTTTCGCCCTGAAGAAGGCTAAATATAGATGCCACCAACTATTGGCATAGCCGAAATGGGTTTTCCAGTGCACGACAACTTCAAGGGGGGAATGTATCTCCAAAATACCCTCCAAAGTAGCACTGGACATTCCTTCTTAAAAGATTTGGTATCTTTACACGTTGGCACTCAACAAATTTGAAGACTTGTTCAAATAGCTAACAGGTCCATAGTCCTGTAAATGACTAAAGCCCTGTATGTTTTACATATAACAATATCCTGATTCCTTTTTTGCCCAACAGGATTTGTTCAATTTACTCTCTAAACACAAGTCTGTTACTGTGTAGATGACTGTAATTATTACTTCAGTTTGACTATTTTTTCTACTACTTGTGATTTGTCTTGATCTAAGAATCTAATTATGTAAATATATATATCTTTTGTTTGCAATCTTTTGTTTGCACATCTTTTTTCTTCCAAGGTTTGCTTTTTTCCCCTTTTAGGTATTAGATGGAGATTTAAGTCACTAATGATCAATACATAATCAATATGCTTTTCCGATGATATTTTGGCGAGGACTTCCTCTACATGTTTGAAAAAACAGTCTGGTGTCAAATGAGACCTTCCCCAGTAGATTTTAACAATTATAGTGTATATGTCTTTTGATAATTTCACAGCTTGTATGAAAGGTGTAAATGAAGCATACATATTCACTATAAAACCTTTTGGTTTTTTTATTGCTACCATTAGTCCCGCCATCGGGCGCCCCCTTGATGGTGACAATGCAGGCACTAGGTCTATTTCATATCCATCCCATATTGGGGCCTCTACCAACCATGTTTCGTTGAACACCACTAAATCAAAACCATTTAGCTCACTACTCGTTGAGCTAATAAGGTGTGAGAACCCCCGGGTGTTCCAGCTTATGAGATGGATCTTTTCTACTATTGGGGATTGTTATGCCTGATGCTGGTGATTCCCCATGTCAATTTGCCTCGCACTATTTACTCTGTATATTTGCGGGCACCTCCTAATGGAATCAGGCTTGTCTCCACTCACTGTTTGATCATCATCTTTGTATAAGTTAAAGCCCATTAGATGTAATGTGTCTTTTTCATGCCAAGGAATACCTGCTAAAATAGCAGAACATACAGATATTCGTGACTTCAATAAGTCTTGGTTATCCAAAAACTCAATTCTATCAATATCTGATGTATTTATATTCGGCAACTGTGGAATCTCTTTGCAGATATTTAGAACACTGGACCGGTTTAAATAAAAGTGCTCAAAAGGATGCTCTCTGCATTCAAGTATAAAATAACGGAGGCCAGTTCCAGTTCGATTGTTATTTGGAGCTGCCTTTGTTTTATATGTGGATTCTTTGACCACAGCAGTGTTCTTTTTCCATTGTGCAGTAGGTCCTAAATTGGCAACATCTTGCAAATTTACTCTGGGGTTCATTGGCCAAGGCCTGGGGCTATGTAGACGTGGCTGGTACCCTGAGGTTAATGGTTGTTCTGTATTAGTTCTTAGTAAATCATGCTCTTGGCCATGTATTGTTCTACAGTTTAATTTATTTGCTCTCTCATTTGAGACAGTCACCTCAGACATAACTTTCCCCTGCTCGACAGGTAAGCTGGACGACGCAGGGATTTGCTGTAATAAACTTGTTGCTCTCTTGCACTAGAGTTGTTTCCGCAACCAGATCGTCCAGTGGTTTATAGGTCAAATCAATCGTGGATATTTCTTTGTCACTAATAGCTTGTTGTACTAGTATGTGTTTGGAGACCTTCCCCACCTCCTTTTTACCTTCTTTTTGTTTTGAAGAATTTATTATTTTCAAAAAGTGTCTCGTCTTTGCACTTGTTTTAATTACTCTTTGTACGTTAGCTAGCTTTTTAATGTCTTGATGCCCTAGCTAATGATCCTTCTTGATTTTTCCTGTATCCACTTTTGCTGGTATATCAAAACCATCTCCTTGTGACTTCATACTTTTAACATTTGGTACTTCCACTGCCGGACTATTAACCTCATTACATTTAGCAAATATGTTATGACACGCTACACTTGACTGTTTTTTTTCAGTAACTTTTGGATTCCTTTTCACTTGTGGGCTCTTTTGCAGTGCCATCTGTTTACGATCTTCTGTAGCCTTGTTCTCTATGACCTCTAAATTCTGAGTCCCAACGTTTATCAGGCTACAGTGTCTAAAGATTTCATACTGAGGCTCACTCCTCCTTATTCCCTCAGGAGTTAGGATTTCTGCCTTTTGATTAGAGATTTGTGTCAATAGGATTGTTTGGTAGTTAAAGGTTTTGATCCATTGCTTCATATAACTTGGCAAGGGATAACAAGGCTGTATTTGCTAGAGTAGGATTCACACTCAATTCTATAGTTGCATCATCATTTGGACCCTCTCTAGGCCATAACGATTGCTGCCCCTTGCACAGCCCATTCGGTCGTCTGCGGGATGGTGGAATAGTGCATATATAAACTGCCAGGAAACAGAGTCAAATGATTTTTGAATTTCATGTGCAGCTGCCACTGCTTAAGCCCCAGGGTCTATCTGTGCTAATATGTTGAAGAGGCGTCATACGTTTAGAGCGGTGGACCTACCAGGAATGAACACTGATTGGTCTTGATGAATGTGTGGCATAAACGGCATGAGTCAGGAGGCCATGATCTTTGCAAATATTTTGATATCTTTGTTGATTAACCCTGCTGATCCTCGCAATTCGCTATGTCTCGCCTGATGGTTTTAAGTACACTGAACTCGGTAGATATGGCAATGTGTGTATAAACCTTAAAGGCCTCCCAATGTGTACTGGTCAAGGGCACTGAGCCCACATTAGTTTCAAAATATAATTTTACGTGTTTGTCCATAGTGGGTGCAAATGCTAGGTCCCGTAGTGCCTGTGACTTAAACTGCCAGCTACTGCAGGGTTTGGAGAGTGACTTCAGCGCTAAGGTGATACAAATAGGTTAATGGTCAGAGTAAGTTCTGGGAAGCATGCAGGTCTCCTTAACCCCACCACCCCAAGTAGTGTGTCAGAGACTAGTGTGACGAACGCATGGTGGCAACAGTAAAGACAGACACAAGTGATCACAGTTCAAGGGTGTTTATTGAACAATAAATGCAGGGTGGAAAAACGCCTAACCCAAATCTAAGATGGGAGCAAGCGTCTACTATCAAATGAGTCATGTCAAAATAAAAGGGCATATTTTAAGAAAAACCAATTGCCAATCCTTATGCTAAATACAAAAGAAGTGTGGGATAGGGTTTCAATAAAGAAAGAAGTGTTTGAATGGATTGTGTCCTCCCACGTATTCCTTATCTTTGATATTCCAATATCCAGCTTGCTGCTTTGGAATTGTTTTTTTCATTAGAGGGTGCTGCGTGTCGATGCCGGTCGAGTCGATGTCCCTCGGAGGCATTGTCTCGATGACGACGTCATCATGGGTATAAGTACTCGCACACAAAGTCTGTTGCTCATTTCAGTTTTTCCGTGCTTCATGAGCTTTGGGAACGTAACTCGCGGTTCTGCGAAGAAATCGAAGATCTTCGAGTTTTTCGGCTAAAATTCTTCAATCCTTCGTTCGAGATGCTTCATCGGCTCCATCTACACCCCAATCTGGCTTTAGAAAATGCAGAGATTGTGTGGCAAAGATGTTCTTGACAGACCCACAGAGGGTCTGTCTGTGGTGCCTCGGGGCAGAGCATCCATGTTAAGAGTGTTTATCGATGACGTCGAAAGCCTTGAGAGAGAGTAGAGGGAAGTTGGAGAGAGGTAAAACCCCTAAATCCATTACCCCTAGTAAACATACCTCAGACGAGTCGAGACCTTCGTCTCCTCGACGTAAAAAACACTCTCGTTCATGATCTCTGAGCGGATAACACCATTCATCTGCTTTGAGGCACAGTAAAAAAAAAAGCATCATAGATCGCCTTCCACCTCATCCTCCAGTTCACTGGAGAGAGTTGCATATCCCACTAAGCACAGTTCCCCGGCTCAGTGGGAGGATTTCCGTAAGAAAATGCTAAAGGTGTTTGAGAACGTGGCCTTGCCCCCCTCAAAGACACCTAGAGGCGATACCCCAGGAGAAATACCTGGTAAACATAAGAGCCGTGAGTCTTCCACCTCGGCAAAACAATTTCCTCAAGCACGTGAAAAATCCTTGAGTCGAGATAAAGACTCTGTGGCGTACAAAACATCGCCACTATCGACTCACATGTCGAAGCTGAAGACTGCCTCATCGACGCCTTTGGCGATTCCGTCGAAGGAGAGGTCATCGACGCCTATGACGTCAACCCCCTCGATGTCAGTCGGGTCAATACCCTCGACAACTTCCTCGAAGACGATGTCAAAGTCAATTCTGTCGACGACCTCAAGACCAATATCGAATACATCCAGTCCAATGACGTCCACGTCGACTAGTATTTCACCACCTGTAATGACTACTATTGCCCCTATTTTATTGGAAAGGAGCTACATACCTCTGTCCCGCTCAGATTATTTTAATACCTTATCCTCAATTTATGAGGAGGAACAGGATTCTGATGCAGAAAGACCCTTTGGTCTGGAGTGTATGAGGCCTTCCATACCTGAAGGATTGGTCTCAGAAGAGGCCAGATTGAAGGACCTGCAAGAGTCCTTATAGGAAGCAAGCAGGATTGATACTTCTCCAGAGATTGATTTCAATAAACCTGAACCTCAGGATCATACAGACAGTAATTACAGGACACTTATGTACAGGGTGATGGAATATATGGGTTGGTCTAGGCCCACACCTATATACGAGCAAGATGACCTCACTGACATACTTGATAAGGGACCACAAGAAGATCCTATAGACTCCTTTCACAAGGCCTTACATAAGAAGGTGTCTACAAACTGGGAAACGCCACAGGTGAACCCTGTAGTCAGCAAAAGACTGATAGCAAAATATAGGGCATCATCTGCAGATCCCCTATACTTGTCAAAACACCCTACCCCAGAAAGCTTAGTTGTTCAAGCTGCAACTTCGTCAGGTAAACAGACAGCATACCCTACAATTCCGCAGGATCGTGATAATAAAAAGTTTGATGCCATGGCCAAGAAAGTTTTCTCGGCATGTATCATGGTCCTGAAGTCTGCTAATGCAACATGCACGCTGGCAAGATTTAGCCACACCCTTGAGAGTGCTTCAATGGCAGCTGATCGTCTCCCTGAAGGGGAGGAGAGAGACGGTTTCTTGAATATTATCAAGGACGGAAAGGACGCTATGTGTGAGTCCCTCCAGACCGTTCTCGACTCTGTTGACAGCATCAGCAGAGCCATTGCGGCTAGTGCGACAATCTGCAGATTTTCTTGGTTGCGGAAGTCTGGATTTGCTCTTGACGTACAGTCCAGACTTCTGAATATGCCCTTTGACATTTGGTAAGAAAGCTGATGACAGTTTGGAGAAGTTTCAAACTTCCAAGGCGGCGGTCAAATCCCTTTGAGCTGCGATAAAACAAACTCTGAACCACCCCACAGTTGCACCCTGGAGGGGCTGGTCCTTTCGCTATTATTCTGCATTCGGAAAAGGCCGAGGACAGCCAGCTCAAAGAGGCCAGAGACTATTTACCCGTGGTGGATGGGGTAGAGGTACTAAAGCCGCAGCAGCAGGTGCTACCTTACCCTCAGCCTCTGCGTCACCTCCTCAAAACATCTATGACGTCTCTTGTATCACAAGACTGCAGTAGGAGGCAGGTTAACCCAACATCTGGCAGAATGGTAGGCTATTACTTCAGGTGCTTGGGCATTGGAGACAATTGCCCAGGATTACTGCCAGCCTTTTCTATGCACACCTCAGTCATCCACCGGGGAACAACTCTCAAGTTTCAAGACCCGCTCCTTATGCATGAGATTCTAGACCTGCTAGAGAAAGGTGCCATAGAACCAGTACCTGTAGCAGAGAGGAAAAAGGGTTGGTACTCCCCCTTATTTTCTAATTCTGAAGAAGGACGGAGGAATGAGACCCATCTTTGACTTACGAGAATTAAACAAATTCCTCAGGAAGGTCAAGTTCAAGATGGTTACCCTTTCTCAAATCCTTCAGGCCCTCAAGCTTCAGGATTGGTTGGTATCTCTGGACCTTCAGGATGCTTATTTTTTTGTGCCAGTCGATCAAAAGCACAGAGTACCTGCGGTTCACCATTAGCAACTCTCACTATCAGTTTCAGGTTCTGCCATTTGGGCTAACCTCCACCTGAGGGTTTTCACCAAGCTAATGGCGGTTGTGGCAGCAAGTCTCAGGAGAGGGGGGATTCACGCCTACCCCTACCTGGACGATTGGTTGATCAGGGCCAGTTCCCCGGAACAAGCCCTGGAACATCTAAACCATAGCTGCCACTCCCTCCACAGGCTGGGCTTCTCTCTCAACTTCAAGAAGTCCCACATACCATCACAAAGACACCAATTTATTGGAGCAGTCCTGGATGCATCCCTGGGGAAAGCCTCGCCACCAGAGGTGAGGGCTCGAGACATTCTACAGATGGTGACAAAATTCCAGAATGCCCAACATCTCCCAGCCTTTGACTTTCTGAGGTTGCTCGGCATGATGGCATCCTGCATTTTTCTGGTGCCAAAGGCTCGCCTGAGAATGAGATCTCTTTAATGGGCTCTCAGGACCCAGTGGTCACAGTTCTCAGGAAGGATGTCAGATCTCCTACAAATCCCAAACAGTCTCGCTGGACCTTCAGTGGTGGACCTGCCGGGAAAACATCTTGAAAGGAGAACCTTTTTGGTAACCATGGCCGGAGATAACCGTAGTGACGGACGCCTCACTCACGGGGTGGGGAGCCCCCACCAATGACTTGACCATCAGTGGTCGAAGGTCTCCATCGGAGTCCAAACTTCATATCAACCTTTTAGAGCTAAGGGCAATCAGACTAGCGCTGAAGGCCTTTTTGCCCTCTGTACGAGGAAAGAATGTCCTGTTAATGACAGACAACACAGTGGCCATCTACTACCTCAACAAAAGAGGAGGCGTAGGATCACTACCACTGTGCAGAGAGGCAATGCAGCTCTGGTTCTGGGCAATAAAAGAAGGAATCTCTGTCGGCAGTTCACCTAGCCAAAGAGAAGAACACGGCGGCGGACGTTCTGAGCGGGCAGAGCAGTCTCCCACGAGTGGGAACTAGCTCAGGAAGTCCTTCAAGGGGTCTTCGCCCTTTGGGGAACCCCTCAAGTGGGCCTGTTCGCGACCAGTGTAAACAGGAAGTGCGAACTATTCTGCTCAAGGGAATTTCCCCCGAGAGGAGCTCTAGGGGACGCGTTTGTGGTGGACTGGGAATTTCCACTCCTGCGGGTTTCCCCCGGTCATTCCCCATGTAATAAGGCGGTTGAGGAGGTTCAGAAAAGGATTGGGCCAGGAGAACGTGGTACCCGGAACTTCTAGACATGTTAATCTGTCCTCCGATTCGTCTTCCACAAAGAGGATTCTCTCTCTCTTTCTCTTTCTCTCTCTTTCTCTTTTTCTTTCTTTCTCTCTCTCTTCCTCCCTTTTTCTTTCTTTTTCTTTCTCTTTTTCTCTTTCTCTCTGTCTCTCTCTCTGTCTCTCTCTCTCTCTCTTCTCCCCCACCCCACATATCCGGACTCTTGGCATTCACGCATTGTTTCTGAAAGGCTGAGATACAAAGATTGGGACCTCCCGGATGACATAATGAAGGTGTTGCTTTTGGCCAGAAGGCCAGCAACCAAATCCTTATACCGCTGCCGTTGGAACAAGTTCAGCAGTTGGTGTAGGGATAAGAATGTTAACCCTTTCTCATGTAATACACCAATGGTGTTATCTTTCCTTTTGCACTTAGCAAATCTAGGTCTTTAGGTCGGCACAATTAAGGGTTACCTAGCAGCGCTGTCCATCTTCAAGCTCACAGCTAAGGAATCCTCATATTTTAAAATGCCCTTAGTAATTCAGTTTTTGAAGGGGTTGACCAATGCCTACCCCCAACTCCTTTTCAAGTTCCCCTGTGGGACCTAAATTTAGTCTTAACATTTCTAATGGGTACTCCTTTTGAACCCCTTCATTCACGCCCATTGAGATTTCTTACCCTCAAAACTGTCTTTTTGGTGGCAATAACTTCTGCCCGAAGGGTGAGTGAGTTGCAAGCCTTATCTTGCAAACCTTCACACACTGTCTTTCATAAGGATAAAGTTGTTCTTCAAGTGAAGCCTAATTTCCTCCCAAAGGTTGTTTTGGAATTTCATATCGCCCAAAAATAAATCTTGCCTTCCTTCTACCCTGCTCCTCATATGGGGAAAGAGGAAGAAAGGTTGCACAGACTTGACCCAAAGCGTGCTTTCGAGTTTCTATATTAGCAGACTAGCAAGACTAAGACAGTCTAACCAATTGTTTGTAGGATACACAGTTCATAAGCTGGGCCTAGCCATCACCAAGCAAACCATTTCTAGATGGATCATTCTAACTATTGTAGAATGTTACAAATTTGCAGGTAAAGACCCTCCAGCACATCCGAGGGCTCATTCAAACAGGGGTATCGCAGCTTTGTCAGCTCTTTGTTCAGCTGCCACATGGTCGTCTGCACACACCTTTAGAAGGTTCTATAGCTTGGATTCCTCCACTAGCCAAGAAACCTAATTCGGGAAAGCAGTATTGCATTCTGTGCATAATTAAAGAATAACATTTTTACTCCCTCCTCCTATATAAATTACTGCTTTGTGAGTCTATCAAAGAAAAAGAATACGTGGGAGGACACAATCCATTCGAAGAACAAGTTACTTATGCATGGTAACGTTCTTTGGACTGGATGTTCCTCCCACATACCCTAGTTCCGTTCACCCGATAGTGTGGTGTTAATGAGTCACCCCTGGGTCTTCCTCTAGACCCCTTTCAATTCTTTTTAGCTTTTCTTAGTCAGTCTCTCCTTTGCTGGCCCCCCCTCTTCTGGGTGCTGACCCTTCTCTGATTGATATATTGTTCTGCTTATATTTGACAGTTCGTTTCCTGCTTTCACTTAGGGTGAGGATTCTTCAGTCGTGGGTCCCCCTCTTCTGGGCGTGGACCCCTTTCTGCTTTCACAACTCTATATGTCTTTTTAAACAGTTCCGGTGGACAGCCGTTGGCTGGGTTCACTCTGTCAACACACAGTTTCTTGGAACTTTAAACTTTCCCCCTCCTCGTCGGCATCCCTCGTCTGGGTTCACTCTTTCTAACTTCACATTCACAAATGGTTACAGGATTCACTTCTCTTAGTTTCTCATGTGCCAGGACTCACTTCCCTTCTTTCACAGATTGTAGATCAAAGTCTTTCGATTGTACTGGGATTTTGCTTGCCCTCCTGTATGACCATTTTGACCTACTTTGGTGGCTCTCCTACGGCCTTCTGGGATCTGTAGTTTTGCTCGGATCACCCAGAGTCTCTTGTGTTAGCACACACGTGGTGCCAGTTTCCCCTCAGCAGCTGATCTCCCCTTAACACTTTTCACAGTTTATTGAACTTCGTTCAAACTTGCCACTTTGCGATTCTCATTCAGCACATTCCGGTTCTTATCGGCTCTCCCCTTGACTCACTGGCTGTGATTAACCGCTTGGCTTTCGGCTTCACTGGAGTCGAGGCCGGTACCACGGTTGTGGGAGCTTCCCTTGCTCCGGCTTATCGTCATAGGCTTGCCCCGTGTACCGTTGACATCTGCTGCAAGACACTTGAGCTATTGTTCCCAGCCTTATGCACTCTTCCACGAAGGGTCAGCGGGCCTGGAATGAAAAGGGCAAGGCTGCTTCTCTCCTCGCAACTCTCTCGATTCCCACCGCCTTTCTCCTTCTCGTGAGTTGCCGCGCCTGGTTAGTCATCTCGTCGTGATGTCTCCCGTGTTCGTCCTGTGCTCTCTTGCTCCACCTATCCGGGTGGGGAAGGGAAAGGGGTGTCAGTTGTGTGTGATTCTGATCAATTGCCCGACTTTGCCTGACCCTTGTATTGGAACATGTCAGGTAAATGGGTCTGTTAGTGCGTTCTCCAGTGTGTCTTGCAAAAGTGTTTGTGTCGGAAGGGGGTGGGGGGGTAGTGGTTTTGAATGCCCTACGTGGTAGAATGTGAAAAGGTGTCAGAAGAAGGCAGATACCACGTCCCACCTGTCGGTGTCCCACTCCCACTTCCCGAGGACCGCACACCCAGGTGATCCTACCTCACTGGTCTACCCCCAGGAACTGGATCCAATAGTGATAGCCGTGTCCTGGCCACCTGGATGACAGATCCACGGGGACCAGCCAGGGAGACACCTTCAGGTTTCTCGCACTAGTAAAATATCGATGCAGAGGAAGAAGTCATGAATAAAGAGTAGGAGCGGTCGCAGGCATGTAGTGCCCTCCAAGCTTCCACCAGTTCCAGGGTAGCCATTCCCCCCTTAATAATACAAGATGCTTTCAATAGGGGTCTGTGGGTGTGGTAGATCGATCTGGTTGCAAGTCAAGAATAGTGTTGAAGTCACCCCCCCCCCCCGACAGTACTGGGATCAACATGTGTACAGGGCTAGGTTTTCTATGATATCCGCATATCATTGGGGATCATCAATTTTAGGACCATAGACATTTAGCAACAGCAGATATCTGCCTGTCAGGGATCCATACATCAAAATGTACCTGCCAAGGCGGTCGATACCTGCTTCTTTATGTTGTAATGGGAGAGTTTTGTGTATAAGTATCATCACACCCCTAGACTGCATGGAGTATGTAGTGTAGAATCGATTTTCTACCCTAGTTATCTTGCAGATACAGGATTTTGGCATTATGTCTCTCTATATAAAGGAGTAGTTTCCGCCTTTTCATTTGCTTTGCAAGGTACGTACATTCCAGCAAAGGCATGTTACTTCTCCCATCAGGACAGCCACGGTATCATACCGCCACCCCTTATGCCTGACCCCTGCCACATATTTGCCCCAAGGCCACCTACAGTGCCCATTGTCCTCCCATTGTGTCAGAATGATTCCTAAGTGCAGTTTTATGAACTCCAATTCCCCCTCAAGCGCCTGCCCACATCCCTGTTAAAACTGCGGTGATGATATCCCACCCAAAACATTCTGTGAGGGGTCAGAAATGCGAGACAGACACAAAGGTAAAGTTTTCTAAAAAAATGTGCCATTTTATTAGATTAAAAAGGGGTGCGGTAAACGCTTATCTTTCCGTAACCTAATGAAGATGGCCCTGCCTATCAAACTAAACAAAAATGACCTAGTGTCCAAAAGGTCTCTGACCCTCACACTAGTACACACAACATATACAAGCAATGTTTGGCTGTTTTCAGTTCAACAAAACAATATACCAATTCAAACTCAAAGGTTTTAGAAAGTACTTCTTGTGACCAGGGTTGAACTTGCTTCCCCTGGATCAATTCAGGAGTACCGTGGACACAGTTCAGATTTAATAAAGTTCTGTGAAATAACAAAGTTCTGTTCAAAGTAGCACTAAAAGCCTTTTCCGTTCACTGCATCCTCCCACTTGGCAAAGTAAATGTCTTTCACAAATGCTTGGTCACAAATCAAAACAACTGTTATTTTCCACAGTTTCCTGATTGGCAAAGTAAATATCTCTCCCTCAAAACACAAATTCATAAACCAAGACAATTGCTCGCTTCAAAAATGCCAATTAATTATTAGCACATCATACTTATTCTTCAAAGTAAACACTTTTGTCAGGATAGCACAGCAATTACTTTAGGTAATGCAACAGTTCATCAAAAAGGTGATAAAATTTAGTTCTCCCCAACAAACCTTTTCACCACAAACACATGGCTTTAAATCATCGTATTCTTTCCCAGTATACTCGCCTGCCAGGTGGGAAAAATCAGAGGGTGTTTCACAACCTAGTCCCCGGGGATCCCGTACTCGGGTGGCCAGGGAAAGGCCATTGCTGTTGGATCCCGACCCGGGGGTGGACAAGCGAGGGAGGATCACCTGGGTAGGGGGTCCTCAGGGAGTAGGGTTGAAGAACCTAATGGTGAGACATGGTATCCCCCTTTTTCCACAACCATTTCACCTCTATCCCTGCTTATTTTATGGGAAACTACAACTCCCATAATTCCTCCCCACTTGGTCATGACAAAAGGACTGCACCAAGGAAGAGGAGGAATGAGGTTAGGATTACCTCCCCTGACTTGCATTGGCCTTGTCCCTGTAATGAGGCCAGGGAGAATCAGGCACGTAGCTCTAACACATAGCTCTAACAATGCATACCTGCCACTTATTAACACTCCCTGTGAAGATAAAAGGTGGTGCGCACAGACACACTTTGGGCAAGGCTGGGTACGAGAAGGAATAGCTTTTCTGAGGCTGATGCAAACCAGGCTGTGGAAGGTCAAAGGCCAACGGGCTAACCGACAGTTGAGTGGATCAAGAGAAAGCAGG
Source organism: Ambystoma mexicanum (assembly GCF_040938575.1). Lineage (NCBI taxonomy): Eukaryota > Metazoa > Chordata > Amphibia > Caudata > Ambystomatidae > Ambystoma > Ambystoma mexicanum. The sequence goes on from NC_090927.1 coordinate 813,520,693, forward strand.
CCAGAGTTCCATGCTTTCGGGAGTCTGTGAGCGTTCGAAAAGTAAAGCCGAGCGAGCAGAGGAAAGAAACCTGTAAACTGTCAGAAAGCAGCCCACAGCTCTCCCGTGTGAACTGCAGAGTTGGGGAGTAGCAGAAGAGGCGTTGGTAACGGCCTTAAGCTGCAGAAAAGAGATGAAAGAAATTAATTTAACATAGCCAGTGAGTTACTGAGGGAAACAAAAGTCTGGTTGATGTTAAAGGGAAAGTGACTGTTATTTGAAAGTTGAAGGTTGCACGTGTGCCGATAAAACACGGATGATGAGAACAATTGTTGTAAGACAAGGATACAAAGTAGCAGAGTGGTCCTGCGAGATGAAGTCATAACATTCAAAAGTCTCTGTGAAATGTTACGAATTTTAAAAGGTTACAAGCGGAGAACAAAGGAAACGGTTATAAGGAAAGAAAGTTGAATAAGAGGAAATTAACATTTGTGAACTGTGAAATGTAAAATATAAGAACTTTGTCAGTAAAGGAGAATAAGAACTACAAATAAGAACAAGTCCGAAGAGGTAATTGGTCGAGTATGAACGTTGAAAAAGAGTGAAAGAGAATAAGAACAATTACCAAGAGGTATTCATATTCTACGTGAACTTTTGAAAAGGCCAACAGGGCAGACTAACGAGAGTAAGAATCATAAACATCAAGAAGTATTGTTGCCACAAGAAGTTTTGATTGTAAATTGAAAGATTGTTGAAAGGGAAGTCGAAGTGGTCATGCAGAGGTCTTCGTAAATTCCTTGCAGTCTCGAAAGTCTACGGCAGTGAAAAGATATACGAGCTAAACGTGGGGAAGGAAACACCCACGAAGGAGAGACAGGCTCGAGCACGGCAGTGAGAAACTGTGTGATAAAGTGAAACAAGACATGTTTGGGGTGGCAGAGGGAAGCCTGTGCAGAACTGTGAGATATTTAGAATATATGATCTGAGTATTGATGGCAAGGCGGGCGAAGCCTAAAGAAGTGGTTGAACTACCAGAAGTTAAGAGCCTAAGATTGAACTGCTGAATTGTACCAGTAAGCCAAAGTGTGCAAGACTGACAGAACTGTGCCATTCAACCATCCTTTGTTTTTTTGAGTGACTCTCTAAACCCTGTGGGATTGAACCTGGGGAAGGGAGATGGTGCTGAAGCCATTCTGACATTTCCTTTTGAGACACTATTTTCATTTTTTGTATTCCCTAAACACATTAGTTATTCTAAGAAGTAGTGCAAGGTTAGGTTTTCTTAGTATAGGCCTTTTTATTTTGACCATACTGACTTGGACGTATTTGTTACTGTTTAATGGTCGAGATTACTCCCATTTTAGAGTTAGGGACAGTTAGGAATTCGACCATCCCAATCAAAGGTATAAATAAAGGTTTTCAAAATTTGTATCCATTGTGACTGTGTCTATTGCGCAATACCATGTCTTCCTCGCACAGGACTAACTTCTATTGGTCCTTTTCCTGGTTTACTTGCCTGCCAGCATGAAAACTCCTACAACTACAATTATGTTCAATGCTAATGCGTCTTCCAAGATTCTCCACACGAGTATCCTAGGTGAGGAGGTTTGACCAATAACTGCTTTTCTTTATAGTTTCTTAACGCTTGACAAAGTGGGTTACAGATCTCACCAGATTGGTATCCTATAAAAGGGAAGTTGCACCCTTGTTGTCTCTGGATTACTCTTCCATTGCCTTTTGGCTGTTGGCAATGCAGGTGACAGGTTTCTCCTCATTGACGTCTCATATAAGGAGAGTGGTGCTCCTGCAGCCTTTGTATTACTCTTATGTGGCCTCTTGACTGCTGGCAATGCGGGTAACAAATATCCCCTAATTGGTGTCCCATATAAGAGGAATTATGTTCTGGCTCCCTTTTTTCACTTGTTCGGTATTCAAAATCATTAGTTCCAATTAAATGTCTTAGTCGCAGCGCGCCATGGTCACCTGGCGTCTCAGGTCAATTCACTGGTCTTCCCTTGCATCTCCTATTCACTTGCTGGTACTGCAGTGGAGTTCCTTGGGTCTGTCTGCACAGCTGCAAGCCCTGGTATGGCTGATGCAGGGAGCGCAGTCCTTCAGTGGAGCTCTGACAGCTCCTTGAGGTCTCTGGTTTTGCCTCCGTACCATAGTGGTTCACGGCATGTTGGGAGCTTGTCTCCCACACAGGTGTAGCCTTCTCCTTAGCTGCTTCCAGCTGCGCTTTCTCTGCACTGCCACCCTTTCTCTTCCATGTTGTCCTCAGCTTCTGCTTCCACAGCGTATCCCACATTCAGTCCTGCTGCCACCTCTGCTACTCCATCAGTGTCTCCTTCTCTCAGCTGCAAATCATTATGGAGTGAGGCAAGAGTGGTGTACTATGTTGCTGTGCTGGCAAAATTACGGGATTACTGCAGTCTTTCTACAGTGAATGCAGCTTGGTGGAGGAGCCCACTTCAAAGTACTTCAAAACCCTCAGCCCCTCGCAGAGCGAGCGCGGAGTGAGGCAGGAGTGTTGTACTGTGTTCTACTGTGGTCTCTGGAGTTTGGAGGAGAAAGGAGTGTTCCAATTAGTCGCCGGAAGGAAGAGGTGAGCTGTGATTTGTGACTCATGCAGCCCCAAGACTGCAATGATTATTGCATGCGAGTGTGGTATACGATCATACTACCTTTCCCCAGGAACTTAATCAGATAAACCTCCCATGAATCTGGGCGTACATTACCTAAACTGAGCCTCTGCCAGGCAAAGGCAGAGCACCTGCAAATAACTGCAATCTGAGGGGGAAAAAAAACAGCAAAAAAGTACAGGCCGCCAGCAACACACGGGCGAGAGCGAAGGAAAACAAAAATACACAAATAACTAGCTCCCCAGGTAAAGCACGGGGCGGGGACAGGGAGGGGGGACCATTGCTGGGTACTTTCTGAAGGCCCCCAATAAGCTCCACTTAAATAAGTTTCTTTTTTATTTGTTTCTTATTTAATAGACCTTAAATGTGTGCTCTTGATGAAGGGAATAAATCGTCCCAAAACTCATTGAGCTGAGAAATTTGGATTCCATCAAATTCACCTTATGAAGACTATTTTTACATAACTGTTGGATTATATGGACTCTTGTCAAGTGACCATGTGCTAATCTTGTTTGAATTCTTAATTTTCTACATGAACATTTGATTCGTAACACTATTCAAAACCTAAATATATGTAAGCATTGATATATATATCATAATGTAAAAGTGCATAGTGTGAAAGAATGAAAGGTGAATCCAAATCTTAGTACATAAATGCATTGTTAAAACATAAAAATAAATATGGAAGAAATATCAGCACAAGATGGACAAAAACAGAAAGAAGAAAAAAGAAAGACATGACGTTACATTCTTTAAAGCAGCACAATGCGTATTATAAAGTGAACAGACAGCAACCTTGTCTGATAAGCTAAACAGTGAACAGACATCAGCTATCTCAGAAATGATGAAAAAATTGAAAGAACGGAATGGATAGAGTCCGAAATCTATAAAGAGCTGCCTACACATAAAGAACAACTTATCCCTGTCCTGTGAATAAAGTGAAGCTACCCAAATGTGGTGAACCAGAAGAACAATTTGAGGTCATTCTCATTTTTATTTTTTTAAAGGGTCAAAATGTCTAACTTGCTGCACCAAATATGGTGTCAGAAGTGGGATGTTGATGACCCAGCACAGAGTCAGACCCTCGTCCGTAGCAATTGGCCAGTCCTATTGACCAGCTCCCACCTATAGGACATTTAGGGATAAAACCATCACTAGGGATGTCTCCAAGATGAACCATGATGGAACAATCTGAGCAAACCGCCCCCCATATAAAACTTACAAAACCCCCCTTCGATTCCGAGGAGGAAGACCTCGACTCCCCTAGTTCCGAAATGTTTTTAGACCAAGAAATCTTTAGCGAGCATGTCTCTATGACATCACTCGAGGATCTCCTGAAACGGCGGATTCAAAATCCGACCAGAGCTGAACAGCTCCTCCAGGAAAGTCTGAACTGACTAGAGGCAGGACCAAGCTTCTGAGTCCTCCCTAATGGGGTCTTAGAACGGTACCATGAGGGAGAAGACGTAAGTGCTTTTTTTACCAACTTTGTAAGGCTCGCTTGTCAGTTCAGTGGGACGAGGCCATAAAGGTTTGCTATCTGGCCCCTCTACTGAGGGGAAGCCTCCAGGTCTCATTCCGAAATATCAACCCCCTTGGAATTACCCCCTTCTCTGAAATAAAATGAGCTCTAATGGAAAGTGTGGGACAAACTGAGGCCTTCTTTCCGCTGAAATTTAGGAATATCCAACTGCTTCCTAACGAATGCCCCATAGAATTGGACAGCCGAATTCAAAACACCCCAAGCCAGTGGTTAGTGAAGAAAAGTTTTACCTGAGGTATTTGAAGCTGTGGCCTTGGAACAATGTATCCAAGCTCTACCTCCTTCCCTACAAAAAGTCATGCTCCAGCACCCTCCTCAACCCTCATTTGCAATGGCCATACAAATAGCTCAACCCCACTCAGAGGCATAAAAATACCTTTGAGCTAATAAGGAACAGAACATCAAAGGGATTCTAAACCCCCTTGTAAAACCTCAGTATTGGAGACCCCTACAAAACCTGAGAAACCTGTCACTAGCCATTCATAACTGGGGATGAGATGATTTGAAAAACTCCCACTTCCCCTATAGTGAAACCCAGAGTAACACCAGGAGAGGAAATTGGAAAGGCAAAGTTTTTTGGTCCGACTGCATATACCTGCTTCTCCTATAGAGAAAAGGGACACTTCACCTGCCTCTGTCCCCAAAATCAGACAGAGGAACCCATGGAAATAAGATGGGTAGGAGCAGAAGAACAGCAGTAGGAAGAGGAGGAAGACGAAGGTGAAAGTCCTGAAATATTGGAGGGTTGTTACTGCAACCCTCGACACTCCAACAGTAAAGAAATTGTCTGGGTTAACAACATCAAAGCTGAAGTCCTAATTGATTCTTAGAGCAAGTAGAGTGCCATCCGGTCCAACCTCATAAGTCCTGAAGATCTAAAATGGGGAGGGGAAGTAAGGATTACTTATGTCCACAGGAATGTAGAGACCTACCCAAGGATTCCCCCCACCTATAGGTTAGAGGCTGCTCACCAAAATAAAGACGGCAGTAGTCCCTGGTCTATAGTATCCGGTCTACCGGAGGAAGTAATCCTAGGAACCAACTTCCCCACCTTCCCAGATCTCTAAGACCATCCTCCAAGAGGAACATCTCCCAAATAGTCTCCCCTATTCTCTTGGCAAACTTTTTTAGGGAGGAACCATCTGTGTGGGCCTGGGAAACTAACCACCAACAAGAAATGGTAGACCACGAGAGGAAGAACCCTTGGTGAATCAAGGAAACGAAGATCGAGACAATGTGGTCCTTTCAAGTTGGTTCCCACTTCCAAATCAAGGGGAAGCCTCTCATTTAATGGCTGGGGTATGTGACGAATCTGGACAATTTGTCCCTTCTCCCCAGAGTGGAGCTACCCCTTTGAGGCTAGGGAGATAAGCCCACTAGGCAAGATCCTCCCTATGGTCTGGGCAAGTGGAACCTCACTGGGAGTGACTCCCCTTTTGGGGACAAGGACTTCCATTCCAGAGTGGAACTCCCAGTCCAAACCACCTTGTCTGCATATGTGGATGTGGAAAAGTCTTTAATATCTCCTGCAATTACTATATTCCAGAAGGATCCTTCCTTACATGTGTTGGCTGCAGGCAATGCTGAACACAGCTTGACCATCATGGTCAGTGAAGGTCACCTTTCTGTTTATTCCTATGACGTGTATAAGAAAGGAAACTTCTATGGGGGAAAAGGGAACCGCTACGCAGAGACGAGCCTCTGCATCATTGATGTCCTGGAGGGGCAGAGCCATCCTGGGCCATGGAGCCAGTGGCAACGAGGAGGCCGAGCAAGTCACAAGCCGAACACCTGAGGGTTGGCGTTCCACCGGACCGAGGAACCGCGGTCGGAGAAGGAGCAGAGATGAGAAGACCTGTGTCTAATCTGGTGGCGTGACCACATACGACTTGTGGTGGGCAGGTAGGCCTGTAACTGATGCAGAGACCAAAAGGAATGAGGGAGCCTGACTTTGGATCGGAACTAGAGAGACCAGTAGCCACAGGGAAAGGCAACGAGATTACAGGAGCCTGAGAAACCCTGCGCAGACCCTACAGTTACAAGGTACGAAAATTGTGATCAACAGCTGTCAAAGCTATCAAGGTTACGGGAGCATGAGAAACCAGACTGTTTCAAATAACCTATGAAAGGGGTATCGCCAAAAACACAATTTGAGTAACAGCTGAGAAAGATATCAAGGCAGGGATGTAATTTGGGGGTTGCTAGGGGTCGCAGTTGCAACCAATGCTGTCTCCCTTGCGCCCCCTGGCTTGGCCTTAGCGATCAATATAGGTGGCTTCCTGGGCTGTGCCGCTGCAGCAGGCGGCACTGGGTCTCGTGCTTTCAAGAGTTCTGTAATTTTTCAGTGGTTGCTTAGCAACCACAAAAGGTTACAGAGCTCTTGAAAGCGGGGCGTGGTGCAAACATGTTCCCATGAGGGGCCAGGCTGGGCCAGCAGCTCAGGGCTATGCCGCCTGCCTCACTCACTCTGCTCAGCTGTTAGGGCCCAGCATTCCCAGGCTGTCCTCACACTGAGGCACGGGGACACAGCGCCTGGGATTATGATGGCTGTGGACACGAGGACTATACAACGTCCCCGAGCTGCACAACTGCAGGATCTCTGCAGCAGTGCCATTTCCCCGTCCCGCTTAATCGCTTCATGTCTCGCTTGTATTGCCTTGCTGCGACCTGTGGTGTTGAAGTGTGGGAGGTATTGCAATATTCCGCTCTCTTTGTGTTCATGGGGAGTGTGTGTAAAGCATTGCATGACCCTTCATATCCTGCAATAAGAGCAAAGGGGGGGGGGGGCAGACAGACTGGTGCGATGGGGAGTGGTAGACTGGAGCACTCCTTAGAAAATCCATTGCTACAGTCACTGGTTCCCACAACGGGTGGCTCACCAAACTAACCTTTTTGTGTGGTGTTTCACCTGGCTGTGCGCCGATGGTAGGGCTTATGCATGTCTGCACTATTTCCACAATTTTGTGCGGTACAGTAACTGATTCTAGAAAACATATGCTCCCATTGTGTGACTTGGGTCTTGGTCGCGATAGACGGCAGACAGTGCCGACCATGCAATGCATTCTGCATTGTCTGGGAATCATACGAGAGCTACCAAGAGTGGGGGTGGTCAGGGATTTGGGAAGGTTGGAAGTCGAGGCAGAGCATGGCCCGGAATACGAATGAGCATGCCATGGACATACGTTACTACCATGGAGCATCTGCGGCTCTATACCCGGCTGGGGGACAATTGTTTTCTTTGATACCTGCTATGTACCCCTGGGTTTACCTGGGGCACCCATTTACCCACATATACAACGTGAATCTCTGCGGTCGGTGTAATCTGCTAGTAGGGTGCACACTGCCTTTGTGCATGTGTGCATGTTTCAATCAACTGCAGGCATGCATTCTGGGGGCACGGCGCCAGTTCGGTGTGCAGTGCGACTTATTTTCTTGTTGCTTCCCATGCTCATTTTACAGACACTGTCCTGCTTCCCCTGTCTGCTGCACGTCGGTGCTCAGGTCTGATGACAGCCCCTAAGACTCAGTCGCTAGATGACAATAACATTTCTTGCTTGCTGGATGCAGGGTTCTCCTAGTGGGGTATGTGAGGGGTCAGTAATGTGAGACTCACAACTGTGTTTAGCTTTCTCAAGGTTCAACATTTTATTTTAAACAAAATTAGAAAATAATCCTTAACTAAATCTACTCTACCAGGGGATTCCCTACCTAGTATAGGATCTAAGGGAAAACCTCCTAGCATACACAAAATTAACCCTCGCACTAAAAACAGCAACATTCAAAGTAACATGAAAACAACATCAATACAAGGTTTACCAAACAACCAGTGTCTTGGAGGACTTCTACATCTTCTGGGCAGATCTTGCTTCCCCAGGAATGTCCCAAAGTCAATTTATTCCAAGGAAAAGAAAGTCTTGAGCAAAGGTTTGAAAAGTTCCAACGAAACAAAGGTTCACACAAATAAAAATCCACTGGTAAAAGTTCCTTCTTCACTTCATAAAAAGATTCCCTCTCCAAGTTCCACAAAGAAATCAACAGCACCAATGGGATTCCTGGATCACCCACTTCCAGGAAAGAAGAGGTAAAGTCGAAGACAAAAGTACCACTTATGTTTAACAACAACTCCTCTGCTTGCAACTTCCGCAGCATTCTTTACAGACAGTTTGTCAGGATGCTTCGGTTTAGGGTTTGCTCTCTCCCCAACAACTCCCTTCTACTAGTGACACTGTGCAAGCAGTCTTCCTATGCCCCACAGTTGACTTCTGCTTCAACTACTTTCAACTACTACAGTTCTGACAAAAGTATTGGCGACCACAGTTCTACTGCTGCTACTGCAACTTATAATGCTAGGCAACTTCAACAAGACTTCTTCGACCTCTACAGGTTGGCATGGCACTCTTCTCTCATGTATGGCAAGAAAGGGCAGCCTCTTTGCCTTTCTTTTCTGTCTTGCAGCTACCACAAAATCTGTCTTTAGCTTCCAGACTATTTTTCCTCAACTTGAAGTACCCAACTCCCTTCCCCAGCTTTATATTCACCTTTTCCTCCAGTAGTTACCCCAAAGATGTATTGTCACTCTTTCAGCCTTTGATAACCTACTCAACCTTATGATAGAGGATTCTGGGGTAACAACCGCTGAGCGACTCAGAATAACAGTGTTCATTTCTTAAATTAGCTATATTCAGTTAACAAGGTTTGATCTACTGGCCTGGATATTACTTGTTCTTTGTTCTGCTTCAGCAACTTCTACAACTTCTACATTAGTGTTCCGTATATTATAAGAAGCAAGCTTCTTAAAGGAAACAATTAGGCTCACACGATTTTGTTTGGATCTTGAACTGCCACTTAAAAAGATGAGCATTCCCTCCTTTTGGTCAGTGTTAAGCTTCCATGGTAATAGGGAGGGTGCGTGTCTGCAGCACAGTCGGCATCCACAAAGCCCTGCAGTGTGATATTGTTTACTGTGTGCATGGTTCGAGTATGCACACCTTTTCTCTAGCTTTGTACTTGGGAGTCAGAACTCATGCAGCCTCTCAAGCGGCATCCGTAAAACCCATCATTCAATAAACTCCTGTATATAAGGATGGCTCGCTGCACCCGTATCTGGCCGGGGCTTGTCTGTAACCCTGCATACATTGCGCACAGTGAGCGCGTCTGTGTACACGGTGCAATGAAGGCAGCCCAGTGCCCATGTTTGGCTGATGCTTGTCTGTAACCGAAACTCTCAGCATGGAATTTTTACTGTGTGCATAATCCACATATATCACCCTTTTCTGGAGCCTTGTACTCAGCATGCTAAAGTCATGCAGCATAGCCTACGATCATCCATCAGGCTCAGTATTCAATGAGCCTGCATGTGTCTGGTCCATATGAGTAGCCCAGCATACGTTTGCCACCTTGTGCCCAGAGTAATTCAGTCAGCACTGCGTCCGTTTTGTACGCTGACCTCTCTGCAATGCAGTCACTATCTACAGTTCTCAGTATGCGATGTGCTTTTAGACTGTGCCCTTGCCCTATGCACTCCGCTCCTCGCTACCCTTGGACCCTCCCGCAGCTCAGTCTTTATTTCTTTATAGCTGTACAGAAATGGACACGGAAACAAGAAGAGTATCCTCTTTCCAAACAAATTGTCCCCTGGCACAGATTTCTCTGGGTTTTTATAAGGGTTTACAGAATGAGAATCATACATAAAAGAGTAGGATACATTTAGTAAGTTACAACTAAATCAATACACTTTTTTCGGCCTTGGGAGACATGGATTAACAACTCTGCGTTATGCTTGAATAATTCTTCTCTACCCTCTGGGAAGGCATCATGAAAAGGACACAGACAACAGATTCCAGATTCAAAACAATCGGTGGTATTAACTTAAATGTTAGGATGGAAAAAGGCCTAACTTGCCCCATGCTAAAGTGAGATTTCCTAACTTAAATAAAACTAAGGAAAGTCAAAGAGTTCAACTTTAGAAATCTGTCTGTATCCAAACCCTATACTTTCCCTCACAACTATAACTATACAATGTGTAGGGATGTGAGCACCCCAAAAAAAAACACTGTTTAACACAAAGGCCTTAGCTTCTTCCAGCTTGCAGCTTTCTTTCAGCCCTTTTCACCAAGTATAAAACAGTTCCAAAAAGCAAAGGCTGAAAATTCCCTTTCTTAGAGTTAGGATGCAATAGTTCTATTGGGGTCTTGGGGTTTCCTTTCCCCAAGTAAGGACTCAGGGTGTCGTTCCCCAAGTTCTAACTAACACAGTTCAAACAACCTTCAGATGAAATGTTCCTAGTTAGTGTCAGGTCCATCTTCGGAATTCCTGCAGGAGTGATGATAGCCCACCAGACCCCCTAAGCCTGCCGACCCAACAATCTTTGATTAATGACTATCAAGCTGGAAAACCCAAGGGGAAAGGGGAAGTGGAGTATACAACAAACGCAGGTTTCTTCAAATCCCTGGACTTCAGAATCTGACCTCCTCACGACTAGCTTGTTCAGAAGACAACCTAAAAGATAATTACAAACATATTACAATTAATCTGCGACTTCTCTAATTCTTTGTGTTATTTACTTTTCCCAAGCCTCCTTTGCATACCTGCTGCCTATGCTTTTTAGCTGATAGGCCCTTTAAATGTTGAAGATTTGTTATGTTTGCTTCTACTAAATCTTCCTCATATATCTCCTCTGTAGTTTACTTGCTCTGGTCTCTAAAGTCTTTAACTGGAAGTTGTTAATTGATAAGGTCTTTGAATAGTTGTCCTTGTGCTGTGTACATTTCTCTGCACTTAAGTAAAACTGCTCCAATAACAGTCTCTCAGAAAACATTTACTATGAAGGCAACGTCTTTCTTCAAGAAAAAAATAGTCTTATCTTTTTTAAATAACATTTCGCCAAACACTCAATGTGAAGCTCTGCGCTTCCCTGCGAGCGTTCGTTCATCAAAGAGTCAATAAATTACTTTTCAACTGCTGATTCGACTTCAAATAGCCTTCGCGTCGCGGCCGCCTTCTCTAGAAGGCATAAATGTTCACTGGAAACTGACTTTAAATGACACAGACAGTTTTTGAGATGAAAACGTTGTACTGCGCATGCACGTGCCTCAAAGCCGCTGGGCCTTTACTCTCAAAGGCCCAACAGGAAATCTCCTTGCGCAAACAACGACAAATCCAAAAAACTATGCGGCTTGTAAATATAGTTAGTAACGCATGCAATGTTATTTACTCTAATACCTTAATAACAAACTATGCAACGCTGTTTATCCGCTCGCTTATATTAGTAAAAATGTGTGACAACATGCTGCAACCTGCATTAACTCCTTGCCAGCTGGTGTTTTACCTCATACAAAAACTTTATTTACATTAAGTATTAAACTTGCAGTTCATTTAATTTTATTAAAACATTACTAAATATATTTTCTGTAAACTGCACACAGAGATTAAAAGGTTCACTTAGCTTCCTTTTTCTGTAGTTGTGGTTTTTTACTTTTGTTCCTCAAAGTGATCTTCAGTGGATTCTTAAATCTTCTCAGGAACACAATCTATAGATCTTTTCAGCCCTTCTGATGCAAAATGCTTTGCTTGACTGGAATTATAACTCAAATGCTGGAGCTGCTAAAACTGTGACCTGCTCAGATAGTAACTTGAATGAAAGGCAGTTTAGAATTCTAAAAGAATTCCAAACTACCTCACACCCAGCAACAGCCAATCTATGCTGCTGCAGAGAGCCTCCATCTTGGCCTGGGGAAACAAAGGTTTCCTGAAGGATACATTAAGGAATTCCACTGCCACTGTAACCCATGCTATTTTTACAAATCACTAAACTTCCCCTAAAGTGACTGTCTAAATCTTAGACCGTCCACCTCTCCAGACGGAGTGTCTCAACCATGAGTAGTATGGGACCCTGACAGTACCCCCTCCATAAAGCCCTGCCCCAAGATCTATCCTCCAGCTCATAACCCTTCCAAAGCGCCAAATACTGTAGTTGCCCACGAACAACTGAAGAATCTAATATGGCTTGCACCTCATTCATTTATTTTCATCATCAGAAAACACTGGACCAGGAACTCCCTGAACCCTTGTGTCCTTTCTACAGATCTTTAACAAATGTACATGAAATGTAGGATGAACCTTTAATCCAGGGGCAATTTCAGTTTAACTGTAACTGGCGAGTAAACATGTTCTACTTCAAATGGTTCAGTGTAACAGCGACTAAACTTGTTCTTCCCTTTCAAGGCTAGATTTTTGGTAGACAACCATACCTGATCCCACCTTATGATATTCGGGAGCCTTTCTACTTTTTCTATCAGCAAACTTCTTGTGACTTAACTTACTCCTCTTTAAGCCCTGCAGTGCTCGCTGCAGATTCTGACTCTTCGCTCTTAACCTACTCTCAACATCTTGGACCTCAGAACCACCCCTCTCAAAAAACGTGGATGGAATCCTTGATTAACAAAGAATGGTGACATTGACATATCCTTTGCCATATTATTATAACAGAATTTAGCTAACCATAACAATTCCACCATCCTTGATCTGCACCCAAATAACACTGTATGTACTTTTCCAATTCCTGATTTACCCTTTCTGTTTGATCATTTCCCTCGGGATGATAACTATTAGTCAAATGGGTACAAAAGGTAGCAGGCGCCCCTCTCTAGAAAGAACATGGCATGATAACCTGTTCTGTGGTTTTTTCCCACTTTGAGAGTCCGCAGCCATCGCTTTTAGCTTGCTGTACTTTTCACAAAGGAGGAATACCATTTGCATATCAGTCTTTGTCATGCCCACGAGGGCAGTACAGCACCGAAATGCCAGGCAAACCTCCTTTGAACAAGAGTACCAACAGCAACCCCATACACGTGTTTCAGCCTTGTTGGGCCTCATCAGTGAGGTGGAGCTGTGCCTCTCTGAGCACAGTGAGCAAGGCGTCCACGTCTGGGTTCCCCCAGGTAACTTAGGGTGACCAACCCCAAGTTCCTTACAAAAATACAAAAAAGGTAGCAGGCGCCCTTCTCAGAACATGGCATGATAACCTGTTCTGTGTTTTTTTCCCACTTTGAGAGTCTGCAGCCATTGCTTTTAGCTCACTGTACTTTTCACAAAGGAGGAATACCCTTTTGCATATCAGTCTTTGTCCCGCCCAAAAGGGCAGTCCAGCATCGAAATGCCAGGCAAACCTCCTTTCAACAAGAGTACCAACAGCAACCCCATACAGGTGTTTCAGTGAAATGGAATTCTATCTTCAATTCTTTGCAAAACGCCTGCCAGAATTTAGAGACAAACTGAGCTCCCTGATCTGAAATCAACTGACTAGGTAAGCCATGAAGTTTCACTGGATTCTGTAGAAATGCTCGTGCCAAGGATGTAGCGGTAGCGGCCCCCTTGATAGGAATAAAATGTCCCGCCTTGGAAAACACATCCACTACCACCAAAATAGTCGAACATCCTTTATCTGGAGGCAAATCTACAATGTAATCCATGGATACAGTGTGCCAAGGATGAGGCGGAACTGGAAGAGGCACAAGTAATCCTGCAGCTTTCTGATGATCTGATTTAGCTCGAACGCAAATAAATCTCACGAGTCTTGACATAATTTTCAGTGTCTTCACACATTCCTTTCCACCAGAACTCTCTTCGCAGCAACTCAAGAGTCTTTTTAAATCCTGGATGTCCTGCCAGTGGTGAATCATGACAGGCCTTTAGTGCTTCCTCTCGTAACTCCTCAGAAGGCAAAAACAACCTTGTGTCGACATATGGTAAACCTTTGTTAATCACACACACCATATCTTCAGCTTCCCATTCCTATAGCTGCTAGATGGACATCTGCTTCTGAATTTTCTCCCGAAAATCTTTCCCCTTCTCTACTTCTCCCACAATGAAATTCTTTTCTACCAACAAGGGGCTTGGCGCATAAGAATCATTCTTTATATATCCTGGAAACATCGAGATAATGCGTCTGCCTTCCCATTCTGACGCACTGGCTTGAACATGACAGTCCTATGTGAAAAAAGAGGAAGGCGAGGCGCGCACTCCAGTTTCCAATCAAATATACCTGGTGCAAAAAGTAACTGGGTTAAACCCCAAAAATGAACAAGTATTAACAGGGTTGAATCCCAAAATGAACAGGTATTAACAGGGTTAAATTCCATTTGCTGCAATTCAGTTGCTCTGTTCTTCTCCAAGCACTTTCTTGTCACAAACAATCAGGTAGGCTGTATTTCTTTTCAGGTGTTACTAATTAGTTGCTCTTTCAGTCTCAAATGATTCTGGTAACTGTAGTGATCATATTTTTCAATTCAGGTGACCAGGAACCAACACCCCTCTAAAAGCACAAATCGTTCCCAAAAAAGGTTCCTGGTCACCTGAATTGGAAAATGTGATCACTACAGCTACCAGAAACCTTTGAGACTGGAAGAGCAACTAATTAGTAACACCTGAAAAGAAATACAGCCTCTCTGATTGTTAGTGACAAGAAAGCGCTTGGAGGAGAAGAACAGAGCAACTGAACTGCAGCAAATGGGATTCAACTCTGTTAATACTTGTTCATTTTTGGGATTCAACCCTGTTAATTCCGTCATATTTGGCAAAGACCAACGCAATTGTCTAGGAGTTAGTCCTTGCAGAACGAAGGAATGTCACATTTCTGTGATCTGTTAATACTGTGACACGATGGCGACCTCCCAAGAGATAACGCCTCCATTCCTCGAAGGCTGCCTTGATGGGCAAAAGTTCTCTGTCAGAAATTGTGTAAATTCCTTTCAGCCAGAGAGAATCTTTTCAAATAAAATGCTACAGGATGAAGTTTACCAGTGTTAGGATGACGTTGAGATAACACACCTCCGTTTCCAGGAAAAATGGCTGATCAACATCTGGATGTAAATTTCTCTTTCAAAAACTGAAACGCCCTTTTAGCCTCCTCACACCATTCAAATTGTACTCCTTACTTCAATAGCTGAGTCAAAGGAGTAACTACTTGTGAAAAATCACGAATAAATCTCTGATAAAAATTTGCCAAACCGATGAAACTCTGTATATCCTTCAGTTGTAGGTTGAGGCCAATCCTGCACAGCCTTAATTTTAGCCTAGTCCATCTCAAGCCCTTCAGGCGATAAAACGAATCCCAAAAGTTCAACACAATCCTTTCAAGTTTAGCAGACAGGTGATTCTCTCGCAACTTGATGAATACCTTTTTAACATGCTCTTCATGCTGATCTTGCTCCTTAGAAAACATCAATATATCATCTATGTAAACAACTACAAACTACAACTACTTGATTGTTAAAAAATTGAAAAGCTGTCTGGGCATTACAAAGTTCCAAGTAACACAGTTCAGACATCCTTGAGGTTAAATGTTCCTAGTTAGGACTCAGGGTTTCCTTGCCCAACTTTCAAGTGGCATAGTTCCAAAAAACACAAAATATCTTTGTCTCCATAGTTCAGTTAATGTTTTTTGAATATTTGTTCAGATCATTTGCAGCTTGCATCTAAGTTGAACATTTCACTGGTAATCAAGCTTCAGTATCCCTTGCTTGTATAACCTTTAAAGTCACATTAGATTTCAGCATACTGTGGTTTGTTTAATAACATGGTTGGCTTGTAATATTCATTCAACAATTCAATATATAATGGTTTACTTGCATTTAAAGTGTCTTTTCCCCTCTTTGGGTTCCAAAGGTGTTCATTCTGTAATGGTTACAAAGTTTGACTTCAGTTCGGCATTCAATAATGATATCTCTTGCTTAGGGTTCATTTCTCCTCCAATTATAGTTCGAGTTGTTTGAATGATTCACTGATCAGAGACTTTCAAAAATGTGTTTCTTGCCACACGCAACAACTCTGATACAAGGTATTCCCCTTTGTTTGGGAATTGACAAATACAATTGTTTGTTTCACTTTAATTGACTGATTGAATGGTCAGAGACCTTCGAAAACGTGTTTCTTGCCCCACGTGACCACACCGATACAAAATATTCAGGCCAGGAAATGCTCAAGTTCATGCGCACTGGGTTTCTCAATCCCTAGATACTCACTGGCCGCTTTAAAATTGTGTGCTGCAGTGTGGATCATACAGTGTCTGAGGGGCAGGAACTGGAGCCCCAACACCAAATGTTGGGGCTCCAGTTCCTGCCCCTCAGACACTCCTGGGGTAGTCCTCCACCATAGGGGTACAAGCATGTTGAGTAGAAAGGTAATGTGCAGCCTTCCAGCATGGCTCATTTCACAGGTTCCAATCTACTCCAGGGAGTCCCAGCTCCCACGCCAGCACCGGCATCCTGCTCCTTCTCCTGTCGTTTCTCTTTGCCACTGGGTAGTGTCCATTTGTACACCTGCGGCTCTTTGACAGGCTGCAGGTGTGGATGATCAATCCGCCTTACCTGATATAAGGAACTCATGGTGGCAACAGTAAAGGCAGACACAAGTGATCACAGTTAAAGGGTTTTATTAAACTGTTAATGCAGGGTGGAAAACACCTAAAGTAAACCTAAATCTAACATGGGAGCAAGCGTCAACCATCAAATGAAAATAAGGCAGTCCTAGTGGCGTTGTCAAAATAAAAGGGGCCTATACTAAGAAAAGCCTATTGCCAATTCCTTATGCTAAATACAAAAGAGTGTGGAATACAGTATTCAAAATAAAGAAGAAAAGTGTTCACAAATAATAAATCGGGATGTGATTGCCTCGAGGTCTCCCTTCCCCACATTTTTAGTACAGGACAAGGTGGGGACTTTGGAGCACAGCACACACTCGAGCCTTTCCAGCACAAGTCGACAGTTCTGTTTCAGCTATCAGCTTCTCAAGGGCCAAGTCGCTTGCCTTCTTACTCTCAAAAGTCTCTTGCCTTTGTGGCTTGATTTCTCAGTAAAAACAAATAAAAGTTAGTTCCAAATGTACGTTGTGTGATGGACCCCTGGGTCCCGCTCGCAAGTTGAGATCAACAACTTTATCCAAAACAGTTATTTTCTTAATGAGCTTTGGGTGGTGACTTTCCACCCCTGGATCTCCCTATGTCAGGCTCAGACCCCAAATGCAACACTTCTTGCTTGAACAAATCTTCACCAACAATTCCTCATGCGCCTTTTAGACTTGGCCCCTTTCCATTAGCATGCCCAGGCCTGGTTCACTCTTGCTAATCTCCACGAAACACAGATCATGTGCTAATTTTCAACATGCGGGATTCACTTCCCTAAACTTTCACTACAGTTCTTAGGTCAAAGGATTTAGACTGTACAGGGATTTTGCTTGACCTCCTGTCTGACCACTTTGACCTATCTTGGCGGCTCTCCTATGGCCTTCTGGTATCTGTAGTTTTACTCAACATGGGATTGGCCAGAGTGTCTCGAGTTAGCACACGCGTGGTGCCGATTCCTTCTGCAACTGGCTCTCCCTTTTACAATTTACATTTCTTTGAACTTTCTTCAAATGACTATTTTGCGACTTTCATTCAACACAGTTCGGTTCTTATCGCCTTTCCCTTCGACTCAACGGCTGAGATGAACCACTTGGCTTTCCTTGTATCTAGAGTCAAAGCTGGTACCACGGTAGCAAGAGTTTCCCTGGCTCCTGCTTATCAGCATAGGCACGCTCCGTGTAACGTCAGCATCTAGCTGCAACACACTTGGGCTATTGTCCTCAGTCTTACGATTCCTTTTGCAGAGGTTTCGGGGGTCTGCGTCAAAGAGCGCACGGTTGTGGCTCTCCTTGTTAGCCTCTTGATATTTGCTGCCTTTCTCCTCCTCTTGAACTGCCATACCTGGATAGCCGTCTCGTCATACTGCCTGCCTTGCTCATACTGTGCTCTTTTGCTTCACCTTTTATACATGTGGGGAAAGGAAAAGGCCATCCATCAGTAGACCTCTTTGTCAACCAGTACAACACTCCTCAGTTTGCATCAAGGCAAGGTCAGGGTCTCCAGTCCCTGGGAGATGCTCTACACCTGGTTTGGTCAAACCTAGCACTTTACGTGTTTCCACCTCTCCCATTAATACACAAAATATTGCTCAAATTCAAAATGTCACAGAATATAACAATGATTCTTATATCTCTGTTCTGGCCTCGCCAGATTTCGTTTCCAGACCTCCTGGAATTAGCAGGGACTTCCAAATTAGATCTCCCATCATTGAGGGATCTGTTGACTCAACAGAAAGGGCAGATTCTTCATCCCTCCCCTCAATTGCTGAACTTGAAGGCCTGGTTCCTGGAAAAACTAGCCTTCTCCCACTTGCATTTGTCAGTGCAAAATATAACCATCATGTCAGCTTCCAGGAAAGCTTATACTAAGAAGCAACATCGTAGCAAATGGTTACGGTTCTGTCACTGGGCCTAGGACCGCAACCATAATCCTCTAGAAGCTTTTATTGAAAATGTCATGTTCTTCATGTCTTATCTAGTTTCCACAGGTGTCAAAGTAGACACTTGCAAACATTACTTATCGGCTATTGGAGCATACCTAAACAGAGAACATAAGTCTTTCTCTCTTTCGAATGAAGCCATTCGTAGGCACTTTGAGGGCCTTCTATGTTTGCATCCCCCTATTCGTGAACCTCCACCTCAGTGGGATCGCAACGTAGTTTTGTCAGCTCTAATGCAAAAACCATTTGAGCCCATGCTATCATGTGAATTCGAATTTCTAACCTGGAAAATGGCATTTTTAGTAGCCATTACTTCAGCTAGAAGGATTGGAGATCTCCAAGCTCTCTCCTCAAAGGAACCTTATATAGTTTGCCATAAGGAAAAAGTAGTCCTCTGTATGGTCCCCTCCTTTCTACCAAAGGTGGTTCCCGATTTTCATTTGAATCAGGAAATCTCTTCCCGTTTTTCTTCATAGGCCGCATGCTTCCACATACCTAGATGTTGTAAGAACTCTAAAATGTTATCTAGAAAGGACCAAACCGCTCTTCATTTACGGTGGTCCATCTTCCTGGCAATAAAGCAGCTAAAGCTTCCATTGCCAGATGGGTTGTCTCCTGTATCTCCAAGACTTATGATATGAAAGAGTTTGCGTCTCCGCAGAGACTTCAGACTCATTCCGCAAGAGCCAAGGCAGCATCTGTAGCCTTCACTAGTCATGTTCCCATTGTAGAAATCTGTAAAGCTGCTACCTGGTCTACCCCACTTGCCTTTTGCAAGCACTATGCTATGGATACATCCTCTAGAAATTATGCAAAATTCCGCCAAGGGGTGCTCCGCAAATTGTTTGCCTGAATTCCATACATGCTGTCTCCTCCACCCTTACTTATTCTAAGGCTTGTTAGTCTGGTGCCAACCAGTTGTGAAGGAGGGAGAGCCTGGACTAAGAGAACCTTAATCACCATGAAGGTAATTTTTCATATAACCTGCTACAAACTGTTTATTTTTGTATATCTCGACAGGGGATGACTGTATATTTGCTTGGTTCTGGCTCAGTTTCTCAGGGTTTAATTTGTTGACACACCTTCTTTCATTTCATACAACAGTCGCACGTATTTTCTTTCCTTTACATATTGATATTAATGCTACATATGGTGATCCATCCATTCTTGTATGAAATGTATATCATACTAGTGATATCATAACCATATGTTTCTTATTGTACTAAAGAACAACACTATGTGATGCCACTTCCTGTTTTGTCAAGGGGTGAAAGGTTGTGTGCCATCACCTCCTGTGATGCCACTTTGGTGCGGGTACAAATTACATCACAACCTGTGATGTCATCAGAGGTCAGGGGTCGTGTGATTTCCCTTCTGCTACCCCTGGCATTTTGGTAAAATAGCATCTCTGTATCAAGGTTATGGGTGCCTGAGAAACCTGTGTGTGCAAATATCCTATGAAAAGAGGATTGAGCCAAGCACAAATATTGTGAATAACAGCTGGGAAAGCCATCAAGGTTACGGCAGCCTGAGAACCCCTTGTGTGCAACGTTCGTATGAAAGGGGGATTGAGAAAGAGATAGGAACACTTTGACTTGACTGTGAAAGCAACAGAAGGTACAGAACTCTGATAAGACACAGTGGACCGCCACCCTATCTGACACAACTTGTGTAAAAGAAAATAACTTGTATAAGGATCACAGGATTTTGGGAAAAACCCAGCGAATCAAAGGAGGAAGTATTCTTTTCTTTTGGTTGTTCAGAAGAAATCCTGGAGGAGTAGAACTGTTTACAACAGGAGACCATTTTTCTTTAACAGGAGCAAGTGAAACACTGACTTCATACAAAGACTGGGAAGAATATCCTGTGGTGAAAAGAACTGTTAAACCCAAGAACAAACCAAATACAAAATTGAGCCAGGTAGAACCCCTGTTGAGGCTATTGTACAAAGCCTCACATTTCCCTTTTTGTTAGACGGTTTTCTAAAATGGTAGGGCCAGTTGGAGGGATAGGACTCGGACTGAAGAACTTTATTTTGGACATGCTTAGCTTTTGTTTTGTTAGGTAGGGAATTTCCCTCGTAGGAATAGGGCTTGTTTGGCATTTTGATCCTTTTTTCAATAAAATGTCTTGGAATTACGTCAAATTGTAGAGTCCTTCTTCTGGTTCACCACAGTGGTGTGCATGTACTTTACAAGATGAGTTTTCCCTTGCTTGTGGCTTTTCTATGAATTATTTTAGTGGAGTGTATGACTCTTCCTTGTTTTTACTTGCATGTTGATGTCTTTGTTTTCTTCAGACTTGGGTTTTGGTTGGCATTGTTTGTATCTATTTGAGAAAGAATATTTACATTGGTTAGAAATGTGTGTGTGTTAAGTTATTATTCTTTAGTTCTTGGAAAGAGATGTTATGGTAACTTGTGGTTTATTACGAACTTTGGAGGATGACTACACATTCTTGGTCTTGGGTTCCTTTTCAGCACTGGGAACAGTGAGCTTTTAGCCCAATTTATCATGGCCATTTTGCTGTCTTTTCTTCTCAACATTTTTAGGGGGGCATGGTTAGGGTATTTTATTTTTTAAGGCATGGGTGCATGCATGGAAATGACCATGATGAGTTGACCACCTACGAGGTGTACCAGATCCACCTGAAACTGCTCGCTGGCAGCACTTATCAAAGTCAGGCAAACACTCACACATGACATTGGAAATCCAAGACAGACAGGACGTGGTAAGGGCATATCCTTGGACAGCACCCTCATAGATCAAGATCCAACTGGACCTATAGATACCCAAACCCTTTTGAAAGTGCTGCTCGCTCATCACTAAAGTAAGGTAGTCCTACGGTAATCCTACCACAGTGGTTTATTGGGTAGTAGCACATTATTGTAATTCCCTTTACCTGGCTCAGCCTAAGGGTCTAAATCAGCAGCTGCAACGACTCCAAAATCTGGCCGCCTGGGTCGCCACCGGCTGCCCTTATGGAGCCCACATATCCCCAGTTCTCTGTGCCCTGCATTGGCTACCAGTGAACCAACAAATTAATCTTAAGGCACTCTGCATACCTAAGGGGCCGAATACCTTCAGGAGAAATATATACCTCATGTTCCCCGCCGGACACTGCGCTCGGCCTCGGCCGACCTGCTAATGGTGCCCGTATACAAATGGGCCTGGGTCGGAGGCCATACCTTTTCAGTGACAGCCGCAGTGCTGTGGAATGATCTCCCCAGGACCATAAACAAAATTTCCAACTATCCAGCCTTTAGAAAGGCCACCTTTTTTTAGTTATGCTTGGCCTGCCAGGTTTCCCTCTATCTAGCGCCTGAGACGTGCGCTTTACAAGTTGATTTAACATAACATAACATTCTTGTGTGCTTGAATATGGGTGGTTCTCTTATTATTTTCTACCTACCTAACAGCTGCCTCATTATCTTTCTTTCTCCCTCAAATGGATAAAGGACTACTTTTTAGGAGTTTGAGACAATACCATTTTATTAATTTTAAACAAAGGTATTTGTAGACTTTTAATTGCATGAACGATCCAACAGTCCTTCATTGGGTGACCACTTGGCCCTTAAACCCTTTCAGAATTTCCAGGTGGGCCAAGGTGAGATGTGTGCGTTAAATAGTGAAATGTCACTCGTGAACCCCAGAAAAGTGGCGGTGCAGAGAGGGATGAAATTCCAAGGAGAAAAACCTAATTTCAGGGACACTCTTAAGAACCATTTCTCCTGCAAGGTGGTTTCCTTTGCTCATCTATGTCTGCATCGGGAACCAGCAAAGAACATATGCTAGGTCTGCAAGACCTGGCATGGAACATAGACTAGAACTAGCAGTAAAACTCTGCGAGTCAGAAATCGCACACACGTAGCGCTAGAACTTAGTGCAAGGATACAATAAAGGGGGAGATGTTTAAGAGCCACTTTTCTGCATTAGATGTCTCTCCCCACCTATTCTATCTAGTAAAGAGGCACACAGATAGGAGGCGGGAGACCCATTAAGCAATTAACAATACAGATCCCGATTCAAAATGAGGAAATGGCGTTAGTTTTCCAGAGTGTGAGTTGCGAGAAAGAAAGAGGTGTGAGAAAGGGAGAAGAAGGCAGTATGAACCTGCATTGTCCCAACCAAATTAATTGGAATAGTTATAGACAGTTGTAGCCAGAGGTCGTTTAACCAATTGGGTCACATGGTGAAGCATACAAGGTTTGGGAAGAGGTGAACCTTTGAAACTTAAAAAAAAAACTATGACCAGATGTTGGAAGGGGCAGAACTTAGTTGAGAGTTGCGAGAACCACCAACATGTGGCGTTGCCAATATTGTGATGGAAATAAATCCTACTTACTAGTACCGTGATTTGGAGGATTCCTACTATGAACCGATTATAGGATACTAGGTCAATAGGGGCATGTTACAGGTCTTGCCCAGGCTTTTACCACCACTACTACTTCCAGTAGAAGGTGCAACAAGAGACATTGTCCATTCCAAGAAAGAAAAAAAAGACACTTGCCGAAGACAGATGTCAAGATCCACAACCAAGACTGTGACAAGGAAAGACACAGATAAGAAACTTCACTAGGGGCACTCAAAACTTCCTATGTCCTATGACTGTGAGTGACTTGTTGAACATGATCAGGAACACTTTTGTTAGATTATAAATGGACTAAGGACATTAGGTCCTTATAGCTTAATCATTCACTGGATCCTTTCTCTCGCTTACCTCATTCCCTTTAGAAATTCCCTCTGGTTTGTCTTCAGCTATCATTGGAATTACTCCGAGGTGTCTCTTACCCTTGGAATCGGGAAATGGAGTTCATCTGGCCTGATCCCGTTGAATGCTGAAAGGTGGGTAGGAGCGCTAATTCAGGTAGTTACATGGTCTGTTTTAAGAGTAGTTGCCTGTACCAAAGCAAAGAAGCCTTGCTTTGATTTATTTTTTGATTGCTTAATCCTTATTACCTTACCCTTTTTTTAAAAAATTGTTTTTCGAAAATGAACCTAGTGGTAAAACCTGTGTTATAGCATCTGAATGTCTTGCTAGACCTTCCTCCTTACAACGGTTATGCAAGATCTTCCCTGTACAACTGGGTTCTTTTATAAAATACTCTACAATTCTACAGTATTAGGGCTGTTTCCTCTTCTAATGCTGTCAGTGCTATACTTGAGCATCAATTGGTATTATGTGATGGAAGTTTACAGATAGCACATCGATTCTAGGTGCAAAAGTAGTTGGGAGCAGGATCTCACACTTACCAGTTGCAAATGTAGGCGTTCAGTAGAGATCTTCACCTTGGCCATAACACTGATCTAGGACTTGGATGTCAGGGTCGACAAATATTGGTATCCTGTGCTCTGTCAAATGAAGGGGACTATTTGCAGGCTGATGTCCTTATTGGCGCTCCAGGTCAATGCAAATACCTCTTCACCAGTGAGGGCACTAATGCTTCTGGCACGAAAACTCTACGCTGCACATGAACTTCAGCAGCTGCCAGGTATAGCTTTTTATGACTGGCTGCAGTGTGAAAGTGCTGTGCTAGGGGAGGAAGATTAAAGATAGGTGTGTTGCACGCTTGTGTTGTGTGGTGGTGTGATACCTTGTGTCCTGTTCACCTTTCAGCAAGTGCTTTTATGTCCTTGAATTATTCCCATGGGGTATATGGGGTGTATATATAAGAAGAAAAATGCAATTATACATTGCAGACTTAAACTATAGAGAGATTTGACCTCCTAACGTATCAATCTCATTTTTGTCCTTTTCTGGCCGGGCAAATAAAGGAAAACAGGCTTTTGCTCCGCCCAAAGCACCATCTTCAGATTATTCACTGTTGGTCTGTGACAAGGAATTTGCCCCAGCTTTGAGAGCTTTTCTTGACTTATTTTATCAATGTCTGCCTCAATTGGCAAATATATTTCTAATCTATCCTGTGCATGTCACCCTGCTGTTCATACTACTAGCCCAAGTGCCTGCTTAGCTGCCTCCTGGACTCATACATAGAGTTCTCACACAGGATCATGGCAGGAAGGAGAAGGTTGGGCAAGGTAGCCTTTAAAACCCACAAATTACTTTTTAAGCACCATGAAAGTTGTGGGAGGAAAAACATTTTTCAGAGAGACCCACACCAAGATTGCATTTAGATCCCATTAAGGAGATATTGGATTTACCGGACTTAATCCTGCAGGGTGATACAAACGTTTCAGATCTCAAATGAGACTCCATAGTCCCTTCCGCTCATTGACGCAGATTACTCTTTTCAAGCTCGCTTTAATGCAACTTGTACAAAATATTTGATCAGAATTCAAAAGAATTTAGCGACTTCTAGACAAAATGCCTTCCCAACCACAGACCCCAAAGAAGAGCCAGGATGCATCGCCATTAGTACTCTTGCAGCTATGAAGGAAGCCATCTCTGCCCAGGTCGATTTAGTCATGTTCACTGCTATCCGGGCCCATTGAGGAGCCTCGCGAAGAGCCAAGTGCATTGGAGGACCCCATCGGAGATCCATGTCATGACTATTCGGATGAAGAACAGCTGGTGAACAAACTTGAGGAAGGGGAAATTTCACAAAGATTCTCTGCGCGATTGAGCATGAGTGGGAGGTTTATATTATTCCCAAGCAAAAAAAGCATGACTCCCCAGGTGGGTCTTTGCACCAGATGACATTGTGTCTTTTCACATTCTGATTTCAAAGACTGATAAAATGTTTAACCTCCAGGTATGCATGGATGAGAAATAGTCAGTCCTTTACAGGGCACAGGGATGAGCAGCAGCATAATACCACCATGATACCCATCCTGAATACAATATGGGAGACAGAAGAAACAATTCTCCAAATGCCCTTACCAGCACCAATGATCATGTCAGACCAGAGAAGAAATACAAAGCCCTGGACACCGGTCCATTGTGTTTGAGGGGCCACCCTAAACCAGACTCTGTCATCACAGTGGCAGTGTCAGACTCTGTCTTTATCTTCTTGCAGGAGTGATGCTGGCCCACCAGACCCCCTTGATATGCCAGCTCAACAATCTTTAATAATTAAAATTACCAAACCGGCAAACCCAAGGGGAAAGGGGAATAGAGGATAAAATAACAACTGCAGATCTTCACTGGCGCTCTACTGGACACTGGCTCCCTGATTCCTGGTTTCCAGCTACTCTGACTCCGTAGATGGTATTTCTTTAGTGCTGAATTGATTTAGTTTTCATCACTATGCGGTGTCTGTGAAAATCTAAACACAAGAATATACGGGTTAATAATACTCTTATAGTTCTTAAAATTCATGAAATAATTAAAGTTCTTCTTTGTAGAAACTTCCAGCTTTCTTATTTATTGTCATCCTTGAGGAATAATGTATCCGTGTGTGATTTTATTCAACTATGTAGACTTCTCAAGTTCTTTAGATAAAGGATACTATTAAGCACTGAGAACAAAAATATAACTTGTCTGCAGAACGCGACGTAACGCGCAAACAGAACGGAGTCGAGAAAAATGAAGACACGAAGCAAAAAGAGAACCGCTCCCTAATACATACTGGTAACACGGAAAAAATGCTCCGCAATACTAACTCAGTAATGGAAAACTAGAACACTGAGTATAATAGAATTTTAAAACAAAGTCCACTACGTCACTAAAAACGACTAGATGCCAAACCAGGAAGTAAATCAATACTATCGGGACGCACGCAACTGACGCACGTGGGTCCTTTACTCTAACTAAACATTACCGTTTACACAAATATAAACGAGTCGCGCGTGTAACAAGAAAATACTGCGAAAATGATGCTGAATACACGCGCAACTCATAAGAAAACAGAATCGAAATAAACACTACTGAAAATAGAACTCTAAATTAAAATAAAACCTACGCAATACAATAATACGCGAACACGAAGTCGCGAACAAATAAATAAATAAACGCAATGTTGAATTTCTTTCTCCAAACTTGCGCAGTGCAAATAATAGTTCTTTTCAAATAATAAACCAAAATGCAGATAGTACAGTTTCTTTGTTAATAACTCATAGTTGAGTTCAGTCAAAAAGATGAACTTTTCAGATTGAAAGACTTAGTTTGCTTCATCTGTAAATATTCTTGTATATAATGATGACTTCTTCTTGAAGATATCTTTCTGTGGAGTTTTCATCTAGGATTTTCTCAAAAAGGTTTTCTAAAACTTTTTAAAACTAAATATCTAGGGAGCTATAGTATCAACAACCTTTCTCTTTGGGAACTGGAATGAAAGGCAGTTTAGAATCTTGGTGAAAGTTCCAAGCTACCTAACAGCACTCTTCCACCAATCACTGTTAAGAAACAGAGCCACCATTTTGACTTGGGAAATTAGGCACTTCCTGCATATTTTAACATTAAGGAAATTTAGATAAATAATAAGATGTGAAATTCAGAACAAACACTCAAACATCACTCTTACACATATATGTAATGATGAAATTTCTTAAATGAAAATTTTCTAGTGTAATGTCTTTTTAACAATGTGGAAATATGCCATGGAATCCTGACAGGCAGTGAGGCACAAGTCAGCCAATCCAGCCCCACCAGATAAAGGAGGCTGAAAACTAAACGCCATTGGCCGCAAAGTAACCACCTAAGCATCCTTGACTATCAGGGGCACCAATACCTTGGTGATGACAGCGCTTTATGACAGGTGAGCTTTGGCACAAAGTTAATACATTCCTGGGGCACCTACCAGCTGACCTGAAAGAGGAGGCCAAAACCATTGTCGAGAAGTTGGAGTTACATCAAACCACACCATCGACTCTGCCGTTGATGCAACGGAATCAGAATTCAGATAAATGGGTGTTCTCAGAACATAAGATGAAAGCAACTAACTTATGCTTGGAATTTCAGGCACAAATTCTTGACATACCCATTTGACATGCACAATCTCATTGGTAACAAAAGTACAACGGCTACAAGCTCCCTATGAGAAAGAAGATCCTTTTGAGGTAGTACCAGTTGATTCTGCCCTTCCACTGGGAGGGACTATACTCCCCATCTTTGTCAGCCACGCACTCGCCCTCTTCAAGATACCAGCAATCCTCCACCAAATACACTGCCCAGAGATATCGCTGAAGATCGTAACATGCCCCAACCCAGGCATCTAATCAAGCTTGATTCCATATTGACCCGCCACTCACATTGCACCCCAGTGAGAGACCAGGTCAGCTACCACATAAGCCAGTAGAGCGCAGTTACCTCGGACAGTTGGGTGTGGGATATAGTGTCAAAGGACAAGCACTGAAATGTATTTAAAAACCACCTTTGTCACCATCATTGATAACGCAATCACCTCCTCTTCAACAGCTACAGCAAACAGTGCACAAACCTTTGCTACAGGGCGCAGTGGAATGAGTAGCAAATGAACACAGTGGGAAAGGCTTTTGATCCTGTTATTTTCTAGTATGGAAGAACAGAGAAGTGTGCCCTTTTCTAGACCTGCGCTGCCTCAACAAATATATCAAGTGCTACATGTTCAAGATGACCACTTTGCAACAGATCATTCCGTGGGTCAAAAAAGGGGATTTCCTTGCAAACATAGTCCTGAAGGATGCATACTTCCACGTCCCCATTCTTCTAGCCCACATGCATTACCTCAGATTAACAATGGGCACCCACCACTACCAATTTCGGGTCCTACCCTTTGGGCTCAGAACGGTGCCAAGGGTATTCAAAAAATGCCTAGTGCTGGTAACAACACATCTGTGCAGACCAGACATAGAAGTCTACCCCTATTTTGTCGACTGGTTGCTAAAGGCACCTTCCAAGAGTCAGGCCCTTCACAATGTCCACCTAACAGTCCCATCTCTTGCCATTCTAGGATTCAATGTCACCATCAAAAATGCATGCTTATTCCAGAACAAACAGTCTGGTTCCTAGGGGCAGACTTCAACTCCACCAACCTAAGACCACCAACCAACACCACCAACCCACAGGTCAGAGCATCAGATTTCTGCTCTCTGAGCTGGTGAAGCAGTTAGCATCAATAAAAACCTGCACTGTGCACAAATACAAATACAATACAAATCGCTCCTGGGCATGTCGTCCTGTATATTGCTAGTACCTCATTGCGGACTTAGAATGTGCACCATAAAAGAGGAGATGGACGAACATTGGAACGTTTTATCATGCGAGCCAGTAATTCAGATATCATATGGCGTTGCAGGTTTATACACGTCTGACTGGTGATTGATTTCCTATCTTTAACAAATAATGAATTGACCATATAGGCCACTCAGTAGTAGTAATTGTGTTAGAATATTAGTGAAGCCAAGTAACTGGGGCAATTTGGAAGTCACATTGGTAATTGGGGGTTCCTATTCTTCCTTCTTTCTTCATTTTCTCTTTTCACAAATGTATTTAGTTTGTAAGAAATTGATTTCAATTTAACTTTCAATTACAAACAGTTGTTCGTTTATGGTTTTTAAATAAGAACAACAAATAAATAAGAGTTAGAAAAGACTGCAAATCAATATGGAGTCCGAGACTCCTGATCCAAAAATACATTAGTGTACCGGTCAGAGTTAATGCATAAATAAGAACCCCACAATACTATTGCTACTGGTAGCATTTTCTGTACATTGAACAGTAGGCTCAAGACACAGGCTCCTGGGAAGAACACCTTGGATTGAGCTACTGCTTTCATCAATCACTCTGCTGCTGTACTAGAAAGATCAACCTCCCAAAGGCGAGGTCTTTCCAGGTACCCACATCCAGTCACATTGAAAACTAATGCTTTGCTGATAAGTTGAGGAGCCCATCAGAACCATCACCAAGCGAAAGGCCTGTTATCAGAAGTGGAGTCCACACTTCATATCGATGTCATAGAATTGATGGCTGTTTGATTGCCTTTAAGGAGCTTTCAAACCACCCTCTGAGGAAACGCAGTGATGGTGCAGACAGGCATCACAACATACATTCACTGCACAAATGAGCAGGGGAGCACCAGGTCAACCATGCTGTTTGTGGAGGACCAGGTTTTGTGAGAATGGGCCCTAAAGCATGAAGATTCCTATTAAGGCAGAACACCTTCAGGGTTCTAGTGGATTGCTTCAGAAGGAAATGCACAATATCCTACAAATGTGAGTTTGATGATAATGAACTGCAACACATCCTCATGGCTTAGGGAGTCCTACACCTGGATTTATTTGCCACGAAAGCTAGCACCAAGTGTCCACACATTGCAAGCTGGTTTTGGGAACCAGGATCTCTGTGGGCTGAGTTTGCCATCCCATGGCCCTACAGATTCCTGTATCCACTCCCTCTGTTTCACTTGGTATCCAGGGTGCTGAAGAGAATGGGGGAACAACCATGCAACATGATCCTCATTGAACCTGCTTGAGCCAGGAAGATTTGATATCCCATCCTGATCAGCGTGTCAGCCTCAGAACCTCTCTCTCATCTGAAGGTGTATCTAGCCCGTCTGATGTGACAGGCCTACCAGATATGACATCAGAACACAGGATCCCTATCACTCACAGCATGGCTCCTGAACACCGCAAATATGCACACTTGAATTTGTTAGTGTTTGATGTTCCGTCAATTGTATGTTAAAATAGGGTTATCAAACACAATCCCTATTCTAAATAACTCATCTCACTCCACCAACAGGGAAATGGATTGTATGTATAAATAAGGAGTCAGATGATTTCTTTCTACACAATCACCTCATCACCCAGAACCAGCAAACCGCTGATGACCCGGCACACAAAGTTCTGACAAAAATGGACTGTGTGCAGTAATTCAAAAAACTCATCAAATGTATTTATTCAAATCAATTCAAATATCTAAAACATATAATAGACCCTGACATCACACAGTGAAACAACAACACTAAAACTAAATCTAAAACAGCATAACCAAAAATTTACAGGACACAAAAGATATCACCTCAAAACATACAACATTCTAAATGTGTCATAAAAACATCAATCCCGACATGTTTCTGTTCATCAAGCCCAATGTAGGGGGAATATTTGTAAAATGTATAGATTTCTTCAACACCGTGTTGAGAGGTTCTTTTCTAACACCAACAATGGAGGGCCACTGTGCCTAAAAATCTAAACAAAAGGTGGATACTGAATGATTCCGGGCCAAGTTTCACAACACGCAAATCAAATTCTGTAGATCCATCACACTGAGAATCAATATCAGTATAACGAAACACGTAGACGGGCCCACTAGTTGGCCCACCTCTACTGGTTCCAAAAAATGAAACTCAAATTACCTTCAATGGTATTTCTTTAACAGGCGTCTTCTAATCAATAATCGCCTTATGTACCACAAATGGGACACATACCGTTTCTAAACAGCGCCTCAATTCGCCAGGGTATTGTAGAGGTCCTGTAGTAACAGACAACAGACAGAGAGTACCATAATTCACCATACAATAGTCGTTGAATGGTCTGCAAAATTGCATAGGATAACAACAACATTATTACCTCCACAGGGATTGTAAGTGGCACCCAGGTTCCTCTGGTCACAAAAGAAATATGTGGGCGACAAATTATGAGTTTCTCAATGTCCAGATGACTCACACACGCACCTGGGGATAAAGACAAATGTACAGTGTGATGCGGTGCAACATCCTCTATAAACCCATTCTACCATCAGCACCCGGTGGTAAGCTTGTACGTATTACACACTTGTGACACATATAGCCAAAACTCCCTACACAATGTGGGTCGATAGAGAAGTTGAAACCTTTTCGCCAGTTAATCCTCGATTGTAAAACAGCATGCACCATATAATGGACACCCATCCTGACAAGCCAACGAAAATGAAAACAACCTCTCCAAGTGATTACATAACCTGCGGTTCTGTAATCCACCGGGACACCATGATGTAGCTGCCGTTAACTGCCCACCACTAGGGTAATTGGACTAGCACAATGGAACCTATAAAATACGGGCTCACCTTTATGCTGAACGATTCAACTTCCTTCTAAAGATGACCCAACAGCCCGAAATGAAGCACTAACGAAAACAGGCACCGCGCTCTGGATTCAAAAGCAGATGCGGGGTCGCCAACATAGAAAATGGCCCCAAACACACAGGCCATATAAAGATAGACAAGGTGACTAACTACAACCGTAATGCAGAGCGCCATATTGCAACTAGACAATCTGCATGGGGAAGACCTAGCAACGAATGGCACAGACATGTCCAAACCTCCCAAAACACAGGGGGCAGGGGGGTAAAGAGGAAGTTAAGGTTCCAACTCAAGGCTGTAGTGTTGAAGAAATCTATTGAGCGCCCCATGCTATCAACGGACATTTATACATTTTTGTTACTTTTTTTATCGTGACAACAAGGTAGCGTCCTGATGTATTATCAACATAATGTTTTCACCATCAATGCATCAAGGACATTATTAGTGCTACCACATTAATACACAGGAAGCAATCTACCGATAAATTAAATTATCTCACGTTATCTCCAGTTCTCCATATGTGTACCTGCTTGATACCCATATTTACACATTATGTGATTAATGTCTCTGCACAGCACAATTATTAAACACAGTATTCAACAGAAATTATGCATAGGGTTACAAAAACCACCACGGTGGACGTTGTACCAATACAGTGTTACAGAATTGCATATACATGTTACAGTGGTCATTCATTTGTTGCACAAAGGTATGGTATGAGTGACATGGCTAAACATGAGGATACATGAAAGGGCACCACTATCAAAAGGCATCACATTGCAATGTTGATATTCATGTCTCTCATTCAACCCTAATACGTGACTTTGTAACCTGAAAATAGTTTTCTGTTCAAAATTTAGTAGTTTCCGATCAATCTCTGCCTTATTGTTCGCACAGATCTTTTTTAATATAAGTCAAGTGAAATCATTGTGTCCATGTTTCAGTTCAACGAAATGCTTAACCAAAGGTGCTGTGATCACTTTGTTTTTAATACAGCTCTGGTGTTCCACCATGCGAACATAGCATTTCCTGTTTGTCTTGCCTATATAGTGTAGGGCACAAGGACATGTGATCATGTACACAACATTCTGGGTGTTACAGTTGGTCATTTCATTCAGATCCCACACCAAATTGGGCAGAATTTGGATGGATCTCCTTTCTTCCGTTTGAGCGCACATGCTACACTGCCCACAAGGAAAATGTCCCTTTACTTCTGGCAAACCCCACAGTCTGGTCTGTCGTAAGGGCCATCATTTCTGATTAGCATAGTTCGTAAACTTTGACTTTTCTTAAAAGCCACCAAGGAGGGGGAGGGGCAATGCATCTTTTCCATGATACACTTTCTTCCACGTTTTCTTAATTATAGTTTTGATCTTATACAACACATTGGAATAAGTATTAACAAATACTGTACCTATCTCTCTGGTTGTTTTTGTTGGTTTTCTCTAGTAGAGCTTCACGGTTGTGATTGTATACTCTTTTTGAGGCATTTCTGATCACAAGGGACGGATAACCCTTCACCAGTCATTTCTGAGTCAGAGCATTGGCGCTTTTACTGTAATCCTATTTCAGACTGCTATTCCGTTTAAGCCTCAAGAATTGTCCAAAAGGCACATTCATCTTCATATGCTTTGCATGATGGCTGTTAAAATTCAACAACACATTTTAGTCTGTAGTCTTGTTATATGGTTTTATTTTCAATAATCCCATAGAATGGAAAATTGTAATGTCCAAAAAGTGGGTCTCAAGTTCATTGATGGACCTAATGAACTTGAGAAACCAGTTTTGTTGGTTTAACCAGTCCACAAAAGCCACAAGGGCACCATCGATAGGCAGGACGTTAAGCCAGAAGATGGAGACTCTATTTGGTTTAGTATGACAGAAGATGTTTGGAACCCTACAATATCTGGGTGTCACAATTGTTGCCATACTTTTTGGAACCTGTAAAAGCAGGGCACTCGCAAGCATTAGTCAACGTTCACCTTTCGGCAAGTACTTTTTACAAAAAGGAACTCCAGGCATCTTCTCTATTCTGCGACTCCACTGTTAAACCCTTACTGTGTGTGACCTACCTGAGTGGAAACCAGAGGCATTCCTACCCAGAGGGCGAAGGTGGCAGTTGGGAGGACAGTTCCTTTCTCCTCCTTAATTGCCTGCATGTGTCTGTGCAGTAACACTCTTAATCACCCCATGCCTTTGTATGAAGATGCTGGCCAGTCTTTCATTTCAGGCAACTTCATATACCACCATTCCTAGCAGACCACCATTCCTAGCAGATAGCCCACAGTACAACAGCCCACCAGAGCCTCCCACAAGATATGTCCTGTCAAGACAACCCTAACGGTATCCGGCAGAAAGAAACCTTCTATGCAGCAATGTGGAGTACTATGTGCTGCTACCAGACCCAAGTGTATGCAGGGAGAGAACAGCAGTGGTATGACTCCCTGAAAAGGACTCTAACATACCACTTACAATGAATTTGGTTGTGGAGCGGCTCCCTGACATGAACTCAAGCAGAACTTCACAACATACATGTAATGTTCACGTGGCGCAGCTACCTGTCATGAACTGAAACATTACTCGATTTGGGCCTTCATTGAACAGGCTTGGTGGGCCCATGAGGCTGGCGGGGTGGGACATAGCCCTCTTTTCCTGTGCTCTCCTGTATGTAAAACCTCTGCGATGGGAAGGATCTGGCAAGATTGACCCAAGGAACCATTGGGAGAGGACAAATGGGAGAAGCAGGGGATGGACAAAGCTGGGGATAGGAAACATGATTGCGTGGGTTGTTCGGGTTAAGGAGGAGGAGGTGGCAGATGACGATTCCAGAAGCAGGAAGGAAGTTGGACAGACGAGTGTAGTTAATTTTCAGAAAGGATGATGTGTTGGTTGGTGAGAGAAATAGGTACTGAGTTGTGAATTTTTGTGTAAGGTTTGTGAGTGAGAGTGTTAGCAAAACAGATGCTGAGTGGAAGGGTACTGAAGGAGTGAAAGGAGGGTGATTGAATAGAAGGTGGGATGGTGTAGTAGTGGTATGGAGAGGGGAGAGTGGTAGTTGTGCAGTGAGGATAGAGTAGTAGTGGTGCATTGAGGGGGGAGTAGTAGTATTGGGGAGAGAAGTAGTGGTTTGGAGAAGGGCAGTAGTAGTGGTGTGAAGATGAGAGTAGTAGTGAGGGTAAAAGGAGTAGAAGGATGACACCAGGGGGGTAGAGGTAGACTGAGAGAGACATCAGGGGGGACAGAGGAGGAAGAAGCAGGCAGAGATGGAAAAAAAGGGGTGGGTACAGTTGTGGAGAGGAGAGTAGATGTAGGAAAGAAGAGTGCGAGAGATGCAGGGAGAGGAACATCACGGCACAAAAGGAAGACAATAGACTGGGGCTTGAGAGTCTGCAACTAACCTGGGGATAAAGTAGGTCATTTCTAGTAAGTCTCAAAGGAGTCAAATAGATAAGGCAGTTGCCTTTAGGCCGTTATGGCCATTCTGTTAGAACGTAGATAGTAGGGATCACTGATGAGGGTTGCCAGTTATATGGTCGAAAATAAAAGGATCGAATGCCTTTTGATCGACAGTAAAATTATCAAAAAAAGAAAAAAGGGTTGATTTTTTTAAACATTTTTTTTATTTATTTTTTTTACCGCCCATTTTCTTTATTAAAAACATTTTTTTACCAACCCCAACTACAAAATATATATAACTAAATAAAAAAATGCAACCTTTTTTTTTTCTATCATTTGACTGGACACGATTATGAGTAGTTGCTAACCTGGGGAGTAGGGATACCTGAGTTAGGGAGGGTCTTGCTGATTCTAGATGAGGGAGAAAAGGACAACCCTTAGAGTCCCATCCAGTAAAAACGCTTGAACTGTCTTTGGGAATTGGTGTGTTATTAAGGACATTAAGCCATCTATGAAATTACATGAATGTGACATTAAGTACCTTTCTTGGAAAGTGACCTTAATTGTCATCACCTCTGCCAGGCGTATTGGAGAATTACAGTTGTTGTGTGTCAAGCCCCCCTATTTACTATGTTTCATGAGGACAAGTCATTAGGCCACATCCAAAATTCCTACCCAAAGTCATCTCACCTAGTGAATCCCTTTCACTACCAACCTTCTTCAACAAATACTTAACGCAGAAGAATACACACTGCATTTACTGGAATTGAAACGGGTGTTAAAATTCCACATTCATCATCCTCATCAAAAATACTTTATTCGGCTAAAATGCCATAAGTCACATTGTTAAACACACACATGCATAAAAACATTAAAACAAAGTCAATCAGAATTCATTACCAAAAAGAGAAAAAGTGTGTATGATGAAGTGCAAAGTGCATAATAGGCTGAGACATACAATTAAAACAAATCTCTAAATAGTTGCCAGGAGGGAGATTATACTCACAGCCCTTCTACCTCTTATGTAAAACAGCAAATAAAGTTTATATTACTTAATCACATAACTGTCCTTATTTAAGATACAGATAGATTCAGAGTCAATTATCTTCTCTCCTTTTCTCGTCCGTTTTCTTCTTGGGAGCCAGGTTTAATAAACATAGTGAGCGACACAAGCTACAGTATGTGGATTTGATGGTCCTATACATAATTCCAATGCCTCAGCTAAGGAGCAAGCTCAAGCATCCTTAAGCAAGGGGCGTAAATATCTTAGCCTCAGCAGTTTTGTGACAGTGCAGAAAAATAGGAAATTAACCACTGTTTTCATCTCTCATACAGAGCAGGCCCTTGAGTCTCCTACTGCCCAGCGGTGAGCTATGGTAGCCAGCGGTAATTTCCCAAACCGCAGTCTTAGAAAAAGCAATCTTGCAAATGGTGGCATCAAGTAGTTAAGATAACTTTCTAAACCAAATTCAGATTAAAACTAAGATATATTGGACCAGAGTACAGTCTGCCTGCAATTTCAATTATCTGTTTCCTTGAAGTCATTGTAGCTGCTCTCTTCATCCTTCTATGGGGCCCCTTATCTATGTTATGTGGTTCCTCCCGCAATCTAGCCTCATTCAATTTGAGCAAACTTTTTTCATATGGGCAACCCAAGAAATACATTTGACTCACTCACGATCTAGGAGGTGTTGCAAAGCCTCTTGCTATTTCCCCAGTGTGAGCTCCAAAGCCTTGCCCAATATAAAATTGGAGAAGGAGAGGCCAAATCGCATATGGGGCGTACATCAGGTTCCAGGTGAATGAGTGCGTTAGGGGAGGAGTGCAGGAGCTCTAGAAGTTCTTTCATGAATTTGTTTTCCTCCCTAGTAAGGCTGGAAGTGTTCGAGTTGCCCCATAGCTCTGGGACATAAAGAGTAGCAGGGATAACCTGTTTTCGGTAAAGCTCAATGGCCAAGTGGACTGCCCCTCTCCTGTGTCTGTTAAAAAAAGATAATGTTGCTCCGCTGTATTTCCCTATTGTGATACGTGCCTTCTCCACCTGGCTTGTCCAATGGCCATTTTCATTAAACCTGATCCCTAAATAGTCGTAAAATGTAACTTGTTCTAAAAAAAAAAAAAAGCCTTCTGCTACATTTTTTAATCTTCATTGTTGAGCGAATGTTGGCCTAATCACCATAACTTTAATTTTACCAACATTTAGGTTTAAATTGAGTTCACCACATTTGTTCACAAAGGCAGAAAACCGTTTTTCAGCCCTTTGGGTGTTGTGAATAGCAGGACAGCGTCATCTGCGTAAAATAAAGCAGAGAAACTGTCTTTTCCCAACGGCCCGGTTATTACTGTATTGCTCCTGGATCACAGCGATCAAATGGGGAGGTGCTTTTCTTTTTGGGAGGACCAGCCACAATTTATCTCTAGGGACTGCATCAAACACGGTCCTCAGGTCCATAAGAATTGTGTATAAATTCATATTTTTTTAGCATAGTGTACTTTTGTCTTCCTTGCTTTTATGCTTCTGGAAGCCAGCCTGTAGGTCATTCATTATATTAGAACACCCTAGTGGGTGTTTCACAATGCTGATTGGTCAATCAGCGGGCTATACGCACTGGTATAGCCCGCAGATTGATTACAGCCCATAGTTGAGGTTGCAATTACTTACCTGATCCCACAGAGCTGTCGGGGGTGAGTGGTGGGGGGGGACTTTCCGTTCCGAAATTAACATTGCAAGACCAACGTGTGCCACGTAGCCCTGCCCACAGTAACCAAGCCAAAGTAAACGCTTTCCGTGTTCAGGTTTCAGGAAAAGCGGTTCAAGAAGTTTAAATTGGCATAGAAGAATTGCATTTTACGGTTATATGGAATGTAAATGTAGCATTTTGTGCGGCAACAAAGTTACAGGGAATCTTGGCCGCACGTCGTCACGTGCATTGGTGCATGTAAATAATAGAAAAGAAAGTCAGACAAATTTAAATGGATAGCTTGGTAAATGAATGTTTATGCACATGCTGCTTGCCAATGTTTTGTAACTGCATGTTAGTGTGGAATAATTGAGAGCTGACATTTCTGTTGGTGGGGAAAAAACACACCTGAAAAAACCTTAATTAGAACAGGGGCCTGGCATACCCACACCTGATTCCACTTTTAAAGCATTCTCCTGCCACCCAATCACCTTCCACCACCCTATAAAAAAAGAGACATGTTTAAGTGAAGTACAAAAAATTGCAAAATGGTAAATCTCCAACATTTATTTAGCATTTTACAATTTTCTGTACTTCAATTAAACAGGTCTCATTTATTTTTCTTTATTTAAACACTGAGGGTGTTCTAATAGCTTTATAGACCTGCAGCTTTGGGCCATACCGGGTGTTATGGTCCCTCATACCTTGTTAAAGGCCCTCGCTTCGCTTGGGCCCTCGCTGCAGGTCTATTGCTATATTATTCTCGACTGCCCATATTCGGAGGTGGGACAAAATGTCCTTTGCGAATATCTTCTCACCCGAATCCCTTAGCGAACTATAATTTTCTGGCAAGTCCCTGCCCACCTTGTTGTAAATCGGGACTATAACTGCTTCCTGCCATGCGTGAGGTACTGTGTTCAATTTGATTAGTGCATTAAAGAGTTTACATAACACAGGGCCCCAAACAGCAACCTCATCCTTATATCGGTCAGGTGGGACACAAGCTGGGCCTGAGGCTTTGCCAGTCTTTTGAAAGTTTATAGCTTTTACAACTTTGGTCAGATTAAGAAGAAATGCATCCTTCGAATGGATTGTGGCCTCCCACGTATTCATTATCTTTGAAATTTCCAATATCCAGCTAGCTGCTTCGGAATTTTTATTTCAGTAGAGGGTGCTGTACGTCGATGACTGGTTGAGTCGATGTCGCTCCACGGCTTCCGTCGTGGCGTCAGTGTCATCACGGGTATAAGTAGCTCGCGCAGCGCCTGTTGCTCAGTTCCATTTGTCCGCGCTTCACAGCTTCGGTAACATAATGCTCGGTTCCGTGTATTCATTGAATTTCCTGTGAAATTACTCAAGGATATGGCCTCCTCATTGGCTCCATCTACTCCTCGGTACAGTTTAAAAAAATGCTGTGACTGCGGGGCTAAGATGTCCATGACAGATCCACTCAGGGTCTGTCTGTAGTACCTAGGGGCAGAGCATCCATGTTCGGAATGCGTCGATGACGGCCAAGGCCTTGAGGGAGCGCAGAGGGAAATTGGAGAGAGGTAAGCCTCAGAAATCCATTACCCCGTCCAAATGCAAATCATCCAACAAGTCGAGGCCTTCGTCTCCTTGTCATAAAAAACACTGCCGATCACGTTTCCAAAGTGGATCGCACCATTCCTCGTCTTCAAGGCATGGCAAGAAAAGGCACCATAGGTCGCCATCCCCTTCTTAATCTAGTTCTCACAAGAGGGTTGTTTGCCCCTCGAAACACAGTACCCCGGCACAGTGGGAGGAATTCAGAAAGAGTATTTTAAGGGTGTTCGAGAACACGGCCTTACCCCCCTCGAAGACACCTAGAGGCGATACCCCAGACGAAACACCTGGGAAGCACAGGAGCCATGAGTCCTTGACCTCTGCTGTGGAAACTCCTCGAGGGAGTGCTAAACCCTCGAGTCGAGAGAGCCTCTGTGACGCACAAGAAATCATCACTATCGACCCACACGGCAAAGCCGAAGAGTGCGTCATCGACGCCCTCGGAGCCCTCATCGAAGGAGAAGCCATCAACGTCTCACTTGTTGACATCCTCGATGCCGTACATGACAGTATCTTCAACACTTTCAAAGAAGACGTCGACATTGGTGTCGTTTCAATCGATGACTTCGGAGAGGTGGAAGCTGTTGACAATTTTATCGAAGCCATTGACGACATCGACGATTTCGACAATTTTGGCTCCAATTATGAAGTCTATAGTGCCTTCTTCCACCTTTTGAAAGAACTTACACACCTCAACCTCGTTCAGAATATTTCAAAACCCTCTCCTCAATCTGAGGATGCAGAAACATCTGACGAGGAAAGACCTTTTGAACTTGAATGAGACATCTTCTGTTCCAGAAGAACTTGTGTCGGGAGAATCCTGAATACAAAATCTGCAGGACTCTCTGCATGAGACAAGTGGCATTGATACTTCCCCTGAAGTTGAAATCAGCAGAGCTGATCCAGGTGGTCATGCTGAAGGCAATTATAGACAGCTTATGACTCGAGTGATGGAGTACATGGGATGGGCTAGACCCACACCTGTTTTCGAACAGGATGATTTAACTGACATACTCAACAAAGGACCACAGGAAGACCCTATTGTACCATTTCACAAAGCTCTACACAAGAGGGTATCTTTCAATTGGGAAACACCTGAGGTTATCCCAGCAGTTAACAAAAAGTTAACAGCTAAATATAGAGGATCAGCTTCAGACCCTTTATATCTTTTGAAGCATCCAACACCGGAAAGTCTGGTAGTACAGGCTGCAACCTCATCTGGCAAACAAAATGCCTATCCAACAATCCCTCAAGATAGGGATGACAAAAAATATAATGCCGTGGCCAAGAAGGTTTTCTCATTTGGTAGTATGGCGTTAAAGTCTGATATTGCCACATGCACACGGGCAAGATTTACCCACACTTACTGGGATTGCGTTTCAATGGCGGCTGACAACATCCCCGAAGGGGAGGAACGGAACAGTTTCTTGAACCTTATCAAGGATGGAAAGGATGCTATGTGCAAATCTATCCAAATCGGTCTCGACTCTGTTGACAGCATCAGCAGAGCCATGGCGGCTAGTACGGTAATCCGCAGATTTGCATGATTGCGGTAGTCAGGATTTGCCCCAGACGTACAGTCCAGACTTCTCAACTTGCCCTTTGACGGCACACATCTATTTGGGAGTAAAGCTGATGAGAGTTTGGAGAAACTGCAAACTTCCAAGGTGGCAGCCAAATTCCTTGGAGCTGCGATAAGGCAAACTCCAAAAGCGCCCCACAGGTGCGCCCTGGAGGGGTAGGTCCTTTCACTATTATTCCTCATTCGGAAAAGGCAGAGCACAGCCAGCTCAAAGAGGTCAGAGACGATTCCCCTGTGGTGGACGGGGTAGAGGTACTAAGACTGCAACAGCAGGGGCAGCTTTACCCTCAGCCTCTGCCTCAGCCGCCCCAAAACCTCTCTGAGGCCTTGCATCACAAAACAGCAGTAGGAGGCTGGTTGACACAGCATCTGACAGAATGGCAGGCTATTACTTCAGATGCTTGGGCATTGGAGACAGTTACCCAAGGATACTGCCTGCCTTTCCTACAAACACCTCAGAGTCATCCACCGGGGAACAACTCTTTGAAGGTTCCAGATCCGCTCCTTATGCAGGAGATTTTAACCCTGCTAGAGAAAGGTGCTATAGAATCAGTACCTGTAGCGGAGTGGAACAAGGGTTAGTACTCCCCATATTTTCTAATTCTGAAAAAGGATGAAGAATTGAGACCCTTCTTGGACTTAAGAGACTTAAACAAGTTCCTCAGGAAGGACTCAACCAGGTTCCTAAGGAAGGGCAAGTTCAAGATGGTAACCCTTTCTCAGATCCTTCAGGCCCTTCAACTTCAGGATTGGTTGGTATCATTGGACCTTCAGGATGCTTACTTCATGTGCCAATCCATCACAAGCACAGAAAGTACCTGATGTTCGCTGTTGGCAACTCTCACTATCAGTTTCGGTGTCATGATGCCTACCCCCGGGGACCCAGACCAGGTCCAGCAACCCCGGAAGCAGGCATCAAGTTATTTTGAGCAAGCCCAAAAACCCCTGCTAGGGGCTGTTTGGATGCGGTCCTGGCGCCTATGGCGCAAGGCTCATATGGAAGGTCAGTCCTGGTGCCATAGGCGCCAGGCTCATAGAGTAGAGCTTACCTGATGCAGACCATGCTGCAAGCTTACCTGATGCAGACCATGCTGCAAGAGCTCCAAGCCAAATGAGGCTTGGAAGAGACTATTTTACCTAGGGACTATTTTTTTACTCAGGTGGGACTGGGGAGGAATACTTACCTGGGACTACTTTGGGGGCTATTTAAACCACGCCCGAAGAGCAGCACACGCTTTGTTATTCTGCATCCAGCAGCGTAACGCTCACCGTGCCTGCAAGTCTGCATCCAGTCTTCTGCCACGCCCGCCTCGAGTTTGGAGCTTCTAGAAAAAGGAGAAAGAAGGAGAAAAGGTTAGAACAAGAGCAATACCTTTTGATCCTTACCTGAATTCTGATCCATCGCGCCTTCAAGCTGGAAGAAAGAAGTTATTTTATGCGCGTCGCCTCGCCTGCTGCAGCGCCGCGCTGAACTCACCGGCCTTCGCAGCATCTTCACATTCCACCGCATCCTCCTGCATGTTCCCGCCGCATTCCGGCCCCTAAGGAGAAGACCAGAACAGGAAGGTGAGCCAAGGGAATACACAGAGGAATATTAGTTACCCCCCCCCCCATAGACTTACCTGATTTTACCACCAGGGGGCCTATTCCTCTTCACGGGTTGGCGCAGCTTCCACTGCATCTTCACCGAACCCCAGCCCCTAAGGGGAAACAAAAGGACAGCAAGGTGAAACAAAGGGACTATCAAGGGGAACCCTCCTCACCGCAATAGACTTACCTGATTTTACCGCC
Source organism: Ambystoma mexicanum (assembly GCF_040938575.1). NCBI lineage: Eukaryota > Metazoa > Chordata > Amphibia > Caudata > Ambystomatidae > Ambystoma > Ambystoma mexicanum. The sequence goes on from NC_090927.1 coordinate 813,563,169, forward strand.
GGAGGTATTATTCCCCGAGACTTCATACTTTCTTTCAGCGCCTGAATAAGAGAGAAAGCAACAAGTTACATATTGACATTATTTTATTGAACTGTGTTGGAAAATACAAATCCTTACCAGAATATTACCGGTTGCCACGAGGAACTCTTCACTAGGGTCAAGCTGCAACCTGCAAGGAATCGGGCAAGAGTGAAAGTCAGGCATTTGAACTCTTACGAACTACATACTTTTCAGAGTCAATATTGTTTCTGGAACTCACCAATTCCTTCGAGCCAGTGAAGCAACTGGTTATCAACGCGCCCCTGCGCTCGATGCAGGATGGAGAGCTCATCTTTTCAAACCATCAGGTGAGACTATAAGAGGGGACATCAAAGGTGATCTGTGGGCAGAACAGCAGGGGGTGGGGGAGATTTACACTCAGCTCCATGGGTGGTTAATTCCCTTTCTCCATTTGCAGAAGAATATTCCTACGGGCCAAGCAAACGAAGCTAGGTGGGGCAGTCCAGTCCGTCATCTCGGCCCTACGCGTCACATTGGTGGAGACCGCAGCTGTCCAGTTCGGATCGACGCCTCTGTGGGAGCCAGGTGAGCGTAACATTCGGTTTCTGCCATTAGGGCTAACCTCTGCCCCGAGGGTCTTCACTAAGCTAATGGCAGTTGTGACATTGAGTCTCAGGAGAGGGAGGATTCATGTCTACCCCTACCTTGACGATTGGTTGATCAGGGCCAATTCCCCGGAACAAGCCCTAGATCATCTAAAGTATGCGTGCCACTTACAAGAAGTCCCACATGATAACATCACAAAGACTCCAAATTATCGGAGCAGTCCTGGATACATCCCTGGGAAAAGCCTGGCCACCAGAGGTGAGGGCTTAAGATATTTTGCAGATGGTGACTAAATTCCAGAATGCCCAACATCTTCCGGCCTTCGATTTTCTGAGGTTGCTCAGTCTCATGGCATCCTGCATTTTTATGGTGCCAGTCTCGCCTGTGAATGAGATCTCTCCAATGGGATCTCAGGACCCAGTGGTCACAGTTCTCAGGAAGGATGTCAGATCTCTTACAAATCCCAAACAGAGTCTCACTGGACCTTCAGTGGTGGGCCTGTCGGGAGAACATCCTGAGAGGAGAACCTTTTTGGCAACCATGGCCGGAGATAACAGTAGTGATGGACGCTTCACTCACGGGGTGGGGAGCCCATACCAGTGATTTCACCATCAGCGGTCGCTGGTCTCAATCGGAGTCCAAACTACATATCAACCTTTTAGAGCTGAGGGCAATCAGACTAGCGCTGTAGGCCTTTCTGCCCTCTGTATGGGGAAAGAATGTCCTGATAATAACAGACATGTACTACCTCATCAAGAGAGGTGGTGTACGGTCACTACCACTGTGCAGAGAGGCAATGCAGCTCTGGTTATGGGCAATGAAAGAAGGAATCTTTCTATCGGCAGTTCATCTAGCCGGAGAGAAGAGCACGACGGTGGACGCTCTGAGCAGGCAGAGCACTGTCTTTCATGAGTGGAAACTAGCTCGAAGTCCTTCAAGAGATCTTCCCCCTTTGGGAAACCCCTCAAGTGGATCTGTTCGCGACCAACGCCAACCGGAAGTGTGAACTATACTCCTCAAGGGAATTTCCCCCGAGAGGAGCTCTAGGAGACGCGTTTGTGGTGGACTGGAAATTCCCACTTCCTCCAGTCCCTGTCATTTCTCACGTAATAAGGAGGTTGAAGAGGTTCAGCAAAACCATGATCCCAATTGCCCCAAATTGGGCCAGGAGTACATGGTACCCGGACCTTCTGGACATGTCCATCTGTCCTCTGATTCCTCTTCAACAAAGGGAGTATCTTCTTACGTGAGAAGGTTGGCTTCTCCATCCGGTTATCAGGACTCTCAGCCTTCACGCATGGTTTCTGAGAAGCTAAAATACAAAGATTGGGACCTCCCGGACGACGTAATAGATAGAGGTTTTGCTTTCGGCCAGAAGGCAAGCAACCAAATCTTTATACCGCAATCCGTTGGAATACGTTCTGCGGCTGGTGTAGAGGGAATATTGACCCTTTTTCATTCAAAACACCGATGGTATTATCTTTTCTGTTGCATTTAGCAAATCTGGGATTCCAGATTGGTAGAATCAAAGGTTACCTAGCAGCGCTTTCCATCTTCAAGCGCACTGCTGAGGAAGTCTCCTATTTTAAAATACCTATTGTAATACAGTTCTTGAATGGGTTAACTAACGTTTATTCCCCAACTCCTTTTCGAGTTCCCCTGTGGGATCTAAATGTAGTCCTAAACTTTTTAATGGGTACTCCCTTTTGAGCCTCTTCATTCGTGCCCATTAAGATTTCTTACCCTCAAAACAGTGGGAATAACATATGCCCAAAGGGTGAGTGAGCTACAGGCTTTATCCTGCAAGCCTCTTCACAGTGTCTTTCACAAGCACAGGGTGGTATTAACAGGGAAGCCAAAAGGTGTAGCCGAACTTTCTCCCCAAGGTGGTTTCTGAATTTAACATCAATAACCTTTCCATCTTTTTACCATCCTCCGCATCTGGGGAAAGAGGAAGAAAGGATGCACAGACTCGAGCCAAAACATGCTTTGAGTTTTTACATTAGCAGATTTGCTAAACTGAGACAAACTGACCAATTGTTTGTAGGTTACACAGGTCATAAGTTGGGCCTAGCCATCACCAAACAGGCCATCTCTAGGTGGATTATTTTAACAATAGCATAATGTTAGAAATTGGCCGGTAAAGACCCTCCAGAACATATAAGGGCTCATTCGACCAGGGGTGTCGCAGCTTTGTCAGCTCTTCAAAGAGGGGTACCAATAAGGGATATTTGTGCAGCTGCTACATGGTCGCCAGCACACACCTTTACAAGATACTACAGTCTGTATTCGTCCACTAGCTGAGAATCTAAATTTGGAAAGGCAGTACTGCACTCTGTGCATACTTAATGGCTTAAATTGTACTCCCTCCTCCTGGTTATATTACTGCTTTGGGAGTGTATCAAAGATAAGGAATACGTGGGAGGACACAATCCATTCGAAGAACAAATTACTTACCCATGATAACGTTCTTTCGACTGTATGTTCCTCCCACGTATTCCTTATCACCCCTCCTACCCTTCCCCGCAGTAAAACTTCCCTTGTGGTTACAGTCTGCGCTCTCTAAAGGTTCCTAACCGTCCATTCCAGACAATGCTTCGCTCTTCAAAATGGAACTTAGCAATCGGTGCTTCACGAGCTACTTATACCCGTGATGACGTTGACGCCACGAGGGAAGCCGCCGAGCAACATCAACGCACAGCACCCTCTACTGAAAACAAATTTCCGAAGCAGAAAGCCGGATATTGGAAATATCAAAGCTAAGGAATACGTGGGAGGAACGTCCGGTGGAAAGAACGTTACCATGGGTAAGTAACTTGTTCTTCTGTTGTAGCCCTAGTGTGTTAACAATAGCTGACAATGTTCTGTTGGTACAACCCTCCCCGTGCTTGTAGTAAAGGTTAGCAAAATGTTTCTCCCATACTCCTGCAGAGATACAACATTGAAGTGTTCTGTCCACAGCATCAGCCAAAAGGCTACTGAGTCACCCTCTTCCTGTGCTTTGCTAAGAAGCTTCCACCTTGAAGTAGTGTAGGTCTTTCTTTTTCTTGCAACAGTTTTCTTAGAGTGTTGTCTCTGAGATCAGAGGACGGCTCTGTCCACACCTGTACCACCTGACAAAGTGGCCATCGCCTGGCGTTTAGCTTGGGGGCACTCTTTATCATACCATCTTGCTTTGTTTGCTATGTATTTCTTGACCTCTTGTGACTTACTAGTTATATAGGGGAAGAGGTTATTTATAAGACAGCCATATTCGATAAAAGCCTTCTCTTCAGTTGTTTCTTTGCTGCATATTTCGGAGATATTTCTCACGATAGCATTATATATTATGGGTTTCATATCTTAATCCATAATCCTGGCCCACTTTGTTTTTCGGGTGTGCCCTGTTTTCACCAAGGGCACCGCCCTGGCCGTCACAATGGCAGACTGCAAAGAGTGATTGTCTATTCTGAAATGTGCACAATGCGGCTTATGATCACTGTCTGATTTATTTAAAACCTCAAAGTTGCATAGCCTCTTACAATCTTTTGCAAATACTAAAATGTAACCCATCAAAGTGCTTCCAATAGGGCCAGAGAAAGTCAGGGTAGCTGGCTGGTCGTTTTTAAAACGACCATTACAGGCCCTTAGACCCAGATTGTTTAGAGTGCAAATCGTGTCGATAGCTTGCGTGTGTACCCTTTGATTTTGAAGCATCTAGGTATGGAACATCCCAGGCACTGTCCTGTTCATCCCACAGTCCAACTAGCTCTGGTATGGGCTCCAACTGCAAATTGAAGTCACCTCCCACTAATACAAAGGTCCCTATCTGGTCGCTACAATCATTGTTAGTTACCAAATCACGTAGGTTCCCTGCAGTGTCTGACCTTGTTTTAAATGTTGGCCTATTCCTATTGTATATGTTGAACAAAAGGATAGAATTTTCACCAGAAGTCTGCACAACCAGTTCCTGTAAATCTGGGGTACCAGTAACTTTGTCAATTATTCCCCAGTTTAGGGATGTGTCCACTGTGAAGGCATCATGAAGCAAGACACAGACAACAGATTCAAAGCTCAAACAAAACGTCTTTATTAACTCAAATGTCAGGACGGTGTTAGGCCCAACATGCCCTATACTAAGGTGGGATTTCCCTACCTAAATGAACTAAGGATGGTCTGAGTCAGTACGTTTAACTTAAGTCTGTGTCCAAAACCTATACTTGTCCTCACAACTAAAGATAAACTTTGTATAGGGATGTCAGCAACCAAAGTAACAGTGTTCAAACAAAAGCTCTGAGATTATTCCAGCTCCAGGCTTGTTCCTAGCTCCCTTCCCCAAGTTCAGGATAGTTCAAACAAAAGGGTCACAGGGTTTCCCTTCCCAAGGTCAACACAGTTCCACAAGATGGTTTTGGGGTTCAAGGCTTCAAATCCACAGTTAAATCCACTTGTTCGGCTTGCCTTTTATTTCCATCACTTACACAACTCTGAGGCCGGCCAGCCTCAGCCCCTTGGCTCTTCTTGATTCACTCCAAGGAAGAGTTCCTCGGTCTGGGCGCAGTTGTTGGGCCATATGGTTCAGGTTTCCTTTCTGCATCTGTGTTCTAAATCCATTTATTCTTCTGATGCACTTTAACGGCCTCTTGCCTTCATCAACATTTGACTCTCGCACACTTTACTTTGTGGTATTTCTTCTGGTTACCACCTTGTTGTCACACTATCCAATAGTGTCTTGTTTTGTGTACTTTTTTACTTGGTTTGCAAATGCTGTTTCTTTAGCTTTGCTTTGTTCACAAATGCTCTTCACGTCTATTTCATTTATCTGAAATTCTCATATCTTTTCTATAATCCAGCATTCAATCTTATTCATGATTGTCACCTTGTTTGTTATTCAGAAGTTCAACTTTGGTCTTCTGACCCATTCATTATTATTCAAAACTTCTTTCATGCTTGGCAAATTGTTCACTATTCAATAGTTTACTTTTCCGGTCTCCAGACCTGTTTGTCTTGCATTTCATTTTGTTCAGCCTTTGCCGGCACCCACACCATGCTCCTGGAGCACCCCGGCGTGACTGAAACTTCCCCGTCACCCACCAGTGTCTGGCTGTTCCTCCGGGTGCACTTGTTTTGTTCGCGAGTTCTCGCTCGATCCTCTTTCATTCGTGAGGCGCTCTGGTGAGCAGTGGTCTCTCTCCAGTCTATCCTGCAGCAGCCAGAGGCTTCTCAGTGTTCCCCCACTCCCAAGGGGAACACACAGCAATGGGCATCGCTCAGCTCCAGAACCTCTCGCGGCCCACTGTGGCCTCAGTGTCTTCCTGGCTTTCCTTCTCTCTCTCTGTCGTTTTCACCGGCTCATATGTTGCCTGCCCTGCCTTGGATGGCCACGCTCTCTGGCCCAGGTGCTCTCCCTTGGATGGCTGTGCTCTCCGGCCCAGCTGCTCTCTTTCTGCTGTATCTGCCTCCCTTTATACAGCTGCATTGATTTAACAGGTTGCAGGTGTGAACACTCAGTTTCACTTGCCTGACCATAGTCATTGGGACATGCCTGGCCCTCACAATAATTGTCGGGCCTATTCCTTGTCTCAGTGCCAGAGTGATGAAATGAGCTGTTAGTGTTCACTACTCTTAGTCACCACTTCCTTGTCCCAGTACTATCATGGTTTAAATGAGGGAAAAGTAGGGGATATGATTACAACAACCTATAAAGGCAGGGTAAAGTTGGTTCTCACTACAAAAGGCGGGATACCATGTCTCGCCTGTGGATATCCTCTCCCCAACTGCCAAGGACCCTCCACCCAGGTGATCCTCCCTCGCATCTTCACCCCAGGGTCAGAATTCAACAGCGATGGCCTTTCCCTGGCCACCTGATCAGGGGGTCCAACTGGAGTAAGGGTACCCTCTGATTTCTTACACCATCTTGATAGTTAACCCACCGCTCAGCCTTCGGGCCCTTTCTTAGCCAGGATATCAAAGGATCAATATCCTTGAATGGAATATGACTCAATAGCCCAGATTTCTTGAAATAGTATCAGATGAAAGCCCTTGATAAATTAATTCCATTCTGGTTCATCTAAATGCTTTGCAATGCCCGTAATGTTCCACAAAAGGATTTTACAAGTGAAATTGGCTGCTGGGGATATGCTTCTCGACTCCAGTCAATCGACTGTTTCCAGACCCCCGTCCTCTGTACAGTTAGCCTTGCTCACTATTCTCAGTCACCCTGTGATATTACCCGAAGAGTACACTGTCCTAAGTGAGCTTCACAAGAGATTGAACTGTGCCCATTTGGCACTTCAATACTACTTTGTTCTGGGGCGTGTTGGCTAAGCCCAGTTGTGGAGCCTACCAGGGGATATGTACGATAATCAGTGGCCGGGAGGTCCCAGGATTGTAAGAAGACTTGAATAGAATCAGAAGGCCCACCTTGCACAGTTCTTATGATTGATACACAGCCCTTCACATATCTTATCCAGTAGATACATTTGTTCTTGAGCAAGTCTTGATCTTCGTAACAGTCCTTATCCAACCATGGGACATTAAGCATTGTAAAGTTTGGGTAATTGCTGGTGCGCATTTTAATGCTATCATGGTGCTGGTTAAATTCTGGGGGACAGTTTGCCGCTGAATGTCCCTTTTGTAAAACATGGGGGAAGAGTTGTTGTGCGGCCAAATGCCCGCCCTGCAGAATAGATGGAGCCCACCTATTAGGTATTGCAGAAGATCTTAAGGCTATCTGTGGCTTACTTCTGGCAACTAGAGATGGAGCAGAGTTATATGTTGTACTATGTAGGGGTGTGAGTCTGTTCCTTCTCTCAATGGTTGGGCAACTACTAATTAAGTTGGTGTGTGGCCCTGAGCCCACACTCCCTAATCTAGTTGTGGCTTCCCTGGCAGCTAAGTTGCTTGGAGGAGATTTTGAAAGGAAGGGTTTCCCAAGGAGCTTAGCGTTGGTGGATAGAGCATCAACACTTACTTTTTTTCATTTTATTTCACTAAGGGGTTCTGCTAGAGTTTTCCCAATTTTGCACACAATTAAATTCGTAATATCGTGAAGATACTCCTTCAGGTCAGGCGCTGCCCCATCTGTGACGTCTATAGGGGAAACTCGGGTGCCAATCATTTTTCTTTTGGTTCACTTATCTTTTTCAATTGATGAGGGGGCGGCTTTTACTGTAATCACTGTTAACCTTACTACACTTAATACTCTGTTTAGTGGACCTGCTTTTCTTGAAAGACTTCTTCTTTGCAATCTTAGTGCTTTGATTTTGTGTGCACTCGTTATCTAACGGGCCATACCTATTATGCTGGGTCAATGAAGGGTCTATTATAATGACCTCTTCTGAGTTTCCATTATGATCCTCCAACTCAATTAGCTCTGCCCGTGGTATGAGATAAAGCGTACTATCTCTCCTAGGAATGCCCCTCATAAGAAGGGAGTACTTCGACCCGTGTAGTTCCACTATATTTGCTTTGTGAATTGTCTGTGCTTCCTCCCCCCCTTCCTCCACCTATCTGTAAAATGTAATTTGTACCCCCCTCTTGCCCTGCTCTTTTGGGAGCAAGAGGATCCCTACAGACAGCTCGAGAGAAGTGAGCATCCATACTTATCATGGTTTCTCTACATGTACAGGGAGAAAGGAGATACGATTGTCCTCTGGATTATTAGTCACACAATTAGATTTAATTACAGTGCTTTGATTCAAACTTGGGTTCATTTTTCCCTCTGGAGTCTCAATCTCATGTAAGAGACCGTTTATTTCCGAGATTAAAATATTTACCTAATTTATCGGTTCGAACATTGTATACATTTTCTTGCCTCTACCATTTGGGCAGATGGGTATAACACCGTTTCTTTTAGACATTACTTACAATGATAATTTGAAAACAACCAAATAAAGCCAAAAAGTTAAAGGTGAAAAAATATGTGCACATTTTCTCTGTTTTCACAGAATACACTAATACACTGTTGGACTAGTTCTATTAAAACCCTTCAATATACAATTCTATGACAATTAACAGCCATAAATATAATATCATAGATAAAAAAGAATTATGTTAAAAGGGTTTGGTGTAAAATTATGTTCTTCTGTGATCTTTGTCACCGACCATCTAATTTAGTCAATTGAAAACTATTTGCAGGGTTATGCAGACTCACATGCAATCCTCGGCGCCCCCACAAATCAGCAGCTGCTTAGGTCAAATAGTAGTTGTACCAACAGACTCATGGTGAGGCACGCCTAGTGGCTAAAGGGGCCACCAAAGTCTGCCTACCTCCCTCACCCTGAAGTCGATGGTGCTAGAAATATACTGTTAGTTTCACAGTGGAGTGAGTAGAGCAGTCCCTGGCCTCGCCACACCAAAGCCACGACTACATTTTGCATTAGCCCAGAGGGGGCACAGCAGCGAGGGTGAGGGGGTCCAAAAGCCGGCACCCACCCTGGTTCTGAACAACTCAGTCAGTAGCTAGCTGTACTGCACGACCCACCCACCAAGCGCAGGAGATGTAGCGTATACTGCGCATGGAGTAATGATTGGTACTGTGAGGAATCTGAGGACGTCCTCACTTCATTCCCCAATATATCCTCCTCCCGGGTGGCCAGGGAAAGGCTGTCGCTATCGGATACTGACCCTAGGGGTGGATATGCAAGGGAGGATCACCTGGGTGGAGGAGACTTGGGGAGTGGGGATGAGGCACCGTTGGGTAAGACACCCTATCCCCCATTTCCCTTTTCTAATGAGTCCAATATCCACCAGGCCTTTGTAGGTTACTGCCAGTCCCTTCCCTATCCTTTACATAAATCATCCCCCATTAAACACCAGTCAGGTACTGGGACGAGGAAGGGACACACCAGAGTCATACATCCTCTTTTTATTGACTCTCACACACACACACAAACATCCCTTTGGTACTGGGACGAGGAAGAGGCATCAAACATTGAACAAAGACTGTTGGTTTGGCAAGGAGTGGTCTAGTCTTTCTGACGCTCAGGAACGCACATTTTCTTTATTAGGGTGGGTTAGGGTAAGTACATATCTATTCCTAGGCTTACAAGTGCAAGTGGGTGCACTCTAGCGTGCTAAAAACACATGTTGAGCCACTCCGGGCTGTCTATGTGTCTGTCACTGTTCGGATGAAATTCTGGAAATTTTAATAGGTTTTCTCCGTCAGGCAGGTACGAGTGTGTTTCTTAAAATACTGGAGGGAGTACATTGTATTCTCCAGTGTGTTCCTCTTTTACAAAGTTATGTTGAAGAATCTTGTAGGGCCCTTAATGTTTATTTCTCCAGGGTCCTAATGTGGAAGACTCTGCCTGTGCTTCTTTTCTTGGGCACTAGGTTTGGTCTCCCAATAGCCGACCGGTTTCTGTGGTATACAAGTGGTTAGACCACATTCCTCAGGGCTTAGGGGGACATTAAGTTGGGTGCCTCCTAATTTACAATGGCAGTGTGGTCTGCATTATTCAATGTCCTCTCCCTGTAGGGGTGACAGGAAGGGGGGGGAAGAAAAGAGGGGGGAGGGAAATGACTTGATAGATTAATTCCTACCTAATTGGTCTTGCATATAGTGCTAGTACTACACACTGTACATTGATTGTGCACAAAATGGAAGGGGAGGCTTACCCTTTCCATGTAGTCAGTGGTTCTGGGCACGGAAGGGTGAGGCAGCCTGTGACCTAGGGGCCAAACACAGTTCTAAATACTGGGTTGGAGCGCATATAAATGCAACTGTAAGCAATAACGCCATGCATACTGGCATTTTGTTCACTCATTGAAAACTTGTTAATTAACCAAAAATTGCTAGTGGTTTACTGTGCGGGTGGCCGCGTGAAGGCGCACCAATTCCCACAGCAAATGTCCCACATCCGACGGGATCCGATCACTCGGTCCCGTAATTGTCTTTGCTGAGGCCGAGTGTATTGCATCTGCGCCTGCTACGCGAAGTGAAGGCTCTCTAGAGCAGGGGCTTACCTCCTGCTTTCGTCCGAAAGAGGTCTGGCGGGCCGCGCGCGAGGTGTTCTCTACGCCGTGGCTCACCAGATCTCCTTGTTTATGGTTGTCATGAACGCGCGTACCAAAACATGGCCGTCTGGGAGTGTCCTCAGGCGGCCATTTTTGGGTCAGGCTCTTCATTTGATTCTAATGAAGAGCGCTTCTGTCTACCTGGAGGGTGCCTGGTTGGTGAATGGAATCACTTAATTCCAACCAGGCACCCTCCAGGTCACACTATCTTGCGACACATTACTGATAGACAGAAGCGCTCATCATTAGAATCAAATGAAGAGCCTGACCCAAAAATGGCCACCTGAAGACACTCCCAGACGGCCAAGTTTTGGTACATGCGTGCCCCACGCAGCGGCGTCATGACAACCATAAACAAGGAGATATGTCGAGCCGCGGCGTAGAGAACTCCTCGCGCGGCCCGCCAGACCTCTTTCGGACGAAAGCAGGAGTTAAGCCCCTGCTCTAGAGAGCAGTCCTGCATGCGCTCGAAGCCTTCACTTCGCGTAGCAGGCGCAGATGCAATACGCTCGGCCTCAGCAAAGACAATTACAGGACCGAGTGATCGGATCCCGTCGGATGTGGGACATTTGCTGTGGGAATTGGTACGCATTCGCGCGGCCACCCGCACAGTAAACCACTAGCAATTTTCGGTTAATTAACAAGTTTTCAATGAGTGAACAAAATGCCAGTATGCATGGTGTTATTGCTTACAGTTGCACTTATATGCGCTCCAACCCGGTATTTATAACTGTGTTTGGCCCCTAGGTCACAGGCTGCCTCACCCTTCCGTGCCCAGAACCACTGACTACATGGAAAGGGTAAGCCCCCCCTTCCATTTTGTGCTCAATCAATGTACAGTGTGTAGTACTAGCACTATATGCAAGACCAATTAGGTGGGAATGAATCTATCAAGTAATTTCCCCCCCTCTTTTCTACCCCCCCCTTTTCTGTCACCCCTACAGGGAGAGGACATTGAATAATGCAGACCACGCTGCCATTGTAAATTAGGGGGCACCCAACTTGATGTCCCCCTAAGCCCTGAGGAATGTGGTCTAACCACTTGTGTACCACAGAAACCGGTCGGCTATTGGGAGACCTAACCTAGTGCCCAAGAAAAGAAGCACAGGCAGAGTCTTCCACATTAGGACCCTGGAGAAATAAACATTAAGGGCCCTACAAGATTCTTCAACGTAACTTTGTAAAAGAGGAACACACTGGAGAATACAATGTACTCCCTCCAGTCTTTTAAGAAACACACTCGTACCTGCCTGACAGAGAAAACCTATTAAAATTTCCAGAATTTCATCCGAACAGTGGCAGACACATAGACAGCCCGGAGTGGCTCAACATGTGTTTTTAGCACGCTAGAGTGCACCCATTTGCACTTGTAAGCCTAGGAATAGATATGTACTTACCCTAACCCACTCTAATAAAGAAACTGTGCGTTCCTGAGTGTGATCATAGTATTGGGCAACCCACACTAGGAATACCCACAACTGTCCCTTGTGTTTTGTCTAGTCTTTCTGACACCTTAATTGATGCAGAGAACTTTAAAATGAGGAGACGATGGCAAGAGGCAAAGGAGTGGGAACCGGAGAGAAGCCAGGTCGAGACTCGCAAGCAAGCCGGGGGAAGCAGAGAACCGTCATTGCGGAACGCTGCAGAAATACCGGGAGCATAGAGACGCTTCCTGGGCATTTGCAGCTGCAGCACCATGAAGACCGTGCTTATCGGTGCTCCAGGAAAGGCAGCAGGGTGAAGAAAAGTCCGAAGGAGGTTTTCAAGCACCATACTGAAGCCGACAGACACGTGACTGGAAACTGGTGAGTCTGACCAGAAGGCAAACGCACCTGGGGCATGTCAGTTGTTCAAAATAAGCTATGAAAACTTGAATATATTAAAGGTCCGGGAACGGGGGGGTCTGGGAACTGTTAAAGAGGCATTGCCAAGAGTCAAGTAAGCATTTCGAAGAATAAAGCAGATCTCATTAGGCATTACTGAAAGAGCTGAATGGTTGTGATGAACATTGGCAAGAGGCAAACACACATTGCCAAGAGTCAAGCAAACATTGCCAAGAGTCAAGCAAATATTATAAGTGTTACTGACAAATATGAATGGTTGAGAAATGAAAACCTGTATGCAAGAGAAAAGCGCCAGATGCTTTGGTCAAGTGAAATGAAACGGTGTATACGTTTCCTAGCAGGATAGTGTACTGGGAAGTTTGTGATGGCGTGTGTAAAAGAACTAGATTAGAAACTGAGTTTCCTAGCAGACCAGTGTAGTGGGAAGCCTATGTTGATCTTTGCAAGCAAAAGCTAATAAAGTGAATGGTGGCAAAACAAGCGATAATAAAGCTTCAAGGATATGTGCCAAAACTGTGGCATGAAGCAAACACAGGTAAGGTGTGTCGGTTGCATGACCTGTGATGGGTGGACCGTGTGGTCCGACAACTGAGCCTAGACCAAGTACACCCACCTAAGGAAAAGCCACTTTGTGATTGAATAAAGGAAGACATATGTAAAGTGGAATTGAGGAACTGAAATTGAGTAGCTGAACTTTATAAATTGGTCAAAGGTAAACAACCAGAAGCGCTGGGAAGTATCTCAAGGAATTGAGTGATTTTGGAACATTGAGAGATGTGAAAGCTTGGGTATGGGAACCCCTCTTTGATAACGTGAACTATTTGAACAGTGAGGAAGGGAAACCCCTTTTCCACTAAAGAGCTGGAAGAAGCTTTGAACTTTTATTTGAACACTTCTCATTTGATGCGGACATCCCTACACATTGTATACATTTAGATGTGAGGGCAAGTACAGGTTTTGGACACAGAACGAGCGAGCACTCGTAGCGTTACTGTTCAGGAGGAAAGCAGAACAGATTTTACTGAACGAGGTGGAAAACCAAATCCAAACAGAGGATGCAGAAGGAAACACTGTGACCAGCTGATGAGTCCAGAAGTGGAAAGCGAAAGCATGCGGTTACTGCCGAGCCAAGAGGTTAAATCCTTAACAACAAATGTAACAGGGAACTCCTGTTAAAAACCAGACGAGACATCGCCCGGATAAAAGTGGAAAGTGAAAGCACGTAGCTCTTGCTGCTTATTGAACAATAAGGGCATTGAAAAAAAGAAAAACACTCCAGAAAAGGCTAAAGTATCAACAAAAATGTCACAGGGAGTCCCTGTTAAAACTGGATGAGACATTGTTTTCAAAATAAAAGAGTCTTATACCTCTGACCACTTAAAAGATACCCTCAGGCTTATCCAAGATGGCTGCCGGAGAGTTAAGTCGCACTCTCACGAGCTCTCAATCAGGCCTTTTGAAAGGCGTATCATATTAGCTGAGGAGAGCACTGCAACAGGGACATGGAAGTCGCAGCCCGCGTGTAATCAAGATGGGAGATAGCCAGCAGACAGTGAAAAAAACAGAAGAAGCAGAGTTTGGCGGCCAGTAAGCAAGCTGGTGGGTTTCCCTCGGCTGGAATAGTTGCCTTGGGACTCCGTGACAAGTGTAACGCTCACCTGATTCCCGTAGAGGCGCCGGTCTTGACTGGGCGTATACCGTATCTTCAAAGGTGATGTGTAACACACGGCTGGCTCCTTGGGCTGGACCTCTGTGCACTGTATGCCTGACTCGAAGGGTAAGATGTCTGCAGATAGAAAATATGGGATTAAATAACTGGGTTATTGAATGTCTCTCTCTTCTTCCCTTTCTCTTCTCCTGTAGAACCCCAAAGGTTAACGCTCTCACCTTAGGTAAGTGAACGCCGTGCTCTCCATCTGCCTCGGGGCAGGGTTCTGTAACCAGTTTCTTCACTGGATAAGGGGAGTAGGCCTCTTGACTTCAGAGGACTGCTGTCCGTCGTTTACTGCACGAACGGTAAGTTTCGAGTAATCCTAATGTCTTTAAAGTCTTTAGTAATGATGTTTCTTGTTTTGCAGGGTTCCGGCGATGGCGGATGACGGGCTGAAGCGAGTTGAAGATGGAGCCCGTGTGATGAATAGAAGCGCCTGGAAGCACGTAAGTAAGCGCTTGTTGCCTGCTTCACGATGCGCTCTAACTGTCTTTTTATTTTGCAGGTACAAGTTCGGAGCGGCTGCAGGGTGCCGGAATACCTACTGGGTTAGATGTGGAAAGGAGTAATGGCACGTGAGTATTAAAGTTCCCCAATGTCTTTAAACGCACCTTGTTTTGTCTTTCAGATGCGGGATGCAGCGCCGAAGGCCTCCGGAGCGTGCGAAGAGTTGGTAAGCTTTTGTCTTTCAGATGCCGGAATGCAGCGCGAGGCGTTGGTGACAGCCGATGGACCAGGTAAGTGAAGAGCTGTCACTGAAGACCGTAATGCTAACCTGTTCTTTCTTGTCTTTATAGGTGTTGCTGAAGACTGGATTCAGGATGGTAAGCCTTTTTCCTTAGGCCCAGGATCAGATGCAGAAGACACGATGAGCGTTCTGCTGCAGAGGATGCAGAATAACGCAAAGCAAGATTCATCCATCGGGTGTGGTTTAAAGAGGATCAGAGGCTCAACTGGCAGGCAAGTAAGCAGCATGGTCTGCTGCAGGTAAGTCCACCCAAGCATTATGAGCCCGGCGCTTCCAGCGCTGGGACTGGGCATATTTATGAGCCTGGTGCCACTGGCGCCAGGACTGGGTCCAAAAGGTCCCAATTGGGACTGGTTGGCACTCGGAACCTGGGTTATGGATCTGCTTCCAAGGGAGTTGGGAAAACCCTGACCTTTTGGAAGCAGAGATCATGACAACAAGAAGGTGGGGCCTGCTGGAGTAGAAGCTGTGAAGATCAGACTACTCAGAAGAGTCAAGTCGAGGGCCCCAGAGCGGAAGAAGAGGACCTCCGGCGGAACAGAGGCATTGAATAGGCATCCTCCCTGACCGGCTGCTGGAGTGTGAAAAGGAGAGGAGTCCCGGGAACAGCAAGAGCCCCCACCAGAGAAGAACCACGATGGGAAGGCAGAACACCGAGACTGGGCATACGTGTTGTGTGCTACTGAACAGCTGGCCTGAAGCCGGGAGGACTCGGGGTGACGAGAAACAGAGGGGGAGGAACGTCTCCCCCCCACAGTAAATGCGCGATGCAGGGCGCAACACTAGCTGAAAGGCAGGCGGGACCGGGAGGGGGCCTCCCATGCAGTTTGACTAGGCAGATGAGGGAAGATCTACTTATATATACAGAGGCAAATTTGTTTAAGGTTGACACCAACAAGGGACATCGGGGATACCTTGAGACTAGCTACTAAAGGACAAGGATTTGGGGAAAACGCCCATATAAGTGGGCTTAGCAACTACAGGCAACAGATGCATACGTCTCTTCCACTCAAAACCTACCAACATTCCCCGGAAGTCATACAATAAGGGTAAAGTATCAAGGCATAGAGGACACCAGCTGGAGCACATAGAAATAAAGGACAGAAACTGGAGCATTCAAGAGGGGGAGAAATACTTGGTGACCGCAGGGAGTTACTTCAAGGAAGGTTTAATTGCCACTGGGTCCGCACATACGTGGAAGCAGCCAAACAGGGCTTGCTAAATCACGTCGAGGTATAAGCTCTCCTGCAAGTATAAGGAGAAGCGCAGGAGAACGGGACCACACACAGATGCCAGGATCAAGGGGGAAGCAGACCCCTTTGCTGCCAACCACAAAGAAGAAAGCCAAGTGAGGTCAGCTAGAAAGGAGATGTCAGTGGTCTCCATCAGAGACAACTTCGGGGGAATCTAGGTCAGCAAAAAAGGTTGACGAAGACTTTCAGGCAACCGGTGAAATGGCCCTCAGCAAAGAGGACTAGCAAAAGTGTTTGAAAGGTATGGAGGAGAGGATGACAGTATCCCCCCAGGAACAAATGGTGAGCCTAAAAGAAGAGCTGAACATCTCCCTGAAGGAAATCAGAGACATCAACTCCCAGGGAAATGGGGTGGACTTAACTGAACAAGGCCTGTCGGAAGTGGAAAAAGAAGTGCAACAGAACTCAGTGTTATTGGAACAAATTGCCTCTGCCGCACAAAATCTGGAAATCTAGACTGAAGACTTAGAAAACTGTTCAAGACCTTCTAACATAAGAATTGAGGGGCTGGCTGAAGCAAACTCTGATGTAGACCTGAAATCTATAATGCAGCAGTGCTTTGCTACCCTTCTGACGGACACAGTCCGAGATGAGATCCGGATTGATCGTATACATAGAGTGGGACCTAAGAGGAGCAGAGAGGGAAACCGACCAAGGGACGTCTTGGCGGCATTGGCATCTTATGAAGAGAAAGAGAGAATCTTTAGGGAGGCAAGGGGTCAGGACACGATCATGGTTAACGGATCGCAAGTAAGCCTATTTCAAGACCTAGCCGCTTCAACGCTCCAGAAAAGAAGAGCAATGGGCCCAGTGACGAGAGTACCAGTTGGAGGGAAACAGTCCCCTATAAATGGACCTTCCGCTTTGGACTGGTGTTCCCCTGGGAAGGCCGACAGCAAAGAGCCACCACATGTGAGGAAGGACTGGCTATCCTAGGCCTGGAAGTGGACGGAACAGACTATGGAGATCAAGGACGCAGAGTACAACAGCAGAGACACAAGCCCTTGGAATGGACTACTGTGCATGGAAGGAGAGAGGACAAGCTGAAAGGCCCCCGACACAATAAAAGAGGAGAATAATAATAACACAATTTTGGCATAACAAGTAAAAAAAGAGAAGCCTGGGGAAAAATGGGCAAACTGAAGAGAAGGGTGTGTATAAATGCCGTCCTCAAGGACAGAGGGTCCTGTCCATTGGGAATGAGCAAGTCTTTTCGGGAGGGCGTGGGGCACCACTTGGACTCTTAGAAGGTTGGAAATAACCTTGCGGGTCCAGGAGGAACGTGGTTGGTTCCCACTTGTTGGGATGAATCCTAGGATACCGAACCTGGTCCGAAGAGGGGTGGGAGGGGTGTTGGCAGGGTTCAGGGGGGACTGCAAAAAAAGTTTGCAAATACATATGGGAAGGAGGAGTTCAAAGGGGGAACACAAAGCAGTGAGGGGGCGGCGGACAATAGAGTAATGACAAGGCCACTACAAATGTACTCACATAATATACAAGGTCTAAACACTCCGATAAAAAGGAAGAAGGTAGCCACACAGATGCGGATATAATACTCTTACAGGAAACGCATATTAGGGAAGGGGATGCTCATAAAACACAAATACAGCAGTACGCACAAATATACCAGGCAAATGCCCGCAATAGAACGGCGGGCATCCTGGTGGGCCTAAGAAATTCTCTGGGGGCAAAAATTATCAAAACTTAAGCAGACCCAAATTGGAGATATGTCTTTTTGCAGATGCAGCTGGAGAAAAGGGTCTTGACAATAGGTACAATATATGCCCCCAATATAGGGCAGGAAACCTTCCTGTATCGGACGCTGGGGAAATTGGACACGTTTGCGGAAGGTGAGATCATCTTTACAGGAGACTTTAATCTAGCCTGGGACCCCAAGAAGGATAGGAGCGGGCCAGCTATTAGTAAGGGGATACACCCATCAATGGCAGTTAGTGAGCAGATGGGGGATGAGACCTTTTGGAGGACTAAAAAGCAGCAGTACCCAGGGTATACATGTTTCTCCCATGTTCACCAAACGTATTCTAATATAGACTATGCATGGGGCAGCCCTGAAATATTAGGGGCACTAACGGATATAGGGATAAACCCGATCTCTGTCTTGGACCATGCACCGATAAAGATATACCTTAGGGGGCTGAAACCAAGAAACTCACGGTGGAGTTGGAGAATGCCGGGAGAACTCATTAGGGACGAAACCGTGAGGGGCAAAATTAGAGTATTTTTCACTGAATGATACGCAGGAGGTCCCCTCGCATACTGTGTGGGGTGCTTTTAAGGCAGTCTTGAGGGGGGAGTTAATCTCTTTAAAAGCTCAAAGACAAATAAATTGGAATAATAGTTGGAGACGGCACTCGGATAGGCCCAAACAGAGCTGACAGGGCGCAAGAATAGGGAGAACTATAGAAAAGTAAAGGAAGCACAGAGACAACTGTGGCTGCTCAGAACTACAAAGGCTGAGAGTGTATGCATTTAAACTTAATAGCTTGCGAACGGATAATAAAATGTATGCGGGAGCGCAAGAATTATGCAGCCATTCCTTACAGCGCTTGGCCACGCCCCCCCATTTGATGGCATTTCTTTGGTATTGAAGGCAATACTTGGCATATAATGGTAGCACTACAACTTGACAGGCTTTACTTTACATATTATT
This sequence comes from Ambystoma mexicanum, assembly GCF_040938575.1. NCBI lineage: Eukaryota > Metazoa > Chordata > Amphibia > Caudata > Ambystomatidae > Ambystoma > Ambystoma mexicanum. Next base: position 813,582,001 of record NC_090927.1, read on the forward strand.
ATATACCTGGCATGTGAGGCAGTGACTGGCATGATATGGCAGAAACTGTATACAGTAGGCTACACTTGGAATATTATAATAGTACCCTAAAATGGTGGACACTAAGCATATAAAGATTATGCCTGTCATGTGAGGCTATGAATTTCCTAAAATGGCAGAAACTGTTCACATGAATTTGAATGTGGAGGTAGTGCTCCTGCTGGTTCTGCCTGGTATACCCTTGTCATATCATGAACCCAGCCACAGCATAATAAGGCCTCACTTAGCCAAAATATGGTTGGTACCTAATAGTATTTCGTTTGATTTAATAAATATATTATTTTGTTTATTTATACGCTTATTGCCTTTCTTTTAGCTTTATTTCAGATTTGACTCCATTAAAAGAAAAACATTACACGGTTAAAATGAACAATTTCAATATGCGCAAATATATAAAACCGTCATAATAATAAAATACTTCATCAGTTGTCGAATCTATAAGAACATCTTCAAATTAATTCTTTGCTAGCACTCTATTTCACATCTTTAAATAGTCATTACACAGTCAACATATTAGTGCTCTACATGATACATTACTTCATCTAGATACATGGCAGTAGTAGGAAAACCAAACAACTATTATACTCTTAAATCACTTGAGTGCATTCTGTCTAGGAATTCTGACATATTAATGCGCGCTTTTTCCTCTTTCTCTCCGGACCAGTCTCCAAAGAAAATGTGCTATTGCAAAGGTTAAATCTATATAGCTGGTCAGATAGCACAGCGAGCTAAGCGCTCACCCTGATATCTGTGTACAATCATTGGTGGCAGGTTCGAATCCCAGCAAGGTCAACTCACCCTTTCATCCTTCCGAGGTCTATAAAATGGTTACCACTCTGTGGGATAATAATGTCTTCTGTTATTTGAGTGCTCTGAGACCTGTGGGTGTGTAGCGTTATATAAGAAATACATTATTATTATTCTGCACAGCGTAATTACGTCTGATAGTGTCCCTACACCACGATTATTTAAGCAAGGCTTTAAATTAGAGTTTCTAATATTTGTGTATAACGGGTACATGAATAAAAAGTGCTCTCCTGTTTCTTTCGAGCTCTTGCAGTAATAACAATAGTCATGTTGGGAGCAGCTGCACTGTTTAGTAAAGGTGTCAATCGGAAGAATGCCAAATCAAACTTTTAGGTAGGGTCTTCAGGCCTGAGTCAGCCCCACTTAACCCAGATAGGTTTCATAACCCACATCTAATTCATACGAACAATATTCTTGGCCTAGCCAGTTTGCTAAACATCATGTAACAGTATTTCCCAGAGGGCGCTAGAAAGCCATCCAAGATGGTGGCTCATTAGAGAGCTCCGTACCGTGCCCACAGAAATCCTGAAATAGTGCCATTTCGAGTCTGCTCACTCGTGGAACCAGCAGTGAAACTAGATTGACGTCCTGGAGAAGACATACATGTAGCTGACGGCGACTGGAAAGCAAGCTTTCAGCTCCTTCGCCGGGAGCCAGCGCAGCGCGGCACAGCCTTCCACCTTGGTGGCGCCCTAATAACAGCTGGAGGGGCGGGCAGAGCCCAGTGGTAGTGTCCCCTGCAGATGCGTTGTGTGCCTGATCTGAGCATCGCTGCAGGGGCTGTGCCGCCTTGGCGCAGAGTGGCCCGTGCGTGGGGGCTGCCGAGTGCTGGTGGCTAGGACGGTGTCGGGCCCACCCTGCGGTGTCCAGCGGATTGCCGCGCGGCCTTCCGTACGTGCTACACTACAGCTGCATGGAAGCTAGGAGGGATCGGCGCTGTCCGGCAGTGGACCTGGTGACATCGGGGGTCTGCGGGCAGGGATAGGTGGTACCAGCCCGTCCGGAGAGAGCTTGGACACCCCCGCCTGGCGGGCCTCGTGTTGGTGGTCCCCTGCCTGCCCCCCCCGCCTGAAACACATCATCAGCATAAAGAAACCGGCAGGTCCCGGGCGAGCGGAGGCTGCGGGCGGCGCATCGGCCGTGTCCCCTGGAGCCGCAGTGACTACCTCAAAGACAACTGCGGTGGCCTGTACCCCTCCCTCTATCGGGGGTGGCAACCGCCATCTTCAACCCAAAGCACCGGCGAGTGGAGTGTCCGCCCTCCCTGGGGCCGTCTCATCTGTTTACACCCAGGTAACATCTACGACGGTGCGGGCGCCCCCGGGGGCTAAACGAGTGGTTTTCGGTGGCCTCTAGGGCCCGGCTGTCTGACTCCCGATGCGGGGGCACCCCCTCGCCGCCTCGGAGGCATGCTTCGCCCGGGTGGCGTCTCTAGAGAGATATCAGCTCACCTTCAAGGGCCAAGGGCTGCTATATCACCTAATCACCAGTGTGGCGACGCACCCCACGACCTGAGGCAAACCCACCACCCTGCCTGGATATGGCTCCTCATCATCGGCATTGCAGACCCCTCTTTGGATCTAGAGTTGACCCCACTTCAGCAACAGGTGGGTCTGCTTCAGCTTCAAGCACTTGACGTGGGGGTCAGGGTGGGTTCAGGACCTTGCTGTGAATTCGCGGCCCCGTAGGAGGAGACACCTGCCTAAAACATTGCGGCATCCACATCACGACTCTAGCACTAACATTGTGGAGCTGACACAGCCTCTGTGCCCTGGGGGCGCCGGCATTAACATCATCCGGAATCTTGACGATGGGCGGTGCAATCCTCTTCAAACCCAAACTACGTTCATCTCACGCTTCAGAGTCACTGCAAAGTAGCAACCGGTGGTGATCCACTAGCGGGGCAGGGCCCGCACCGTAGCTGTGACTCTCTGGTCGGGGGGACCGTCCCTGTCAGATGCCCCGAGGCCATGCCGGCCCCCTGCAGCCGCGCTTGGCGCCTTCACTCCCCACCGGCCGCTGGGATAGGTGGGTACATTTCAACTAAACGAAATGGGTAAAACTGATGAAGGTCAACGCAAGCTGCCCTTTGAGGTCGGGACCACTCCCAAACCATCAAAACAAATGCATCGACAGTGGCTTGGCCCTCCACCATGGACCTAGAGGAGGACCTTATGTCTCCCCCACCAAATGACATTCGTGAAATCCTTCTGGAGCTTAAGGCTGGCATTGGTAATCTGGATATCAAAATGGATGCACTTTCGTCCAAAGTCCATCTATTGCAGCACAGATAAGACGAGCACAGTAATCGTCTCGACTCTGTTGAACAAAGAGTATCGGATCTAGATGACAACACCTCTGTACTGACCACCAGAGTCACGTCGCTGGAACGGCAGGTGAAGGAAGTGGTCGCGAAGAACGAAGACCTTGAGGGACGCGCCCGCCGAAGTAATATTCGGCTTGTGGGGGTAGGAGAGCAGCAGGCTCCGGCAAAAATGGAGGAGTTTGTCAAACACCTTTGTAAAGACCTCTTTGGAGCAACGGAGTTCTCCTTGCTCTTTGTGGTAGAGAGGGCACACCGGATCCCGACTAGCCGCCCAGACCCTGGCACCCCACCGCGCCCCATTATTGCAAAACTTGTTCATTTCCGTGACCGGGTGCCATCCTCAGGCTAGCACGGGAAAAAAGGTGACTTACAATATGAGGGTGACAAGATCCAGTTCTTTCCTGATTTCTCACCCTCAGTCCAGGCGTCGCGGAGAACCTTCACCAGTGTAAAACGCCACCTACAAGAGGGACATATCCAATATTCGATGTTTCCAGCGAAACTGTGAATCCTCCACGGCAGCAAAACACAATTCTTTACCTCCCCAGAAGATGCCAGCGCTTTCCTAGATGAGCTAGGATGCCAGCCTCTGCAAAATAAGTCAAATCGGCGTCAGAGAGAGTGCGGCAGAGCGGACCCCCCCCCGTGAAGCGACTCAGGGAGGATGCTGCGCCTTCATCTATATGTAACGGAGGGAGGTACAGCAGGGCACTATTGAAACTCTTATCATTGTGCACTGTTCTTGGGAGGCACTAGCGCCCCCGGCTCGGCACTATTTGTTTTTTGGGTAATCTGGGGGGAGAGTTCCATTACGGGTGTGTTGGGGGTTACCCGTTGGGCCCCTATCGGGGGCTGCCACCGGTACTATGCATCTTACTCTTCATACGCCAGGGGCGTTGCAATTCTGATTAGCAAAAATATAAACTTCAAGCTGGTGGAAGTGGCCAGAGGCACAGAAGGCAGGCACCTGCTTGTGAATGGGATCCTGGCGGGAGTACGCCTGATCCTGGTGAGCTCCTACGGCCCAGACATGGACAATGCCACCGATTTTGACTGGGTAATGCAACATCTCGCAGACATCTCTAACGCGACGGTGATCTGGGGAGGAGATCTCAACACTGTTCTAGACCCCGAGCGTGACAGATCACGTACAGACTCCAAGTCAAACGCGAGAGCAAGTTCTCAAGTCCGTGAAATCTGCGACACCTATAACTTGACAGACATATGGAGGCATTCCCACCCATCATCCTGTGAATATACGTTCCACTCGTGGGTGCATGGGACCAGCTCACTCCTTGACTACCTCCTAGTGTCCAGGGACAGTGCATTACACTGGAGCGAGTGTTCAATCTTACCGCGCACCATCTCGGATCACTCCCCTGTCCTGTTGGTCACCACCCTGGCAAATCAACAAGCTCGAAGCTGCTTGTGGAGGTTTAATTCGGAGGCGCTCCAAGACAGTGTTTGTGCAAGAACTTCAGGAGGAGATCAAACTGTTCCTCGACTTAAACCAAGACACAACCCCCGCTTTTGGAACCCTCTGGGAAACTTTGAAGTGCTATACGAGGGGGGTCTGCATTGCAAAAGAATGTGGGGTGCTAAAAACGATTTGCTGCGATCTATGCAAAAGTGAGACTTGCCTAAAAAACCTGGAAAACTCTTACAAATCCACTGGTGACCAAGCCACGCTCAGCCTTATTAGGGCTGAACTGGACAACTTCAGGTCTATGGCAGAACGGGAGGCTTGCTACCTTGCAAGAAACCACCGGATACGCCCATACGGCAAGGGACAAAAACCAGGGGCCCTTCTAGCGAGGATGCTAACAGCGGACAAGAAGCCCCCTACCATTGAGTGCATATGTGATCGGCAGGGAAAGCTGGTGTATTCTGAAGAAGAGATTGTGGCAACCTTCCGTGAATACTACTACAGATCCCAATCCTCGAACTCCCCTGATGCCCTTTGCCAGTATCTCGATGATATCGAACTCTATTGGTTATTTGATGAAATGTGGGCACACCTCGACAGATAGATCACTGCAGAAGAGGTCCTGCGAGCCATAAAAGAACTGCCAGGATCCAAGGCACCTGGTCCGGATGGCCTAACGGGAGAATTTTATAAAGCCATGGGGCCCCTGCTGCTCCTCTACTGGTGGCAATGTTCGAGGAAGCGGAGGAGGCCGGGCGCCTACCCTCGACACTGAGAGAACCAAACCTGATCTTACTGCATAAGATTGACAAACCCCCTGACGAGTGCTGCTCGAATCGACCCATAGCACTAATCAATCTAGATAATAAAATCCATGCCAAGATTTTGACCAGCAGGCTACTTCCCTTAATGCCCGGACTAGTACTGGCTGACCAAGCAGGGTTCGTGCCAGGTAGGAGCACTACATTTGGCATCCGTCGGATGTTCAGCATCATGGAAGCGCTAGACCCAGCCACTCAAGCAATTGCCGTGTTCTCGAGGCCGAAAAAGCATCTGATTCTGTTGAATGGCCATATCTGTTTGCTGTACTGCGCAAAATGGGCCTGGAGTCGTGCTTTCTCAGACTAGTCTTGCTGCTATACAATCAACCCCAGGCGGTCATCTCTATAGGTTCCGCGAAATCCACCCCCATCGAACTGCAACGCGGCACCAGGCAGGGTTGCCCCCTGCCGGCACTGTTGTTCGCCTTGGCCATGGAGCCCCTAGCGGCTATTCTGAGATCCAAATTCATGGATAAAGGCCTATCTATAGGACCGCATAAACTGATCCTGTCCCTCTATGCCGACGATGTGGCCCTCTTTCTCAGAGACCCATCCGATAATCTGAACCCAGTGATGAGAGAAGTTCTTAAATTCGGCACGTTCTCAGGGCTAAAAATGAACAGCAAATCAATAATTTTCCCTTTGACAGAGGCATTCACAGGTGACTTCAATTTTTGATGGGAATATTCCAGGGTCCTGTACCTTGGGATAATGCTGTCCCGGAACCGCAACGACATCTTCCGCGACAATTATGGCAGAACCATGGCGCAACTCACTGAGAAGGTAACGCGTTGGAAACAGCTTCCTTTGACACTCTGGGGGACAGCCTCAATTGTCAAAATGATTATACTCCCCAAACTTCTATACCTCTTTACAAATGTACCACTATTGCTACCACAGAGGTTCTTTCGCCAACTGAAGAGTCTCGTCTTGGACTTAATCTGGGCAGGTAAACCCACCAGAGTCGCATATCCCATCATGACTCAACCCACGATGAATGGTGGCCATTCTCTACCTGACGTGAAATGCTATTATTGGGCTGTGCAAGCTCAGTTTTTGAGCCACTGGTACGCGACCCAATCGGTGCGCCCACATGTTCAAATTGAAAGAGCTTTGGCCACCCCTTACCTCCTGAGAGCAGCAATCTTGGGTGAGTTAACTGTTCCAGCGAATACCCTGAACATGGCACTGACCACATATGCGGTCTGGAAGAAGATGGCACGCAAGTATAACATCGTAGATAGATACTCGCCTCTCCTTCCAGCAAAATGTATTCTCGGAATCCCTCTTACAACAGAGAATGTGTACCTTCAACTCATAGACAAGCTGCACATTGTCCCAATCGACGACTGGTTTGCCGACGACACCTTTCTGTCACTGCAACAAGTAAAAGAACAGGGCGCAATCACCTCCATAGACATATTTGTTTACTTCTGGCTCCGGCACGCACTCAGCTCCAGGTTCTCCTCTTTCCCAAAGCGGCCATCCACCTGTAAATTGCTGCATGATACAATCCTGGCGTGTGGGGAAGGCAAGCTCGTCTCGACTATCTATAAAGAACTACTTGCAACAACACCACCCCCATTGTCTACTAAATCCAGATGGTAAACAACCCTAGCGGATGTCATCAGTGACGAGGACGGGCGCTATAAACGGAAACAAACGCAAAAAGTTGCCCTCAACTCAAGATTCAAACTAGCCCATTTCCATTTTCTCCATCAAACTTACCTTACCCCAAGTAAATTGCATCGGCACCATGAAACTATTTCCTCAGCCTGTGAGAGGTGCAACTTCACCCCGGCAACTTTTTTTCATCTGGCCTGGGAGTGTCCCTCTATCAGCCGGTACTGGGACGAGATCCTGACCGCAACTTCAACGATTGTGGGAGAACAGATCCCAAGGTGCCCCTTAGTGACCATGCTGGGTTGCACACGTAATCTACCTTCCGCAATAAGGAAACTCACGAACCTACTGTTGGTGTTGGCGCAACGCCAAGTTGCGATGTCCTCGGGCAGGGGTCCGCCACCATCACGGAGACAATGGCTTCAGGATGTCACTTATTGCCATGATGTGGAAACAAACCTTATTAAAACCTTGCCACTCCACACCCGCCCTCCAGAAATCTGGGGTCCATATGTAAACTACTTGCTGACTCAGGCGGACTAGAGGTGGAGGACCGAATCCAGACCAATGCTATATAAGCAAGACCGGTCCCTGAGGTCCCTTACTATGCATTAAAGCATTTAGGGGCATTGTTAAAGTTAGCTGTGATACATCGGGGTACGAAGAGGGGAGGTGGGCGGCGGATCGGAGTGAGTTGATTTTGCATGGTGTAACTTCTTCTGGGGTTCATATGTTCCTTTGGTTAACCTGGTAACAAGTTGTTGAAAAAGTACCAAAATAAAGTTTAAAAAAAAAAAAGAAATGTAACAGTGTTTCCCATTTGCCTTAAGAGCCTTTCCTCTGATAATTTGTTTAGTACATTCAGTGATAGATTCAGGTGACATTCACAAGGTTGTCCGCCAAATTCTTGGGTGTTTTACGCATTTCAGCCCATGGGCTTCTTCGCAAGTCAGCACCTCTACCAAAGATCTCCTGTACACCCCTATGTAGGTATTTATTTACAAATGTATCCTGTACTGCACGGGTTTCAGCATACCTAAGTGTTATATGCCTGACCATCCCAGAACCAGGTGTAGGAGCACTGTTGAAGCACCAGTTGTCAATGAACGTACCCTTTTTAGGAATTGATTTTCTGCCACTGTGCAATTATTTGGTGCAATGATAACCCCAGATTTCGGCTCCATAGAGAGTTGCTTACTGAAACTTTGCTTTATAAATTTCCAGCATTGGTTTCGGAATGGTATATTTTTCTGGTCTTCTGAAACAACCAACAGATGCCCTGTCTGCACGAATGTCGTTGGTCTTTTGTGGACTTGGTCAAACCATGACCCCCTGGAATTAAATTTTAATCTCAGGAAGTCAAATGAAGATATTACTTAAATTTTTTCTTTCGTTAACCCTGTATTCATTTTCCAAGTTGGTCTTTTTTCCGCATACAGACCATCGCCATTGTTTTTCATTGATTTATTTCCAAACATTTTTCTGCACATATTTCTCTGAACCATAGGAATTGTTTTTTGTCATCACTTGCTGCTTTTGAAATAATAACCCTCTCCTGGACAGCGATTTCACATTCCTGGATTTTCAAGGGATAATTTCCTGAAGATATTAATCTTCATCAAAAAGCACTAATTAAAGTTCTGAAATGGTGCAAAGCAAAGTTCCACAGTGATAAACACAAAGTTACAAACAAGTGCAAAACCAAGTTCCAACTCCTGTCGTTCACCACCATTCAAGTGAATGCCTCCCTGCTCCTGATGTTACAGGACTCACAAGTACCAGGGGGAATGACTCTCTTCCCCTGGCTTTTCAAGTGTTCCACAATATTGAGAGGATGATCCTCCTCTCTGTCTTTAACAAGGTTTCCAATGCAACACCAAGGGGTATGTTTTTCTTCCCTGGTGGTCTTCTTAACTTTCACAATATTAGGAGGAACTCTCCTTTGTTGGATTCTCTCCAAGTGTTCTGGCAAAACCACAGGTTCACTGTCCTGCCAGGTCGTTCTCTTTCTTAGTCTTCAAAATGCCAAGAGGACTTCTCCACTCTTGGCTTTTCTCACAATGTTCTGGCAAAACCCTGATTCACTCTCCTGTTAGGTCTTGCTCTTCATAATACAACTTCAAGTAAATAGTTATGGGTCCCAGACCCTGATTTCCCTTTTCTGGGAATCTGGAAGACCTGGTGCAACAACCTCCAAGGTACCGCCATGAGGTAGAGGCCTCTGGATACAACTCAGTTTCTCATGTGGGTCCCAGACCCTTATTTCCCTTCTCTGGGAATCTAGCAGACCTGGTGCACTAAACTTCCAGGTAGTGCCATGTGGAAGATCGCTCTGGATGCACCTCGATTTTCCAGGTGGGTCCCAGATCCTTGTTTCCTTTCTTTGGACGTATGGCAACCTGGTGCACTAATCTCCCAGATACTGCCCCCCAATTTCACATGTGGGTTCTAATTTAAGTATAAGGCCCTTCCTTTTAATGATCCCCAGGACACCCTGGAGCAGGGCATCCTGTTCCTTTTCATTGTTCCCCGAAACCAGAAAATCCTCCTAAAAGATCTATACTTCTGGCATACCACTAAGTAACTCCTCCATCATGGGGTCTGGCATGGATTCACATGCTCATGAATATTCCCCAACGTCAGGCTGGGAATCCTCTGTAAAGAAAAAATCAGTTTCAGTTTCGTTTCTGAACTGTCTTTCTGCTCATAACCAATCACTGGTCTCTGGGTCATACTGCCCTCAGACAATGACTGCCCTCTACCTAAGCCCCTCCTCTGGCAGCCATCTTCAGATTTTTACCACACGTTCAAGTGTTCGGAGTCCTCGTGCTATAGCTCTCGAGCTTTTACTGCGTTTTACTTTTTTCCTAAGAGTTTACTCTTATTTTTCGGTCAATTCGAGCCTCAAGCTCCACCGATTCCTCAAGGGCGAATTTTCATTGAGTTTTCTCTTCTTGGAGGATTCCGGAAGATCTTTGAGGCCTACCCCGCGTAGACATGGCCCAGGACAAGGAGTCACGACGCCTGTTGGATCGAAGCTCTTTAGGATCTGCCCAGGATGTGGATTACAGAATGTCCTCAAGGAGGATGAGCACTCCCGGTGCCTCTACTGCCTTCACGACGACAAGTCGTACGTGGAAGAGGACTGCGCGTTCTGTAAGAACATGTCCGCCCGGACATTGAAGGACCGTCAGACTCGACCCACTAACTGGCTGGAGGTGAAGAGCCCAGCAGCAGGTGAGAAGAAGTCTGAGCGGTCTTCTAAGACCTTTGAGGGCGCTCTGGTGACAGGGGCCCAACAAAAGGCAAAGCACCGTGAGTCCGCGGGCACCGGGAGCACCGTTGGTTCAGGCTCCTCGGCTGCCAGGCAGGGCGCGATGTCACCGACGCCATCATCCACGAGCCAACGCTCTGGCTCGGGGAAAAGGAAGTCGGAGAACCCAGGTAAGCTTCGGGAGAAGTCCCGGTCGATCCCGACAGAGAAAGCCAAGTGGGGGCGAGGCGGTGACCCTCCCCCCGAAGGTGAAGGCCCCAGACTCGCCCAAGGTTGTGAAGGCCCTGATTCACCCGGCGAAGGCCTCGATTGAAGGAGTCGTGGCGGCCCTGGCGAAGCCTGTGGAGGCTACCCCAGTGTAGACGACTTCCGGGCCTAGAGTTTCCCTGCCAGCCCGGAGGGAATCATCTTTTCAGCTGATCGAGAAGACCCCTGTGAAACCCCGGGATGAGAAAGAGGAGGGGGACACAGTAGCCATAACAGACACAGATGCCACCTCCGAAGATGAGCTGGCTGGAGTCAAAAAGATCCTGGACAAGAAGTTTGAGGAAGCCAGGTCCTACGGGAGGGATCAAGACGAGGCGGACGAAGAGAGCAACAGTGGGGCTGACGAGGAGCAGTGAGCCACGGAGGAAATGGAGGTCCCCGCACCTCAGCCGCCGCTCACGTCGCAACCAATGCCTATGCCACAGGACAACTCGGGAGCAATCTTCATGGCTATCCAGACCCTGTGTACGGAGATAAGGATAAGGTTGCCCTTATCCCCAGCGGACGATCCAGTGGCGACTGGACCGTCATGAAGCCCACCGAACAACCGCAGGTTAATCCATCCTGCCCCTACCTTCCAGCCTTCACCTCCATCCCCTCCACCGACGGATGAGACGGGAACGGAGACGGGGACGACGGGGACGGCCGACGACAATGGTGACGATGGGATGGATCTCCCATCACCCCCTGCTCGGAAACCCCTTAGTCCCCCCTACAAAATTGGCTCCTTTCACGCCATGATCGCCAGGGCATCGGAGCTTTTCCAGCTTTGCCCCGAAGAGCAGAAGGAGGGTTTCCTCTACCAACGACGGGAGGCAAAGAGGAAGACCGTCCTCTCAGTCCCGTTACTGGACAACATCTGGGACGAAGGACTGTCACTGCTGAAGAACCCATCCACGGCTCCTGCGAAGAGGGACCGGTACGAGAAGATGTACCGGGTCCCAGACTCCGCCCCTATGTGCCTCAGAGGACAGCTGTCCCCGGATTCAGGGGTCTCCACGGCGGCTAAGAAGAAATCGGCAGAGGCGACGGCATCAACTTCCACTTCCCCACTGGACGGCAAGGGGAAGAAGCTGGACGCCATAGCATGACGACCATCAAATCGGCCAACGCCCTCGCGATCGTGGCACGCTACGACAGAGCTGTGGTTCAAGATCACTCCCCTTCTGGATTTCCTGCCAGACGACAAGAGGGCGAAAGCCCTTGAAATCCTACAGGAAGGCGAGGTGGCTTCGGACCACGCCTTCACGGTGGCCACGGACATCGCCGACATCGGCTTTCGCCAGATGGGCAACAGCGTTTGCCTTCACCGGCGCCTTCACCGGCGCGGTTGTCTCAAGGCCGCCGACTTCCGTCAGGACATACAGACCAGGGTACTGGACATGCCCTTCGACAGGAACAACCTGTTCGGCAAGGCAGTGGACGAGTCACTGCAGGCCATCAAGGCAGACACCGAGATGGCCCGGGCCTTGGGTTCTCTCCATCGACGGCCGTCCATTCGAACCTCCGGAGGCAAGTCTCAAGGTGCCTCCAAAGGATTCGGTGGTGGCTATGCGTCGCATGGCCAGGCGGCACGCTCTTAGTCGCAGGAAGCATACAGTGGCCGCAGCAAGGCCAGAGGACATTGTCGTCATTGCCAAGGAGGCCAAGGCGGCAAGGCCCCGGCGAAGCAAGACTGAACCGGCCGTGACGTCGGGGCCCCCACCCGAGCACCCCGGTGGGAGTCCGGCTGGCGAATTTCGTCAGCATGTGGGAGTCCATCTCCACCGACCGTTGGGTGCTGAATGCTCTGGCCCACGGGCACACTCTGGAATTCCAAAGAAAGTGTCCCGGTCTACCACCCGTGGCCAGGAAGGAAAACCATGTGCCGCAGCTGCTTCTGGAGGTACGAGCAATGCTAAAAGAGGGCACGATAGAACTCGTCCTGAAGAGGCTCCGGGGCTCGAGTATACTCGTGGTACTTCCTCGTCCGAAAGAAGACCGGAGGCTGGCGGCCCATCCTAGACCTTCGCCGCATCAACAAATACATAAAGTTCCAGAAGTTCCAGATGGTCACCCTTCAGCAGGTGCTGGGACAGCTGGAGGAAGGCGACTTCCTGCCGTTGCTGGGCTTGGAGGATGTTTACTTCCACATCCCCATACACAAAGGGCATCGAAAGTTCCTACGATTCGTGGTCCAAGGGCGACACTACCTTCGGGTTGAAGTCGGCACCAAGGGTCTTCACCAAGAGCCTGGCACCGGTGGTGGCGCGGCTGCTCCTGCAGGGGATCCACGTATACCCCTAACTGGACGATTGGCTCATCCGAGCAAATTCAAGGAAACTCGCCGTCGATCACACAGCGAAGACTGTTCGCCTGCTCACGGATCTGGGATTCTCGATCAACTTGACGAAATCCCACTTGGTACTGTCGCAAGACGCCCTGTTCCTGGGAGAAAGACTCGACACAGTGGCACGGTTGGCTTCACCGTCGGAGGAGAGGACGAAGGCCATCCTGGACAAGGTACAACGGCTGTTGACCATGGAAGTGGCCAGGGTGAGGTCCATCTAATCCCTGCTCGGCATGATGTCATCGTGCATCTACGTGCGTCTATGCATGTTGCAGATGAGGCCACTGCAGGAGTTCCTCGACACCTGTTGGATGCAAGTGGCGGGCAGCTTCTAAGACAAGATCTCCCCCAACGAGATGTTCCGTCAAGCGATCCGGTGGTGGGGCACCCGCGCGCACATCGCGGCGGCCACAGACTTCCAGACCCCAGCGCATCAGGAGACGGTGACGACAGACACCTCCCAGGAGGGATGGGGAGCGCACACCAGAGATCTCCATGCAAGAGGTCTTTGGCTCCCAGAGGAGAGGTCGCTACACCTCGACGTCCTGGAGCTCTGGGCTGTGTTCTGGGCCCTCAGGTCTTTCCTTCCGTCCCTCGGGGGCAAGGTGGTACGGATCTTCACCGACAACACCACCACGATGTTCTACATCCGGAAGCAGGGGGGCACCAGATCCCCAGCCCTATCCAAGGAAGCCTAGGATCTGTGGCACTGGGCCGTCGCCCAGGGGATGTTCCGGGTATCTTCATCTGGCAGGAGTGAAAAACACTGTCACCGACTCACTCAGCAGGGAGCTGTGCTCTTGCCACGAGTGGGAGCTTTGGCAGGACCAAGTGGATCTCCTATTCCGCCGATGGGGCAGTCCCCAGATCGACCGGTTTGCGACAGCTGCGAACACCAAGTGCCTGAGGTTCGCCAACAGGTTTCCCCAGCCAGGGAGCATGGGCAAAGCATTGGGACGTGTTAGGGAGAATTCTCTGTTAAGGCTAATTTCCCAAACCTAGTCCCCCAGCAGCTTTGCTGGATTTTTGGGGTTTATTTTTTTCTCCTGCTAAGAGTGAGACTCTTTTTCTCCCACTCTTAGGCATGATTTGAGATATCCTTTTGACTTTGTATGTGTTTTATGGGCTATGGGGTCTTTTACTCCATAGGGCTTCATGTGTTTTTGGTATGTGTGTTACACAGCACCCTCAGTGCAGTAACACAGGGGTGTCATAGTGACCCCCAAACATAGACTCCATACCCTGGGACTGACTACTGTCTCCCAGGGCATGTAAAGTCACCATTGGCTTTACTAGTCTCAAATTGTGAACAGAACAAGTACAAACCATCATATTGTGGAAGTACTGGTAGGGGTAATTCGATTGCCCCTGGGTCTGTTTTCCAAGGGGGCACTGTGCAGTCCCCCCTTGTCGAGTTTCTGGCTGGTGGCAGTGGATACCACGCAAAATATTCCACCAGAATATTTCTTATGAGATTTTCCCATTTGATTTTAAACGCACCACTTTTTGGTGCAATGTTAAAGATACCGCCGGTTTATTTATTTAATATTAAATTCACGGTCGGTCTTTTTGCCAGAACTCGGTTTTAAAATGGCGTTTGTGTTCGCCTCTGAAACTCTAACCCAAGTCGAGCCCTTTGTTCTACTTTTTGGCAGGCTTCTCCACAGATGCCCTCCAAATGGTGCCACTCTGTCTGGGGTCAACAGGATGTGTGGAAGGGGGATTAGGCACCCTGGACTGAGTTGCCTTGGCAACTCAAGTCGCACTCTTGTGTGATTGGCCCAGTGACAGCTAGGCTGATGAATGGGGGTTTTGCTGCATAAAAGCAGGGCTTTGGGGACTGGAACTTCAGAAGTCGCCACAGGACCTAAAGAATCCGAAGAGGGGAAGAAGCTGAGCCATCTGCAACGACGAAACCACCGGTGGAGCCCTGCTGTACGAATTCACCACTTCCCCGACGACAGAGGAGATCTTCTTCCAGGAGAGTCTTCTTCCCTTTGAGCTGGTGGGATCAACCAGTTCACCTTTTTCGCCTTCCTGGATCGTCTCGTGGTCGAATCGCCCGTGCCAAGCACCCCAGCGGCTGGATAGCCACGCTTCACCACTACCGCGAATAAAAGGGTCGTACTTTTTAACCGGTAAACTCAGCGGCTGGTTTCTTCCCTGGCAGTGCAACGACCTCCAGCTTTCCTCCACGTCGAGATCCTATCTTCCTCTGGATGAAGCCCAGACTTGCACCCGCTGCCAGGAACAACTGCCCCCGCTGGAGCTTTCTCACCATTTCAGGTACTGTGTCCCGCCTGGTCTCCCTTGCAACAGACTGTCCAAGGTGTCCCGTAAATCCTTGACTCTCTATCCTGGGGTGACCTCGGACCTGTTAACATTACCTTTCTAACTTGATCCAACCTCTTTTGGCTTTTCTGCAAAGACTTTGAGTGCATTTCCACTGTGTGATCTTGGGCACATTCAGCATTGCTCTCTCCAAGAGTGGGCCTGGCCTATGAACTTTTTGCTCTACAGTAGACCCTGCCTTTCTTGACTTGCTGTGGTTTCTTAAAAGTGTTGGTACTGTGTGATTTTCCTATTCTGGCTTTTCTCTCCCTTTTTTAACAAATTATTGGAGTGCCATCTACGGTTACGCGCTCACCTCTGTTTTGCTAAATAAGTGGTGTCTTAACCTAGACTTGTCGAATAATTAACTAGGGAGGTATATATATTTATAGTGACTGTGTTTGAACTTGCTTGACATATTAGTGGCAGTGTATTCTTATAAGTGTGTTTTTAAATAAATAATTATATACTTTTATACCAAAGCTCTGGTCAGTGTTTGCTTGTGCTACTGTATTTTTAGCCCTATTGTGTATACTCTATATACTGTCTAACTCATCTTGAGAGAAGTCTGACTGCTCAGCCACAGCTACCAGGTAAATATGGGTGGTGCAGACTGCTACCAATTGGGTTTACTGCTAACTCCTGTAGTCTTAAACTTTTTTGCAGTGGTCCCTAAGGGAACTGCACAGGTTTCTGCCTAACAGGATGGCCTGTTCCTGTATGTGTTCCCACTGTTGCCCTTGCTTCTGCGACTCCTCAATCAACTCAAATGGTCCCGGTGCATGATGATCCACGTCGCACTGGCGTGGCCGAGGCAGATATGCTTCCCGGACCTTCTGGACTTGTCCGCGTCCGTCCCCCCTCATGCCCCCCAGCGAAACTGCTGAAGGATGCAGATCTTCTCGCCAGGGAAGGAGGCATCATCCTACATCACAATCCCGGATCGCTGAACCTGCAGGCCTGGCTCCTGCAGCACTAGAGTTCGGAGGCTATGATATCCCGGCGGACTGCAATGAGGTACTTGCAAAGGCCAGGGCATCCTCGACTCTTAGGTGCTATGGACATAAGTTTAAGGGGTTCTCTGTCTGGTGCCGTGCACAGAAGATCAACCCTCTACAGATTACGGCCCCTCAAGTGCTGCCGTACTTGCTGTCGCTAGCCAAGGCGGGGCTGGTGCATGCCTCCATCAAGATCCATCTGGCGGCTATCTACCACTACACCAGAACTCCGGGGCGGTCGTCATTGTGGTCTCACCGCCTGGTGAAGGAGTTCATGAAAGGACTGTTCCGCTCTTTCCCTCCGGCTCCGGCTCTGGCGTGGGAGCTCAACGTGGTTCTGACCAGGCTAATGGGTCCCCCATTCGAGCCCCTACACTCGGCACCGTTGAAGTTCCTATCGTGGAAGACAGCTTTTCTTGTGGCCATCGCCTCCGCACGACGAGTGATAGAGATCCAGGACCTCTACTGTAAGCCTCCTTACCTGACATTTCATGAGACAAGGGTAGTGCTGAGGACGGACGGGTGTCCAGTCAATTCGTCGAAAAAAAACTGGTCGACTGCAATTTGATCGACGCAATTTGGTCGAAAACCAAATGGTCGAATTTTTTTATTTATTTATATATTTATTTTTCGGGTTTTCGTTTAGTAAAAAAAGGGGTTTTTAGAGAAAAAAAGGTGTTTGCGGGGGGGACCCCCCCAAAAAATAAAAAAAAGGGTTAAAATAAAAAAATAAAAAAATTCGACCATTTGGTTTTCGACCAAATTGGTTCGACCATTTGTCTGGTCGACCAATTTTTTTCGACCAAATGTCTGGCAACCCTGAGGACGCACCCCTCTTTCATGCCCAAGGTGCCGTTGGACTTCCACCTCAACGAGCCCTGGGTGTTTTCTTCCTGTCGCCTTTGTCGCCGGCTGAGAGGACTTTGCACTCGCTGGATATGGCTAGAGCTCTGGAGTTCTGCGCGGACATCACAGCTGTTTGTGAACTTTGGACCTATGAACCAAGGGAAGGCCCTCTCGAAGGCTTCCATTTCCAGATGGCTCTCCGGCTGCATCATGCACTGTCACCGGTTGGAAACCGACCGTTGTCCGTCCTTCAGAGAGCCCATTCAACCAGAGTGATCGCTGCTACCACAGCGTTCCTGTCTGGTGTGCCCCTGCTGGACGTCTGCAGGGCTGCTATGTGGAGGTCGACGCACACCTTCACAAGATTCTACTGCGTTGACTGGGATTCCAGGGAGGAGTCCAGAGTCAGCCAGGCAGTGCTGCACAACCTGTTCGCTTGATGGTGAGCCTGGTGAGGAGGTAAGAGATGCTTAATGTTGAGCCTTGCCACCTCCCGTGGTTGTGCATGTGTGTACTGCTTTGTATTCTTGTATTCATGAGCATGTGAATCCATGCCAGATCCCATGCTGGAGAAGGAACAAGTTACTTATCTGTGACTGTTGTTCTCCGGCATGGGTCTGGCATGGATTCACATGCAAACCCTCCCTCCTACCCCTCTGCGGCTCTTCTCTTGGTCCTACAGCCACTTTACGTGCTAACAAATCTGAAGATGGCTGCCAGAGGAGGGGCTTAGGTAGATTGCAGTCATTGGCTGGGGGCAGTATGACCCAGAGACCAGTAATTGGTTATTAGTAGAAACACAGTTCAGAAACGAAACTGAAACTGATTTTTTCTTTACCGAGGATTCCCAGCCTGATGACGGGGAATATTCAAGAGCATGTGACTCCATGCCAGACCCATGCTGGAGAACAACAGTTACAGGTAAGTAACTTGTTCCGTCTCATGCAGCTGTATTTGGTGGTATGCCATGGGCAAATTAAGTGTGGTGAAATATTTTGCAGAGTTCATGGTCACTAGCATTTGAGTTATGTTTTGCAAAAGCAGGTTAACAATCAGCCACTCGTGGGAAGCTTTAGTGAGGAAAATTGAACAACTGACAGGAAACATATAGCAAAGAGCATAACCTGTCACCTGCAAGGAGACGCGGGAACTCCTATCCTTTAATAGGTAATACAGAACATTGAGGGGACTATAGAAGAGTACATCTGGCCACAGGGAAAGACCTATATTGGGCTACAGACCAGACACCAGAGAGGAGCAAGAAGGAGGCTAAATACAGGTAGTTGCTGAGAGTGAGAAAGAAATGTAGGAGTCTGCTGAGGGGTAGATCGTACCTCTTTCCTATTCTGATTTCTGCCAGTGCCTGTGAGCCTGTTGAAGGCTGTATCTCAGGTGTGGACTGAGACCAGACCAGGAGAACCAGGGAGAGACACCAGAAGAGATTAGACCAGGAGCCATTGTCAGAGAAGGAGAATATTTGGCTGGAGGGTATGCACATCAAGGCTGACAAAAACCTTAAGCAAGACCTATTTTATGTTAGGAGGGTGCACAATAGTATTATCAGCCTAGCAGTTGGCCAGTGGCTACAGGCTAATAATATCTGAACCTGAGACATACTGTAAGGCAAAGGGGGAGAAGTACATTTCGGTATAAGTTAACAAGCAGACTGGGCACTGTATTCCGGAGACTGCATTTGAAAGCCAAGAAGAGGCTTGGTTATATCACTGAGACTAAGTTTAAGCATGGAGGCACTCTGGCTTCAATGCCCCGGAAATGTATGCAAGGCATGGGAAGATCAGTATTCCCATAGCTAAACCATTTGGCGACTGTTATTCCATCCATATACCTTATAGTAGGATACTGTGTATTCTTTACAGTGTGTTGTCCCTAAACACTATAGAATTAACCCCAATCTCCCTTACACTGTTAATATAGAGGGTTGAACTTTACTTGTTAGTTATGCATTCTGCTGTTCGTTTATTGCACTATTTTCACACACTTGGTTGGGCATTTCTATTGCTCTGGTTATATTTTTAGCTTCTTGTAAACTAGGATCCGTATCCTAATAGCTTTTTTTCAACAGTGTGATCAGATGTGTGAAGAATGAGTTAATCATGCAGATTCTCTTATGATGTTCCTCAGAATTTTCATGCAGCAAACACCTGTGATGAATCCAGGGAATTCGTTCCCTCTCCCCAAGGGGGGGGAGAGGGGGAACACCCCCTTTGGTACTAGGGAGTTGAGTCCACCAAGCTTAACACCCCAGGGGACAGGGTGTGTGGGATTACAATGAGGGAGATGCCCCCCTCACAGGATAGGTAATCCCTAGAGAGGGATATGTATTATCCTCCCTTGTCTCCAGAATTCCACACGTTTGTTGGCATTATGGGGCTTGACGAATGCAATGAGGCATGCACCCAAGGGTGGAGTGGCTTTTGACCCTCTGCATGCACCATATGCAAGTCCACGCAGAAAACCAGTCTTAGGCCCTCATGCTACAGTAAGGAGCAAGAGCACCTCCACGTTGTTGTGAGGCCAGAGATGGGCCCAAGGAACCGCATAGGAGCCACATAGAAGAGCCTTCCTGGGAGGCATGGTCTGGTGCAGAGCAGAACGCAGCAGATGTAGTGTTTGGGTAGTGGTCAACCCAGCAGAAGCCTCAGGCGACGAGACACAGTGAAGAGGAAACAGGACCTGCAATAGAGGAGATGCAGAGATACCACCGGGAAGCCGCTAGATGCTGACAAGGAGGAAGCAGCAGCTTCCACACCACCAAAAAAGACCTACGCCTCTCTGACTGACCCGACTGGAGGAGCACCGTGAGACAGCAAAAGGTGCGTGTTTGCTTTGGGCCGCCGAGAGGTGGGCAGCATGAGTGAAGCAGACCCTGAGAGGCGGTGAGAAAGAGATGACCCCCAAGCAGGGGTGAAAGCAAAAGGACACAGAAGTGGGGTGGGAAACCAACCCTGAGAGGGCGGAAAGACAGAGGAAGGGGTGAAAGTGAACTGGGAACCTGACAGACAACCGAGAAGAATTACCAAGCCCAAAAGTATAAAACACCTGGAAATGGTACAAGGTAAAAGACAGTAAAAACCAGGAAAACTAGAGAGTGGGAAAAAATGTAGGATAAACAGTAAACTAACAAGAACGTTTTACCCAACACAGTGGGGTAAACGAGACAATTGTGTGAAGTGGGCACTGGAGTCGGGGAGCCCTTTTTGAAACCGAAGATAAAATAGGGCGTCATATGCCAACCATCACTTAAATCATTGGGGCAAGAAGAAGCCATTGCTTTGTTTTGTTTGATTGTTATTTCTTTTCTGTATTTGTGGCAGGGATAGGAGTTAGGTTAAGTTAGGTTCTGGACGACGCAACAAATCTTATATATCTGGATATCCTTACAAGCATCCTTTTGGCATATTTCTTTCCTTACGCTCGGAAGGTCTGGAGAAGGAGATAAATATTTGTGTGACTAAACAGTTCAGTATCCAAACATATATAATTCTGACTTAACACACACCCTACTGAGGGTGACAATCTATTTTGTCAACTCACCGACATTTGAAATGTTTATGCAGAAAGAAAAGTAGCACAATATTTTTTTTATTTCAAAATTTACATTTAATTTTGCTGAGAGCTTTTTCATTACTTTGTGGCACCACTGATATTCGTTCATCTTCACTCTGGGGTTCTGCAAGGTGCTGTAAGATCCGTAGACCCCCATTTCCAAAGCAATGATATGGGTGCTGCCTTGAATTGGTGGCCGTTGAATCAGTGACCACCTACAACTCTCAAACAGACCCATAATGAGTCATGCTAGATTTCCCATTGGGAACTGGGTTTATCTGGTACGACTGGTGAAGGTATTGCTAAATTGTACATATTGGTTTTTAGTAGTAGATTGGTTTTAGTTCACTGTTGCTACATATAGGTACTTGCCTGTGGGCTTATCCAACCAATGCTGTTTTCTGAAAATAACTGAAACGTCCTCTGAAATCTTTGCCAATATTTAGCTCTGGGAAGCTAATCCCCAGAGTGGACAATTTTGAGTATCTGGGGGTTAGATTTGAATCGAATTTTGGGGGTTAAGTGCATGTCGATAAGCAGCCCACAAGATGTAAACAGGCTATTGGTGGGGTTGATAGAGCTTTGAGTCTGTTTAAAACAAGCCAATTGAGCTTGTGCTCAAAGTTTATAATGGCAAAGCCACCTTTGTTCCTAGTTATGGTATGGAGTTGTGGGGATATGGCAAGATTGAGCACATTCAGGTGGTGGAGAACACCTTTTTTAAGAGTATATTGGGGCTTCCTACGTCGGCCCCTAATTTTGTGGTGCACCAGGAACTGGGCTGCTGGTTTCTTGGTGATCTGCATCCTAGCATGTACGTCACTGGCTTAGAGTTTGGAGGAATAGTAAAGCCATTTTGACTCATGAGCTAATTAAATATCTGGTACCCAAGGACCCCCATTTGATGATCCCCTGGTTAAAACCTCACTGATGGACATGGATGGGACTCATTGTTTTTACATGGTAGATCTTATATCTTTTAATGGTGTAAAATGTGTGAAAGCCAGTGTACTTTAGTCTATTAGAGACAAGAGAGATTCATTGGAGATCATGAGGCCTGATAACAGGAAACACACGATTATTATTTTGTATTTGTATTTTATTAGGATTTATATAGCGCTTAAATCCAAAGCGCTTTACATGAGGACAAAAGAATACATAACAAGCATAAGCAACAAAGAAACAGGTATCAGAAAACAGTACTTAGAACAATTTACATGACCAGTAAGGTATTACATTACTGGAACGGGACCGAGGTGAGGGAGGTAGTAAAAATGTAGGAAGCGGTATAGGACCAACGTGAAGGAGATAGCTCAGGTATTATGATGGGGATTGGAGGAGGTAAGACTTGAGAGAAGTGCGGAAGGAGGTGTAGGAGGAGATGGAGCATATGGGGAGGGGAAGACGGTTCCAGTGGAAAGGGGCGAGAAGTTGAAAAGATCTGAGGCGGGATGGGGCACAGGGCAGGGGAGGAGAGGTGAGAAGGATTATGCCCCCAGGTCTCCAGAAGTATCTGTGTTGGGATCAGAATGCTTCTCAGTGTATTTTTTATCACAAGGGCACATTTTAATTGTATTCACTTATAAGCAGTGGTGGCGGGCTGGTAGAAGGGGAAAGAGGACCAATCATGTGTATTGTGTGATGCGGCTATCTTTTATTGTTTTGTCCCACATTCTCATCCAATAGAGAGCATACATGAAAATTAGCAATGGTGCTTTGTTTTTGTCTTTTTGTTCTGGTGGCCTATCCCTGCCTCTTGTCTATGACATCAGGGCACTGCCTTTTATGACAAAAAGAGAATAATTATCGATTGTTTGAGAGATATATAATTTCATAAAGCACTAAGTTAACAGACATGCACTAAATGTAGCAATTGCCTGTAAACCCTAATTGGAGAATTTAGAAAGACATATCTTTAACAAAAGTCTATATATTATTGGTTTCTGTTGTGCAAGTGCAATTATTCGCTGTAGTTTCCATTGATATTTTTGTTGTTAATATTTGTGTTGTTGCTTCTATTATAATAAAGCAGTTTGCATTGGATGCCTTTCTTGTCCTTCACAGCCTCACTTCATTGCTGGTTCAAACATATGGAACAGTTTCCAGGATGAGATTGTACTGCTCAGTGTTCTCAGCAATATGACGGCAAACCTCCAGCCATTCCTGGGAATCCATGAAGAGCTCTTTCCTGCCCAGGTCCTACAACCGCTTCTTGATGGAATTACTGTGAAAAGCGACGAGGAACGGAAAATGGAGAATAGTGGTACTCACACTAGACATTTTATCCTTTTGCTGTTTTTAAAATAGTCATAGTCAAAAGCATATTATAACTCCCTTGCAATTCTTTCCCATGTATTTTGTGTTCCAGAAAAACAACTTTCAATGGTCTGTTAAAGACCTTCACGTTAGCTATATATCTCCTGCGCAATGTGGATCAGTTTCCCAGTGACAGCAAATCACGAAAATGCCAGGGGTAGTAGAAGAGACATAGTATGCCAACTGATGTCACCGGAATGAAAGTTATATGATGACAAAGTGGGAAATTACAAGTGGATGTAAAATATCAACTTAAATATTTACATTAATAATAAAATAACCAATTGTTTTTTATTTATTTATTTTTGCATTTTTAAAGCATTCACACAGCCCGCGGGCATCGAGGCGCTGTTACAGGAGTTGGTTTTTTTTTTGTTGCGTAATTGTTTTTTTTTTGTATTAGTTGCGTATTTTCAACGCGCTTAAATACCCAGAGGTTTCTAAGCCGGATCCGGGGATGGAACCTGTGTTGCTTCGTGTTGTCTTGCTTTTAAGGCGAACACGTTGCCGCTGAGCTATCCTCCGGGGTGAATTGTTGCTAATTGAGGCCAAAAATAAAACGTTCTTACCTGGGATCATATTTTAAGTTGGCTACTACCAGACTATGCCATGGATGGGGCAATGATGTGACCCGTTTACACACAGAAAACATTTGTCCGGGGGCACTGCCTTCATATGCCACTGCAGCTGCAAATGGGCAGTTACTGTAACCTTATACCAGGTGTATCCTCCCACGCAAAGGGTCATCATTTCAAGCTGAGCTCAGCCGCACACTCCGAAGTATTGCTGTGATATGTGAAGTGTTTCTTTCTATATGATGATACTGCCCTTTTATGCCTGTTACAGCTTCACATGCTTAATGTGTAAGAAATAGCCTACCGATCCAGGTGTTACCTTAAATGGACATATGCTACCATCATGTGCCAGGGGCAAGGAAAATGCTATGCAATGTCAGTTAATGCTTCTCATGCATGGTACAGTCACCAAATATAAAGTACAGGCTCACATGTCGAGTTGCTGTCATCCCTTCAAATGTCTAGTAATGCCAACTGGTGCATCTTACTGCCACACATGCATGGTTTTCAGGGTGTTGAAGGAAGAGACTGACACACAGGTGGCATGTTTTGGCCAAATACTTGTATTTGTATGAAAAAAGAAGACACATCTATCCCTAACCCTAACAGGGGGTTCTCTGCCTCAACTAAACACTAAGGAACTGTCAGCATGTCCGTAAATAATAATGTCCAGTGTCCAAAATCCTACTTCTAGTCCTTAAGCTTCAAAATAGCACGAAGTCTTCTTGGTCGAGAGGAATGGCGCCCTTCTTCTGGACAAACAAAGTTCTACACAGCAGGGAGAATGTCTCCCTTCCCCTGGCCTTTCTCACGCTGGTTTTGGCAGTTCAACGAAATAGGGATAATGTCTCCATTACCCTGGCCTTTCTCAGGCTGGTTTTCACAGTTCAACAAAGTAGGGGGAATGTCACCATTCCCCTGGCCTTTCTCGGGCTTTCTTTTGAGCCTCTCCAGCGGCTCCGTTGCACAGACCTGGTGCTCTCCCCAGTCAGGCACTGCCACAAAGAAGACTCACATCTGAGGCATTCCTCCTCAGTTAGCGATGGGTCTCCGACCCTGTATTTATCAAACTGGATTTCTGCCAGTATTGCTGGTATACTTCCCTGCCCTGCCAGGTATACTGTGTGCCCACTTTTGGGTCCTCGACCCCATCACAAATGTTTCTGGTATTTGGGACCCAGACCCCTTCACTTAGGCTTTTCCTTCTCTCGTTCGGATCCCAGACCCCTTTACAATACTCTTGGGTCCCAGATCCCTTTTGGCTTTCTTTCTCCTGGTCAGGTCCAAACCCCTTCATGGACCCAGGCAGCCCCTGTACCTTGTTGTCGGGCTCCCGACCCTAGGCGTCGGTCTCAGGCTTCTCCAAAACTCCAGACGGCTTTCCTCCACTTCCTTCTGTTTGTACGCTGTCTCTGACTGCTCTGTTGTACTTCTCCGAAGTCAGGTTGCGCGTCTTGGTTTGACAGCGTCGTACAGCATTCTCTCACGTCTGGACCACCTTCTCCATCTTGTCTCGGTCTATAGGGATCATCAGAGTTTCACCGTCAGCATCCCGATCAGCAACATTGTCTTCAAATTCTCCATCTACAGGTATTGTGACTTCGCTCGAAGTGCTTCCAGGGAGGCACTGATCCTAATATTAGTCCATCTTCTATTTGTAAGCAGTCTCCCTTGAAGAACTAGTCTGTTCATTAAAGTTGCTTTGAGGCTTCTTCATAACTCCAAGCCTCTTCTTTGTCTCAGTATGTTGTAATGAATGTCCAATGGGGTCAACCCTACTCTTCCTTGTCCATGTACTAGAGGTATTATTGGTTTGACACAAATACATGGGAGAGGTTGCAGGATTAGAGGAAGGTAAGGACAAAGGTGGGTACAGGTTGGGAATACTGCGTCTGCCCATGATGTCCTCCCTGTATCACAGAGGAAGGAGGAATCCCTCCCCATAAATTCCTCCCACTGAATACCACCCCCAGGGGGACTATCGGTTAGCAGCCTTACCTTCCTGACCTCATGAAAACTGTCTCCCCCTCAGGGAGAAGGGATGACATCATAGTATTAGTCAAAATGGTCTAATCGCCATTTTGTGTCAGATTATTTAATCATATGCCAAGTGCAGCTTCAAATGCCCCAGTACAGAAATCCCCTTCGTGATAATGCCTCATTTGGATGGTATGGTCACCATGTGTGAGAAAACATTTCGCTCATGCAATTGCTGTCATGATATGCCACCCCTTGCCCATATACAGCCATTGGGAAGCTGCCAAGGGCTAGAGGAGGGAAAGTGGTGGAAATTCCTGAAAGTAAAAACAGTTTGAGGGGATTGGGTCCTCCGACGTATTCCATATCTATGACATGTAATCACCACAGCTGTGCTGCTTCGGAAACTTTTTTCTGCGTCCTGCATCGATGACGTAGATGCGCCGCCGTCGAGGACCTCCTGCGACGTCCGACGTCATCCGATGTGATAAGTAGGACGCACGACGCCCGTAGCCTCCGTTCCGTTTTTTCCGCTAACGTGTTGCTTCGTGAATCTCGGTTAACGCCTCAACTCTTTGGAGTTCTGTTCTTCTCGGTTCTTCGAACCTGTTCGTTTTTGTGAAATCCTTCGTGTGAAGATGTCTTCTACTTCGTCTTCGACCCCGCGTCCGGGCTTCAAGAAGTGCAGGGAGTGTGGGTCCAAGATGTCAGTGACGGACTCGCACGACGCCTGCCTCTGGTGCCTCGGGGAGGCCCACGACACGGATGACTGTATCGACTGCCAGTCGCTCACGTCCAAAGCCTTACGCGAATGTAAGCAGAAGTTGTCGGTAGGTCGGGTGTCCAAGCCCCGTAAGTCGAAGTCTGCGGGGCTTTCGACAGATGATTCGAGAGGTGACTCTCCGCGTCATCGTCGGAAGTCTCGTGGGTCTCCTTCTAGGAGTCGGTCTCGACACTCCTCAGCCTCTTCGAGGCATTCTCAGAAGCGCCGACCGCGGTCGTTTTCCAGGTCCTCTTCGGAGGACTCTGCCCGGCACGTCGCTTACCCCACCAGCCGTGCGACGCTGGAGGAATGGGCTTCCTTCGGGAAGAAAATGCTGGCGATTCTCGAGTCGCAGGGTACTAAGCCGTCTGCGCCCCCGAGTGGGGTCGTCGTGAGAGGTCGAGAGACACTGCTCGCAAGAGTGGTTGGCACGAGTCACGGGAGAGGTCCTGTTCGTACAAGGAGACTCGTTCTCGACGTACCCGTTCCAGGTCCCGGTCCTCGACGCGTTCGAGACCGTGTGCACCTGTGAGGTCTTCGAGGAAGACATCGACGTCTGAGGCGTCGAGGGCATCGACAGGCTTTCTCGAGGCTCTGGCTCCGAGGAAGTCGTCAAAGCCGTCGACGCTCAGGTCGTCGAAGGACACGCTCGAGGCTACGGCTTCGAGGGCTGTGTCGACGCCGCCGATGCTGGCGGTGCTGCATCTGACGTCGACGCCGATCCTCTCGGCGCCGATGCCTGTTCTCTCGACGCCGGCGCGAATTCATTCCACGCCATCAACGCCTTTCGTGTCGGAGGTACCCCGTGGCACGGGGGAATCCCCTAGGAAGGCTCTGGCTAAGAGCAAGCACTCTCGGGTGCCTTCTTTTCGCCACCTGGAATATATTTCAGAGGCGGATGAGGATTTTGATGGCCTGGGTCCTAGTCAGGTTCCCGATGAAATTGTCTCGGGCCATAGTCAGTTTGACGATTTGAGGCAGTCACTGCATGATGCCAGTGGACTGGACACCTCTCCGGAGGTGGAGTTTTGTGGGCCTGAGCCTGGCTGTCATGCCGATTCCTCGTACCGGCGCCTTATGGCTAGGGTTTCTGAGTACTTGGGATGGTCTGCTCCCCCAGGGGAGTTTGTGCAGGATGATCTCACAGACATCCTTGATGTTGGTCCCCCAACTGACCCGGTACTGCCGTTCCATATGGCTTTACAGAGAAGGGTGGCGGCGGCTTGGACTGCTCCGGAGAGTCTCCCGGCGGTGGGCAGGTCCTTGTCGCGAAAATACCGTTCAGCCAGTAGCGACCCCTGCTACTTGACCAGGCACCCCATTCCGGAGAGTTTGGTGGTGCAGGCGGCCATGGCCCCGGCAAAGCAGGCGTCGTACCCTACCATCCCTCCTGATAGGGATGACAAACGTTTTGATGGCTGGGCGAAGAAAGTGTTTTCTTCTGATGGTATGGCGCTTCAGGCGGCCAACTCCATTTGTGCCTTGTCTCGTTTCACACACACTCTGTGGAACTGTGTTGCGTTAGCGGTTGAACATATTCCCGAAGGGGACTAACGGGATGGTTTCCTTGCTATGGTCCAGGATGGTAAGGATGCCATGTGTGAGTCCGTTCAGTCGGGTTTGGACTTAGCTGAATGCGTCAGTAGGTCCATGGCGGTGAGCACCGTGATACGCAGGTTTGCGTGGTTGCAGAAGTCCGGGTTTGCTCCTAATGTGCAGTCCCGGCTCCTCAACATGCCCTTTGACGGTGAACACCTTTTTGGCAGCGAGGCTGACGAGAGCCTTGAGAGGTTGCAGACCTCAAAAGCTGCAGCGAAGTCGTTGGGCGCTGCAGTTCGCCAACCTCCGCCTTTTCGTCCTAGGGGACAGCAGTGGAGGGGTGGTTCCTTTCGCTATTACTCGTCCTTCAGTAAAGCGAGAGGAGTTGGCAGTCAAAGAGGCCAACGCAGGGGTACCAGAGGTGGACGACAGCGTACCCGTGGTGCCAAGGCCGCTCGGGCAGTTGCCTCTTTGCCCTCAGGTAACGCCGCAGCCGCTCCCACTCAGTCATGAGGCCATGTCCCATGGTTCGCCGGTTGGGGGAAGGCTGGCGCAGCATCTTGTAGAGTGGCAAGCCATTACTTCAGATGTGTGGGTTCTGGAGATCATAGCCCACGGCTACTGTCTTCCCTTTCGGCACAGGCCTCGCGACAATCCACCGGGGAACCTCTCTTTGCAGAGTCCGGATCCGCTCCTTGAGCAGGAAATTCAAGCCCTGCTGGAGAAGGGCGCCATAGAGCTGGTGCCTGTAGCGGAGAGGAACAAGGGATGGTATTCCCCATATTTTTTGATTTCGAAGAAAGACTGAGGATTGAGACCCATCATGGACTTGCGCGGTTTGAACAAACTCCTCAGAAAGGACAAGTTCAAGATGGTTACTCTCTCTCAAGTCCTCCAGGCCCTTCAGCTTTAGCATCCTTGAGGTGTCACTCGACCTCAAGGATGCTTACTTCCATGTGCCGATCCATCCCAAGCACAAGAAGTACCTGAGGTTCGCGGTTGGCGACTCGCACTTTCAGTTTCGCGTCCTGCCGTTCGGATTGACCTCCGCCCCGAGGGTTTTCACCAAGCTCATGGTGGTGGTGGCAGCGCATCTCAGGCAAGGGGGGATTCACGTCTACCCCTACCTGGACGATTGGTTGATCAGGGGGAGCTCTCCCGAGCAAGTCCTGGATCATCTGTACGTCACCTGCCACTCCCTTCACAGGCTGGGCTTCTCCCTCAATTTAAAGAAGTCCCATTTGACGCCAACACAGCGGCTCCAGTACATCGGAGCAGTGCTCGACACTTCCATGGGGCAGTGTTTTCCTCCCCAGGTGAGGGCTCTTCACATTCAGCAGATGGTGCACA
The DNA here is from genome assembly GCF_040938575.1 of Ambystoma mexicanum. NCBI lineage: Eukaryota > Metazoa > Chordata > Amphibia > Caudata > Ambystomatidae > Ambystoma > Ambystoma mexicanum. The sequence continues at coordinate 813,611,175 of NC_090927.1, forward strand.
AGTTTCAGCATGCCCAGACGCTCCCAGCGTTTGAGTTCTTGAGGTTGCTCGGCCTCATGGCATCCTGCATTCTTCTGGTGCCAGAGGCTCGCCTGCGGATGAGATCTTTGCAGTGGGCACTCAAGACGCAATGGTCGCAGTCCTCCGGCAGGATGTCGGACCCGATTCAGGTGCCGCCCTCGGTCGCCCGGGACCTTCTGTGGTGGGCCGTCGAAGGCAACTTGATGAAGGGGGCTCCATTTTGGCTTCCCTGGCCGGAGGTGACGATCGTGACGGATGCATCCCTCACGGGATGGGGAGCTCATGCCAACGGGCTGACAGTCAGCGGTCGTTGGTCTCCGTCGGAGTCCAGACTCCATATCAATCTGTTGGAGCTGAGGGCCGTCAGGCTAGCCCTGAAGGCTTTTCTGCCGACTGTGCGAGGAAAGAGTGTCCTGATCCTGACGGACAACACAGTGGCCATGCACTACCTCAACAAAAAGGGGGGGGGGCGGGCAGGGTCACTTCCTCTGTGCAGGAAGGCAATGCAGCTCGAGTTCTGGGCCATCCAGCAGGAAGTTTCGATCTCGGCAGTTCATCTGGCCGGAGACGAAAACGTGACGGTGGCCGCTTTGAGCAGGCAGAGCGCGATCTCTCACGAATGGGAGTTTGCTCAGGAGATTTTCCTGGAGATCTTCGCCCTTTGGGGGACCCCTCAAGTGGATCTCTTCGCCTCCAGTGTCAACAAGAAGTGCAAAAGGTTTTGCTCGCGGGAATTTCCTCCAAAAGGGGCCTTAGGAGACGCGTTCGTGGTGGAGTGGTCATTCCCGCTGCTGTACGCGTTTCCTCCAGTCCCCGTCATCCCGCAAGTGCTGCGGAGGTTACGGAAGTTTGGTTCCCGGATGATCCTCATTGTTCCGGCGTGGGCTCGGAGGACGTGGTACCCGGACCTTCTCGACTTGTCCATCTGCCCTCCACGTCGTCTTCCCTACCAAGACGATCTGCTCTCACGGGAAGGGGGTCAGGTTCTCCATCCAGAGGTCAGATCCCTCAACCTTCACGCTTGGCTTCTGAAAGGTTGAGGTATAAGGATTGGGACCTCCCTGAAGACGTGATGGAGGTGTTGCTTTCGGCCCGAAGGCCAGCAACAAAGTCTCTGTACCGTTGCCGTTGGCGTAAGTTCTGCGACTGGTGCAGAGTTCAGAATGTGGATCCTTTTGCATGTGACATCCCCATGGTTCTGTCCTTTTTACTTTCTTTGGCCCACAGGGGCTTGCAAGTGGGTACCATTAAAGGTTACCTGGCGGCGCTGTCCATCTTTAAACGCTCGTCTGAAGAGTGTTCTTACTTTAAAATCCCTTTAATTTCACAGTTTCTGAAAGGGCTCACTAATGTGTTCCCTCCGTCACCTTTCCTGGTGCCCGGTTGGGATTTAAACCTTGTTCTTAAGTTTCTTATGGGTGCTCCGTTTGAGCCTTTACATTCTTGCCCTTTGAGGCTGTTAACTCTGAAAACTGTGTTTTTAGTTGCGGTTACTTCCGCTCGCAGAGTGAGTGAGTTGCAGGCACTTTCAGTTAAGCCACCCTTCACTGTATTTCACAGGGACAGGGTTGTCCTTAGAGTTCGTCCTTGTTTTCTTCCGAAGGTAGTGACGGAATTTCATTTGGCCCAGAAGGTTGTTCTTCCGGCATTCTATCCTCCTCCGCATCCTGGTAAGGAAGAGGAGAGGCTCCATAGGCTTGATCCTAGGAGAGCTTTAAGCTTTTATGTTTCACGCATGTCTCGGGTCAGAGTGGACAATCAACTCTTTTTTGGTTACGCTGGAAAGCGTTTGGGGCAAGCTGTGACGAAACAGACTTTGTCTCGCTGGATTATTTTGGCCATCTCGGAGTGTTACCGCTTGGCGGGTAAGGACCCGCTGGCTTGCGGGCCCATTCTACCAGGGGTATGGCTGCATCTACTGCCCTGCAGAGGGGTGTTCCTATTCGCAACATCTGTGATGCAGCCACCTGGGCTTCAGTACATACATTTGTACGTCACTATTCCCTCGATTCCATCCGAGGACAGGATCTGGCCTTTGTCAAGGCGGTCCTTTGCTCTGCTATTTGATTGGCTATTCTAAATTTTGATTCTAAATTCTTTCCCTCCTCCTTGCTCTGGTACTGCTTTGGTAGTCTGTCATAGATATGGAATACGTCGGAGGACCCAATCCCCTCGAAGAACAAGTTACTTTTTTACCTGGTAACGTTCTTTCGATGGGATGGTCCTACGACGTATTCCATATCGCTCCTGCCCTGCCTTCCCCGCTGCAGAATTTCTTTTGCGATTGCAGCTTACGTTGCGCAAGGCTTCGTGTCTGACTGACAGTTGACTAATGTCACACGTTCTGGGGGAAAAAACTACAACTGAGGCTACGGGCGTCGTGCGTCCTACTTATCACATCGGATGACGTCGGACGTCGGAGGAGGTCCTCGACGGCGGCGCATCGAAGCCATCGACGCAGGACGCAGACGCCGAAAAATGTTTACGAAGCAGCACAGCTGTGGTGATTACATGTCATAGATATGGAATACGTCGTCGGACCATCCCATCGAAAGAACGTTACCAGGTAAGAAAGTAACTTGTTCTTCTTCATGGTGCTATCCCTGTGGTCATATGTAAATCTACTCTGATTAATCCTTGAATAACATGAATAATCTCTTCCCAGAATGAAAGCTTAGGACATCTCCAAGTATGTAACATAGCAACCCATTGCCCACCTTTCTGCCTCTATACCTTGAAGTCTCATCAGAATTAGTTCCTCTTACAAAGTCATCTTTGAGGGGCATGTAGGAGAATCTAAAATTCCTTGTGGTTGGGGGACAGGCCCCTTTCTGTAAAGTGTGCGGCTTGACGATCCTACGTGCTACGTGCCAACGTGCATGGTCCTTTCCTCAAACTGAATCGGAATTGGTCGGAATCAGACCGTTTGGCAGACGAGCAGAGCCGAGGTGAGCGAGTGAGGACTTGATCGATTTGATTTGGCAAGAGCTGAACAGAGCTCTGTCTGGGTTCTACACAGATGCATCACTCCGGCTGTAGACCTGTAACTCCGGCTTGACCCAATGTAATTTTTGGTGTTGCTGTGTGCAGCTGATGAGTGCGGTCTGCTGCTGTCGGAGCGACACCGGCAATGAAGCTGGTACTAGACTAATATTCTCAAACTCCCATATATAGCAAGAAATCAGACCACATGAGGAAGGCTATGCAAGCAGGAGAGATGATACAACACGAGGAGAGACAATTAAACCTGACACATCACAGTATGCAAACGGAGGAAGCTGTCTTACAAGTGTCGAGGATCCCACTATATTCAGAAATAGTGGGAAGGTCAATCACAAATGTAATACTTCCTCGAGGAATGCATTATCTGAATAATAAAGTCCACGTTACCTTCCAAAACTTGACATCAACGCTGGGGATACAGGGAAGCGGTAGAGGATGCAAACAATTAAGAGTGGATGGACAAATGAAACAACTTCCCTAGTCAAGACAAGCGCTGTAAGGCAAATACAAGGAACAAATACTAATGACATGATACTGGACCATTTCTTTGAGCGTTTGTGTAGCAACATGGAAGGGATTATGGAACGTACACACCGAGTGATGCCCAAAGGGGGTAACATCTCTAGGCAGCTACCTCAGGGGTATGGGAGGGAGGCAGTTCAACTTACGAGCACTCTGAACAGTACATTCCAAGCACCCGGAGGAGAGCATCCAAGGACAACAAACGGGCAGAGGCAAGCAATCGGTGAAAGCTGTTTTACACCTAAAAACATCACAATGAGAAGAGACTCCAACATAATGCAACAGATGGACACGTTGGGACCAGCATCCATATCTGCTTTGCATTTCGTGCTGGAGTCTCTGTTATGCCTGTACGACAATATCAAATAAACTGTCCAAGGAAACTCAGGGAAACTAGACCTACTGGAACAAGGAATGAAAGCACTGTTGGCAGATGGAAAGCAAGCAGCACACCCGGAGGCCCCCTTGCTCAAGGGGTGGGAGGAGATGCACCACATTACCCAAGAAGCACAAGGTTCACATGTGGAACCCACGTTGAGGATTGAAATTAGTACTGATGGCGAGAGATTGAACAGCGGGAATGGGAACACTCACAGGAAGAGGGCCCACCAGACTCTCCTTCGCCCTTATGTGAGCAGATGAACGCAAATAGCACAGAAGGGGCTGAACAGGAGAGGTCAACAAAAGAAACTCCCCTACAAGGAAGGGAAGACCTGGAGACAGCTTATCGAGAAGGATGGGTGAAGCAAAACAAACAAAAAAGAAAAATCAATAAAAGCTAAAGAAATCGAAGAACTTGCCGGCACCAAATGCCAACTAAAAAAATAAATCGGAACAATTTGTGGGTGCTCTCTCGCTGGCTGAAAGATACAGGTAATATCACGAATGCCAAGTCCCAAAAAAATGGAGTAGAGGACCAAGGAAAGGAAAAGGGACTGGGAAGAAAGAAAAAACAGTCTAAAGATAACTACTTACCTGGACTCACAAGAGAAGGATAAGAGTGATCAATCTAACCCTGTCCTTGATGAATATAAAATGGCCATGGAGACTACGAATGGGGAACAAACTCCACAGGAGACATCAACATCTATGGAATCAGTAGAGAGGGTGCGAACAACATCGGCAGAGGTTCACCAGGAACATGGAGTGGAACAGGTGGAGGGGAGAGAGAAATCTAATAAGAACAGTGGAGAGGTATCCTTGCAGAGGGAAAAAACGACAAATGAAACATTTCAAGGCGCGGAGATGGGATGGAGTGTGGACGGAAATGATAACATGAACAGGGGGAACATCATAAAAGGTTTCCAGGCTGTTTCACAATTAAGAGCATTGCGCTTAGAGGACATTCTGAGAGTGGCCTTCCCAAAAAAGGGGGTGGAAAGATCTGTATGCACCTTTGCCTCAAACCTCATTGCACAGTGGATCTGGAGCAACTGAGCACTAAACATTTACCCTGGAGGAACTGCTGACACAGGAGCAAGCAGACTTTTCTAAACCCTATTCAACCAACACAGAGTCTGCAAAGATCAACAGACACAATCCAGGGGTTACAAAGATTACCTGGGACTGGGGACGAATGGGCGTGGCTGGAAGTGTCCATAGAAATGTTTAGGAAAGTCAAACAAAGTCAGCGACAGCTTTGAAACAGATGACGTGAATATAATATTGTGGAACATCTGTGGATACTTCAAGTTAATAAACATCCCCTCCATGCCTTTCAAAGATGAAAACATCATGATCTTACAAGAGACAATGGCATTGGAGGATTTTGAGTTGTCCGGATTCAGTACATATTGCAAACATGCTACTCGCGGTGTCCATGGTCGACCAAAAGGGGGTCTGTCGGAGGTGGTTGATTTAGGATGGGAATGCAGCCATCACGAAATCAGGGTATCCTTCTTGGATATAATGGCTATTACATATCGAAACCCACACCAAACCTCCTGATTGTAATCATATATGGAAACCTGTCAAACAGTCACATTGGAAAGCTGCAGACTGCGTTAGCCAAACTCTTTGAGAAATGTCTAGGAAAAGCTAGGAACACGAATCTACTAGTAGCTGGAGACCTTAACGTAGCGTGTGGGTGGCAGGAGGGGGAAAAGTACACACTTCAAGGAGGAAACACCAGAACGAGAAGTAAACAGTTGGGGGAGTGTGGGGGGCCTTTGGAACTCTTTCATGGCAGAGTGGGAATTGTGGCCTTGTACAACAGGAGAACAAGAAAACATTCCATACATGGAAGAGGGGAGAACAAACTTCATGGATTGACCACATTTTTACCACCATAGAAAGAAGTGGAAATAACCTAACACGGGGGCAGGAGAGGGGAAGTGATCATCTGCCTATTAAGTACAAAATACCCATGCAAATGAAAAAGCACCACATGGAACCCGCGTTGGTTTACACTGAGTTAGCTAAAGGGGGAACGACTATTAGATCGAATACTAGAATAAAAAGGGTCTTTACAGAAATCTGGTCCCAAGAACTGGCACGAATGGAGAATAGGGATGTACAGCTCACAGTGTGGAACTACAATATTAAGCTAAAAGCATGTTTGGAACAACTATCCTAAAAAGAAAAATGGCACTCAATTAACTTACATAAAAATCCCTTTGACATTAGAATAAGGGAACTAAAAACAACAAAGAATACAAATTGGCCTTTGTAGAGCTACATTCTGCTTGCACACTCTATATCATAAAGAAAAGAGAAAGATAATTGTGCAACATAAAAGAGAATTAAAGTCAATCAAAAGAGAAACTAAGATCAGGAGAAACCAAGAAAAATATGTAAAAGAAAAATATGTAGCCCCAAAATATGAACTACCAACAGATCTAGGAAGTAGGGGGGATAACATAGGAAATTAGTGCCGATGGGACCGGAGTGCTGCGATATGGGCAATAGAAAGAGCAATGGGCTCTAGGGCCCCAGGCCCAGACAACATCCCTCCGGTGGTTGATTGTGGGCAAAGCTCCAACAAGCAGGGGTCTCTGTTACCAAGGTAAAAATGCTGGCTCTGTTACACACAAATACCTTGGTAAGAGTGAGGCTTGACAGGGGAGAGGCCACGACGGACCCTGTTCAGACACATGTGGGGTTAAGACAGGGATGCATGGTGGCTCCCACATTGTACAATTTGTACATGACAGATGTAGCAGAGATCTGGGATGGGGCAGGCACTAATCCAGTCAGACTAAGATCAGCAACACTTGACTGGATAGCCTTTGCCAATGATGTAGTGCTTTTTGATATTCCCTAGACCCCCCCTCCCCCGGGACTACTACGGAAACTGTCATGTTCCATATATATGCAGTCGAGAACAATCTTAAGGTAAATGGATCCAAATCAAGAGTGTGTATTCTCAATGAGGCAAAACCCAAAAACAATGAAATGGCAAGTGGGAGATGAGCCATTGGAGCGAATATCCGCCCTGACCTATTTGGGATACAAAGTTGGAAACCTCACATCCCTAGAGCAACAAAATATTTGGTCCACTACTCACAAAAATTAGGCTTGTATATGCGCAGTTATGCGCTTTTTGGCTGACTCCCCTGATTAGGTTTTACCTAATGCAAGTGGAGCCATCGATATTGTACGGGCTGGACATCAAGGTAAATGACCTAGGAAAATATTTAAATATAATCCAAGGTAAACTCTGGAAAGAGACCTTGAGGCTGGCAAAATCAGTACCAAATGCTGTGATACGGCACGAGTTTGGGTTAATCTCACTTGCTACTAGGGAAACATGGAGGAAACGTACTACGAACTATGCAAAATTGCTAAATCCTCGGTTGGATTCCCTGTATGAAAAATGGGGCAAAGCACAAACATTTACTTCGGGAACCTCAAAACACACTGAAGGCTGAGATGAGCAAACTATTAGGTGAAATCGGCTCATCAAGAGAGGAGCTGACAATCAAGCCAAAGTAAAGAGATGGGGGAAAACATCAGAAGAATTAGTAAAGTACAGTTTGTATAGGGAATATTAAAAACCGTGTACAAAAGGGAACAGGTTTCGAAATATCTGCTCATTTTCCCATGCCCAAGAAGGAGACTACTATACTTCTGTTTCGATTAAATCAAATGCCCACCCTTGAGAGAGTAGGAACCTGGAAAGGGTGTACAGAAAATAGAAGCTGTAGGCTATGTGGCACTGCCGAGCTCAAAGAAACCAAAAAACATCTGGTCATGGGCTGTGATGCCTTAAAGGAACAAAGGTTAAGATACCTAGATACATTGCATGAGTGTGAAGCCCTGTGGGTTAGATTGATGAGTGGACAAGCACAGAGTCTCATCCTAGGACTGTGCAATGTCCTATATAACATTTTTGAGAAGCTAGGAAAGGCAGCAGTGGAAGCAGAAACCCCCAAACTGGCTTAGTCTGCAATGGTGTAATTTGAACTGTATGTTTTCTCCACAGTGTTTTCTTTTTTGCCTGCATTCTTCTGCTTTTATATTCTCCTTTTAGAATCAATATTTGTAATTGTGCAACAAATGTAAAAGAATAGTTATTTCTAACTCTATATATCTTTTTATATATCTGATTTGTTTTTCTTTGAATGATTGTGAAAGAATCTCTTCAGTTTTTCATATTTTGTTATGTAAACAGCTAGGATTCAAAACGCAAATACATTTCTTTTTTTAAAGTGGTTCTGAAGGTGATCTATTTGGATCCGCAAAACCTCTCCCACCCAACCTCAAGTGTATAGGAAACCCAGTGGGGGTGACGCTCCAGGTGTGGAGACAAAGCAAGGGTGTTCAGTGGGAAATAAATGTCAGTTTGCAGACTGCAGCTTGCTGTGAATGGAATTACAGAAAGGAACCATCAGAGAGCCTGCAAGCTGGCTCACAATAATGGTGCACACTTCACTCCATAAGCTAACTGCAGGCAGTTGGGAGTTCAGGCGGCTTGCTAGCTGCACAAACATAGTTGCACTGAGGGGAAATCCACACTGGCGATGCAGGGAGCCAGACTGCTTTGCCACCGTTATAGTTCCGGCTGACCCATGTGAGGGCATCCTCCCATCTGATCTCCCTTAGATCTTCCTCTAAGGTGGCATGGGAAGGGCCATTGCTTTTGTATCCGGTCCTGGGGCTGGATATGCGAGGGAGGATCCCCTGGGTGGAGGGACCTCGGGGAGTGGAGGAAAGGTGCCTTTAAGTGAGGCATGGTATCCCCCATTCCCTTGTCAAAATACATCCTCCCTTTCCCCAACCTTGATAGGTTATAACCATTCTGCCCAACTGTTAAACATTCCACATATATCCCATTCAGGTCTCTTTACGACTGGGACGAGGAAGAGGCGACTAGGAGGAATGGACACTTCCACCTATACACACCACTTTGGTACTGGGACGAGGAAGAGGACTGTAGAACACGCTTCTGAAAGTCAGGCATGTCCCAGTCATAGAGTTAATTGGAGTCAGACAAAGGGCTTGCACCTGCAACCCCTTAAGAGACTACAGGTGCCTATAAAAGAGAGTTACGCACATGAGAAAAGGAGACCGGGTTGGAAGCCAGGGCGCCATGGAGCTAGCTGGAGAGGAGAAGCCAGTGAAAAGGACGCTGGCGGCTGCAGGAGAGTGTAAAGGACGCCGAGGCTGGAGAGAGTCGCTATAGAGTCCAGGGCTCAACACATTTTGCAGATGGTCGCCAAATTCCAGAGTGCCCAGCGTCTTCCGGCCTTCGATTTTTTGAGGCTGCTCGGCCTCATGGCTTCCTGCATTTTCTTGGTGCTAGAGGCTCACCTTAAAATGAGATCCCTTCAATGGACCCTCAGGATGCAGTGCTCTCAATTCTCAGGCAAGATGTCAGGCCTACTTCAGGTTCCAAACAGGGTTGCACAGGTCCTATTGTGATGGGCCTGCGAGGACAATATTCTGAAGGGAGAACCTTTTTGGCCACCATAGCCGGAGATAACGGTAGTTACGGACACCTCCCTCACAGGGTGGGGAGCTCACGCCAACCATCTGACAGTTAGCAGACGTTGGTCTCCATTGGAGTCCAAACTACACATCAACCTTTTACAGCTGAGGGTGTTCAGACTAGCGCTGGAGGCCTTTTTGCCCTCTGCACGGGAAAGAATGTTCTGATAATGACGGACAACACAGTGGCCATGTACAATCTCAACAAGACAGGATGCGTAGGGTCACTACCACTGTGCAGTGAGCCAATGCAGCTCTGGTTCTGGGCAATTCAAGAAGGATTATCCCTATCGGCAGTTCACCTAGCCGGAGAGGAGAAAACGGCAGCGGACGCTCTGAACAGTCAGAGCACAGTCTCCCATGAATGGGAACTAGCTCAGGAAGTCCTTCAAGACATCTTCGCCCTATGTGGAACCCCTCAAGTGGATCTGTTCACAACCACTTTAAACCGGAAGTGCGAACTGTTTTGGTCCAGGGAATTTCCCCTATGTGGCGCTCTAGGGGACATGTTCGTAGTGGACTGGGAGTTTGCACTTCTCTACTGATTTATTCCAGTCCCCATCCTGGAACCTTTTCATTGCAATATACCTATGGTGTTGTCTTTTTTGTTACATTTGGCTAATCTGGGGCTCCATATTGGGACCATTAAAGGATACTCGGCGGCTCTTTCAATCTTCAAGCGCACCTCGGAAGACGTATCATATTTAAAAATACCATTGATTATACCATTTCTTAAAGGGCTCACTAATGTGTTCCCTCCTACAACTTTTCAAGTTCCAATTTTGGTTCTTAATCTGGTATTAACATTTCTGATGTGTGCTCCCTTTGAGCCACACCACTCATGTCCATTAAGACTGCTAACATTTCAACCCATCCTATTAGTTGTGTTAACATCAGCCCGCAGGGTGAGTGAGTTGAAGGCCCTTTCCAGTAAGCCTCCATTTACCAAATGTTTTACAAAGATAAGGTTGTCCTTGGGGTTAAACCCTCTTTTTGGCCAAAAATTGTCAGATTTCCATTTAGCCGTGAAAATTGTGCTTCCAACTTTCTTTCCGCCCCCTCATTCTGGCAAGGAGGAGGAAAGGCTACATAGGCTTGATCCCAAAAGGGCTTTGAGCTTTTACATTTCTCGGAAGACAAAGATACTCTGACACGGTATGCGCTGCCCAGCACAGGGGTAGCACAAGCCTCTTGCCCCCAACACGGTTTTGGGACCTGCGAGTACAAGAAACAAAGGCCTCCGCAACCCCATTGGGGAAAGGGGGTTAGGATCTCGTTGGTTGGATGGGTAGAGAGGGAGTTAGGGTAACTGGGTAGAGCGTTAGTGAGAGGTTCTGGATAGATAAGGGGAGTAGGGTAGGTGTTGCCCTTGCTTTCTGGTTTGAGGCTGTTGCCTCTGCACTCCACATTCACACTGCACACTGCCTGTTACCTCAAAGGTAGTCTACTTGATCCCTAACCTCACATACATCACACATGGTCTGTTACAGTTTGCCAGAATGAATACAGTTTGCCAGAACAAATTGTTTGCCACTACAAGACCAGTACTAGTAGGTCAACACATACACCAGTACAGGAAAACATGAGATAGGCATGCCACACCTAGCTTTGCATGTGTCTTGTCTGTCAGAGGGCAATGGGCTTGGATTTTGCTAAGGCGTGTAGTCACTGCAAAAAGAGCTGTGCATGAGTACATGTACTGACATACAGCACATAATGCACAACAAATCAAGGGAGTGCGTATGCACTGGGAACACAATCATGGAATGCATGTCAATTAGCTCTACTAGACGCTGTGCTGCACGGAAACCGCCTTATCAGTACAGCGGCAGCATTCGTTCCGCACAAATACAGGGTGTTGGGTGAAACGGGTGGGGTTAAGGCATGCAAAAGCATGTGGTCCCGCTTATCCTTTGTGAGGCAGAGGCCCTGCATGCACCCCCCATGCTCCTGTGACTTACCTTGCTACTGGGCAGGGGCCAGAGAATTCTGGGTGGGGCTTGGCCCCTGCACGCTGTCCCTGCTCTGCAATCTATGGTGATCTAGTGGCGCGCTGTCTATCTTTCCTGTTGCCTCCCCACACTTATCTTTTTTTATGCGAGGGACCGGCAACTCGCTCAGGTGGGGCGTGGCCCCTCGCACGTGCTCCTGGTCCTGGAGCTCAGGAGAATACATCATGCCTGGTTGCTTTCTCGAGTGCAAGCCCCGGGCTGGGCCCGCGCATGTCCTTTTTTCCAGGCGCGTTGTGAAGCGCAGCCAAGATGGCCCCCCTACGTAGTCCGATCGGTCCTGGGGATTGTAGTTCCCAAGCCGGCAGCCTGCTTTCCCTGCATTCTGTGTCTTCTGTGAGAAACCTGACGGTGTCTCCCCGACTAGTCCCCAAGTATCTGTTATCCAGGTGGCCAGGACACGGCCATCGCTATTAAATCCAGTTCCTGGTGGTGGACCAGTGGGCGAGGATCACCTGGATGGGAGGTCTTCGGGGAGTGGAAGTGGGACACTGACGGGTGAGACGCGGTATCCCCCTTCTTATAACACCTTTTCCGCATCCTACCCCGTAGGATATGCAAAGACTTTACCCCTCCCCCTTTCCAACTCTAACACATTTGCACAGCACAAAAGACGAGAGTTGTTTATCTGACGTGTCCCAACACAAGGGTCAGGCAAAGTCAGGCAATTGACCAGAATCGCACACACCTGATGGCTCTTTCCCTTCCCCTCATGGATAAAAGGTGGCGAACGAGAGCACCACATGAGCAAGGCAGACCGCACAACAAGACAGCTATCCAGGCACGGCAGTTCAAGAGGAGGAGAAAGACGATGCAAACCGAAAGGGTGACAAGGAGGGAAGCGACCTTACCCTTTCCGACCAAGGGCCGTGAAACCTCTGTGGAAGGAATCGTTAGACCGTGAACAATAGCCCGAGTGTGTTGCAGCAGATGTCAACGGTACACGCAGCGTGCCTACGCTGATAAGCAGGACAGAGGGAGGCGCCTGCTACCGTGGTACCGGCCTTGACTCCCGATATGAAAATAGCCCAGCGGTTCATCACAGCTAATGAGTCGAGGGGAGAACCGATAAAGAAACCGAACTGTGTTGAACAAAAGTAGCAAACGGCTGATTACAAAACGTACAAAGAACTGTGATTGTGAAAAGGGAAAGCCAGCTGCAGATGAGCCAGGCACCACGTGGGTGCTCACTTGAGAAACACAGGCCGATTATCTTATTGTTGAAACTACTAGTACCAGAAGGCCTTGGGAAAGGCGAAAAGAGGGTCAAAGTGGTTATACCGGGGTCTAGTAAAATCCTCTGTACAGTCAAATATCTTTGACCAGATTCACACTAGGGGGGTAGTCCTAACTGTAGTAGTTAGTAATTGCAATTAGTCAAATGCAAATTAATTCAGCTGTGTCGAGAAATCATGCATGGTAGAACATGGCTTTGTGTCATAACATGAGATACCGTACAGTGTACAAACACTCTATTAGTAGTATGACACAGCTTTTTATATTGCTGTTGCTGTTTATAAATAAAGTTATTTCAAAGAAGTGTACAGGTGAAACATTGCTTCATGTACAACAGCCAATTAGTGCACAACAATGCAACATTTAGCAAGTGCGGAGGAGGATACACAAAACTTGGCATATATCTTGAAACATGTTGGCATCCTTTATATACAATACAGTTTTTTTTTTAAATCTATTTATTTACATTTTTTAAAAGTTAACACCAAACAAACACACAAGTAACATATGCAATTCGGCAGAATAAAACCATCCTTATAAGTAAATGACAATCAGAATAAAAAGCAATAGCACATTTGAAGCAAAAAATTAATCCAAATCACTAACATCTAACAATAGCTTTCCAAATAACAGAGAAAAATTAAAAAAAATAAATAAATAAAATAAAACACTTGGGACGTGACCAGACACACACACACAATACAACCACCCACCCTACCAGACGACATCAAGCAAATTCTTATACGCTCTGTCTAATCTTCAGACATAAAATTCATTAAACGGTACCCCCTACTCTCGAGTTTGCGCTGCAGCTCGGTGGCATGGATCTTGAAATCTTTGGTTTCTGTGGCTGAGTATGAGAAAAGCTACATATTCAACACTGACAACCCATTCCACGAGAAGATCGGATTGTGGTACAGATATATTGACGACCTCATTTTCATCTGGCAAGGCAACAGGCAAGAACTGCAGAACTTCCATAAATGGATTAATGCCCAATCCCAGGAAATCCATTTCACCATCAACAATAGCAATGTCAACCTCAATATTTTGGACCTCAGCATCACTGTCATGGAAAACAAATTAGAATGTTCTATTTTAAAAAAAGAAACTGTCAGGAACACGATACTGCATTACAAGAGCCACCACCCGAGGAACCTATGCCACAACCTATCCTATGGGCAGTTCCTCAGAATCCAGAGGAACTGCACAGAAGCCAAAGATTTTAAGATCCATTCCACCGAGCTGCAGCGCAAACTCGAGAGTAGGGGGAACCCCAAAACATTATTAAAAAACACCAAGAAGAGAGCTCTCTCTACTCATAGAGAGACACTGCTAATCCTGAAACAATGCGACCGGCCAATTGAAAACATTTTAGCGTGTGTCTCCACCTTCAATACTAACACATCACAATTTAAGGGCATGATTAAACAATTCTGGCCCATAGTACAGCTCAGCTTACCGGAGGAACCATTACCCAGAATGGCACTCGGGAGATCCAAGAACCTGAAAGACCTCCTGACCCACGCAAGATCCAAACGTGAAAGGGCCAGATCCACACTCTGGAATATGCGCGAGATTCGAGGCCATCATCCTTGCTGAAGCTGTGCAGTATGTAACCAAACTCAAAAAATGAACTCGTTCCCTATAGAAGGCAAAGAATGGGAATTGCACCAATTCTCCAACTGCAAAACACAGAATGTAATCTACCTCATCGAATGCCCATGCAAACTACGTTATGTAGGGCAAACCTCCAGACCTGTGCATAAAAGAATTGGAGAACACAGATCCAGGATCAGGTGCAAAGCCCAGGCAGCACCCATAGTCTCTCACTTTTTGGAATTCCAACATGGCCATGACTCATTTAAATGGTGGGTGATTGATAAAATACTGGAGTCCTCCAACAGTTCCAATGCGCTGCACTTTAAAGAAGCTAAAAACCACCACCAAAGGTCTCAAAGAGATGGAACCTTTTGAGTACCAATAGCTTCTGTCCCCCCTTCTGCAGCCAATCCAGCCTGCCTGACAGCACCCAGCGCTAGAGTCATGCCAGACTGTTGGCCACCATATGCTGGGCCTGCACTCTTCTATAATACCATATGGCAAATAGCGCTTTCTGAATACCACTTGCTATTGACATCTCCTTCACTCCCCTCCCAGCAGGCTTCTACGGTCTTTATGCCAGATCTCTGCGGAAGACTTCCAATCATGCCCTATTTATGGCCCACACATGATGGCCCTGCTCACTCTAAGACTATTATGCATACGTCCTCCCTTTGTTTACGTGGGAACCTTCCACAGTGCAGGCACACTTTAATACCACCATGCATACGCCCACCAATTCTTCCTCTAGGTACCCCAGACAGTGCATGCATCGCTGCCCAGGCTCCGGCACGCCTTGCCCAGTTCCCCCTTAGCAGGCTCATGTTTGCTTAAAATCCATCAGCTGAGCCCGCAACAACAGACTCATGTGTCTGATCCTCTTTTGTAACACAGCCTTACTGGCCGCCTCTCCATACACTTCTCTGTGCGTATTTCTCACGCTCATATGCACAGCTTATAAAGCCTGACACTCGTATATACTTTTTGTATTCATAGAGGCAGGCCCCATCCAAATGTTATCACGTGACCCACGCTCCCTGGACTAGCTCCATAGCAACGGCAGCCTTCCCTGAGAACGCATGCACGGGAATGATACACTATTTTCCAACACATGCATGGTGCCAATGTGCACACAGCTCCAGCTCTCTCTTGCAGATGAACGCGCGGCAGACCCCTCTACAGCTCCATTCAAGCCGCCCGCTACTCTCAAGGTTAGTACTTCCCTACATGTGACCCTGGACACGTATTCCTATTATTTTACTCCGGGCCCCACTCTAATCTGGACCCGCCCATGTCTGTTTGCTCTTTTCCCTTCCTTTGGCCCTCATTCCGAGTAGGGCGGTATGGGATACCGGGCACCGGTAAGGAGACCGGTGCCGGTAATCCCTTACCGCCCTACTACGAGGTCCCTTAGCGGGTCCCTTAACGCCTGGTCTGACCAGGTGTTAAGGACGGGACCCGTTAAGGGACATGGGTGTAAATAACGGGCTTGGCATACGCCGGCCCGTTATTTGCGCCCTCCCCATTCCCATTGAGCCCTATGGGGGCATTCCCATTGAGCCCTATGGGGGCTCAAATGGGAATGGGGAATGGTTTGGTAAATGGGGACTCACCGGTCCCTCCAAGGTCGGAATGGACCGGTAAGTCCCCATTGAACCAAACCGGAGTCGGTACTGGTATGGGAGGCAGTCATGGCGCAAATAGCGCCATGACTACCACCATACTCGGAATGAGGGCCTTTATGTTTTGGACCTGCCAGCCACTATTCACAGAACTGCTTCTAACAGACGGGATCCTTTCATCAAGGGGAGTTAGAGCCCAGAGGCGCGCGGCTGAGTCAGCAAGGTAATTTTACTTGCCTTGTTCCACTTTTTCTCATTAGATATACCACTACCCACTACTCTACGCTTCACCCGTTTTCTGACTTTGAGTATGCCTTCATCTTTGCAGGCCACTACAGTATGCCTTACCTGCAACATAGAAATGTGCCGGCAAGTGCGTTGAAGCTACATACATTCAGAGCCTGTATCTCATTCCAGCTCTGTCCAAGGTCAGTCCTTTGGGCCACAGGACCCAAAACCCTTTCACGTACCTGTACCCACTTTAATGGGTGCTTTTAACCTTCTCTCTACATGCCGTATCTGGTAGGATCTAGTCTCTGGTCTTATATTCAATATACACATATATTGTTTTTTATCTCTAAGGAGACCCACTAACACTTGGCCCCAGAAGAAGGCTGCTACACAATCTAGCCGAAACGTCAGTGGTCATCATGTCCCTGCCGGGACTACAATGAACTATGACCATATGAACTTTTACTACTTTCATCCTGACGTCAACCAATTACTAACTCCACACGAAAGTGGATTATCGCATCAGACTCCTGTGTACATGTCACCCTGCCACCAGACTAATAAACCCCCAAAATAACTTAGTCGGCCTAGTCCATGGCACTGTGGCGACTCTCATACCAAAGATAGCAGGGGCCTTTTGTTTTTGAAAAATATCAGTTGGAACAGCTTTATGATGCTAACAGCACCCATTGAATTTGTGATTGCACAATCTATGGACTAATATTAAGCAATATTTAGCCAAACCATGCCAGTGTGGGTACATGCTTTGCAACTGACTGTATTGATTTGTTTTCACATATTGCATCAGTACCTTATTATTTGTACTAAAATGTTTTCTTTTTCTAAAAAATACATGAAGTCTACATGTTTTGCCAATTTAAAAAAGGCAGCAGTAGCTAAATCCCAGTGGTTGGATCATTCCTTTCCCAGTGATACAAACTTGTCAATTGTGTTGCTGGTTGTTTCAGAAGGTTTAAAATAAATATTACAAGAAATAATTGCAGTTACAAATGCTTTGAGGACAGGACAACCCCCCTGTATACAATGAAGGTTACACTAGCCAAACCAAAAGACTAAAACATCAACTCCCATATATTCAGCTTTGTACACAAAATAGTTTTAAAACCCAAGTTGTTACAGTTAATATGTCTGCGGTGGTGAATCACTCACTTCAAAGGCCTATGTGCATTCTCTGTGAGCCCTGTTTTCTGGTGCAGGATACAAAGGTGCCAGTTTGCGTTTTTCCAGCACCCTTTTCAACTGCAAATGATACAAGCTTACTGATCCATTGTCGGCATTGTGTTAATTCATGGGCGATACAAAGCACCCAGACAGGATAGTTAGAAAATGTCAAAGGATTTACCAGCAGCAGGTTCACAAGCTGGGCACTGGGGAAGCGGGAGATGGGTATTATTCTTAAGCAGTACTCTGCAATAACCAGAAAGGGCAGGTGGATTCCAAGATGGAAGACAGGCCAGATAAAGTTGTGGTACAGTTGCTAATACCCAGATTAAGAGAAGGTGAACCTAACAGGGCAACAGTTCCCAGCCCCTTGCCAATTTCAAGAAACAGGTGCAGTCCCTCACAAAGAGCCCAGCCCAGGGAAAGGGAACAGAGCCATACCAAAGCCCACAAGCAGAGTCTGACAGTGTGGATGTTTGGAGGAAGGAGTTCGGAGGGTGGAGCTGAAACTGCAGAATGGAGTTTGGAGCAGCTTGTAACTGGGGACCCTGCAGCCCCTGCAGCCCCTGATCTAGTGAAACAAGAGGCCTTCGACTGCAGTTTAAACTTTCCAGCACAAAGAGTGCCTTGCAAATCCAGATTGTTTTCCCTTTTCTGCCAGGAGGGTTCCCTTCCACCATTGTATTAGGTCACTCCTGTCTTCTGCCTGCATCCTGTCCTGGGGGTCCTCCAAGGTCGTTGACAATGTGGTGGTCCTTTCTTCATTGTGCACAGATTCAGTGCCAGGGATCATCATGCCAGAGTGTGAGACCGCTGTGTAGCTGGACCAAAAAACTGAAACTAAGTCAACTCTGTACCAGCAAACCCTGGATCTCCCCCTGAGGAACCAAGGCACAAAATAAGTGGGCCCAGCAGATTCAGGAGCGATCATTGGGTGAGCTATATCCCTCTCCGCCTCCCTAGGGTTTAACGTGGGCTAAGTCCTAAAAGTACCTCTCCCTTGCCTTACCATAATCTGTGTAGTTCCAGTCAAGTATCCTCCCTGGGCTTTCCCTTAGGTGGTGGGATTGGGGAAGACCTCCTAAGAGCTTTGATTCGTTTGCTTTTAATTCTTTTACATTCTATTGTTGGCTTTGCCAAAAGTAGTTCAGCCTACCTTGGACTCCTACCTCCCTGCAAAGGGTTAAATTGTGTATTGCGACATTTAGGGAACTAGGTCTAATCTTTTCAAGCAACGAAGGGATTTCAGTGTAGTGTATTATTTGTATACGGCTGTGAATTGTATTTTAGCTCCTTTAATTGCTTAACGTGGTCTTTTTTCATTTGCATTGTCATCTTACAGTGTTCTAATTGTCTGATCTAGCTGTGTTCAAATTAAAGTGTCAGTTTTCTGTAGCCAGAACTCCCCAAAGTGAATGTCCATATGTTAATAGTGTGTAGTAGTTTACTTACCTATAGGTTTTGAGTTTGTCCAAGGCCTTAATAAATATAAGTGTATTTTTATACATTCTACCTTAATTGTAATATGAAACATTCTGTGTGTGCGCGCTTAAATGAACCCTTCACCTCCCCACACCCTCCTAAATCCTAAGCCTTACTGCTCAGTCTCTCTACCTTGATAGTTTGGCTAGATATTAGTGCATTTCCCTGTTCACCAGAATAGGTGGTCTCTCAGAATCTGTTCACATGGCCATTTCTGAAAATCCATTTTAACACCCGGTAATCCATCTACCTCCAGCGTACTCCTTTGTAGATGGGAACAACTCTCAATATTTCTGCCTTCCTTAATACTTTCTTCAAGATGTTTCTGCTCCTTCTAGTTAACTCTCCCTGTCTGACTGCCCATATGTCTGTCTTCCGTTGATTGCCCTCCTTCATCAATGTACCTCCAGCAGTCAACTTTTCTCCTTCAAAACAAATCTCTTATGAAGGCCACCTTCGTCCTTGCATATAATTCTATTCAGCTGATAATGATAATCCTCCAATGTTCCTTTGTCCAGATGATAACTCTCCTCCTCCATTACTACTCCTTCCTGATGACATCCTTCCTCCTCCAATGTAGCTTTCTCCTTCCAGCCTCCAACTACATCCTCCCAGCAATCCCCTCCTCAATAAATCTTTTAACGCCAATCCTCTACAAACACTTCCTCCAGATCCTTCTGAAATCCTCCTCTCCACTGGACTGTGCTGGCTTCGTTTTATAGTCTGTCCTCCCCTTCCCTTGTGTGCCATTTTGGGATATGGACTGCCCTGTGAGTGATTGTGATTGGTTGGTGATTAGCCAGTCGCTTTCTCTGCACTGGAGGCTGGCTTGGGCTTGGGGTGGGACAAAAGTCCTATAAGGTGCCCCCTGCCATCTTTGATTCACTTGGGATACTCCCCTTGGCAGTAATTGCTGAGTTTTTTTGCCATAGTGTGTGACCAAATGGAAGGAAACCTTGTTTGGAGGTATGCAGGAGCATTCTGCCTTAAGAAAATGTTGTGTGCGCTCCTCAGTATGGACAGTCTGTCAGTTGTATGGTGTGGTGTGTTTCTTCCCCTTATCAGAGTTATGTGGCATCTCTGGTTGATTCTCGAGGGTTACATCTGATTTTATAGAATGATAAAACAGATGAATTTTGTACTAAGATTTTTTTTTTAAAACAACTAATTTTTGTTCCGATGTTTTTGGGGTACCCCCCCAAACCACCCCCTTTTCTTTTTAAATACTTTCCCCAACCCCTAAAACGACTATATATAGTTTTCTAAAATTCGTTTTTATTTTTTTTAGATGTTTTGGGTTTGTTAAAAAATGCATTCTTTGTTTTCTATTCGATAACAGCACTGCATACCATTCTGGAGACTGCAGTGGCAATGCAGAGAGTCCACATTGTTGGTTGTAACTCAGGGAGACCTTTGTGCTCCAGGCAACAATGTTCCAATGCACGTCCATTACAGGCACTTAAGGAAAAACATAGATTTTTAATTCTCAGATAAGTGAATGAAGGGTGAGGTAACTTCCTTTAATCTCTCAGCCTGGCTATGGTTTAAACCTGTTTTAGCTGATCCCTCTGCCCTATGGTAAGTGTCTCCACTGTCTTCCTGACAAAGACTTTTGGGATCTGATGTATATGGGGTTTAAGGTTTTGAGAGATATGCCTGTGATTGCCCCCTGTCTTAGTGTGGGGACCCAATGAGGGTAGTTTGGGATCCATGTATACCTCCTATGGGTCACTCTACCTCTTCTCAGTCCCAGGGTTAGGCAGGGAACATTATCACTAAGGATTCAGGAACCCTTGCGAACTCCAACAAATAAGGACTCTGATCCTCCCAAGGGAGTGGTGTGAGACACTGGATGCAAAGCCCAAACCCATTATAGGGTTAGCTGCAGGTGGCAAAGACACAAGGTTTTGAGTTGATTAACTTCCCTGGTAATTCCCTGTTCATTATTTTGATGCAGCCTTTATCAATTGAAAGCAAGCGTCCCCCAATAAGGCAGTAACCCCCCTTAGCGAGAGGCAATAACGGACACACCACAGGAGGGAATGAGACCACGACCAAGTGCGGGTGAAGTTAAAAGGGTTTTATATAAATCGATATAGGGCATGCAAAGGACTCTGCAAACTCCGAGAGCGCTCTGTCTGACAATAGCAAAGACAGTCATATTTATTACAAAAATACGTCATGCATGATGTAAGCTATAGGGGGCACATAGTCTTGGGGATTGGGTGGCACTGGCTAGACTATAAATGATGTGTAGAGGTGCTGCTCCAGGATTGGTGAACGTCTGCGTGATGCCAACGTGGGGTGGACGGGTCAGCTGTGCTCTTCGGGGTGGAGCTGCAAGGTCGGACGCGGTCTTTATCGATGATTGGTGGCTGCACTAACACTTTGCCCTTGTGGCCACACACACACACACTCATCATACTATACAATTCCAGTTGTCCTGCAAATGCTACAATGCATTACTCTAAGGTCAAGTGGGAGACCGCGAGTAACAGTATGCAACATGAAGCTTCACCAATACATCAGTATACAGTTACCCTTAACCTAAGGGTCTAGTTTCATGAGCCCAGGTATCTGGTCAGGGGGCACGGGGTAAACTGTTTTGTCATTCTATTCTGTTAGATGTAGTGAGGGTTGGTTTTACGATATGTTAGTACATGAGCGAATAACTATCTCCATGACCCGTTAAACTCGGAGTGAACTGGAATACCATTGGGTCAACAAGGGCACATAACTGGCCCCTCAAGGCGGAGTGATTTGGGACCAGGTAGCTCATAATTCACTTGGCCAGGCAATAGTGGCCTCTGACATGGGGGAGGTAATCCGTTGAAGCAGGTCCAGCAGGAATGTGGGGAGGTGAGGCTGTGCTGCTCTGGCACCAGCGAGCCCAGCGGGCCTTGGCGGGGGGAGGGGGAGAGGGCCTTGTAACTCCAAGCAATTCTCTATTCACTGGGCTGCACAGTTATACCATTAGAGAGGACGAATGCTAAGGCTGGGAGCATTAGGATAATTACACATTTCTGTCGTTTACATACGCGTACATTTCTACATTCATAACAATGGAGGCTTCCAGTGGCATATGCAATACATAACGTTAGTCGATCAAATACTTGTAATTCATGAGACATGCAGTTGAATAACAAACGTGAGGTAGTATCAGGTCGGGTCGTGCACTCAGGAGCATGGAAGCAATATGTTAATCTAACATTTTCGTTTATAGTAAAAACTGGCCTAATGCCCTAGATGGCCTACATGCTATTCAAGCGTATTTCACTGCAATACACACAAGCATTATATATATTGCTTTTCACCTGTCCTTTGTACATTAGCAGCAAACATTAGTTAGCACAAGGTGGGGATTTCCGAGAAATTGCATTAAACCTTTAGGGCACATGGTGTCTTGCGGCGGGCAGGGGTCATCTTGCTTTAATATCCTTATGAGTTTTACCCCTTTCCAACACACATTTTAGCATTGCAAGTAACCCCATAAACTGTCGGGGTTTGGTATGTGTAGTTAGCACTTCATCTGGGGGTTCTGGGGAGGGGGTCAGGGAGGGAGGTCATGTACACCATATATTTTGAATGCTGGGTGTTAGATGCAGGTTCGGGGCATACCTGATTGGGATGGTTCTTGTTATTTTCCAGACTCCGGCTACAAGTCAGGTCACTTCTAGGGCAGTGATGTACTGCGGAAGGTAAATGATAGTGTTTGTTCTGATACTTGTTTGTGTCTGGTTGCTCGTGAGAACGGGCCTTCCGCGGATCTGCCATGGGGTGGAGGCGAGGGGGAAGTGCAAGGCTTTCTGTGCATGGTCAGCGGGGACCAAACTACAGCTTTCGCACGCAGGCTATTTCGCTTGGGCTTGGGTCAGTATATCTAAAATGGAGTCTTGGCATTTACAAAATGGTGTCTATGATATGTTACACTACGGGTCGTGTGGCCTTGCGTGTCGATCAGCAGCCACCCTGCCTCACGGGCCCAGGTGCATGGGGGGCTGCTGACGAGTCATGAGCCTCACGTAGGTGGGCAATATGGGGGAGGGAGTCCTACAGACCTATCCTCCCAAATATTTCCCCCCTTTCGTTACTTAAGTAACAAAAACTGTAACTCGCCCAACCTCTGGCGTTCCTTCTCATTGGCAACCACTTCATCCCATGCCGGTGTTCCCTTTATTGGCATCCAGGCTCTACACACCCCTCGGAGACTTTCCCCCCTCCCAGCATATTCTTCCGGTGTGCAAGTCATATACATACATCCCCCATTTCCTTCAAGATCTACCCATACCTCTGTATACCATTCTCATTCTCGGGGCTCTTTTATTGTAGTATGGTTTAATCTGTCCACTATGTCCCCATCATAGTATAATGGCACCATTCTGTACTTGGGTTCAGGGTCCTCACCTGTTTGTACTTGCGCTTCTTGCATGATCTGGGCTGCTCCTCTATTGTTGCCCATTGTCACCATCATCATTGCACAATTAAGAACTGCGTTTGCGCAGCTCGAAGATCCAACTGGCACACACAAAAAATGTTATCAAACCAAGTGCTTGGGTCCACTCCACCTTCTTTCTTCATTCGTTCCCCCAGATTGTGCACCTCTGCGATAATGTGCGCTAGTGTCCCATTATTCGCGTCCTCGGAAGGCAAAAATGTGCAGCACGTGCTCCCGATTTTTCGGCAAACACCTCCATCCATCACCGTTATCAGGTCTAGGACATACCTGTTCTGCATGGTCATTAGCCTTAGGGCCCTTAGCTCCACCTTGATCACGTTGAACCCTTCTTCAGTGTCGTTGGCCAGTTGGATCAACTCCCAGCGTGTGATCTGGAGCCATTTTGCGTTGGCTCGTGCCTGGTCACTCGGGACGAGGGAGGCAAAGAACGTTTCATTGGAATTAAACAGCCGGTACTTGTCAGGAATCTGTGCCAACAGGTCTGAGGAGGCTTTGGATATGCTGTTGGACGATCTCCGGTGCCTTGATATCCCAGTTTGCGCGTTGCCCGAGGACAGGGGATACAGTGGCGGTTCTTCTGTTGGTTGTGAATTCTCTGGACGATGGGCAACTGGCACTCCTTTCCTTCCATCGATGTGACTCTCCGGGATCACCATCAAGGCCGAGTGCAACGTTCCCAGAGAACATGTGCCCCTCCAGGATTGTGGGAGGTGCAAGTATGCCTGTTTACCGCAGACCCAGTAAGTATCCATAAGTGCTGCTGTCCCTTTCTTCATATCTGGGATGATGAGCGTTCGATTGCAGTTCTTGTTTGTACCCATGTTGTTTTTCCCCTCACCATGGAAGCGCAGTTTGTACGATATTTCTTTTTGCAGCTTAAATGGTTTTTCTATGGCCGTCACCCAGGTTAGCTTTATGATATGCTCCTTCCAAACTGGTGTGCAGGTTTTCTCGATCCATTGCAGTTTCTCTTCTGGCAGCCCTCATAGCGCTTCAGCTTTGCAGGTTATTACTTCATCCTTCCACTTATTGTCCAAAAACAATGTCCCTTTATTCACGAAAAAAGGTTCTTTTAAACATATTACTTTTTTTTCTCATTTTGCAGCATTTCAAAAGATACTGCGTGTGCCTGGAAGGTGTTCTTAATTCTACATAGGGTGAGATGAAGGAGAAACTGGGCATCTGTAAGAGGCAATTCTTTAGGCAGCAAGACCTTGGGTGTGCCTGAGGCATGGGGAATTAAGGAAAATACATAGCAACTCTCATTAGTTCTCTGTTTTGCAGTGGAGCTCATATCCCCGTAACATTTATTTGACTGATGTGGATGTCTAGGGTCTTCTATTGTGTCTAGGCCCAGGCCAGAATACTCGTAATATTTCTTGCTCCCCACCTCCCTTCTCCTTCTGCTGCTTTTAAGGTAGCTTTTCGCATCTCTTGCAGCTTGTGGTATCATGCCCTCTTTCCCCGTGCCCCCCTTTTCCCATTCATTGTATAAGGCCAAAAACCTTTCTGCCATCTCTGCATTTTCTTCCTTATTTGCGGGGGGTCCAGCTTCTGCGAATGGGTTAACTTCTGGTGTGGGCAGGGTGGCAGTAGTGTCATATAACCATGATATAACGGAAGGATTACGATCATTTAAATCATAGACACTCTATCCAGAGACATTATATGGGGGAGTTGGGCGTGTGGTTGGCCTGTTGTTGGTGTCATTTGGAGGCTGTGCATGAATAGGGTCCGTGTCATAACCTCATATAAGCTGAAATCCATCCCATATTAGATAGGCCCCCTCTTTAACCATTTTTGTTCCGTTCCATTCCCCAGGTTGGTTCCATTCCTTCCCCCCTCATTCATCTCAATAGAGATGAATTCAATAGCCCAGTAAACAACAAGGCCAAACATTGTAAAAAATAGAACCACACACACAAAACAGCACACACTCATACGAGTATCTACGTACATCAAAGTTCTCATTGACATTTCTAACTGCCCTAACATTATTCGTTGCGGGCTGCCCGTTCGTTGCCTTGGGTAATCTTATGCATCAAAATATAAAAGCACATTAAGCATACATAAACAGTTGCATATGTCATTTTTCATCAAAAACCGAGATACAGAGAGAGAGAGAGAGAGAGAGAGAGAGAGATAGAGAGAGAGTTTTCAATATTCATAGTTGCAAAAATTATTTAGTTTTCATTCCCCTTAAATCATTTTATACAGTTCACTTTCCCTTTAACATGTGTTATTGTGTACCCCTATGATAGAGCTATGTCTCTATTTTTCATCTATTGTGACACTTCTGATGTGCTTTGTACTTCTTCGTCTTGTTCTTGTGTGACACTATCATAGGCTTTTCGTACGTCTGTTAAATGTATCCAATATCTCAGGCCCTTCACCTTTACCGCCGTCGGCGTGCAATACACTACCTCGTATGGGCCATGAAACCTTGGGGCATTCCACCTACGCACAAAACTCCTTACATACACCATTTCACCTGGCATTAGCTGACCTGTTGGGTTCTCTTCTGTGGATTTAATTGCCTCATTTCCCTCTTCCCGTGTAAGTGGTGGTGCAAGCTGTCTTGCTATCATGCGGGCTGCTCTGGTGAGTTTTGTCAGGTACTCATTAAATTCCTCACCCAATACAGTGGCACTTTTGTGGGCGTCTGAATGTCTGCGGAGTGGGGAGTGTGCTGTGTCTCCCTGTCACTATTTCGTGGGGTGACAGATGTTGGTCCTTGCTGGGCTGATTTCTCAACTCAAACAAGGCCAAGGGCAGACAGTGTACCCAATTCTTGTTAAGTGAGGAACACAATTTTGACAACCTCCCCCTTCAGTAGGCCGTTTATTTTCTCAACCACACCATTACTTTGCGGATGATAAATCGAGCATAGTTTGTTTTGTGCCTAACAATGCTGTTACTTCCTTGAAGAGATCATTGACAAAGTGTGTGCCATTATCAGAGCGAATCACGTCACAAATTCCCCAGCGTGGAAATACTTCCCTCACTAGGAATTTTGCAGCGCATTTGGCATCTGGGTGTTCACATGGCCCGTCCTCAACCCACCTTGAAAATGGACAAACTACCACTATCATGTACCGTGCTCCATTGCACCTCTCTCCCATATCTGCATAATCAATATGCAGTTCTCGAAAAAGGCCTGTTGGTTTTGGTATTGTTCCCTGCAGTGTTCTCAATGTCATACCTCAATTATATATTTGGCATGTTGTACACTCTATCGCCAACTTTGACAGCTGCTCCTGTAACCCCGGCACAAACCAGTCCTCTTGTATTTCTGCGGCGATATGTTGCTTCGCATTGTGTGCTGGAAAGTGTAGTTGTTGGAAAGCTATTTCCAATAGCTTGACTGGCATCACCACTTTTCCTGTGTTGTTTTCTCACCATAGGAGATCTGTTGCTGACTGGCTACATCCCCTTTTCTCCTTCAATTCTTTTTCTTCTTTTGTTGCTTCTTGTAACTCTAGTATTTGTGACACGTGCATGGCATTATAGCCATCTGGGAGATCTTCTTATACCTGTTTGTGTATCAGGTACTCACCTGTCCTTTCTTTCACTAGGTAAGATGCTTCTTTGGCAGCAGCATCCGCTGCAAAGAGATAACATCTGTGTTGGTCGTGTGGGCCTGGCACTTCACTATAGCTACCATGGTGGGGTCTTTCAATGCCTCGATAAGTTCCTTCAGGAGCTCTGCGTGTTGCACAGGTGATCCATCTGCCCTGTGAAACCCCCTCCGTCCCCACCTTGCCAACCCTCCATGCACTGTAGTAGTCATACAAGCTGAGTCTGTGTAAATTGTGTCTGCACACCCTTTTGCTGCATGCAATGCTTCAATGAGTGCTATAAATTCTGCTGTTTGAGCGGAGTTATGGGCGGGCAGGCGCTGCTGTATTATCACTTCGTACTCACCTTCTTCTAACCTTACAACAGCTATTTCTACGTGCTTTTCACCTGTGTCTGGGTTTATGGATGCCCGTCTATAAAAAATACTTCTCCTTCATTTAATGCATTTTCACTCACCACGGTGCTTTCTCCCTCTTCACCTTTGTATGTTGCACAGTCGTGTGCCTGCATGTCTTCCACTGTGCATGGTTCTGTGATGAATCTTGCAGGGTTCACTGTTTTGCATCTTACTGTGTGTATGTTTGCGCTAGACAAAATTATTTCATATGCAGTGGCTCTTTGTGTTGTGAGTGTGCTTTTTGATCTTTCCAGGATTGCGAATAGGGAGTGCTCCACGAACAAGATCACGGAGCACCCCATCACTATCGTTGCGCTTTTTTCAATGGCGAATGCTGCGGCTGCGAGAGATTGCTCGCAAGCGAAGTGTCCTTGCATTACCGCGTCCAACGTTCCACTGTAATATGCCAGTGGCTTGTGTCCCAGGGATGTCTTTTGTGTCAATACTGCTGTCATGAGGGACCCTTTACAATGTGAAAACTGGTCGAACTCGCTCTCATAATCTGGATTCCCAGGTACTGGCGTGCTTGAGATCAGTTGTTTGAGTGATGTAAAAGCATTCTCTAGTTCTACGGACCACTCTATCTCTGTATTTTCTCGTTGGGCTTCCTTGAGTTCCTGCAATAATGGTCTTGTATATGTTGCGTAATCCAATATCCATGCTCGGCAGTAGTTACACATGCCTAGAGATTTCTGCATCTCCTTCACTGTTTTTGGTCTTCCCACTGCTGTAATGGCAGCTACTCTGACCGGTATTATTTCTTACCATCTTTTGATATTAGTTGTCCCAGGTACAATACCTCTCGTTGGCAGTAATGCAATTTCTCTCTATCTACTTTGTAGCCTTTGTGGGTCAACAATGTTAAGAGAGCGATGGAGTCTTTCCTACATTACTCCTCATTTTCTGCGCAGATGAGCAAATCTACATATTGAATGATCGTACTATCTGCTGTCATATTTCCTAGATCTTCATGCAGTATTCGGTTGAATATGCTGGGGCTTTCGCAGTACCCCTGGGGTAGTCTGCAGTGCTCGTATCTTTTTCCTCCTAAGGTAAATGCCGTTAAATATCTGCACTCTTCTGCAAGTGGTATAGAAAAGAAGGTGTTTTTTAAATCCACTACTGTGAAATGTGACGCATTTTTTGGGATGCTGCACAGGATGGATGCCGGATTAGGGACCAAAAGGAACTCTTTTTGGATGACTTCATTGAGGGGGCGTAGATCTTGGATCATCCTCCACGCCCCTCCTTTTGCTTTTTTAATGGGGTAAATGCAAGTATTACATGGCGAATTTGAGGGCACTATTATTCCTTGAGCTAATAATGCACTAATTGTCTTTTATCCCTTCTGCTTCTCAGGACAGGGGGTACTGTTTCACCCTGGGTAGTTTAGCTCCTGGTTTGAGTTTTATTTTAACTGGTGTGACCCCGTGCAGTAGTCCAACATCGTGGGGACCTATGGTCCACAGGTTACAGGGCACTGATTTCATGTCATCGTCAAAGAAGGAAGGAGGGCCTCCTACTACTGCCATTAGTTGTACTGGCACTTGTCTTTCCTGTATCATGATATCACAGGTTATAGCTATTTCCATTATTATTTCCCCATCACTCTCTGAATCGGTGAAGAGGTCTTCGTCTGATAGATCTCTCAATGCAATGTCGGCATTGATGCACAATACCGTCCACCACTCGCAGTCGTGTATGTCCATTGCAATGATTGCTATTCTTTTGGCTGAAATCTGAACTGCATGCAAATCCAATGACATTACTGTCCCGGGCACAATCTCTGGACGTGCCATGGGTCGAAAAATAAACTCTGCAGGCACTCTCCATTCTAGGTTTTTCAATTCTGGGACCACCCGTGCCAATGTTTTTAACCCTTGAATGAACATGTCAGGGTCCACCGGTATGCCACGCACTTCTGGTGCTGTCGCTCGCGCGTGCACCACCAGCATTACACACATAGGGCAAATCCCTGGTGTCGAGCAAACTATTCCTCTCTCTCTGACGGATATGGTCATGTTAAGCTTACTGAGAAGGTCCCTTCCCAATAAGTTAATCGGGGACTGGTCATAGTACAATACGGGTGCCCTTACTGTCTTTCCCCCTACGGTGACATCTAAATCTTCTGTGTAAGGAACTTTGACAACCGCCCCAGAGAACCCCTGCGTCTCCAATTTACGATTAGATAGCGGAAACCGGCCTTCACGCAAACATGATTTCTCAGCTCCCGAATCCACCATAAAAATGAATTGTTTACTCCCTATCTGCGCCCCTATCAATGGTTCCTCTGCTGCATTAAAGGTCGTGGATAGTACTGGACACGCAAGTGCTCTCTGCCGGCTGTCCTATGCTGGGTGTTTCGTGGTCCCCCCCCTGGCTAAAGACATTACCCAATGCCACTGCCACTCCCCCGTACGGTGCAGGTGCACCGTTTGCTGTTGTGGCAAAAGGGTTGCCCTGTGTGTAAGGCATGTGTTCACGGCTTTGTGGGTGCTGTTGTACATTATGTGGTTGTTCCCTTTGTTGTTCTGGGTACCTTTGCTCTTGTTGCCCTTGTCCCCCTCCCATGGGCAACCCATATGGGCTCCCTGGGTATGGGTGACCATAAGGTTGATCGTCTTGGTAATTGTTACTGTCTGCTTCTGCATTCTCGCGAGAAGTGTCCCCACCTACCACAGTTCCAACAGTTCCCTTGCCCTCCCCTAGGTCCTTGCCCCCCATATCCGCCATTTCCCCCGTGCCCTTGACCACCCCCTCTGCGTCCTCTGTACCCACCTTGTCCTCCGTGGGGAGCCCACACTTGCCACTGCGGTCCTCCGTACTGCTCCTGTCCATTCCACTATGTCTGCCCATGGCCTGCCCAATTCGCTGCCATCCTCCCTTGTATCGCTACCAGTCCTTCCTCCCCTTCCGCATCCCTATCTGTGGGGAGTGCTGCTACGGCTGCAGCGACCTTCACCAGTTTCGTTTGTATTAACTTCGCCTTGTCTGCCAACCTTTTTTGTGCAACTCCCTTCTCTCTTTCTTTTATTCTTTTGCAGTGGTGAACTATTATGCTTTGAATTTCTGGCCAACCCTTCGCTTCAATCCCTGCTATTTTGTCAAGTGCCTTCTGCACTTCTTTTGGGAGCCCTCTCTTTATTATGAAATAGAATAGGGACGTTGATTGATCCCATCCCGTACCTGTCTCCACTCTCCACATCTCCTGCACTCGAAAAATGAAATCCATAGTATCTTCCCCATCATTCATGGTACATTGCTTCACTGACTGTAAATCTGGTGTGTCTGGGAACGTTTCTCTCAAAGCATCCCATACTCTCGCACGTACTGTATTGAAAGAGGCTCCATCGTGGTGGTCACAATCCAGTGTTACTCATGGAAACCCAGCCTTTGCCCAAACCCTATCTGCTTGGTCACCTTCTGCCGATACCAATACACTTTTGACATCACCCACTGCTAATGGCACCCCCGCGGTATGCTTCTCAAATGCATATATCCACTTACTTGCTCCTCCCGATAGTGGGGGCAGGGATTTTAATAGGTTTGCCTTATCCATCTGAGCCCAGGGTATATAGTTTGGCCTCTCACCTCCTCTATGTATCAATGGGAGTTGTAATTTACTTTTACTCCCTTTCCCAATACTCACCTTTGACCCTTTCCTCCCCACAGTGGCCATTCTTCCCATCCTGTTCCTTAACCTCCCTGTCCACTCCTCTTCCACTTCTCTTCCATGGCTCTCCCTAGTGGGGTATCATCCAACCTTTCTGACCTCCCTCCAGCTGCTGTCCCCAACCTTCCATTTTCTTGCTCATCATCCTTTATAGCACACCACTGCTCTTCCATTCCCCCAGTGGCCATCCCTTCCTCTCCTGTGCTTTCTCCGAGATCATGTGGTTCCAACTCTATTATCCTAGTTAGTTCTTCCTGTATTCTAAAAAGTATTTATCCCTTCTTCCACCCTTCCTCTTTGGACCTGTCGAGTGTTTGTGCCCTAGGCATTAGTTCTGTTCTTGACATGCTTGTCCCACTCTGTCCACACATGTTTCGTATTCTGGATAGCCCATCTCTGGCCATTGAGAGCCTGGAATCTAAATCTTCTGTTAGTTTTTCAATGTCTACTGCAGGGGTACTTACCTGTCCACTAGGTCTGGTGCACTCATAGGGTGGTGGTGCAGTTGGTTGTGGGGCAGCTGTTGGGGCAGTGGTGGGCACATACGTGGGATCACTATACCCCTCGGCGGGAACTGGTTTGTTTAGGAGGGGGTACAGGCGTGTTACCTCTATTGACCCTTCTTTCCCCCTTCCCTCACCTTCGCTTTCATTTGCTGCCAACGGAGTGGTGGGCCGGTCAAGTGCTATATCTTTCTTTTTAAGTGGGGGCACTTCTTCAAACAACCTCCAAAGATCTAGTATCTCTCTTCTATTATGGAACTGTTTTCCCTTGTATTTTATGAATGTACATGTGGCTACCCTGTCCAAGGCACTTTTATCAAATGACCCTCCTTGTGGCCATACCTGGGGTAGCCCCTCTCCTTTTAGTTCCGTGACCTACTGGTCATGGTACTTGTTTATACGTTCTGCATAACCAGGTAGATTCTTACAGATATGAGCCAGGGTTGTTTCCTCCCCCATGTTATGCTTTCGTTGCTCACCCTCCTGTGTTGTCTGTGACTATTACTGTGACTCACATATATGTTTCTTATCACTACCAAGTCTGAAGTGTAAAAATGTTTGTTCACAATATTAATGCCTTAAATCTTACCGGGTCACACTTACAAGGACCACACCACAAAAACCCTCTAGTACCATCAATTCAACATAATTTCTCTATAATGCAATTTTGGAACACTAATAGTATAGCATATGCAACATAAAACAGACATTCAACAAACTTCTTTTTTTAAATTAGTTTATTTTAAATCAAGGCAGGTTGTCAATTACATGTAACATGTACAGTAACTTAGGCATGCTGATCCCCAGGCCTCCCCCACAAGTCTTGTCCCCACCTTCCTTTTGGTCTTGTGCTGGAATTGTCCCCCTTGGGTCAATCGTTTACCTCTTTCTCTATGGGTCTATTTCAGGGTTTTCTTGCCCCCTCAGGGACCATCGGGCCTTGATAGGTTTGTAGGTCAGGGCGGGGAAACATTGGTCATATTCTAGTACCGGGGCCCAAATGTTCTGGAATCGGTGAAGAACCCCTGCTTTTGCCGCAGTCACTTTTTCCGCGATCAATATGTCCCGTAGCTTTGCCCACCAATGGGCCATGAGGGGTCCATCTGGGGACTTCCAATTTTGGGCCAGCACCGTTTTCCCAGCTAGCAGGCATTGGGTCAGCAGTTTCGCTCTGTTCCCAGAGCGTGGGTAGACCGCGGGGATCGGGACTCCCAACAGGACTGGTTCTGGTTCTGGTTCCAGCGGGATCGTTGTCCCGGTGATTTGTGTGATGGTTCCCAGACATAGTTTCCAGAATTGATGGATTTTCGGAAATGTCCACCACATGTGGAAGAAGGCGCCTGGGTGGCCACAGCCTCTCCAACAAGCATAGTCTACCTGGGGGTTCATGTGATGGAGTCTAAGGGGCAGGTAGTACCACCGTAGCATTATTTTGTATGCACATTCCCTGTTGGTGACGCAGGTGGATGAGGCGTGTGCTCGGGTCCAGATGTCTACCCAGGTCTGGTCCTCCATCGGGTGTCCCAGGTCGGCCTCCCATTGGGCCATGCAGCGGGTTCTTGTTATCAGAAAGTTGCCCAGGAAGCGGCTATATAGGGTAGATACCCTGCCTCGAGTCGGGGGGTCCTTGAGTGTTAGCTCCAGAGCGGTGAGAGGTCGAGTTGCCGCCTGTCGAGTTTGGGGGTGCGAGCTCCAGTGACGCAATTGTATATAAGTATATCTGTCTCTTTCCTGGAGCTGGAACTTTTCTTTACATTGTTCAAATGTGAGGGGCCTCTCTCCCGCATATAGCTGATCTATGGTCTCCAGGCCGCCGCTTATCCAATTTCGGAAGTTTCGATGGTTCCATCCGGGTGCAAAAGCTGGGTTGATGAAGATCGGGGATTGTGGGCTCAGACCCCTCGGGACTCCCTTTCGTCTTAGTGCCCAGTCACAGGAGCTTAGGGTATGTTTGGTTGCTAGAAGAAGGTCTCCCCAGTGAGTTCTGAGGGAGGGTGGGATGTGTGGCAGGAATCGCAGAGGTAGGGGAATCTGTGATTGCTCCAATTCCACCCATCTAGGGCGGTTTGTGATCATTTGCCATGCATGGACCTGTGCTAATTGGGCTGCCACTCTGTAGGCCTGTAGATCCGGGACCCCACAGCCCTCCCGGTTTGGAGCCCCCCCAGCAGTGTTTTGTAGGGGATTCTCGCTTTTTTACCTTTCCAGATGAATTTCAGCATCTTCCTTTGTAGATCTCGGAGGGTTGGCGCAGGGATTGCTACTGGGAAGGAGGAGCAGGCGTAAAGAAACAGAAACCTCGGAAGGAGATTCATCTTGCAAGCTGTTATGCGCCCCATTAGCGAGATCTCCTGGGTCGCCCAACGCTTCAGGTCTCCCTCTAGTTCTTTGAACACCGGGGAAAGTTGGCTTTGTACGTGTCTTTTGGGTTTGCCGGGATGAAAACTCCCAGGTAGGGGAGTGCCCTTTTTTCCACGTAATTGGGCACATCTTGGCCAGTGTCTCTTTCTTCCGGGGGTAGGCCGATGCTTAGGGCTGTCGACTTGGTAATGTTTACTGAAAAGCTGGACAACTCTCCATAGCTGGCTATTTCTATTAGGGCGTGTTTCAGGGATGAATGGGCCTCCGAAATCATGAGCAGGACATCATTGGCGTATAGAGCGATTTTGTGTTGCGATGGGCCGACCTGCGGGCCTTTGATCTGTTTGTTTAGCCTAATTCTTTGGGCCGAAGGGCTCCATCGTGAGTGAGAAAAGCAGAGGTGACAGCGGGCAGCCTTGTCTAGTTCCACAGGACAGGGGGATTGGGCTAAAATAGATCCATTAATCCTCAGGAGAGTCTTTGGTCCTTCGTAGTTAGCCAATACCATCGTCTGGAATGCTGTCCCAAAGCCAAAGGCCCCGGGCATGTCTCATGAATGACCAGTCCACCCTGTTGAATGCCTTGGCAGCATCTAGGGCCATTAAGACTAGTTTCTGGGAGTTTCGTGCTGTGAGGTCCACTAGATTTAAGGTTCTCTGGATATTATCTCCTGCTGTTCGGTGTAGGACGAAGCCAGCCTGGTCTGGCTGGATGATCTCTGGTAGGACGCAGGCCAGGCGATTCGCCAAAATTTTAGAGTATAGGTTTGAGTCTATATGCAACAGTGCTATCGGTCTGTATGAGGTCAGGTCTCTCAGATCTTGCCCTGGTTTGAGCAGGAGAATGGTGGTTGATTCCTGCATCGAGGGGGGTCACCGATCCCGTCTCCCTGAAAGAATTAGAGTGTTGCCAAGGGGGGAACCAGCTGGAGTCTGAATACCTTGTAGAACCTGGCCGTGAATCCATCCGGGTCCATCGAGTTTTGAGTGACTTGATAGCTTCCTCGATCTCTTCCCCCATGATCGGTGCCTCCAGCTTCTCTCTCGCCGTGTCGGAGAGGCAGGGCAGCGCCGCACTTTGTAGATATTCCTTTTGTTTCGTCTGGTCTCGTGGGGTACCTGTCATAACCTGGGTCCAGTGGTCCACCGCCAGTTGCTGTTTTTTGCGTTCTGAGTATTGAATGACTCCTTGGGAGTCACGCAGCCCAGAGATCATATTAGTTAGTTTTAGTTTGGCCAGTTTGGATTTTATTTGCCTTGTTGTTCTTCGCGTAATATGATTGTTTAGCTTTAGCCATGAGTATTGCGGTTTGCTCCGCATAGTGAGCTTCCAATTTTTTCCTGGCTGTGCGTATGGCTCGTTGTGTCCTGGGAGACCAGCCTTTTTTCTTGTGGGCTTCCTCTGCTGCTCCCAGTTCTTCCTCTAGGG
This sequence comes from Ambystoma mexicanum, assembly GCF_040938575.1. Classification (NCBI taxonomy): domain Eukaryota; kingdom Metazoa; phylum Chordata; class Amphibia; order Caudata; family Ambystomatidae; genus Ambystoma; species Ambystoma mexicanum. Next base: position 813,646,410 of record NC_090927.1, read on the forward strand.
CTATCTGGTTCTGCCACCTGGATCGGTGATAGGCCGCTCCTTGTGCAACCAAGGCGCCTCTGATCACTGCCTTCATGGCGTCCCAGTTATTTTCCACAGAGGTATCTGAGGTTGGATTCTCTTCAAAGAAGTTCTTGATCGCAGTTGCGATCTTGTCCCTTGTTGACATGTCATTGAGGATTGGGTCATATAGCGACCATCTGCGTGGAGCATTGAGTCTGGGGGTTTTGTGCCCGGATCTCCAGGATTACTGGGGCATGGTCAGATAGGGCTCTTGTGCCGATGCATACCTCCTTGACAAAGGCGAGTGTTTGAGGGGAAGCCAGGAGGAGGTCGATCCTCGAGAAAGTTCGGTGGACGTAAGAGTAATAGGAAAAGTCTTTTTCGGTGGAATGAATCACCCGCCGTGTGTCTACCACATCCAGGGATCGGAACAGATGTAGGAGGCTTAGCGCCTGGGTGAAGTTGCTCGGAGTCGGGGGTGAGAGCTGTCCCTCATAGGGTCTGGTACCCCATTAAAGTCCCCTCTGATTGTTTGGCCTTCTACAAAGCTTGAGAGGGAGGCGCCCAATGAATCGTAAAATTTCGGTTATCCAGTGTTGGGGGCATACACTGAGACGAAGGTGTATAGGTCTCCTAGCGGGAGGCATTTGACTGCTACGAATCTGCCTTCCAGACATGTTTTCATTTCCAGGACATGGGGGGGTTTAGGTCCTTCCTGAAGAGGATCGCAGTGCCTCCTTTTTTTAGTCCCTCCTGAAGCAAAAAACTGGAGTGGATACAGCCGGGAGCGGAGCCGGCCCACGTCTGCAGGTAGCAGGTGGGTCTCCTGGAGCATGGCCACTGCCGCCTCTTCATCCTGGAGTTTTAGCAGGATTGCTTTTCGTTTGGTGGGAGAGTTCAGCCCATTGACGTTTAGGGAGAGGAGTCTTAGGGTTTGGTGATCCGAGGTCGGGTCCCTCTCAGTCATTCGGCCCGAGGGGGGGAGTTGAAAGTGGGTGGACCAGTCGCCATTGTTGGTGTGCGCTAAGAGTGTGTCATCCTGCACTTGGAGTTTTAACACGTGCCCCCAACGGGAGGTTGTAACTTTAACTAGCGGGTGGCCCAACATTGTGTGTGTGGACGCACCCTTGGCCAACTGGGCCATCTTGAGAATTGAAGTGTTGTGCAACGTGGGTTTCCAGGAAATCGGTGTTGCAACTTTCCTTGGAATGGGCAAGATCGTGGGTACATTCTGCCGCCGCCCTTGCCGGGGTATCTTCATTTAGCAGTAAGATGATGGTTGCTTGTGCAGCCAGGCCAGGTGGTCGGGAGGTAGGTGTGTTTTGGGTCCCTAGGGCGCAAGATTGCCCTTAGTTATCTCCTCCTGTTGTTCCATTGTACCTTTGACCATGATGACCGCCTCGGCTTTGGGGAGGGGGGCCGCTCCGGGTCCTCAGTTACCTCTGGGCTTGGCGAGGAGGTCTCCCTGGGTGAGGTTGGATGCATGATTTTGTTTGCGTCCTCTATATGACTGATTTGTTGTACCATGCCTTTGTAGGAGAATGACAAGGCCGTTGGGAATAGCCATCTATAACGCATCTGTTGGTCCTGGAGAAAGAGTGCCAGAGGTCAGAGAGCTTTTCTTTTTTTGGAGGGTAAGTATTGAGAGATCTTGGTAGATCTGAAGTGGAGTGCCCTGAAAAGAGATTTTGTCCCTAGTGCGGCTGATGGCTGAGATGGCCTCTTTAGTAGTGAAGAAATGGACCCTGGTAATGACATCTGGGGGGAGGTCTGAGTCCACTCCCCGGCGCGGGCGCAGTCTGTGGGTGCGGTCCAGGAGAAGCTGGGAATGGTCCAGATCCGGGAGCAAGGCCTGGAAGAAGTTCCCTATGTATTCCGCCAGGTTTTTATCGGGAACGCCTGGAATCCGGAGATTGTTGCGACGCGCTCTATTTTCGAGGTCCTCTTGTTTGAACTCCAGGATCTCATTCTTGTCTTGTAGTGCTCTAATAGCGTGCTGGACTTCCCCCAATGTGGTTGTGTGATCTTGCGAGCGATCTTCGATCTCTCCCAGTCTCTGCTCCACCTCCGTCACCCTTAGGTCCGTCTGTTCTACTTTGGTGGTGAGTTCTGATAGGCAGGAGCAAAGTTCCGTCTTGATATCCGCCATGAAAGCCACCAGGTCTTTTTTGGTAGCAAGGGCTTCACTCTCTTCTTGGTGTTTCTGCGGGGTAAGTTTACGAGGGTCCTGTTTTTTCCCCTTGTCTGCTGTTGTGAACATAGTGGTAATGTCTGAGTTTTTACTGGCTTTCGTTAGTTTAGACATGCTAGCTGTGCAGGGTGGCCACGCCAGGAAGGATTGGTGGAAGAAGACTTGTGGAGGAACAATCACACCGAGAACTCTGTTGAAGTGGCTTTTGCGGATCTGAGCGCGTTATTGGGCTGGGCAGTTGAGTACCCCCAATGGTCACCCTTGCGACGCTCCTCCTGCGTTGGGGAAAGGGCTGGGGGCCAGCTTTGTTAACTGGAGTTGGACCGAGTTGCTGAGTGGTAATGTGGGCCGGGGCGCCCCAGGAAGCTTTCGGGGGGATGAGAGGTCTTGTAGCGTTGGGCCTCGGCTGGTAGGGACCTTCGTCTGCTATGTTGGTTGGAGCAAGCATGGATTTGTTGTAGGCTTGATTTGCTTTTCGGGTGAAGAGGGGGACCCAGCCAGTGCTGATTCAATATGGCGCCAGCAGTGTATATCCTTTCCCTGGGTGGTGCCTCAATGCCGCCTGCGAACAAAAGGGGGGGACCTCTGGTGGTGACGGGGCCAGCTTCTGGGCAGCTGCCAACAATCTGCTGCGTTGGGGAAGGTGGCAATGCTGGTAATTAGTGGCCGTGAGGCCCGTCCCTGGACTGCCACCGGCCGATCCTATAAATGGGGCAAGTCCTCGTGGATCTGTTGGCGGTTTATGGGAGTGGGGCCAATGTTGAGCCCGCAATAGCAGTGTCCAGCAGTGGGGAGGATGTTCAGGCCAGTGTTTCCAGGATGGTTGGCCTGGAGGGGGTTCCGCACTGGTACCTCCTTGGGATATCCTCTGATGTCAGGGTCTCAGGTCGCAGCCAGTTCGTGTGTTGAAGTTGGCCGGGGGGTCCCCACTGTGCCCCGTGCTCCCGGAGTTTCAACTGCTGGGGGGAGGGGCCCGGCCAGCCGGGGTTCGATGTTGGGGGCTGGAGGTCGTTCACGTGACCTTCCTTGAAGCGGGGTGGAGGGGCCTCCACCCACGTTGTTCGTTGCGGCTGTCCGTCGGCAGCGAGGGAAGCCCAGCCCGACCCAGCTGTACTTGCTGTGCCGTGTCTCTTCTCCCGGGTAGGTGTTTCCCTCGCGCCGCCTGCTCCCGTTCGTGTTGTAAGAGCGGGGGGATCCCGGCTGTGGTCTCACCACCGCTCCAGCTGTTGCATCCTACGCTCTGGGGCCGATGCAGGTTCTCCTGTTCAGGGCGCCGTCCGCCTCTTCCCCGTCCTGGGCCACCCTCCGAAGCTGGGACTGGGGGCGCTCACACGATGCAGGGCGCTAGACCGCCTCTCTTCTCTGGGCTCTCAGGTCTTCTCGCATGACTATCACAGTGGGGTCCGCCTCCCCTTCCTAGGATCCTCCGCATCCGCCATCTTGGTTTTCTGGCTGGCGCTGTATGCTGGTCTTCGAGTGCCGAATTCGGGCATAACGCTCCAGCGTTAGCCTCTGGATTTTGGCCCACTTATGCTCTGGAGGTTCCGATCACCTTAGCTGGTGTTGGTGGCCTAATTACCACACATGAATCGCAACATTTTTACGGCAGCAGCGGGCCATCCACGGGCGGCTTTAGAGGAGCGACCACATCGATGGCGCTCCAAGCCACGCCCCCATTCAAACTTTTAACATACAACACTTAACAACGACCCTCCCTTTTAAGGCCTTTTCACCCTCACCCAATTCTCCCCTTTGAGCCTTAGAGGTTATATCGTTTCCACTAGTACTTAATCACCCAGAGTAAAGAAGAAAAAAAAGCAGTTTCTAATGTATACACTGTGTCTCCCTTTTTTCAGACACCCTCGCTTTTATTTTCCAGTATTCAACTTATTCCCAGTACTAGTCAAGATAGCACTATGTGCGCCGCCTTCTACCCCCTTGCAGAGCTAGGTTCTCGTCTTCCCTTTTACACCTTATTATCCAAATGGCCATATGCAGGGAAAGAGAATAGTATTGATATTTTTAAAGTACCCACAAGTTTACCTCTACCTGACCTCTTATAATCTGCCCCCCCACTCCTTTTATTGTCACTCGCACTTAATACTCACGTGCCCGTCTTGATCCGAGAGTCTCCGGACTGGGTCCGTCCAGGCGGCGCTGCCTCACACTCAATGGCTGCCCCCGGCGAGCGGTTTTGGAGCGGGACCCGTACCCTTTCGGCTTACTGCATGCGCACGTCTAAGCGTACCAGTTGCCGTAGGCGGGCAGCTCTCTTGAGCGGGCGCACCGTGCGTCTCCACTGCGGCCCGGAACGTCTCGTGCCAAAAGGGGACGACAAAAGGCAAATCACGCCTTCGCGGTCACCACTGAAAGCAAGCGTCCCCAATAAGGCAGTAACCCCCCTTAGCGAGAGGCAATAACGGACACACCCCAGGAGGGAATGAGACCACGACCAAGTGCGGGTGAAGTTAAGAGTTTTATATAAATCGATGTAGGGCATGCAAAGGACTCTGCAAACTCCAAGAGCGCTCTGTCTGACAATAGCAAAGACAGTCATATTTATTACAAAAATACGTCATGCATGATGTAAGCTATATGGGCACATACTTTCGGGGATTGGGTGGCACTGGCTAGACTATAAACGATGTGTAGAGGCGCTGCTCCAGAATTTGTGAACGTCTGCGTGATGCCAACCTGGGGTGGACGGGTCAGCTGGGCTCTTTGGGGTGCAGCTGCCAGGTTGGACGCGGTCTGTATCGATGATTGGTGGCTGCACTAACACTTGGCCCTTGTGGCCACACACACAGACTCATACTATACAATTCCAGTTGTCCTGCAAATGCTACAATGCATTACTCTAAGGTCAAGTGGGAAACAGAGAGAAACAGTATGCAACATGAAGCTTCACCAATACATCAGTATACAGTTACCCTTAACCTAAGGGCCTAGTTTCATGAGTCCAGGTGTCTGGTCAGGGGGCACGGGGTAAACTGTTTTGTCATTCTATTCTGTTTGATGTAGTGAGGGATGGTTTTACGATATGTTACTACAGGGGTGAATAACTATCTCCATGGCCGTTAAACTCGGAGTGAACTGGAATACCATTGGGTCAATAAGGGCACATAACTGGCCCCTCAAGGCGGTCGGATTTAGGACCAGGTAGCTCATAATTCACTTGGCCAGGCCATAGCGGCCTCTGACATGGGGGAGGTAATCCGTTGAAGCGGGTCCAGCAGGAATGTGGGGAGGTGAGGTTGTGCTGCTCTGGCACCAGCAAGCCCCAGCGGGCCTTGGCGGGAGGAGGGGGAGATGGCCTTTAACTCCGAGCAATTATCTATTCACTCGGCTGCACAGTTATACCATTAGAGAGGACGAATGCTAAAGCTGGGAGCATTAGGATAATTACTCAATTCTGCTGTTTACATACGCGTACATTTCTACATTCATAACAATGGAGGCTTCCAGTGGCATATGCAATACATAACGTTAGTCGATCAAATACTTGTAATTCATGAGACAGTCAGTTGAATAACAAACGTGAGGTAGTATCAGGTCGGGTCGTGTACTCAGGAGCATGGAAGCAATATGTAAATCTAACATTTTCGTTTATAGTAAAAACTGGCCTAATGCCTTAGATGGCCTACATGCTATTCAAGCGTGTTTCACTGCAACACACACAAGCATTCTATATATTGCTTTTCACCTGTCCTTTGTACATTAGCAGCAAACAGTTAGCACAAGGTAGGGTTTTCCGAGAAATTACATTAAACCTTTAGGGCACGTGGTGTCTTGCGGCGGGCAGTGGTCATCTTGCTTTAATAACCTTATGAGTTTTATCCCTTTCCAACACACATTTAAACTGTCGGGGTTTGGTATCTGTAGTTAGCCCTTCATCTGAGGGTTCTGGACAATGGGTCATGGAGGGAGGTCATGGACACCATATATTTTGAATGCTGGGGGTTAGATGCAGGGTCGGGGCATACCTCATTGGGATGGTTCTTGTTATTTTCCAGACTCCGGCTACAAGTCAGGTCACTTCTAGGGCAGTGATGTACTGCAGAAGGTAAATGATACAGTTTTGTTCTGATTCTTGTTCGTGTCTGGTTGCTCGTGAGAACGGGCCTTCAGCGGATCTGCCATTGGGTGGAGGCAAGGGGGAAGTGCAAGGCTCTCTGTGCACGGTCAGCGGGGGCCAAGCTACAGCTTTCGCACGGGCTTGGTTCAGTGTATCTAAAATGGAGTCTTGGCGTTGACAAAATGGTGTCTATGGTATGTTACACTACGGGTTGGGTGGCCTTGCGTGTCGATCAGCAGCCACCCTGCCTCCCGTGCCCAGGTGCATAGGGGGCTGCTGATGAGTCATGAGCCTCACGTAGGTGGCCAATGTGGGGGAGGAGGGTCCTACAGACCTATCCTCCCATACACAATTGGCCAAATAAACCTAACCATATCAGTTTTCTTGGCGTAATTCTTGATCTCTGTCACCTTGTGGCAAGTAGTGTCAGATGTCGGATTGCCAGGCTTGTACCAGTAAGCTGACTGCCAGGCTTGGACCAGTAAGCTGGCCCTGATACACCACGACAGCAACTTCCACTCCCATTTTTCACAATGTGACCAATATGTTCATTTTCAACCTTATTTATGTGGTTAAAGTACTCAGCATAGCCTATTTAAACAGCGTATTTGAAAGCAAACATTTTGGGTGGCTTTCTTTCCCATACCTGGTTGGACCTCACTGACTTACAGGAACCTATCAAAGTCTCTTCTCCGTAAACCCTGGACCCTAACCATGTCCTAGAAGGGGTTTCTTGACCTCTTCAGCTCCTCCTGTTTTTGGACACAGGAGTACCTAAACCCTTGCTTTGTATCATTGCTGGCTTAAGGAGATTGTGCACCCTTTCTTCTTGTGATTAACTAGTTGCTGGCTTCCATCTCGTAACACATCTAGGTTGTGATGGCAGATTTCAAGCCAGTCTGGTAAAACTGCAGTAGCCATTACTGAGGGACGGCTAGAGCGAGAAGGAGAGGTTTCACTTTGGGCCTGCCTTGTTCTTTGCTGTTCTACTCCTGAAATGCTCTTCCTGTCCCGCTGTCCTTCCTTCTCCTACCTTCTGGGCCTGCCTACGGGGAACCTGGTTAGCCTTAACCTTCGAAAGAGGACTAAATAAGTTGCATTAGCTGATCCACACCTCTGGCTCATCATTATCTTTTACTTTTCCTTCCTCCTCAAGATGTCCCCCACTGACAGTCCCTCCTGATTACTGCTTCTGATCTGTTCCCAGGTTCTTCTCGCAGTGCATTCTCATGAGGTATACCCTCTTTCAAGCCCTTCAACCAGCCCCCCACCTCCTCACTACCACCTTTGGTTCGGAATGCTACCACCTCAGCCTCAAAATCACCTCCACTCTCTAATGTTGCCACTTCCTACTTGATCTTAGTATCATTTTCACTGTCCGATTTTACCAGCACTTACTTAGTACCACTTCCACCTCCCTTGGCAGTCTATTTAACTCTTCTGCATGTGCACAGAAAATGGCTCGAGGTAAGCTTGCAACTATGTTTCCTTGGAGAGGAGATGCTCTGCCAGGAGACAATATGTTTGTTAGTGTGTATCCTGTGTAGGTAAACCTGCTGTCAGAAAACTGTGCACTAGTAACATAGTATCGAGCACAGGTCTTCAGGGCTTTCTATTGGGAATGTTGCTTCTGTTAAGAAGAACGTTCTGGGTTTGTTGGCAAAGGGGTGCATACCCATCTCTTCTGTATCTGTCCCCTGCAAAGTGATTGGAACAAAGGAAGGGTGACCAGGGGATCCTCTTCATAATGCCCCCGGTCCATTATCCACTGGCTCGGAAGGGCACATTGGCCCTTAAGTCATCCACTTGGTGGTCCCCAGAACTAGACGGGACTTTTACATATTACATCTCCAACCCGGCCCATTTTTCTGCGGCTTCTTTCGAGTCCAAGGTGCTTAAATCCAATACCAACTAGCCGCCCAATGACAGACTTTCTAGCCTCATGAACTAAATCCAACAGCATCTTAGTGTGAGAACCTTTGGGCCTTGCGAGAAGCAAGACTTTCCTACACCCAATGAGGAGAAACACTTCGAGGATGCACCCTAACTGGACTAACTAGTTGTTCTGGCCCAGTACCAGAAGTCTCCCATTTTATAAAGAGGCTGACTGTAGACCCTCCTTTTTGTTTTTTATTTATTTTTTTGTTTTATTGTTTACAGCGCCAACCTAGCTCGAGAGCAGCGAAACGCTGTACAGAGTATGGGTAACCAGCAGTTGGGCTGGCATTGTTTAACAGTAGCGCACTACTGTGACGTCTGCATCGGTCTGTGCGTCAGTATGTGCGCCCCTAGGAATTGGTCCTTGGTCACGTGTTGTTGAAAGAGCAATGTTTTGAGAGGTTTGTGAAATTCGAAGATTGTGGGGGTATTCCGAGCTGACACGGATCGAGTTCCAGACAGTGGGTGCATGACAAGAGAAGGACTGTTTCGCGTCTTTGTGGACGAGTTGTGATTCAAGCGGGTTGGTCGATTAACTGTGCGAGGAGTATGTTCCACGAGCTAGGTGGAGCTTAGTCACCAGGTACGCTGGTGTGCAACTCGTGACTGCTTTGTAGATGAAGCATGCAGTCTTGAACAGTATCCTGGCTTGCAGTGCAAGCCAATGTAGTTTGTGTAGGATGGAGATCATTCGGTGAAATTTCCAAGTTTCCATAATAAAACGTGCTGCAGCGTAGTGTAGTGCACTGCTTTTTGGAGAGCCAAGTGAGCAGCTGGCTCCCCTATTATAAATACTGATGATTCATGAGGAGGTATCAGGGGAGCATGAGCAGTTGAGAAATGGAATACAAAAGAATGCTGATGGGATGAAGTGGTATTCATAAAACTTGCTGTCTTCTCTCCCCAAGACGAGTGGATAGCAGGATGTAAACACATTGTATCAAGAGTGATAGTATGTATATTCCTCTGATAGACGTTTCTTCACAATTTGGCGCTACTCGGTACTCAAATCAAGAGTGAAAACATGGGAGCTAATTTTCGAGTTTCCGAGTAAATTACACGAAGGGTACCTGCTACGTTTACACTTTTTCGTAGGCAGGGCCCCTCGGCGCAATTTTCCACTTTTGTAGAGCGGAGTGCAAAGTGGTGTGTAAAAAGGCAGCATACATGCGTTTACACTGCGCCATACAAAATGAGTAAACGCAGCCTGCTATGTACGCATGGCAGGCAGCGTTTGCAATGGAAGCCTATGGAGTCTGACTACTTTTTGATGGTGTTTGCTGGATGCAGGCGGACTCCATAGGAACCCACAGCATTTGGGCCAGCATGAAAATACATGCTGGCGAAAGACAGGAGTATTTGCATGGCGCAGAGGAAGGGAAAGGAGGAATCGTAACATATGATCCGCTTCTCTGCTCCTTCATATCAATGACAGAAAATATGGCGTGGACTAAAAGCAATGCATGAAATGGTACATTTTTAAAATGGGCTCCACAGTGTGTGTGTTTGTATATAATACTCAGTAATAATGTATCGATAATTGTGATTCCTAATTTCCAAGAAGCTGTGTTTCATGGTCCTTGCCCGATCTTTATTGTGATACATGCGTGGTGATATGTTGGAGAGGGCAGAGTGAGCAGAAGGATTTCAATTTCCCTTTAAACAAAGCACATGCGTGCCTTTAAATCTGCTTGTTTTACGTGCATGCTATCTTCATATATTTCTCCATGCTGCATGCTTTTTTAATCCCCTAGGCTTCAGAATGTGATTCCTTTGATGACAAATCTGTAGTCCCTGCCACCTGGTTTCCAACCGTTGGTGTGTAGCACTCGGCATTATTGTACAATGTACAGTTTCCAGTTTTAACAGCGTTTCCTTTTTATATTGTTTTCTAGGAAAGAGAATCAGCGTTTCCGATTTCCGAGTGCAAGAGTGGTTTTTCCCAGAAAACACGCCTGGATTTGAGAGACTTCCCATTCAGTATCATGGATTCTGTGGTTACGCTCTTGCTGCAGCGGATGGCCTTCTTCTGCCAGGTGTGCTCTCTTAATCACAAACCATGTAATTGTCCTCAAAGCTATGCGTTCATGTGTCCTATTTCAGATGTGTCCTGCTGAAAAGCGGAGATGCTCGGAAGGCTTCTTCATGTACTCTTCTGGGTGACGGGAAGATGGAATAGCCACTCCGCTCAGGAGATTATTCTATATGTTGTGCAGAAATCTATCTCAAATGTGCACTTCACTGATGTCAACATTGGAGCAGTCAAGTGAGCCTGTTTTCCTCCGAGGTCCACTCTATAATTATAATAATAATGCTGTTGGCTCGGCTAATGGTTAATCCAGTTCTTTACACTTCTACAAACAGCTGTCATGTTCACAGAATGCAAGAGGTCATGCAAGTGACACCATCTGCACTTTCAACCCCTGAAAAAACTACAGGAGATGACATATGTGGCACATGAAGTCAACATTCAAATCTAGTGTCTTCAAAGCTAAGAAATGGTGGGAATAGACATCCATACTGGGGATACTGGGCTGCCCAGGTTCTGAAGCTCAACACAGCTTCATGGACATCGCGCCTCGTTGCTCCTTTGCTCTGGGTCAACCGGCGCACCGCGCTCTTCATCGGAGAAGGTCAGCATGATTGAATGGTTGGTTGTGTTCTACTACATTCATGTATCAGTGAGACGGTTTCCAGAAAGAAGGCCTGCGTCCTTTCCTATGTACAATAGCTGCTCAGGGCACAGCCAGAATGCAGTCACTTGGTGACTCTGGATAACGAGTAGCGCAGTGCTGCTGCCTAATTAAATGCAGCCTTCCTTTTGTTTCTGCCCACTGCATTTCACTGATTTTACGGAGTCGGTTACCGGCTCATTCTACCCTTACACGATAGTCCAAGTCATGTTGAGTTCTAGTCGGCAGAAGAGAAAGCGTCAGAACCATTTCTGCAGTGGAGAAACACACCGGATACCTAATGATTACCCTCTTTATGCTCAAACAAACCAAGGCTAAAGCGTCCATAAAGGACGTCTTACAGGTATGGCCTTATTTTCTATTGTCTGTGACTCTGTAGATGGCAGAATAGTGTGTACACGTATTCATGCTTATACGGAAAAACGTGTTCCATAAAGCAAAATAACAATATACATACACATGAGCAATATCAGAAAACATGGGTGTATAAAAGAATACAATCTGGCGAAATACAGGTTACAAAAGGCCAACATTTCATAAAAGCAGAATTTCAGCTAATCAAGATAAAAACAGGTGAGACCAATATTAAGATGCAGGCGCAAAATGGCCTTAAGTGCTAGTAGTTGGCAAGGCACCTTCGTGGGGTCTGCCCACAGTAACCAAAGTAGAGTACTTCTTTTTGAGGAGGATATATAGCAAGTCTGATATAATAAACGGCAGATGACATCTTCTTTATAACTCAGTGCGCTTTGACACCAACCTTTAAAACGGGATTGCTAGAGACGTTAATCGCAGCCCAGTGCTCATATCCGGTTGCAAAACAGGTACATTTTTCAAGTGACTAAAATAATTGCCTTTAGGACGAGGGGTTGCTACGAGTGCAGCTTTTTGGCATAAACCTTTCTTAAAGTTTTCTCGAAAAATTCACAGAAAAAGACACCATCATTAAACAGTGAAATAGTCAACTTTACATATAGTAACGAATGGGATTGCTTACTGTTGGTAGGTTTTTCTGTAATCCGCTGCTGAGTGGTTCAGGAAGACCAACCTGCAGTAGATGCACAGCGTTTGCAGCAAGTACCTTCCAACTCCAACGGTAGTGCGTGCAACAGAGCAGACTGGCGTTATCCAGTGAGGCCAGGGTATAGCTCATCACTCATCAGCACAGTAAGGGAAATATACGCTTTATAATAAAGCAAAGTATTAAGAATTATTCTCAAAAGAGAAGTACTTCAAAACCAGAGTACAGTATGTCTAAGAGCCTCTACCATCAGCACCCAGAACAAATATCCGAGTAGGCTGATCGGTGTGGCATGAGCCTTTAAACTCTCCCACAATAATTGAAGGGGAGATATGTACAGTCTCATACTTATACACCAAGTATTAAAAAATCTCCTAGAATAATTGATCTGTTTCTCTGTGTCCGGCCTCACACGGATGTTACATCATAGCATCCTTCTTAAAACAAAATCGTCGACACCCTGTGTTTCGGACACCAGCATGTAGTGTACAGGCCAAACTTCTATCCCACTCTGTGGTCTCCTAGCAGGCTTTTATGAGGACATATGAAAGTGTTTCAGGGGCCAATTAATGTTTCCCCACTTGGATAGTGATATAAAATAATTGAGTGACGTTCTGGATCATGTAGAATTATTTCATCATTTAGAGATGTCATCCCTAGAAAATCAGGAAATGTTCTTAAATGCACTTTTCAGCCCCATACGTAGATATTTGAAGGAAAGGTCCTCTTTAAGTATAGCAGGTTTTTACCGTCCGTGCTTCCCGAATCTGCTTAGAACGGCACATGTTCTAGGGAAAGGTGTGACAAAAGGATAATGAGCTAACATGTCATTATTGCTTTAGCAGTGCTGGTGATTTTGAAGGTTTTTCCATTTATAATTTTTATATTTAATTATGCTTTGCCCATAGTGTCTTGTATCAAATAGGCCCGATTACTCTAATCAATCAATCAATTAAAAAAAAGAACACCCCTAATGGCTCTCTCTGCTTGGAAATCCTTCATTGCATTTCCACTCCTGCCTGGATGCCTAAAATATTGGGGAAGGAGGGACAGATCTTTCTCGGTGGCACTTTGGAACTCCCGCCTGTCAGTCTCAGGAAAGAAGAGAGCCACCTACATTTGAGTAAATATTTAAAACGCTCTCCTCTTTCCAAACCATTCTTCCATCACCAGCTAACTCACCATGATACTAGTAAGATATATGGTGCCAACTGTTCAACTTGCCTATGCGCCCTTATGGGCGTAAGATTGCACTATAAAAATACTATTAAACTGAACTGACTAAACCAATGTGTTACCTTTCTCATTTACAGTGGAAAGGAGACTATTTGTTCTAATCGCCTTTTGATATGTCATGTGAAGGGAAGGCCCTTGGCCCTAAATAATCCATGTGGTTCAGTGATGGCTTGTGAGCAATAATTATGTTAATCTCAATAATGTGGCTGGCTATTGGCAAAAGCAAGCTATTTCCAAGTCATGAAAACAAATAAGGTCTTTGATATTTTCAGGTGGACTAATTTATGTTTGTGTTCTGGTTTTTCAGGTAATCCAGAAATCGGAATTTTGAAGCACAATGAAAAATATTATATTTTCAGTTCCAAGGACTCAGCATATGAATTTGCACAAAATCCAGAGAAATATATTAGTTTGATTGGAGAGAAAGCAAAGCAATGTGCAGAGCTCATCCAGCTTCTAGAGCTCCATCAGCAGTTTGCTTCTGTCACCCCTTACTCTCAAGTAAGTGGTAGGGTTGTGCTGCCCCTGAATATATCTGCCATTTTCTGTCATGCTTGAAATGACTTTGTTGTGGTATTGTAGGATTTTAAAAAAGAAAGTGCAAATAGATCTTCTTTTTCTCTGTCTATGTATAAACGTCAGATTGTCTGTCAATATTATCTTGGTCACTACATGATTATTTCACTTTTGCAAGAAATAATATGAGTAACAGTTTGTGTATGCTTAAAGCTAGACGTGGGACATTTCAACTGAAACCCGTTTAATGTTAAATGTGTGGGTCTTATCCATTGAATCAGAAGCTGTTCCCCTAAGCATGCATAACAGTACATTGTAGATTTCTTTTCCGGATGATGCCACTGTTGAGTCGATAGGGGACAGAAAACTTCAGGTGAAGTTCCATGAATTTTATCCACATGTTTTACGGCATTGCATCTGCTTTGTATACGCTCAAGACAGGTGAATGCCACAGCCTCATCCACAGCTTATACAAATAAGCTTATCAACGCCTGCAAACCTTTCCTATCTCGTTCCAGCTGCACTAGAGCGCTAGTGCTCTCAAAAATGGACTACTGCAATACCCTCTTTCTCGGCACGTCAGAACCAACCTGAACAAACTACAGGTGCTTCAAAATAATGCCCTCAGAGCCGCCCTCAGCATCCCACGACACACCCACATCTCCAGCATCAGGCAAGATGCTTACTGGCTCCCTGTACGAGACAGAATCCCTCTCAGATCCCTCGTCGTCCATAAATGCCGCTCCAATGACGCACCCAAATACCTGCCAGACAAGTTCCACAATCACACATCAACTAGACCAACTAGAACGCCATACTCCCATTGCCTTTCCGTTCCCAAATTCTCCCTAAAAAAAAGCAGGTGGCGCCAGCTTCCCTGTTCTAGCTGCCAAACTATGGAACACTATGCCACTAAACCTAAGAGCAGAACCTTCCTTTTGGACTTTTAGAGCCAATACAAAAACATGGCTTTCCAACAAAAATTCTGCTTAATGTACTTCTTCTCCGCATGACCTTGTCGACCATCTTGTAACCCGGTCTATTACACTTATTGTTGTTATTTCACAGTTTGTATTGTATATTTTTGCCATGCTGTAACTGTCTCTAAGTCTCCGGCGCCCGGTTACCCCAGGGTTTGGCGCGCGGTACAAATAAAGAAACTAAACTAAACCTCTAGGGCTACTAAGGGCCGGTAACCTGCCGGTAATTCTGGCGGGTTACCGGCAAACGCGCCTTGTCTCCACTGCCCCATATCCTGGTATTACTGGGATACTACAGGTGGCAGAGTGACAGTAAGTTTCCATTCCCATCGAGTCCCATAGGACTCTATGGGATTGGATTGCCGCAATCACGGGCACTGGTACTCCCGCTGCCCGTGATTCTGGCATTTTTCTGCCGGTAGGGACCGGAACTACTGGTGCTGGAATTACCAGCGATTGTTCCGGTATGTTGTCCCAACAGGCAAAGTTGTAATGAGCCCCTATGAGTTACTTAATTTTTTTACCACATTTTTGTTTTTTATTCTTGCTCCAGAGTTGTCAGCAAAGCAGCTTGTGTTTCTCCTCCAGCGGGTACGTCTGTCCTGAGGAAAGTTTTGTAGTAGTGGGATGTTTTTCTTCAGATGAGGTCTTGGTTGGAGTTCTAAAGGATTTGTCTTGGATCCCATATCTCTCAATATGGATTGTGTCTAATCGTATCTTCCATATGGTTTAAGTTCTTTCCATCTTTCTATACTCGAGTGAATTTATGTATTAAGATGAGACTTCAATTCCAGTACCCCCCCCCCTGAGCTTACTCTACTGCACCATTCCCTATCTTCTCTTCTAAGGGTGTACACACCTCTGCGCCTATAGAGGAGTCTTCTTCTCCAGAGTTGGTCTGCGCCGACTCAAACAGTGCGGCCACCAAGTGCCTCCAGGCCATCAATGACTCTCCCAGGTCATCCCCCTCTGTTAACTGCCTCCCCCCCCACACCACTGTCTCCGCTTCTACCCATTTCTGGAGGTCCCACCACCACACCTCCCCCCTTGGTCTATTGATAGCTTTCCAGCCCATGGCGATCCTGCGCTTGGCCAGTATGTAGGCCAAGTCCTTTAGTTTACTTACAAGTTTCATCTTACATGGTCTGGGAAACCCTCCCATCATGCACGCCCACAAAGATTCCACCTCTGGTTTAATGCCTTTCTCATTCAAACGGTGGGCCACCTCCCCCCAGAATCTTCTTATTTCAGGGCATGCCCAAAACATGTGTACCATTACCACATTCACTTCTCCACATTTAGGAAATTTCTGCATCCCTGCATTCTTGAATCGTACAATCCTCTGAGGAGTCATGTACGCCTTATGGGTGATGTACAGCTGGATTTGTTGTAATCTCGCATTTCTAGATACTTTTTTGTGGTACCTCTGGGCTCTCACCCACAACCGTCCCCCATGGGTTCTCTGGCTTCCTCTTCCCAGTCTCCAAAGAGCTTTACACTGCTTTGGGAGTCTAAGATGAGGAATACGTTGGAGGGCACAATCCATTCGAAGAACAAGTTACTTACCAACTGGTAACGTTCTTCCGACTGGATGTTCCTCCAACGTATTCCTCATCGTCCTCCCATCCTACCCCTCTGTAGATTTTCCGGTGTTATTACCACTTCAACTCTTGCAAGGCTGACACCTGGCTACCTACACTATCTATACAGCACAGCAAGATGGGAAAAACAGAACTGAGGCCAATGTGCGCCACACGTGCTACTTGTATACCCGATGACGTCACCCTCAACGGAGGCCTTCGAGGGACTTCGACTCGACGGCAATCGACACGCGGCGCCCTGTTCGGAGAAAAAATTTCCGAAGCAGCTAATGCTGGACGAATACATCTAAGATGAGGAATACGTTGGCGGAACATCCAGACGAAAGAACGTTACCAGTTGGTAAGTAACTTGTTCTTTGCATATAATTGTTACACTGTTGTGCATATTTCAATCATAGGCAGTTTACTCAATTTATCACATCATTATACATATTGTAACACAGGCCATGCATGACCATCAGTTTCGTCCGCTGGGCTTTTTCGTGGCGTAGCTTATGCTAAACAAAGAGGTTGTAGAGGAGGAAACAATAAAAGAGGGAGAATACATAGAACATGTAAGAAGACTAAGACCCAGATCAGATCACAAGAATCAACAGATAGTTTGACCAAAGAGGAATCCAAGAACTTGATTATCAATTTGTCAAGCAGACAACTTAATCATGACAAGGTCAAAGTATTGAACAAAGGACTTTCTTTTGCACCTTCTAATACTATTGATTTAGTGAAACCACAGATAGCTCTACATACATTTGTGAGGAAATTGAAATGAAAAAAGTACTTCCATTCTAAACCACCCATGCCTTGCACCTTAACACCCAAGATAACCTATTATATCACTGTGGCAGGACAACATTTACAAACTCCTGGGTATTATGCCAAGCTAAAAAATAATCCAACCAAACAAATTCAGCAGGAATACAATGTGATTTTTCTAAAATGGCACTCTAAAGGGTTCTTACAGATATCTACATAATGAGGAACCCACGCTACCCACCGTATACTTCCTCCCTAACCTCCAGAAGCACTATTCGATTCTCCCTGAAGTTAGACCAGTTGTAAGTGGGATAGGTTGGGTAACAGAAAAGGTGTCTAAATACATAGATCTGTTTTTGCAACACTTGTTACACAACTCTATTCCTACTTCTGAAACTCCACGCATCTAATACTAAAACTGGAAAATATTCAAAGAAAACCAGAATATTTGTTAGCTTCTTTTGATGTTAAGGAACTCTAAATTTCCATAGACCACTCCTTAGCCATCAGTGCTCTAACAGGGCAGGGACTGGAAGGATAGGGGACAGTAGACGGCTCATTCTCACAGCAGTTCTTAAATGTGTGATTTCAGACGGGAAGGAGAGTTAACTGGTTGTAACATTGAAACTGCACCAAAATAGTCTCATCAGGATGTATAAAGTAAGAAGTTAGATGCCCCCAACACAAGTGTTTGTCCTTCCCGCACGGTCGCAGAAGTTAGCGCCTCGCCAACATATGAAGGGTTAGCCACCCCCCTACCGAAATTCTAGCCTAAGTGCATGCCTGGAAGCAGCCTATTGTGTGAGGTAGTTAATACGTACCTACCCTGTGTATGAGTCTCTCTGTCTGGTAGCTCTATACCACCCAAGCTGTGCCACAAGTGGCCTGGCCGTTAGTAGTTGTCCCCTGGTTCTCAAACAACTGGAGACGAAGGTTGTGAGAAATCTCGCTGTGTGGAGGCCTGCGCAGAATCTTGATCCTACAAGCCACGCTTGTTTTCGCGGCAGTGCCCACATGCAGCACTCCATCAGAAGACAGTGGCCCTATCTCATCAGACTAGTGATCTCTATAGCGGTGCTAGTGAGTGACTTAAGGAAGGATGATCGTGCTCCCCACTTTGAACTATTAGGAAGGCACTGCTGTTCCCATATGTTTTGCTGCAGATAAAGACATAACCTTGCTCCTTGAAGGGGCTTATCTAGAGGCCACATCGAGAATGGCCCTAGGGCAGTGGTCTTCATCTGGGGGGCTGATCCCCTTGGGGACCCAGATTTCCAGGCAGGCCCCACACCCTTTTTAATGTAAAATATAAGCAGATTTTCTACTGCTTATATTTTTTTAAAGCAGACATCATTATTTTTTAAAGAGCCTGGGCCACCCCACAGACATCCTATGGGCCCGGTAGGGGGGGGGGGCAACCCTTAGATGGAGGAGGGGGGCCAGAAACAATATTTTTACTCGAGGAGGGCTTGGTATGAAAATCTTTGAATACCACTGCCTTAGGAGCTAATCTCCCACTTATATGCCAAAACCACAGCAGACAGCGATGTATATGATGGGGACAATGCTGTGTCATCCTCCTCTATATGTTCCCCGACAGGCAGGGATACCGAACGCAGTGCAGGCCTGTCAAGTACACAGCATCACTAGACCCACAATGCGTTTAAAGGGTCCCAGACACCTAAATTTGATGTCGCTGGCAGAGCAGAATCCCAAATAAAACAGTGCAAATCGTTCACTGAAAGACTCGATATTTTCTTTGCAGCCCTTGGCGAAACTGACAGTACTATTAAGAAATCTATGCTACTCTTCTTTGCTGGAGGGGCAGTACACACAATCTACTCTCAAAGACTCTTTCAACCCCTACTACATGCTGATTACAAGACTGTTCAACTGTGTTACGCAAGTCAAGGCACCCAGGTTCACTTGATGCATTCCACCAGAGGACAGCTAGACACATCATACACTGTACAGAATGAAGAGGATGAAATAAGGACACCACTTATACACTGCTGTTTTTTTTACTCAACTCCATGGTCTAATTTATCAGGAGCCCAGAATATCACTGTAGCCTATCGTCAAACGGAGACGATCTTACAAGATGGCTGCCACCAGAGTCACACGGAGGAAGGAATTAAATCGGTCTGTGGAAGACGCACAAACCGTGAAGACTCACCCAGCAAAAAGAAGTGACTTGAGAGATAAAGTCAGTCAGCTAAAGTGCCACCGAGAGCAAGTTATGCGTGCACGAGTCAACATGACTTCTGTGAGGGATCCCTGCCCAGCGTCGGATCACACTTGTGTAAGATGTGCAAAACCCAACAATTTTGCAAAGTTGTGCAGAGCACCAAAGCCAGGCACAACTACCCCCTCAAGACTACAAAAGAAGCATACTCCAACCACGATGCACAACAATTTAATCAGAATTGGTCATAGTTCTAATTGACACCGGGGCGTCAGTCAGTGTCCTGCCATGGTCCCAATTCCAAGGACACACTCCAAGGCCATGGCTTGTGCTACCCAACGTGCACATTTTTACATACAGTGGGTCTCATTGGGCCACTGTACGGTGTGCTTCACTTGACAGGCGCGCCACACTAGAGTTTACAATGATCATTACTTAGAACGAGCCACCTACTGTGTAATACTCGAAGCCAAGGACACCTGCTGAGCTGCGGCACAGCATAGCAGCTGGGGTTGGTACACTTTGCATTCAGCATGTACCAGGAAAAGGTTGACTTGCACCTACAAGAATACTGTGACCTAATTGAAGCGATTGCTTATCTAAAGGATCACAAAGTTTGCATGTACATAGACCTAACAGTACAACCAGCAGCTCTACGACATCTGAGATTTCCAGTCCAAATGCTAAAAAAAAGAGTGACTGAGCTGAAAACATGGGAATCAGAAGGAACATTTGAAAAGGTGAACGACCCCATGCCAGGGAATTTCCCCAATTGTCGTTCAAACTAAGCCTAAGCAGTTGGATGCCATCTAGATATATATAAGTCATGAGCCTACCTAACAAGTATTTTGGAGGTAACAACACCCAACCTCCAAACTGGACAATATCATTGCTGACCTGCTGGGATCCATGTTCTTTTCAACACCAAACCTTAACACTGGATATCACCAGGTATCTCTGCAAGAGGCATCCAGATATATCACAACATTTCCCTCTCACTTTGAGCTTTTCAAGTTTAAACCCCTTAGCTTCAAGGTCTAGTCAGCTGCTGAAGTTTTTCAACACAATAATTGGGAGACTGCTAGCGGGACATCCCTGTGTGTTGAGTGTGAGTGACAATGTGCTGTTTTACGCATCAACAGAAAGGATCAACTCAGCGGGCGAGCTGCAGTATTTCGCCGTGTCCGAACAAATAGCCTCAAATTGCACAAAATGAAATGCAGTTTCTTGAAAAAGGAAGTGACATTTTTCAGATCTGTATTCCAGGAGATATCATTCTGTAGACCCAGAGAAGGTAGCAGCTCCTCTTCCCATGTCCCCATCAAAGGTAAGGAGCTTCCTCACCATGGCAAAACTCTGTCTGCATTTCATCCTAGATTGGTCCACACTGAACGAGCTGCTGAGACAGTTTACCAAGAACGATCATCTGCGAGATGGATTCCCAAGGAAAATAATCTATTTTGGGACACACAACCAGTACTGGTTACAGATATCACAACTGCGTTCTTTGATCCAGCAAGAAGCTTGGAAATTCTGGCGGTTGCGTGCCCTGTAGGCCTGGGTGCTGTTCTGGTACAACTAGCTCATACTGGTACCCAATGAGCAATTGCATACGCCAGCAGCACCTTCACGCCCTTTTACCTATATGGCGTTGGTCCTCACACAAATTAACAAAACTGGATGAGCACCAACAGCTTTAAACTCAGCCGGAACAGAACAGAAATCATGATCGCACCCAACAATCCGGACCGAAACTGCATCCAATGGGAAGCTGAAGGAACCTTCATAAGTAGTTAAAATCTAAGAATATTAATGGACAACAATCTAACACTGGAACCACAAAGAAATGCATCTTCCACCTATGCACAATCAAATGTATGCTACCTTTCCTCACCATGATGTATTGAGACAGTGTTCCACTAAAGGTTTCAACTGCTGCTGTGGAAATCGTGTTTGCATCTCAGCCTCCATTAGGCTCCATGAGGCAGATGCAACTCCAAGATGGCCGTCCGTAATTTCGCATCTGCCTTTCATTGCCCCCATCAGGCTGAATTAGCCGTGATTGGCCAACTGAATTTTCTTCTACCAATCCCCTTCGACGGCAGGCACACGCCGGCCCACCCACTAAGGCCACCCAACAAGGCAGCTTCCTGTCCTGAGCCTGTCCAGAGTCGACAGGGCCAAGAACTCTGTCTATTTGCGCCACAAGCATTTGGCTCTGCAACCTCTTGATGCCGTAAACCTAACTGCCTGGTAAGCACCATTTTGCTAACATCACCAATGACTTGAACTTGCAGTGATCATTCCGATGTTCGTAACGCTGCACGTGATTGGATACTGTTACCTAAAATTGTGTACGGACCTATTATTCTCTAATTACAGCTTTGTGATCATCTCCTTATTGTGCCCTTTAACTCACTACACCTTGTGCTGCTGTACTTAGTCATCATTCCCACTGTGCATACTTTTCGGCCTAGGCTTTCTTAGCATATTGCGTACAATCTGATTACTTTGCGTGCATTGATCTAAGTCCATAATGCTAATGGTGTTAGGCAGAAACCTGTGCAGTTCCCTTAGGGACCCCTGACTACAGGTGTTGGCAGTAAACCCAATTGGTAGCAGTCTGTACCACCCAGATTTACCTGGTAGCTGTCAGCTGATCAGTCAGACATCTCTCAAGAAGAGTTAGACAGTATATAGAGTATACACATTAGGTACAAAGAGACAGTAGCACAAGCAAACACTGACCAGAGCTTTGGTAGAAAAGTATATAACTATTTATTTAAAAACACACTTGTAAAAATACACTGGCACTAATATGTCAAGCAAGTTCAAACACAGTCACTAGAAATATATACACCTCCCTGATTAATTATTCGACAAGTCTTAGGAAAAGGACACCACTTATTATCGAACAGAAGTGAGCGCTTAACCAAGATGGCACTCCAATAATTATTTAAAAAGGCAGGGAAAAGGCAGAATTAGAAAAGCACACAATACCAACACTTTTAAAAGAACCACAGCAAGTCAAGAAAGGCGGAGTCTACTGTAGAGGAAGAAAGTTCATAGGCCAGGCCCACTCTTGGAGAGAGCAAGGCGGAATGTGCCCAAGATCACACAGTTGAAGTACACTTTAAAAGTCTTTGCAGATAGTTCAAAAAGGAGTTGGATCAGTTCAGAAAAGTTAGTTAACAGGTCCCAGGTCATCCCAAGATAGAGAGTCAAGGATTTACGGGACACCTTGAACAGTCTGTTGCAAGGGAGACCAGGCGGGACACAGTACATGAAATGGTGAGAAAGCTCCAGCGGGGGCAGTTGTTCCTGGCAGCGGGTGCAAGTCGGTGCTTCGTCCAGGGGAAGAGAAGATCTCGACGTGGAGGAAAGCTGGAGGTCGTTGCACTGCCAGGGAAGAAACCAGCCGCAGAGTTTCCCGATTAAAAGGTACAATCCTTTTATTCGCGGTAGTGGTGAAGCGTGGCTATCCAGCCGCCGGGGTGCTTGGCACGGGGGATTCGACCACAAGACGATCCAGGAGGCGAAAAAGAGGCGAACTGGTTAACCCCACCAGCTCAAAGGAAGAAGACTCTCCGGAATGAAGATCTTCTCTGTCGTTGGGAAGTGGTGAGACGGTTCAGCAGGGCTCCACCGGTGGTGTCGTCGTTGCAGGTCGGCTCAGCTCTCCCTCTTTGGATTCTTTAGGTCCTGTGGCGACTTCTGAAGTTCCAGTCCCCAAAGCCCTGCTTTTATGCAGAAAACCCCCATTCACCAGTCCTAGCTGTCAATCAAACATGCTAAGTGGTGAGCCGGGCGACTCACCACTGGGCCAATCACACAAGAGTGCGACTTGAGTTGCCAAGGCAGCTCAGTCCAGGGTGCCTATTCCTCCCTCCCACGCATCCTGTAGACCCAGAAAGAGTGGCACCACTTTTGGAGGCTTCTGTGCAGAAGCCTGCCAAAAGTGGAACAAAGGGCTCGACTTGGGTTGGAGTTACAGAGGCGAACACAAACTCATTTTAAAACCGAGTCCTGGCAAAAAGACCCAACCGGGGAATAAATATTAAATAAATAACCCGGCGGTATCTTTAACATTGCACTAAAAATGGGTGCGTTTAAAATGAATGGGAAAATCCCATAGGAAATATTCTTACGGAATATTTCACGTGGTAACCACTGCCACCAGCCAGAAACTCGACAAGGGGGACTGCACAGTGCCCCCCTTGAAAACAGACCCAGGGGTAATCTAATTAACCCCTTCCAATACTTCCACAATATGATGGTTTGTACTGGTTCTGTTCACAAATTTGGACTAATAAAGCCAATGTGACTTTACATGCTCTGGGAGACAGTAGTCAGTCCCAGGGTATGGAGTCTCTGTTTGGGGGTCACTATGACACCCCTGTGTTACTGCACTGAGGGTGCTGTGTAACACACATACCAAAAACACATGAAGCCCTATGGAGTAAAAGACCCCATAGCCCATAAAACACATACAAAGTCAAAGGACATTCTCAAATCATGCCTAAGAGTGGGAGAAAGAGTCTCACTCTTAGCAGGAGAAAAAAATAAACCCCAAAAATCCAGCAAAGCTGCTGGGGGACTCACTAGGTTTGGGAAATTAGCCATACCAGAGAATTCTCCCTAACAAATGGCGTCCTTACCTTCAGCTGACAAGCCTTGCTTCCATCCGCTTGTTGATACCTTGGTTGATTAACTCCACTATAACCCTTGGCCCTGTCTCAGCTATTGCCTACATAGGAGTGCACCTCCCGTGCGAACTAGCCACTTGTAAGCCTTGAGCTCTATTCAGTAAATTGCCTCCTCCTTTCAAGACGTGCGTGCCGCCCTACCTCACTGATTTACCTGCATTATGTAGTTGAATGTGCCTAACGACCTCTGGATCGCTTGCACCTTTAATTTAATAGTAACTCTAGTACTACTATCAGCCTAGGTCCAACTGCTTCTGTGGTCATTTATCCTGTTTGTACCTACAGCAATTGTAGTTCTGACCTGGTTGAATCCGATTTGTCTAGCTGCATATTAGTATACCTAGTTGGCTACACCAGACTGCGTTTCACTGTATCTAGGCCGCCAATACTTACTGCACCAACAGTACTTTAGTGGATATTATCTGCCTAATTGTTTTCCTGGTTGATTGTGCCTGCCTGTACCAACAGTAACTGTAGGTACGCTGACCTGCATGTGCCTATTCTACCTAGCGGCTCACCTTCCCTACTTGACTACACCTGCAATTGGCTCACCTGCCGGCTCTTAATGTGCCTATTTATGACTATATTATAGTGAACATACTACATTCAACGTTTAATCGACCTTCTAGTCAATTATACTCTCAATTATACTGCCTACCAACTGACTCTTCCAACAGCACACTAGCTGCTCCCACATAATTGTGCCACGTCTACTGTTTAACATGCTTTTGTGTAACCTATTGCACTCCTCTCAACTGTTGCTCCTATTCCTAACCATCACAGCTTGGGTGCTGTTTTATGCGTCCCAATCACAATTCGCTAATTCATTCCCACCTATTACTCCTTCTGTCATGACAGATCCTATCTATAGTGTCTCTGCGAATCAACCATCTCATCAGATATTGCAACCACTTAGCCGCACCATGGGACACCCCTTGCTATGTGATAACTTGTTTAATGATATCACTGTACCTACCGGTCCTCTGCCTTATGGTTTGAACACTTCGCAAAGAAACCCATACCTAACCAACCTTGTTCACTTCACTTCGCATCAGAAACAAGAGACTAGGATCAAGATTTTCTCGCTCTAGTGGTTGTACCAAGAATCATCGCACCATGTCCAAACTTCCCTCTCCTAGCCCTAGCCACATTTGTGCCCTTCATATCCACTCCTAAAACTAATTTTAACACCTCAGCTTCACCATGCACAGATACACAGATCAAGGGCGCCCTCATCAACGCCAGATCTTTCTGCTGACCTTATCACGACTCAAGAGCTTGACTTCATTGCGATATTAGAGACTTGGCTACATGCAGCCTCTGGACCCTCACTTTCCCTGGCTATACCTCCAGATTACTCCATCACTAGATGCGACCGCAACACCGCACAATCTAGAGGGGGTGGAGTTGCCTTCATTCATAAAAACTCTCTTGGCTTTGAGAGCCATACCTAATGTAAATATTGAGTCTGCCAAATTAAGTTTGGTCAAGTTACCACTATCTCCTAACCAAACGGCCACCCTACACCTTATTTACAGACCACCCGGCCGGGCAATATCTTTTGCTGATGAGATTACATCCTTATTACTAGACAAATCTAAAACTAAATCGCAAATTATCCTCCTAGGGGACCTCAACCTGGGCCACCAAGACCTGAATGACCCCACTGCAATTGACTTTGCTAACACATTAACTGATTTAGGATTCACCCATCGCATCCAAGAACCTACCCATATCAAAGGGAAGACACTTGATTGGCTAGCTGAAGCTAAGTCCAATATTAGTCTACAATCTAACTCACCTTGCGCATGGTCGGATCACCATATTATTACTTTCAAAATAGAAGCAGCCTTTCGCCTCCCACCAATCATTGCGCCGGCCCTCCCCACCAGAAACAAAAGGGACATAACTAGAGAGAAATTACTCCCTCTTATCCTCCCCACCCTTAACAAAGCTACACACTCTTGCTCTGATCCAACAATCTTAGCGGACACCTATAATTACGCCATGCTCTCAGCTTTAAATTCAATCGCTTCTATTAAACTCACAAAGCAAAAACCACACGCACATCTCAATTCGTGGTTCACACCACAGCTAAGAGTGCTCCACAAAGCAAAACGCTGCGCTGAAACTCGTTGGTGGAAAAGCCATCCTTCTGATGCCCACAAGGACAGTCTCATCTTAGCCTCCCTCAATTACAAAGAAGCCATCCTCCAGGCTAAAAAAAGAGACTTAAAATAATCGCATTACGCAAGCAGACTCCAACACCAAAGAATTATTCAAGATCCTAAAGGAACTCGAATCATCTGCCACACCCCCTGATACTTGCATCAAAGATAGCAAATGCTGTGCAAATATACAGACCGCATTACTGGATAAAATTGCATCCCTCCAATCTAAAATCAAAAACAAACAAAATTGTCTACAGATGGATAATCGTCTGACCACTCCACTGAGTGCCGCCCCCCTCGCCACCCCTAATAACAAACCTTTTGCCTTCTCTCCACTCTCTATTGCTGAAGTCAAAGGTATCATCAACAAAATTAAACCATCTAACTGCCAAGGTGGTTTGTGTCCTGCTCCTATTATCAAGGAAGCTTCTCATGACCTAGCCCCATTTATCACAGCCTTCATAAATTCATCCTTTAAAACAGGCATTGTCCCGGACAATCTTAAGGATGCTTGGGTTATCCCTTTGCTCAAAAAAACGTCCCTAGACCAGAGTATACCAACTAATTACAGACTTATCACCACCGTCCCTTTCATGCTCTTCTAGATCGTGCAGCTTACCTGGAGATCCAGGACTATCTTGAAGCTAACAACCTCCTCGGTCGGAGACAAGCTGGTTCCGTCCCAGGCATGGGACCGAAACGGCCTTGATTGATCTCAAAACACAAATCGAGATCTTGAAAGACAATGGGAAATTAGCCTTGTTACTACTTCTAGACCTATCCGCTGTTTTTGACTTGGTCAATCATCAAATTCTGTGCCAGCACCTCATATCTGCCGCCCACTTTTCTGACTCTGCCACTGCTTGGATGAGTTCCTTTCTAAGCAATAGATCCATGAGGGTCTTCTCCCCCTCAGCTTTTGCGGACCCTGCTCCGATTTACTGTGGCGTCCCTCAAGGCTCTTGTGTGTCTCCCACACTTTACAATGTGTTTACTAAACCACTCTTTGATGTTCTTGACTATCTGGGTGTCTCATACACTAATTATGCGGATGACACCCAGATACTCATCCCCATCACGAGTGACCACACAGTCAACACTAAATCCTTGAATGATGTCGATCTGGTCATTCAGGCCTGGATGGCCCAACACGAACTTTGCCTCAATGATGACAAGACGGAGCTCCTTATCCTAGATTCCACTCAACGACTCAATAAACTAGACCATCATTGACGGCTATGTCATTAAGGTCTCCAAGGACACAAAAACACTAGATATCTATCTTGACTCCACACTTTCCTTGACGAGACAAACCAACGCAGTTAGGTCAGCGTCGGCCTACACCTGCAAACTTTTTACGGCCTGTAGACCATTTCTGACCACTCCCAATAGTATTACATTTGCTAGAACTCTTATCATGTCCAAGATAGACTGTTGTAGTGCCCTCTACCTTGGGACTAGCCAGTCCAACCTTAACAAATTGCAAATTACTCAGAACAATGCCATCAGAGCGGCATTAAATATACCTAGAAACCAACATATCTCCGACTTCAGAACCAATCTACACTGGCTTCCTGTCAAGCATAGAATGTCACTGAAAACTCTTGCACTGACACACAAGTGCCTGGCCAACAAGGCCTCCTCCCCCCCCCTACCCATCCAACCGCCTTACTCTCCACACTTGTACCCGGCCCCTGAGACTCGCCCAAACACACAGCCTATCCCTGCCCAGATTCAAACTACAAATAGCTGGGGGTGTGAGCTTCCCTGTCCTGGCTTCTAAGCTCTGGAACTCTCTCTCCAATGCCATTAGATCTGAGCCTTCTTTCCATTCCTTCAAGTACAAAATCAAATCATGGCTCTTCGCACAAAACACCTGATTTACTCTCCAGCTGTCTCTGATACTGCCTGTGATCCTCATCTTTGAACTAGAGATCACTGGCCTTACCGTCTTATTGTATATTTTGCCCTGTATTTAACTTATGTCTTAACTGTTAATTGGCTCAATTCTGTATGTTTATGTAAACAGGTTGAGCCAAGTTCACTCGCTACTGTATGCATCTGCAACTGTGTTCTGCATGTTTATGCGCCCTGACGCCTGTGGGCCTGGCGCGTGTTACAAATAAATAAAATACAAAATACAAATACCTTCCCATGCAGAACACTCCCCGCAATCTCCCTCATCATGTCGAGAATAGACTACGCCAACAGTGTCTACCTTGTAATGCCAGATTACCTTACCAGAAAACTACAGAGAATACAGAATGCAGCAGCAAGTCTACTCCTGATACATATCAAGAGACTGAACACATCATACCAGCACTGGGAACCCCACACTGGCTACCAGTCAAAAAGACGATTTACTTCAAAACCCTTTGCATAGCGCACAGAAAAAGGAGCAGAATTCATACAGGAAAATATCTCCATCTATAGACCAAAACAAATGCTCAGATCGAGCAGTGATATATGCCTGAAACCAAAGCAATACTCGAAACAGAAATATGCCGCATCAGCGTTATCTTGCATCTCAGCAAAAAAGTTTGAACTCACTCTCCAAGGAACTACGAACAATAGAAGAACACCTAAAATTCAGCAGACTACTAAAAAATCCTGACTCTTTAACTCGCCCATCTAAACAGGAACCGCTACTGAAGAGAAACACCCAACTTCAAAAAGAGGAAAGGCACCATTGTCACTATCGTACCCACCTGCCACCTAGCACAGCTATGTGCACTCATTCAGAGACTCGGTTTATGGTATAATTGCGAAATTACATTAACCTACAAACTGCCCCCGCATTTTGGGAGAAACCTGAAGGTACTCTCACATCTAGACCCCAGGGATCTTTTGTTCAGGTGGCCAAGCAAAGGCCATCGCTTTTGGATTCCAACCCTGGGGGTGGACAAGCAAGGGAGGATCATCTGGGCGGAGGGTCTTTGGGGATTGGGGAGAGGTGCCTGAAGGCGAGACATGTTATCTGTCCTTTTCCAACACTGATTTAGCATACTCCCCTAAGCTTTTATAGGATATTGCCATTCCTATCCTATCCTACCCTCTCAAAATACACCAAGTTCTAGGCCGATGAAGAAGCCTCAGAGTATTTCTCTGAGAGGCATAACTCCCTTACGAAATACCTGTATGCTACTGAGATGAGGAAGAAGATTCAAAGAGTAATGCATAACCCCGTTTCGAAACACCAGTTTAGTACTGAAACGAGGAGGAGGGCTATGGAGGAATACTATGACTCAAACCAAACGGGTACCGTTAATAGGTTCAGGCAAAGTCAGGCAATGGAGTCTGATACCTAGCACCTGCAACCTATTATTAACTGGCAGTAGTATAAGAGGAGAAAGCCCCAAGAGCAAACTAAGCATTGGGAGAGGAGCAGAAAGGAAGCCAAACCGAGCTGTCGATGAGCAGAAGAAACTGGAATGGCAAGACACTGTAGTGAAGCAGAGGGAGGTCGTTTGCGGGAGCGTGCGAGAGAATTGAGTCTGCGTGGAGCTGACAGCAGTAATGAAGGGAGGCCGTGTGAGCATGGCAGCTTCAGAATGATCGTTCCCCTTGGTGGAGAAACAACCCAGGAGTGCCTAAGGCAGAAACTGTGGAAGCAAAGAAGCCGCAAGAACCCACAGAGCTACCAGTAAGTTTCAGTTTAAGTAACCCGGTCTGCGAGTAAATGCAAGTGACTGGATACAGTGTAGTGGAGTGGTCGCGTGCAGTCGGCACAATGTCAAAAGTCTCCCAAAGAAGGGGAGAAGCCTTAACAAGAGGACAATTGAATGTAGAAGCGAACATTGAACTGAATGATGCGAAGGAGCGCAGGAAAGTTAGTGTGTGGAACATTGTATCAGAGTGACCGCGTATAATGAAAGACGCGTGTTTGAAGAATTTTGAACAATGGGCAAACTTGCAAGTATCAAGGAAGGATATTGTGCAGCAGAAAAAGGGGAGCAAATTGAAGTCTGAGAAAAATGAGGAAAAGCAATGTAAAGTGGAGCCCAAGAAAGGCTACTGTTACAAAACAGAAAATGGAATTAAGAAATACAGAGAACTGACTGTGCAGTCTTTCAACTGTGCCTAGAACAGAGGGCCCCAACCAACTATGAAAGTAATTATTGAGAACAAGAAACCTGCTGCTGAATAGTGTGATTAGAGACTTTGAACTTTGGGAAGGAGAACCCAGAGCCTTGTTGAAGAGTGTGATAAGAAGCCTTGAATTTTGGGAAGGAGCACAGAGTCGTATTGAATGCTGGAGAACAGTTGTTGAACCTTTTGAATCAAAGTGCTTGATGCCTGGGGAAGGGAATCCTGGGCTTCTTGGGAACACTATCTTTGGAACATTGTTTTGTGAATCTGTGATTAAACTTGGAGAAAGGAACCCCAGGCTCGTTTGGAACATTGTGCTGTGAACCGGTGCTTGAAGCTTGGGGAAGGAAATCCTGAGTTTCTTGAGAACATTGGCTTTGGAACTAATATGCTTTGAACTTGGGGAAGGGAGCCAAAGAAGAGCCCCAGCAGAACTCTGTTTTTGCATTTTACTTTTGAACACTATTTTTGTTGAGCAAGAAAATCCCTACACTCTGTTTAGTTAGACGTGAGGGCAAGCATAGGTTTTGACACAGACAGACTTTTGTTTTGGACTTAGACTTTCATTAGTTCCTTCAGTTGAGGGAAATTCCTAAATTAGAGATAGGGCAAGCTGGGCCTTACACCCATCCTGACATTTTAACAGATGTTTTCAAAACTGTTACATCTGTTGTCTGTCATGTCTTGATACCATGCCTGTCTCACAATGTATTTACTTGTTTTATCGCTGCACAGTTTTGGACTCATCTAATTTCCTGTCCCATTTCTGGTTTTGGATTAAACCAGCAGATGCATTCTGGTATATGTATGCTGTCCAAGAGGCAGAGGGTTGGAGGAGGCATACAATGTAACTTTGTTTTCAGCAAGCTAGTAAGAGTCGGAGAGGTCCTGATTGCATTCACCTTTTCCAAGCTACTGCAGGCTAGGCTGCTGAGAGCTAAAGAGACTTCAATTACAATCCACTGCTGCAGGCTACTGAAGCCGGGACTGGCCTTGATTGAAAACAGCTGCCTGAGCCTGGACTCGGCTCCACCTTGCTGGGCTGTGGGCTTGGAGGGCCTTTATACACTCACTTTGAATAGAAGCAGTTGTTCAGTCAAATGCTTCCAATGGGAGTTGGTGCTTTCTGTGTTCCTGTGACCAGTTTGTGAACCTTTTCTGAATATCCTGATTTTGGATTGTGAATCCTGTTTGTTGTTGCTGCCTTGCAGTGCCTTTTCCAGTCTGCTGTTGCATCCTGCCTGTTATTGAACCTTTCCTTAAAATTCAGCTTTTACTTCTGAACCCTGCCTGCCTTCGTTACAACCCCTGTTCTGTTTTGCTTTTAAGGACATCCAGCTCTATACTTGTATATTTGCTGCCTTTCTGACTTTCTGCAAACAACCTGTTTTTCTATAAGCATTTTTGCATCACTGACTTGCCCTGTTTCTGCCTAAGCTGTTTTCTCTCTTTCTCTCTGCTATCCCAGTCCCTTGCTTTTCTGTCCTTTTTCCTGTTATTCAGTGTCATGAATTTGCTGAGTTAGTAGCTTCCTCCAGTATTTATTTCCTTTGTGTTCCTTGCTTGCCTAGTTACTAGACTTCAGTTCATAGTTCTAGTGCTCATTCTTAGTGCTCTGAGTTTCCTGAACCCCTCATATTTGCGGTGTTTGCCACAACCTGTCTTGGCTGAAACCATTGCTTTTTGTCCCCTGATACTCCAGTCTTTGCTTAGTACTTTCTTTGTATTGTATTGTATTGTATTGTATTGGAACTTAATAAAGCGCGAACAAGACCAGTAAAGGCATCAGTGCGCTTGGAGAGTGAGAGAAGGAGGTCCTCAAGAGGTACTAGAATAAGAACGTTTTTAGGCGTTGAGGAAAAGAAAGAAAATTAGGAATGTTATGAATTTCAACAGGATGAGCATTCCATAAATTAGGGCCAAGCACAGAGAAAGACCTCCCTGCGGCACGCGTTTGGAGGAAGCGAGGGATACATAGCAAAAAAAGGTTGGATGACCGGAGAGCTCTGTAGGGTCTATTCAGGACCAATTTAGATTGTAGGAACTCTGCCCCAACGTTGTGAATAGCTCGATGCACGAGACAGAGGGCCATAAACTTGATACAGCTTTTCACAGGGAGTCAGTGAAGTTGGTGTAGGAGCTGTTGAGAGTGAGTCAGTCTGGGAGCATTCAGAGCAAGACTGGTGGCTGAGTTCCGAAGAATCTGCAGACGTTCAAGGAGGAATTCAGGCTGGCCAAGATGGATTCCGTTACAGTAATCGATAGAGCCCATGATAGAGGCCGTAACAATTTTGGATCTGGAATGGGCTAGGAGGAAAGGGAGACCCTTTTCTAAAAGTGAGTTTGGCAAAGCCGGCTTGACAGGTTTCCATCACTTGGGCTGATCTGGATCCAGAAGACATCGTTTTTATGGCTAAGCTTTTAACAACAGAGGCAGGTTTGGGGCATGGGCCAAGACAGGAGGACCAGTAGTAGGAGGTCCAGAGAGAATTAAAACAGGCAGAGCCAACCAACAGTATCTCGGGTTTGTCACTGTTAAGCTTAAGCTAGTTTGTGGACATCCAATCAGCGACTGCAGAGAGGCAGTTCTTTAGCTTATGAGCAGGATCATTAGAGGGAGAATTAAGACAAAAGAGAATTTGCGTATCTGTTACGCTCACCTGGCTCCCACAGAGGCGTCGATCGGAACTGGTCAGCTGCGGTCTCCACCAATGTGACGCCTAGGGCCGAGATGACAGACTGGACTGGCCCACCTAGCTTCGTTTGCTTGGCCCGTAGGAATATTCTTCTGCAAATGGAGAAAGGCAATTAACCACCCGTGGAGTTGAGCGTAAATCCCCCCACCCCCGCTGTTCTCCCCACAGATCACCTTTGATGACTCCTCTTATAGTCTCACCTGATGGTTTGAAAAGATGAACTCTC
Organism: Ambystoma mexicanum; assembly: GCF_040938575.1. Classification (NCBI taxonomy): domain Eukaryota; kingdom Metazoa; phylum Chordata; class Amphibia; order Caudata; family Ambystomatidae; genus Ambystoma; species Ambystoma mexicanum. The sequence continues at coordinate 813,679,490 of NC_090927.1, forward strand.
CATCCTGCATGAGCGCAGGGGTGCGTTGATAACCAGTTGCTTCACTGGCTCGAAGGAATTGGTGAGTTGCAGAACAATATTGACTCCGAGATTCCCGGCACGACGCCGTAAGTATAAAGTTCGTAAGAGTTCAAATGCCTGACTTTCACTCTTGTCCGATTCCTTGCAGGTTGCAGCTTGACCCTAATGAAGAGTTCCTCGTGGCAACCGGTAGTATTCTGGTAAAGATTTGTATTTTCCAACACAGTTCGATAAAATAATGTCAATATGTAACCTGTTGCTTTCTCCCTTATTCAGGCGCTGAGAGAAAGTATGAAGTCTTGGGGAATAATACCTCCGGCGGTAAAATCAGGTAAGTCTATTGTGGTGAGGAGGGTTCCCCTTGTTAGTCCCTTTGTTTCACCTTGCTGTCCTTTAGTTTCCCCTTGGGGGCCGGGGTTCGGCGAAGATGCAGTGGAAGTTGCGCCGACCCGTGAAGAGGAATAGTACCCCCGGTGGTAAAATCAGGTAAGTCTATGGGGGGGTAACTAATGTCCCTCTGAGTATTCCCTTGGCTCACCTTGCTGTTCTTGTCTTCTCCTCAGGTGCCGGAGTGCGGCGGGAACATGCAGGAGGATGCAGTGGAATGTGAAGATGCTGCGAAGGCCGGTGAGTTCAGCGCGGCGCTGCAGCAGGCGAGGCGACGCACATAAAATAACTTCTTTCTTCCAGCTCGAAGGCGCGATGGATCGGGAATTCAGGTAAGGATTAAAGGTATTGCTCTTGTTCTAACCTTTTCTCCTTCTTTCTCCCTTTTTCTAAGAGCTCCAAACTCGAGGCAGGTGTGGCAGAAGGCTGGATGCAGACTTGCAGGCACGGTGAGCGTTACGCTGCTGGATGCAGAATAACGCGAAGCGTGTGCTGCTCTTCGGGCGTGGTTTAAATAGCCTCCAAAGTAGTCCCAGGTAAGTATTCCTCCCCAGCCCCGCCCGAGTAAAAAATAGTCCCTAAGTAAAGTAGTCCCTTCCAAGCCTCTTTTGGCTTGGAGCTCTTGCAGCATGGTCTGCATCAGGTAAGTTTGCAGCATGGTCTGCATCAGGTAAGTTTTAATCTATGAACCTGGCACCTATGGCGCAAGGACTGACTCTCCATATGAGCCAGGCGCCATAGGCGCCAGGACTGGACCCAAATAGCCCCTAGCAGAGGTTGTTGGGCTTGCTTAGGATAACTTGATGCCTGCTTCCGGGGTTGCTGGACGTGGTCTGGGTCCCCGGGGGTAGGCATCATGACAGTATCATCGTTGTAAGAAAATAAATGAATGCCATGACCAGAAATCAATTTTATGAGAGCCAACATGTGCAGGTTAAACAGAAGAGGAGAAAGAGCTGATCCCTGCAGGACCCCACAGTCTAGAGTAATAGGGGAAGAGTTTAATGGAGGAAGAGAAACAGTCTGAACCCGGTTAGAACGGAAAGACGACAACCATTTCAGGGGGTACCAGAGATTCCAACCTCATGAAGACACTGCAGAAGCCTTTGGTGATCAACTGTGTCAAAGGCTGCAGAGAGGTCCAGGAAAATAAGGGCACCAACCTTTCGTTGACCTGGTCTACCTGTCCTGTACCTGGTTATTTCTTTCAATGCTGCTTTCTGCCTCCATTACATCTTGGTCCACTGGTGTGCCACTGCTCTGTATCCATTTACAGTGTGACCCTGGGTTGGTCTCCGTTCAGATCAGTTAAGGGAAAGACTTCTGTAGCTTTCGTCTAGTCTGTTGGAGTTTTACCTGCCTCAGTATATTATCTCCAGTTTCACTGTTTTTTCGGCACGCCTAACTCATGACGCTGCTGTATGCCAGTTGTTAAGAGTAATCTGCTAGTACTGATCCCAAGGGTTTTCCATAACCCCTGGAGACCCCTTATCATATTCCAGTAGACACTTTATTCTGATCAATCTGTGTTGCCCAGTAGATTTGCTTGCCTTTCCTTTCTCTGTGTCTCTTTGCTTACAGCCAGCTCCTGCCCCTGTATTTCCTGTGAATACCTGTTACAACTCAGATCAGCTTGGTATGTACAGTCTGTTATATGCTAACATTCCCTCGTATATCTCCCCTAATCTACAGTACTTGCTCTGAGGTATAGCTTTTGGCCTGTGCCCGTCAGCCACACTCCTGACAACCACAAATCAATGTAAAACCAAATTGAGCCTAACTGGACTGGCCCAATGAAAGGAAAGCATAATATTGCCAACCGTGAAATAAGGAATTCAGCTTAATCGAAACACTGCAACTAACAGGAATTCACAGACCTCACTCACCACCAATCCTACTAAAACCTTCAACTTTCATATAATCTCACTGCTGAACCACCAAATACAACACACAGATACCCTTACCTCACAGCACTCTTACTCCCAGAATCTCACTAAACAAACACACACTAAATGAATCACCATCACGATGCCACAGGCACACAAAACAATACAATATAGACCCATACGCCAAAACAACACCTAACTTATACCATCTAGACGCAAACCCAACACGCAGTGACTGAAGCTACCAACAGCACATCAAAAGCTCTCTTGCGCTATCCTCTTTGTACCATTAACTAAGCCTCCCCAACCCACTTTACTTTTCAGATCCCACTGAGTGCCTGGAGACCATGAAAATTGCAGCATTGCATGGTATAAATCTCAAAAACACAACATCTTATCACTGGTTACCTCTTATACAAGAGTATGTTGAAGGTGTTCGAGAACGCGGCCTTGCCCCCCTCGAAGACACCAAGAGGCGATACCCCAGACAAAAGACCAGGGAAGCACAGGAGCCATGAGTCCTCGACCTCAGCTGTGGAAACTCCTCAAGAGCAATCCGATCCCTGGAGTCGAGAGAAAGCCTCTGTGACGCACAAAAAATCATCACTACTGACCCATATGGTAAAGCCAAAGAGTGCGTCGAATACCTCCTCGACGCTGTACATGACAATTCCTTCGCTTCGTCAAAGACCTCGACATCGGTGTCGAAACCATCACCGACTTCCGAGAAATCTAAGCCCTTGACAGTTTTGACTAAGCCGTTGACGTCATCATCGACGATCTCAACAATGTCAGCTCCAATTATGACATCTGTAGCGCCTTCTTCCACCTTTGGGTAGTAACGATATCAGAACGTTCACCGCTCCCAGGAAAGAAACAGAGCTCCCTGCAACGCTCCTAGGGCCAGCACAGCAAGACACACTCAACGGGCAGGGCACCCTCACCAGCCGCCACGCTGAGCCTGCACAGCAGACGGAAAGCCTCGTATTTCCCAATCTGAACGCTCTTGCTCTCACAAGTTGAATCAAATGTGGAAGAAAAATGCTGTGCACAGTGGAGACCGCGCACAGGTATATTAAAAAGGGCAAGGACAACACCCTACACTCCCATAGAAGCTAAGGTGAATTAATATAGGGGAATGCCCCATCGCAAAGGGTCTATGACAAAGGCTTAACGACACAGATGTACCCCGATTCAATGCGGCTCTGGCAGCAGCGAAAACAACAAACCTTCCCTGGCGCGATCCCGGCTGCCCCATCTCAACATGTACCCTGCATCTTAAATAGCATGATCATTTTACCACCGCAGACTCGCCTCCCAGTAGAAAAGCTGGACCCGAGCACTGTCGCCAAACTGAAATCGTCTAGCCGCATACAAGGCAACATGAATCTAGATCAGGTCCAGAGCTCCTCTGGGATCCCTGGGAATGACTTTGATGGTGCCACTAAATCTGACATTTGACTCTTGCTTGGCGAGATCTGTTCAATCAAGACCAGCCTCACTGAGACAGTCTCAGACCTACAGACAAGGATGGCCAAAGTTGAAGATCGATTGGAGGTGGTGGAAAACACCCAGCAGTCGGGAGACTTAACGGCGATGCAATGTGAAGCTAGGTTCCAAGACCTAGAGCAGAGGGAGCGAGACATGGAGCTCAAACTGGACGATCTCGAAAACTGGGAGCGAAGAACGAACGTCCGTATTATGGGCCTCATTGAGAAACAAGGAGAAACCCCATCCAGACTCGAAAGTAGAGTAAAAGCCCTGATAACATCCGTATTTGATAGCGCAAACCCCCCCAATCTGGAATTTGACAGGCTCCGCAGAGAAGGAGGACCCCCGAGAGGCCCGAGGTCGGTCCTCATAAAATGTCACTATTATAGACAAAGACAGCAAATCTTACAAAAAGCGAAGGAAATGGAGCCAATAGAATTTGAGGGTTCTAACGTGAAACTGTTCCAAGATCTCTCTGCTGCTACCCTAAGCAAAAGAAAAGGGTGTTGTCCCATTACTGCCTAGCTGCAAAAACGGGGAACTCGCTACCATTGGGGGCACCCCTTTTCCCTAACCTTCAAATAAGATGGAGAGAACTACAGACTTACCTCAGAAGATGAGGCCAAAAGAGCCCTGGCCCACCTGCAAGCATCCGCATCGGGCCCGGGCACAGACATTGCCAGGACACCCACAGGACCTCTACAAGAGACTATGCCTAAGTCCCCAAGAAGGGGACGCGCCCCTGCAAAATGGAAATGCAAGCGCCTCAACACGCCTTGAAATGAGGTGCCCTTTGAGCTCTCTCTCGGTTTCTTCTTTTTTTCTCAATGTTGCCCATAGAACATTCGAAGAATACCGGAATGGGTTTGACTATGCCTCAAGTGAAAAATGTCACAACTCTGCATGGGGACTGCAAGGTGACCCTAGGTCGCTGCCGGGGATGGGCTACTCTGGTCCTCATGAAAAGGTTACAAGGAGATGCTATAAGAAGATGAATGTTTAAGTTCTGCGAATTTCGCAGCAGGTTTTTCTAGCCATTTAGCTCTTTAGAAGTGTTAATTGTTGCGTTTATATGCCCGGAGAGGGGCCCGAGTGGAGTGGCCCTTCTCTTTCACAACGGCCTCTCTAATGTCAGGAAATGCTGAGCAGGGTGTTTTCCAATGACAGGGGAGAGGGGAGGAAAAAGGGGCACACTCATCCAGGGTAAAGGAAATCTCGAATGTACAATCTCATATCTACACAATCGCAACCATTCACATCATGTAGACAACCATTCTCTGAATATATGCTTACCGGTCACTCTCGAATAACACACAGCGCTATGGCTCCACACTCGCTATACATAAACTGCTATGGCAACAAATGACAACATAACTTTTGTATCCCTTAATGTTAAGTGTCTCAATACACCACAGAAACGTTCCATGTTGGCACAACAAAATAAACTCTCAAAATTAGATATACTGTACTACAGGACACTAAGTATGCCCAAGGTGGGGAACGCAAGATAATCAGCAGGGAGATCAGGGGTCATGATATGGGCCCCGGGGACTGGAAAGAAGGGAGGAGTTGGTATTTTATTTAGGAGATCACTAGGCCCTCAGATAGACCTTGTACAAAGGGACAATCAAGGCATATATGTAGCCCTGAAGGGGAAACTGAGGTCACGTACAGTCACGTACAGTCACACTTAGCTCTGCTTACGCGCCTAACCAGAATCAGACACAATATATTGAATCTCTATTCGAATTTCTGGGAGGGTACGCTAGTGTGTGGGGGAGACTTCAACGTTGTTGCCGATCCCAACTGGGATTGGAGCTCAGTGAGACAAGCGGCCCACCCGCCATGTAGTCTACAGGGGGACCGATTTCTAAGTCAACAAAGAGAACATCATCTGATAGACTCCTGGCGCACAGTACACCCAGGGTAGAGGGCTTACACATTTTATTTCCCACCTCACCATACATATTACCTATTTGCAGGAGCGGAACATGAAAGTTCTGTGCTAGGTGCGTCCGTAGAAATAGTCACCTGGTCCTACTGTACACACTAGATCTGGATTTAGGACCTCCTCTTGAGATAGAACGGAGATGGGTCTGTAATGATTATCTCTGTAAAGACCCAGTGTTTAAGGTCATGCTCACTGATGCCCTAAAAGATTATTTCACGATGAATGACACTGGGGAAATGTCTCTGAACACGGTCTGGGAAGCAGGAAAGGCCACAATAAGAGGCATCTTAATAGCCGTGGGGACACATAAAAAGAAACTTAAACTAAGAAGGGGAGAGGATCTCAAACTAAACATCTCGCAACTGGAACGAGACCTCCCTATGCACCCTATAGATACAGACACCGTACTAGCACAGATCAAGGGGTTCAGAGAGGAATTAAAAAACATCTGGCACGGCAAACCACTGACACAATTAAGATATCATAAACAAAAATTCTATGAAAAAGCCCACACAATGTTAGCCAACCGTCTACGCAAACAAAGAGCAGATATGGCGGTAAATAGAATTAGTAGCGACCAAGCTATAGCTCTCACCAACCCCCGCAAAATCGTAAAATGCTTGCTGGATTTTACGCCACATTATATTTTGCAGAAGGAGATAACTCAGACCTTGAAATTGAACGATACCTAATGAAGTTGCCACATCCCCCGATAACACAAGGACATTTGGAAATGCTAAATAGACCAATTACCACTGGAGAAGTCCAGAGCGCCATCTCCAATCTAAAAACAGGCTCGGCACCAGGGCAAGAAGGCTACACGCCAGCCTTTTATAAAACAAACAGCAATACGCTCACCCCCTTCCTTACTAAACTTTTCAATTCCAACAACAGGACAGGCTCCTCAATCATTTACTGAATCACTAATATTAGTAATACCCAAACAAGAGAAAGACGCTTAGGAATGTTCCTCATACCGTCCAATCTCCCTCATCAACGTGGACGCGAAAATTCATTCCAGTATTCTAGCTTCCTGCTTAGCCCAAGCCCTCTCCCAACAAGTCCACACTGACCAAGTCGGATGTGTTTAAAAAAAAAAAAAAAAGAAAAAAACGGGAGCGGACAACATCCGAAAGACTCTGGACCTCATGGTTGGTCCCAATGATGCAGAAGATTGTCCCATCTTGCTATCAATTGATGCCGAACAGGCCTTCAACCACATCGAGTGGCCCTTTCTACGGGCATTGATGAAGTGGTCAGGCTTGGGCGAGGCATGGACCCAAAGCATTATATCGCAACTCCTCAGCCAAAATTTTAGTCAATGGCATAGCATCAAACCCCTTCATACTGACACGTGGTACGAGACAAGGCTGCCCGCTCTCCCCCTTACTATATGCCCTGGTGGTGGAGCCCTTTGCTCAAGTGGTCTGGACCAATCCTTCGATTCATGGGATTGCACAAGGGAGGAGGGGGGGAATACAAACTAGCAATGTTTGCAGGTGACGTTTGGATGTACCTCACTCGGCCATTAGACTCTATTCCCGCCCTTTTTGACAACATGGAGAAATAGGAAGCATTATCGGGATTTTGAGCTAACCTACAAAGGACAATATGAGTCCCCTTAAATCCAAACACCAAGATTCCTCCCCACTTGACAGCGAGATGAGGCTTTCGAGTACAAACGCCAGCTATTCGGTACTTGGGAGTGGAGATCACAGTCCCCCTAACAAACCTCTTCGATGAAAACTATGCCTGCCTGTGGAATACTATTAAAGAAGACCTCAGCAGATGGGCCAAGCAGCCCCTCTCCTGGGCGGCACGGTTCACCTCGATAAAAATGAACGTTATACCCCGGTTCCTCTTCCTCTTCCAATCTCTCCCAATAATCGTCCCTGACGCCTTCCTAACGGAGGTCAAGCATACCCTATTTGCATTCCTTTGGGCAAACGTGAAACCTAGAGTCCCATACACAACTCTGAATTTGCCGAAGGACAAGAGAGGCATGGGATACCCTAATTTATTAGAATATTACAAAGCCTCCCAACTTAGGATCCTCTCAGATCACCTATGGGAAAACCCTGAAAAGCAATGGGTAGCCACAGAGAACTCCCGATTTGCACCAGTCACTCTGGGGGAATGGTTATGGTCCCCCTTTCCACCATACCCCAAAGAATATGAGAGCACCCATTTCTAATGGTGTTATGGTCATTGTGGCATCCCTCCCGCTCCATGAAAGGCATTACAACATGGCCGTCCCCTCTCAGTTGTAGCTGGCCGCCCCGCCACTCTAAAACTTGAGGAGAACCATCTCCGGTTCTGGAAGCACCTCAAGACCTTCCTCTTTTCTTCTGCCTTCCCTCCCCCTCTCCCCTGCTGATCTGTTCTCTCTTGGCACTGTGCACCTGGCCACCCACTGTCCTTCGGGCCCAGGTACCTGCTCACCCTGCCACCCTCCCTCACTGCCTCCGGGCCACCCCTTGCACTGGGGTCTGTATCTGTACCCATAAAGCCCCCCCTTTTTCTTCCTGCACTTATCAGACCTACCCTGTCTGCTGCCTTAAACCTAGCACTTGCAAATTGCTGGCCGCATTACCACTGTTTGTTGCCTTTGTTATTTATTTATTGTTATTTATCTGTTTCTCCTCTGCTTTGCACTTTCCACTTCTCCCTCCTTCCATGCACTTTTCCCCTCCCCCTCTCCCATGCACTTGCGCGTTCTCAATGTCACTGGGCCTAGTAAGATCGCTGTTTTGTTCTCCCCTGTTCCCCTTCCTTGCCTTGTCGTGCTCTGAAACACTTGTGTACGAGCGCGATAGAAATAAAATATCAATCAATCAAGCAATCATACACAATTACCTGAGTGAGGTACTCCCCTTCCAGCCTTAGTATGAGGCTGGTCTAGTAAGAGTTGTGCAAATGTGGAGAAAGGGGTCCTATATCTCCAAGACAGAACTAGAAGAGGCCCTGCACGGTGTAACCATACCTCCCCTACTCTATCTTCAGCTAAGAAGCGTCCTACGGGACCCACGCTGGTGCCTCTCTCTCCGTCGCTCACTTACACCATTTGAACAAATCCTCAGTGTGCCCCGAACTACCAAAGGGTTGATGGCTCAGTTATACAGTGCACTACTCACCAGGGGTCACCTTACATGCCCCACATCTGAAACCACATGGGAAACAGACCTGGAGCTGGTGGACCAAATAGATGCATGGAGGGTTGTACGCAAGGCTGTGTGGAGCGCCTCAGTTTCTGTGCAGTATAAAATCCATAATGCTTGCCTTTTGATGAGATGGCACTACACCACTCAACGGCTATCCAAGATGTTTCCCAGGATCACCCCATACTGTTGGAGGGAATGCAGGGAAATTTGTGAGTACTGGCACCAATGGTGGAAATGTGAGAAAGTCCAGACATATTGGAAGGAGGTCCTGGGATGGATCCAAGAAATAGACGGTATTACCCGAACACTCACCCCACTGTTAGTACTGTTTGGGGTCGAATCAGACGGGGAAGACTCATACACAATGCTCTCACACATGCCACGAAATTTGCTACTTGCAGCAAGAGTGTGCCTTACGATTAAGTGGAAAAGTAACACACTGCACTCGAAAAGGGAATGGCTTACAAATGATCACTCAATCTACGAGATGTTAAGCATAACGGCTATCCTTTTGCAATCCTGTACACACATAGATTCGATCTGGTTACCCTTCAAAGAATACTACTCGGCATACAGGGACTCCCTGAAAATAACATGCTAATCCGGAACAGTGTCGCCTGCAGAACTGTTTACTGGAAAACCAAGCGTGCCCGGCTGCAATCAATTCCGATTATACCATACCATGAATGTACTTTGGAAATGTTAATGACTTCCTAAAAACCTGATGTTACCATAATGCTTTTCGAGATGAGTAGGTGAGGGAACAGGGAGAGGGAGGGAGGGTATATCTGGGGCAAGGGGGAAACAAGTTAAGGTCTCACTATCACGAAATGCTTTCAATGCCTACTCATTTGTGTCAGCTACTGTGATATTAATATGTAACATTGATTGTTTAAAAACCAGTAAAACTACATGTAAAAAAAAAAACCTGCAGGTCTCTCTGCGTGAGGCAAGTGGCATGACACTTCCCCTGAAGTTGAATTTGGTCGAGCTGATCCAGGAGATCATGCTGAAGGCAACTATTGACAGTTCATGACTAGGGTGATGGAATACATGGGATGGTCCTGACCCATGCCTGTTTTCGAACAGTACGATTTAACAGACATACTCGACAAAGGACCACAGGAAGACCCTATTGTCCCATTTCACAATGCTCTAAAGAAGAGAGTATCTTCCAACTGGGAAACACCTGAGGTTGTCCCAGCAGTTAACAAGAGGTTAACAGCTAAATATAGAGCATCAGCTTCGGACCCTTTATACCTTTCGAAGCATCCAACACCAGAAAGCCTGGTGGTACAGGCTGCAACCTCTTCTGGCAAACAAAATGCCTATCCCACAATTCCACAAGATAGGGATGACAAAAAATATGATGCCAGGGCCAAGAAGGTTTTCTCGGTTGGTAGTATGGCATTAAAGTCTGCTAATGCCACATGCACACTGGCGAGGTTTTCCCACACCCTTTGGGGCTGTATTTCGATGGTGGCTGATCACGTCCCCGAAGGGGAGGAAAGGGATGTTTTCTTGAACATTATCAAGGATGGAAAGGACGCTAAGTGGGAATCTCACCAGACCAGTCTCTACTCTGTTGACAGCATCAGCAGAGCCATGGCGGCTTGTACGGTAATCTGCAGATTTGCGTGGTTGCGGAAGTCAGGATTTGCCCCAGATGTACAGTTCAGACTTCTCAACATGCCCTTTGAAGGCACAGATCTATTTGGGAATAAAGCTGATTAGAGTTTGCAGAAGCTGCAAACTTCCAAGGCGGCAGCCAAATCCCTTGGAGCTGCAATAAGGCAAACTCCAAACTGCCCCACAGGTGCTCCCTGGACGGGTAGGTCCTTTGGCTATTATTCCACTTTCGGAAAAGGCAGAGGACAGCCAGCTCAAAGAGGTCAAAGACGATTCCCCGTAGTGGGAACGTTTTTTGGGATATCCACAGGCAACCATTTCCTTTAAGAGATTGGATCTTTATCCACAAGCAGAAAGGCAGTGGGGCACCTATGCCAGGTAGTTATTTCTAAAATCAAGCTAATCAATTAATGAACCATAAATACATTAGTTTCACAAGAGTAATCTAAGATATTATGATTTGTCTTATTACCTGCAGATATCAGACATTTGGACCACTGATTGTGTTGAATATATCCACAAATGACCACTCCTGATAAAGGAAAAACGCGAGTTTTTTAAGAATAATCAGCTTTGATTCTATTGTGGCAATATGAACTTAATATTGTAACTTTGTATTAACAGCTGGAATGTTGTTCTTTGCTCCACTATATTTGAGTTATATTAAAACTAATAGTAGAAGATTGAGTCTTTCGTCATTTTGAATTTTCAAAAGATAAAAATCAGAATTGTTGGCAAGAATTGATTTCATAATTTATCATTTGGATCCCTTTAGAGTCAACATATTCGGATGCCTTTAACAAATTGAATTTTCAAAATAATTGTGAAATAAGTCCACTGACCTCTAATCTAATCATAGATAATAGTTTGTCTTTGTACAATCCCCCTAGTGTGCAGGGGACGGGAGTGATCCACAGACCGTGGACACTTTCATTTCTGTGTACTTTGTTCATCGCACCACAGTGCCAGTGTTGCGTCATGCTCCCCTGCACCTCACTAATTTAGCTAGCTCTATTTAATTCTTATTGAACCAGGTGTGCACCTGTTACCCCCTGTTTTTGTACTAAAACTGCAACAGCAGGGGCTGCTTTACCCTCAGCCTGTGCGTCATCTGCTCCAAAACCTCTCTGAGGTCTTGCATCACAAGACAGCAATAGGAGGCAGGTTAACACAGCATCTGACAGAATGGCAGGCTATTACTTCAGATGCTTGGGCATTGGAAACAGTTGCACAAGGTTACTGCCTGCCTTTCCGACAAACACCTCAGAGTCATCCACCGGGCAACAACAAGGTTCCGGATCAGCTCCTTATGCAGGAGATTCTAACCCTGCTAGAGAAAGTTGCTATAGAACCAGTACTTGTAGCGGAGAGGAACAAGGGTTGGTACTCCCCATATTTTCTAAAGGACGGAGGATTGAGACCCATCTTGGACTTAAGAGACTGGAACAAGTTCAAGATGGTAACCCTTTCTCAGATCCTTCAGGCCGTCCAGCTTTAGGATTGGTTGATAACATTGGACCTTCAGGATGCTTACTTTCATGTGCCGATCCATCAGAAGCGCAGAAAGTACCTGAGGTTCGCCGTTGGCTACTCTCACTATCAGTTTCGGGTTCTGCCATTTGGGCTGACCTCTACCCGAGGGTGTCCACAAAACTGCTGGCGGTTGTGGCAGCAAGTCTCAGGAGAGGAGGAATTCATGTTTACCCTTACCTAGACGATTGGCTGATCAGGGCCAGTTCCCGAGAACAGGCCCTGGAACATTTCAGCTATACCTGTCACTCCCTTCACAGACTGGGCTTCTGCCTCAGCTTCAAGAAGTCCCATATGATACCATCACAAAAACTCCAATTCATTGGGGCAGTCCTGGATGCATCCTTGGGAAAAGCCTCGCCACCAATGGTGAGGGCTCAAGGCATTCTGCAGATGGAAATTCCAAAATGCCCAACATCTTCCGGCCTTCGACTTTGAGGTTCATCGGCCTGATGGCATCCTGCATTTTTCTGGTGCCACAGGCTCGCCTAAGAATGAGATCTCTCCAATGGGCTCTCAGGACCCAGTGGTCACCATTTTCGGGAAGGATGTCAGATCTCCTTCAAATCCCAAACAGAGTCTCAGTGGAACTTGAGTGGTGGGCCTGTCAGGAGAGCATTTTGAAAGGAGAACCTCTTTGGCAAGCATGGCCCGAGATCACAGTAGTGACGGACGCCTCACTCACGGTGGGGAGCCCATACCAACGATTTGACCATCAGCGGTCATTGGTCTCCATCGTAGTCCAAACTACATATCAACGTTTTAGAGCTGAGGGCAATCAGACTAGCGCTGAAGGCCTTCCTGCCATCTGTACTGGGAAAGAATGTCCGGACAACACAGTGGCGATGTACTACCTCAACAAGAGAGGAGGTGTAAGGTCACTACCACTGTGCAGAGAGGCAATGAAGCTCTTGTTCTGGGCAATACAAGAAGGAATCTCTCTGTCGGCTGTTCACCTAGCCAGTGAGAAGAACACGACGGCGGACGCTCTGTGCAGCCAGAGCACAGTCGCTCACGAGTGGGAACTAGCTCAGGAAGTCTCAGGAAGTCCTTCAAGAGATCTTCACCGTTTGGAGAACCCTTGAAGTGGATCTGTTCATGAACAGAAGTGCGAACTGTACTGCTCAAGGAAATTTCCACCGAGAGGAGCTCTAGGAGACGTGTTTGTGGTGGACTGGGAAAATCCACTCCTCTACGCATTTCCTCCAGTCCCTGTCATTCCTCACATAATACGGAGGTTGAGAAGGTTCAGGAAATCCATGATCCTAATTGCCCCGGATTGGGCCAGGAGAACATGGTACCTGGACCTTCTGGACATGTTCATCTGCCCTCTGATTCGTCTTCCACCGAGAGAGGATCTTCTCTCGCGAGAGGAGGGTCGGGTTCTCTATCAGGATATTGGGACTCTCAGCCTTCATGTATGGCTTCTGAGAGGCTCAGATACAAAGATTGGGACCTCCCGCATGACACAATGGAGGTTTTGCTTTCGGCCAGAAGGACTGCAACCAAATCTTTATACCTCTGCAGCTGGTGTAGAGATAAGAATGTTGACCCTTTCTCATGCAATACACTAATGGTGTTATCTTTTCTTTTGCATTTAGCAAATCTGATGCTCCTGATTGGTACGATCAAAGGTTACCTAGCAGCGCTTTCCATCTTTAAGCGCACTGCTGAGGAAGTCTCCTACTTTAAAATGCCTCTGGTAATACAATTCTTGAAGGGATTAACTAATGTTTATCCCCCAACTCATTTTCAAGTCCCTCTGTCGGATCTCAATTTGGTCTTAAACTTTCTAATGGTTACTCCTTTTGAGCCTCTTCATTCATGCCCATTAAGACTGCTTACCCTCAAAACAGTCTTCTTAGTGGCATTAACATCTACCTGAAGGATGAGTGAGTTAAAGGCTTTATCCTGCAAGCCTCCCCACACTGTCTTTCATAAAGACAGAGTGGTATTAAATGTGAAGCCTAACTTCCTCCCCAAGGTTGTTTCTGAATTTCAGATCGCTCAGAAAATAACTTTGCCATCCTTTTGCACTCCTCCACATCCGGGGAAAGAGGAAGAAAAACTGCACAGGCTTGTTCCAAGGCGTGCATTAAGTTTTTACATTAGCAGATGGGCAAAACTGAGACAAACTGATCAATTGTTTGTAGGTTACATGGGTCATAAATTGGGTCGAGCCATCACCAAACAAACCATCGCTAGGTGGATCATTTTAACAATTGCAGAATGTTACAAATTGACCGGTAAAGACCCTCCAGAACATATAAGGGCTCATTCGACCAGGGGTGTGGCAGCTTTGTCGGCTCTGCAAAGGGGAGTGCCAATAAAGGATATTTGTGCAGCTGCCACATGGTCGTCTGCACACACCTTTACAAGATACTATAGTCTGTATGCCTCCACTAGCCAAGAATCTCTTTTTCAAAAGGCAGTACTGCACTCCGTGCGTACTTAATGACTTAAATATTACTCCCACCTCCAAATTATATTACTGCTTTGGGAGTGTATCAAAGATGAGGAATACGTGGGAGGACACAATCCATTCGAAGAACAAGTTACTTACTTACCCATGGTGACATTCTTTTGACTGGATGTTCCTCCCACGTATTCCTTATCGCCCCTCCCATCCTTCCCTGCAGTAAAACTTCCCTTGTGGTTACAGTCTGCGCTCTCTCAAGGGTAGTAACCGTCTAACTCAGGACAGTGCTCTGCTCTTCAAAATGGAACTGAGCAAAGGGCGATGCACGCGCTACTTATACCTGTGATGACGTCTACGTCCAGACAGAGGCCTCCGAGAGACATCAACGCTACAGGCATTGACGTACATCGTCCTCTACTGAAAAATAAATTCTGAGGCAGCAAGCTGGATATTAGGAAATATCAAAGATAAGGAATATGTGGGAGGAACATCCAGTCGAAAGAACACCATGGGTAAGTAACTTGTTCTTTGGGTTAAGAGGGTGGTTATGGTGTAGGACGCCCTCATGGATGATGATCAATGTCATGACAGAACACACGTTGGAGGTTTAATCATGATAGCTAGCCAGTTTGGTGAGGAATTTGGCAAGTACCTGCACCATGTCTGATTGTGTTTGGTAGCTCCCCACCACCCGAGCTGCGCCATGATCGATTGCTTCGTAGTACTTGCCCTAATTTAACATTCATGCTCTTATTGAGCTAAAACACAGGAAAAAAATGAGGAGAACCCATTCCATTTCCTTGTGCAAGTTGACTATGGCTGCAGATCACAATATGCCACTGCCCACGTGGGGGTAGTGAACAATATAAAAGTGCAGTAATGTGGGAATCAGTGGGAACAAAACATAAGAATAAGATGTTTGCTGTTCTGTTCCATTACAAGCGTTATTTTATTGAGGCTCCAAATTGCTTAGGCCCCTACACAGCATGCTTAGAGTGAAGGCAAATAGTACATGCTGTGTAATGTATAGCATTGGAGATTCTCATAGTCCATAGGATCATACATTCTGTTACAAATGACTGCTACCCTTCTGATTCCCAGTACAGATTTGGTAGGTGTAAACATTAAATAATTAAGGTTGGAGGGAATGTATATGCTAAGAATGCATATGCATGGTGCATGTAACAAACTTGGATTTAACTTTTGACCGCTTTAAGAAGTGGTTTCCGGGCCAGCCAAAAGTTAAGTTTTCATATGTTTGTAGTAGAAACACATCTGAACATTACGCATCCTGGCATTATTTTACCAGTAGCGTTCCCCACTTGTGATTTAGTGAGGCTCCTTCTTCTAGTTATTATCATGAAGGTCATCAGTACAGCCTTGAAGGTAATGCTAAACATAAGCTATTTGCAAAATACCTCCTGTTTATCACCCATCTCATCACAGGCATGGATGTGCTGCTCCCCTGTGGTATTTGTTGTGTTCTATACTTTTGCCTATGTTCTGGTCTGTTGATTATGTTCCAATCTGTGTTCCAGAACCCTGGCGGGCTCTGGAACACAAGGCTGTTGGTGAAGGGCTAGGCTGGGTGCCTGTTGCTCCCTTCTACACTTAATAAACCCTAAGTGTACCTACCCATGCTGTAGTGTCTTCATTACATCAATATTCTCTTGGAATACCACCTGTGGTAAATATTAACAATTGATTTGATTGTGTCCTCCCACGTATTCCTCATCTTTGATATACTCCGATATCCTGCTTGCAGCTTAGAAACATTTCTCAGCAGAGGGTGCTGTGTGCCATCGTCGTCGACCTTGTGTCGTTCGAGGACAACTTTCCCCTCGAGTATGACATTGATGTTGGTATATAAGGCACGCACTGCGCCCGTTGCTTCAGTTCCATTTTTCCACACAGCTGCTCGAAATGGTTCTTTGCCTCGGTGTGTTCGATAACTACATAGTTTGCGAGTTGTAGCCAAAAATGCAAACCCATACCCCGAAACAGGCTTTAAGAGATGTGCCGAGTTATCAGCTAATATGTCTATAACCGATCCTCATCGGGTATGTATCTGGTGCCTGGGGTAGGGCTGCATCATCCTGGACAATTGTGCCTCGTGCCAATCTGACTGGAAAAGCTTTAAAAGAGAGGAAGGGGAAACTTGCTTCGGGCAAACCCTCCCCAAAATCATCTTCGGTAACCCCCACACCAAAATCGTCCGAAGATAAGAGCCCAAGAGAGAGCTCTGCACAACGGGCCACGGGGCACGGCAAGCACTCAAAGGGCTAGGGGTCTCATCATTCCTCTTCATCGGCTTCGAGGAGATTTAAGAAAAGGCGTCATCACTACAGATCGTCCTCTACAGATTCCTTGCCCGTAGAGGAACTGGCAAGCTGTCCAAAGAAGGGGGCTAGTAAGGGAGAACTGGAGAAATTCTGTCTGCAGATGTTGGAGGTGTTTAAGAAGGCAGCAACATCAGCCGCTTCGAAGAAGTCGTTGGAGACTCTCGACTCATTGCAGGGAGTCAATGAAAACCGCTAACTGCGCACCCAAGAGCCTGGACAGCAGGTTGTCAAAGACTTCGAAGGACTTGAAGTCCTCAAAAGCATCTTGTGCGCCACTCATTGCCTCGACTCCTCAAAGGGACACTCCTCCTCCGACCTACTCGACACCGTCAAAGTCTAGGTCATCGACGTTGAAGTTGTTGGAGTCAAGGCCCTAAATGACCTTTTCGGAACCGTCTAAGGTTTACAAACCGTAAGACAAGAGATTTATGTATGTCTATGGGCTCTATTTATGAGTAGGTGAAGGAGGAAAACTCTGATTATAGCCTTGGCCTGGAGTACGGCACTCGTGGTGTTCCAGAGGAGCTAATATCCCAGGGATCACGAATGAAGGACCTTGTGTACACCCTAAAACATGCCAGTGGTCCGTATACTTCTCTAAAAGTTGATTTTGGCACCCTTGAACGCACAGAACACGCTGATGCTTCTTCTAGATTAGTGATGGCAAAGGTAATAGAATACCTGGGCTGAGGCAGGTCGGCACTTTGGTGTAAAGCGCTCTATAAATAAATCAATCTTTCAATCATCTGTTGAGTATGATGAAGAGGATGACTTGACTGATATTTTGGATAAGGGGGCCACCTAAGGACCCAATCCTTCCTTTTCATACCAAGGTCAGGAATAAGAGGGTCTTGAAGATTTGGAAAAGACTGGATACCACTCCTGCAGTCCACAAGTACTTCACAAAGAAATACATAACTTCATCAGTGGATCCGGAGTGTCTTTCGAAACATTCAAGTTCACAAAGCCTTGTCGTTCAAGCAGGCACTGTCCCATGGTTCTGTGAGTCTAGTAAATTACCCCTCCATAGCATAGATGGTATATTTTGTTGGCCGAAAACCAACCGCATCATATATCAGCATTGTTGGTACAGACTCATAAGCATAACCAGAGAGCGTCCATTTTGTAGGAATAGAATTTGCCATTTTGATGGTATTTGCTTTTCTTGCTTCTGTTCAAACTGCTTTGCTATAAGTGAATTCTATTTCGTTCTTGCTCATGCATAGAGCAAGGCCACAAGTTACATGTTGAAACGCAGCCCAGACAACCTAGACACCAATGCCCCGGTCGCCTCCCTCACAAGTCCTTGGAAGTAAGCAAGAAGGCATTTAATCACTATGCAGGTGCCAGCTAGTCTCGCTGGAGCTCCTGAAACTATAGAAATGAACAGTTAAAGACTGAATTATGCTCTCTTCTGCGGCCCCCCTTCATTGAGCCCCTGTAGATAGAGTTGACCTCGAGCCCATTAATAGAAACTTGAAGATACTGAGGCCTGGAATATGTCTCTCACCTGCACGCAGCTTGCTCGAAAGAACAAGAGCATTATGTTCCCTAAAACAAAGAATAGTGTCTGCATCTGTTGTAATTGCAAACTATTGCTAAATGAAGATCTGAAGGGTGTCATAGTCGTCATAATTGTCAATCATCAAACCATTGCAAAGAAAGATACATTATGGGTGGTTTTGAAAGTGTCACTACTGATAATAAGATGATAATTTTGTATATATGTGACTGTTGTAAAATGTTCGCTCTCTTGCGTCCCACGAGGTCTGGGTGACACACGTCGCGGGACGTGAGACCCAGTCGGCCGACTGAGACTATTTGCTTTGCAATAAACCCTAGATTTTGGGAACTGAACCTCGTGTCTGGCGTATCAGTTCGTGTGGTGATTGTGCCTTGTTTCCATACACGAGGGTCCCCTAGGGGCCCCATCAAAATGGCACCCGAATAGGGACCCTCCCCCACTTGCTCCATCGTATACATTGTAATATAAGAAAGGCGAGAGGAGAAAATGAAGCGAGGACGAGACGGTCGAGCCGGGATCAAGAGGTGTTCGGGGCGCCCCTGTGAAAGTGATGAGAGACTCCTTTTGCATATCTGTACACAACTGATCCCTGCTCGGCGTGTCCGGCCAGAGAGCAAGGAAGCCAGGGTCCCGAAGCGAGGCAGAGTGAGCCAAATACGCAGACACGTCGATTCTTGGTTGCATCAGTATATGGACAAATTGCGTCTTGGAAGACGAATTGGTTGATCAGGTGAGTCGTGCCCCGATTCTAATAGCCCCGATATTGGTTGAGTGTTGCTCTTGCAAGATCAAACGTCCCGGGTAAGGTACAAAAAAGTTTAAAACATGCCTGGGAATTTGTCTTCCTGTCTAGTGGGATTTTTCCGCTGCGGTAGACAAACTTTGGAGGGTCACAAGCGTATGAGATGTATGTGAAGTATGGTATAGGGGCAATAATGTTTTGTGAAATTTGGCATAGGCAAACCAGACACAAGGAAGATTTGCAATGGCCAAAACATGGGAGTTATGAGATGGCGCGTTTAGATTATTTGGAATCAGTATTGCTGCAGAAAAAAGCACGCACAGCCACATTTGACGTCATTAGGGACTGGAGGAAGGAAGCTATGATTCGCTTGAGAAGCAGGGAGAAACATGTGCGCAGGCATAAATCTAGAGAAGAAAAAGCGCAAGAGCAGGACAACAAAGAATGGGATGAGCAAATAAGACAGACGGATAGCTGTGTCAGGATAGGTGTAGACAGAATATATCCCCAACAAGAGTTGCATTTATCAGACAAATTAATTAATAAGATATTAAATGAAGAGACAGGAACGTCCCAAAAATAAGAGTGACACAATTGCGTTGGCGCCCATTGCACAACCAATCCCCGTTGTCCAGCCTCCATTACAGCTGCAGCCACCATTCCCCCTTCCAGTTGTTCCATCTGCACCAGCCCCTCCCCTCCTTGCAATTTCACTTCCCCCTCCACCTACTGAACTATAATCCATTGCTACACGAGAAGAGAGTATGGGAAGAGCGGAGACGGCACAAAGCGAGTGTGCTAGAATAACCCGCAGTGCGGTTAGCAAGGAAAGGAAGAAGGAGTTGAAAGAACAGGCAGAAATGTATATAGACGGAGGCGATGAGACGCCAACGTTGGACCCGATGTATGATTATAGGAAGCTGAGTGAAAAACAGGTATTGTTGGAATGCATGGGAGAATATTTAATGGAAAGATGGAAGCAATTAATTGGAATGGTGCCACCGCAAAAGTTGCGGGATTTGAATGCATTTGGGTGTATGAGAGAAAGAAATTTGGAAATAAAAGATCATGTGGACAGGCTTTTTGAGTTTAAAAATTAACTTGATGAATTGTATGCTGAAATGTTTTCTACGCAAGGGTTCAGGAACAAGGACGTAAGGAGAGAGAGGCAAGAGGCGGTACCACATGTACAACGGCGATTTTTACCGCTGTCAAAACAGGCTAGTGAGGAAATGAAAATATGCACACGAGAGGCGCTCAGATGGATCACAGATGCTAGTATTCCTACAATGGAAGTGCATTAAATATTTGATCAGTACACACTAGCAATGTAAAGAAAGGCACTACAGATGATGGTTGAATATTTACAAGATAAATACATAGATAATAAGCAAATGTGTCCATCTGAATTAATGGCAGTATATAAGAGAGCATTGACACGAGAAACAGGAGAGACTACCTTATCCCTTGACTTGGCTATAATACTACACATGAGGTAGGGGGAAGGTAAAACAAGTGCGATATTTCCCATGAGAGACGTTCCACCCACTTTTGTACCAAAAACGGAGATTCCTGGTATAAACGGATTACCAGCACAAGTGACAGAAGCACATTATACAGCACAATATGCACATGTCCCTTTCTCCAGACAGGAGGTGAATAATATAAAACAAATGATCCCCGATTTAAGGAAAAATCTGGCGGGATTCTATAAAGAAGTAGGGTCCTACCTGAAACCATCCATTTTTACTATGAACGATATTGATCTAATATTCCCAGTAATTTTACCAGCAGACATATGGAGGCAGATAAGAAAAGTAGATGATCAGGATAGTTTTGGTGACACGTGGGAGCATTTAGCGAAAGAGGATGCGGACAGGAAAGCAGGCGAGAAACCATCGTCAAATATGGCAGCATTACCAGCACGTATAATACAGAAATTGAAGGAAATAGTTCCAGAAAAAAGAATTGTATGGGACAAACTAACTGCATGTGTACAAGGCAAAGATGAGTTAGCTACAGACTATTTTAATAGATTTCAGGAAGTGTTTACAGATTTTAGTGAGCAAGATGTAAGTACTGAGGCGGGGAAAAGATTATTTGTTGATGAATATGTATGGGGATTAATACCTCCAATCCAAAACTTGATAATGACACCTGAAAGTGCATAGCAAGCAAAATCACTGAGTGAAGTATTACACATTGCCCAATATTATGAGAACAGGGTGAACAAAGCCAAAGAAAAAGAAACGAGAGATAGAGTTAACCTGAAATCAAGGGTGATACTAAAGCAAGTAGCGGGCCACAATAGAGGAAGAGGAAATGCGCAAGGGAGAGGAAGCAATTCCAACATGCATGTAGGCCCTCTGGGATTAAATCCGTGTGCATATTGTAGGGGAGAGGGACATTGGCGAGCACAATGTCCACATTTGCAAAAACGAATTGGGTATGGTCAAAGAAGACAGAACAGAGGTCACCCGGAACACATGGACAGGATAGAAATAATAGTATGCAGCAGAACCAGAATAATCAAAGTCAGCACAATGGAGGTGGGGGCAGAAATATTTTTGATACACAACCAAATACATACTATTCTGGTGATTACACATCAGATGACATATTGCTTCCCCGATCGGCCATCCCAAGACAGGGGTTGGAACCAGGGTCTATTCCTGTTAACCAGAAAGGACCCTACGTTGAAATGAAAGTTGGGAACAGGGAGCACAGTTTTTTTGTAGACACAGGTGCACAGAAGTGCTCAATAGACCATCACTTGGTTCCAGAAATACCGCTGTCAGGGCAAAATAATTTTTCAGTAGGGTTCTCAGGCACCCCAGTAATTAATCCTGTTTCCCAATCAGTACCAGTGACACTAGGGCCATTCACAGAATATTTTCTGTTCTTATTGACACAGAATTGTGGAGAGAATCTGTTAGGTTTAAATTTGTTGAAAAAATTAAGTGCGATCATCCATTGCACTCCTGATGGAGTGTTTCTGACAATATCACAGCGGAATATACCAGTGTCCGAGTTCTTGTCCAAACCTCTGTCAGGAGAATTAATTGAAGTACTGACTTGCATATGGGCAATGAATGACCATGATGTGGGATGTTTGAAGATAGAGCCAGTGAATATTGTTTTGAAAGAAGGAGTAACATTGCCACGTATTACGCAGTATAAGATTTCGACTGAGGGCGAGAAAGCATTGAAAAGTATTGTCTCAGATTTGGTCAAAAGGAATATGATTGAAGAGATTACAGGTAGCACTTGTAATAGCCCTATTCTCCCGGTGTATAAGAAAGGAGGTAATGAAATACCGTTCCGTTTCATAATTGATTTACGCGCACTCAATAGAGTGGTTGATCCTCAGTTCCCACTGGTCCCAGACATCACCACAATTTTGACAATAATACCTGCCTCGGCTGCATACTTCAGCGTGATTGACCTGAAGAATGCATTTATTTGCTTTCACGTTAGGAGGGCGGTCATTTACATTCACACGTACTCCACAAGGTTACACGGAAAGTCCAAGCATATACAGCAGAGCATTAAAAGAACAGTTAGACATGCTAGCATTACCAGCAGGTTGCGTATTATTGCAATACATAGACGACTTGTTAATTGTTGCTGATACAGAGGAGATTTGTAAAAAGAGTACCGTTTTATTGCTAACACACTTAGCAGAACATGGTCATAAAGCGAGTTTGAAAAAATTCCAGTATTGTCGAAAGGAGGTGGTTTATTTGGGCTACCTACTTTCGAAAGAGGGGAGAAGACTGACACTAGAAAGGATAGAGAGTATCTCTGGTATGCTTATTCCAAAACAAAAACGCAGAAAGGAGTCAGAGCCATAATAGGCATGGCCTCCTATTGCCGCCAGTGGATAGCAAATTTTGCGATGATTGGGAAGCCGATGGTGGCATTGACAAAAAAGGATGTTGTGATGCCTTTGCAATGGAATGAAGAATGCCAAAGAGCATTTGATCTGCTCAAAACTGCGTTGTGCTCCGTCCCAGTTCTGGGCACACCAAATTATGAAAAAGTTTTTAGACTGTTTATGCATGAGAATGAAGGCTGCGCGCTGGCTGTTTTAACACAGGAACAAGGAGGAAGAAATAGACCATGCGGTTATTTTTCTTCTGCGCTGGACCCTGTAGCATGCGCTTTGCCGCGTTGTTTGCGAGCTGTTGCAGCGGCTGCTGCGTCAGTGAAACAAACTGAAGGAATGGTGTTGGGGCACACCTTAATTTTGATGGTGCCACATGCCATAGACGTTCTCTTAAACAGAACACAGACGCAGCACCTCGCATCTGCCAGATTAACTAGATCTGAAATTGTCCTGTTCGCACCAAACATTCAAATTTTGAGGTGCTGCGCTTTGAATCCTGCAGAATTAATGCCACTGCCCAGGGAAGAAATAGGTGAGAATGAATCACCGCCCCATGATTGTTTGATGGTTACTGAAGAAGAAACGAAGGGAAGAGTTGATTTAACAGACACGCCACAAAAAGAGCCAGACAGAGAACTGTTTTGTGACGGCTCCTGTTTTAAATTACCTGATGGCACACCAACTGCTGCCTATGCCATTACGACACAAAAAAAGTATTGTAGAAAGCAAAAGAATCCCCTGCAACTCTGCACAAGCCGCGGCGATAATAGCGTTAACCAGAGCATGTGAAATTTCTGAACATGAATGTAAACATATATACTGACAGTCAGTATGCCTTTGGGGTGGTACATAATTTTGCCCGACTCTGGGCTGGGAGGGGTTTCCTGACATCCCATGGAACAAGGATTCAACATGGCCCTTTGATAGTGCGATTGCTTTCTGCACTTACGTGCCCGAAGCGACTAGCAATAATAAAATGCGAAGCGCATAAAAAAGTAACATGTAAAGTAGGGGAAGGAAACGCATTTGCAGACAGAATTGCGAAACAAACTGCCACTGATTTGAGCACCAAAATGTTAACAGAGGAATGTCAGAGGAAGTGCCCTGCATGATAGAGAATGGGATTGCTACAGTCAAAGAGATGCAGGTGGATGCAACTGCTGATGAAATACAAGAGTGGTCTGAGGGCTCTGCAGAATTAGATCTGGAAGGTTGTTGGGTGGACAAGAAGAATAGAAATTTGATAGATGATTCAACATCTGGCTACAGTGTGGCAGAACACGCACATAAGAAAAAGTGCAGAAAGGCTAGTACAAAACTGTATAACGTGTTTACAGCACAATGTTGGAAAAGGAACAGCTACTCCAACAGGTAGTTTTGACCCCCCTCTCCATGCCATTTGAGGTGATCCATTTAGATTTTATAGAAATGGAAAGGTGTCAGAACTTTAAATATGTACTGGTGATAGTGTGTGCGTTCAGTAAATGGGTGGAAGCATATCGACTGAAGGATTGCACAGCTATGAGCACTGCTAAAGTGATGCTAAAGGAGTACTTTTCACGGTTTGGCCTGCCCCGGGTCATATGGTCAGACAAAGGCCCGCATTTTGTTGGCGCCATAATATTACAGATTTGCGCAGGTCTTCAGATTGAAAAAAGATTCCATTGTGCCAGGCATCCGATGAGTGCAGGTCTTATTGAACGGCATATTGAATTATAAAATTAGTAAAATTTGTGCAGGGAATAAGTTAAAATGGACGGATACCTTGGCTTTAGCTTTGTTGTGCATACGCACATCTGTGCAAGCGAGGACTGGACATTCCCCTATGAGGTTGTAATGGGGAGGCTCGCTAATGTTTGGTGTGCGCTGCAGCCTGGGCGGTTGAATTGAGTAGAATATCCTGTGCTTAATACATATTGTTACATCTTAATACAGAAGCTTCGTTTGATTCATCAGCAGGTCCAGGAGGCTCTTCCTGTCAGATATACTGGTCCGGGGCATTCTCTGCAACCAGGTGACTGGATTCTTGTGAAAAACTTTGAAATCATCGCTTGCCCCAAGATGGCGTGGGCCCTATCAAGTTCTCCTGGCAACACAAACGGTGGTCCGTGTGGACGGTAGGAAGGCGTGGATACATGCCACGCATACTAAAAGAATTCCATCGCCGTTGAAAGAACTGCCTGATCCAAATGACCAGGAAAAGACAGCTGCCTCCGGATCGAAGGAAATTGTCGCCATTTCTCTGCCACAAAATCTGCCTGAATCTGATGCAAAGCCTGAAAAGATTGCTACAAAGGAGAAAGGGCTAAGAGTGCCCCAACCCGATCCAGCACAGCTTGCATCGCTGCAGGTTGACCCGAAACCTGCATCATCACTGTGGCGCCCACCATCTCTCGCTGCGCCGTAGGCTGGCTTCGAGCCTGGATCTGGAAGTGCACAAGCACTATTCGACAATCACGCAGTACCCGGAGCAATGAGGTACAATCTGCGTCCTCGAAATAGGAAGTGATCAGATCTTCGTTTCATTTTCTTTGATTGCCTCTGTTTCCCATCACGGATGAAGTGGGAACCGGAGGCCTAGAGGAGAGAGGCGTGGGAGTTGTGCAAATCTGACAGCTCAGGAATGCGGCTCCATGGTGCTATCTTTGAAAACAAAATCCATGTGTTGATCACCCCGTGCGAACGAGCGGGGCTCATATGGTATGAAGGCAATTGATGATTGCTCTGGAATTCTTGAGCAATGTGCAGAAGCACGATAATCTTGCCCAACGTCTAGCAATCCAGGCTGGCGAGAACTGACTTAAACACTTTGTTAGCATTTCCGAACTTACTGATATTTCAACGAGTGCAGCGGTGAGCGGTATTCACGACGAACATTGTTGGAGAAGAAGAATCAAGTAAATGCCTGTACCAGCTTCTGCCGCCTCCTATACAAATGCTGACAATGTAGTGAATATAGAGACTGTAAAATTGCCGAAGAATAATTGCCGTAAAAGGTGTATGCTAGCACTCACTATAATCATGTGTATTATGAGTTTATTAGCACGAAAACAATAGTCCTTGTATTATGGTATTTAGAAGAGATACGTCCGTTAGGAGTGTTTTTACCTATTACAAATATTTCTGTCACTGAAAGCCCAGTCGATGTAATTTCCTATACTTTGTCCCCAATGGAGGAAAGACACAGGGAAGGTTATGGAAATAACACGTTACTTCTGATAATTAATATGACACATTCAATTCTGAGAAAAAACAATTGTTGGGTATGTACCCATATACTGCAACATGGTGGGAAGGGAATAGGTTGGTATGTACAGCCATTGCCATTAAGCTCTGCATGTTACACGACCCTAAGTGCACTATATTATGGGAAATGGAACAAGAGTGAAACGGATCAATTAGATAGGACAAACATGGATGAATTCGAAGACATTATAATGAAACCTGTAGGTTGCACTATACTTCGTAAAGCAAGACAAATAACACCAGTAGTAAAGCCACAAGATAGATTATATGTGCCATATAAATCATCTGTAATCCCGTTTCGCATGAATTTAGAAGGGAATAAAGATACAATAAATTACAGTCCTCGCACTGTTCCATTTTGCTTGAGAAAGAAGGGCTCCTATTCAGTAGGAACATTCACCAGGTGTATGAGCATTGCAATCCTTGAAAGAGAGGAAGAACCAGTATACATAGGTGATCCTGTAAATTTCATATGTGGGGAAAAAGCTTATCCCTGGTTGCCGAGAAATTGGGGAGGTACTTGTTACTTAGGGATTCTATTTCCGGGGGTATTCCTTTCAAGAACATCAGACATAGCAAAATTGTCTAGATCAAGGCCTCGGCGAAATGAGGAAGGAGGATTAATTGCAGAAGATATAGCAAAATCATTCATACCATTTTGAGGGAAAGCAATAAATCCATATAATATAAGACAACTGTCCATAATTTTAGAGAAAACAATAAATGAAACAACGGATATATTGTACAATATGACCCTAGAGGAAAAAGCAATAAGACTGATGACACTTCAAAATAGGATGGCTCTCGACATAATCTGGGCTGATCGTGGAGGAATTTGTAAAATCGTGGGGTCATTGCATCGTGTTATGTATTTGTAAGTGATTCCTCCCCTACGATTTTTGAAGCGATAAAGAAATTACACGTCCTGAGCACTGAACTCCATCCTCCAGAAGGTAGTTGGGAATTAGACATAAGTGTAACGCTCACCTGGTTCCCACGGGGGCGCTGGTCTAGTCTGGATTGCTGTGGCCTCTTCTAGCGTGATGCGCAGGACCCGGAACACCGATTGGACAGGACCTCCAAATCGTGCTTGCCTGGCCCGTAGGAATATCCTTCTGCAGATGGGAAAGGGGATTAACAGTCTGCAGAATAGTGTGCGAGCTCCCCCCTTACCCCCTTCCCCCTTCGTTCCTCTCTAACTTCCTCCAAACCCCGGTTTAAGCTCACCTTATGGTTTGGAAGGATGAACTCTCCATCCTGCTTCTGGTGCAGGGGCGCCTGTTCGTCCAGTTACTTCACTGGTTTTCAGAATAGCGCTGGCAAAATCCACTTGACTTTCCTGAGCGATGCGCCGTAAGTATGAAAGTTCAAAGTTCAAGTGTGGCCCCCTTTATGTTGTCTTTCTAACCTGTGATCTGTCCTTTATTTCAGGTGCAGAATGAAGGCGATGCGTCGAGGGGTTAAACTGCCGAGGTGAGTAGTGATGAGGGCGATCCCTCTAAATGTCCTTATCATTCCCCAGAAATGTCTCTTGTCCTTTCCCCATAGGGGCCAGGGTACGGTACCTGCCAACGGGGCGGCGCCGACCCGAAATGTGGAAGAAAAGCCGCTAAGTATTATGGCTGTTAATCAGGCTTTCCTTCTGTGTTCCTTCTGCTCACCTTTTGTTTCTTCCTCTCTCCCCTAGGTGCAGAGATGTGGCGTCCGATGCTGACAGCCGTGATGGAGCCGGGAGATGTCTCGAGGACAGGTGAGTGAAGCGTGGCGTTCCAGCGAGCAACGCAATGCTTTTAAATGGAAGTCTTTGTTCAGGGATGCTGGCGAGAAGATTCCGGATGCAGGTAAGAAGTTTGAAATGGTCCTTGGTTTTCACCTTTCTCTTCTCTTCCTTCCTTGCAGGTCTTCCAGGTTCGAGGCGGGCGTGGCTGGAGTCCAGGAGCAGGAGCAGACACGGTGAGCGTTAAGCTGCAGGAAGCAGAACAACTCGAAGCATGAGCTGCTGTCTGGGCGTGGCTTAAATAGCCTCCAAAGAAGTCCCAGGTATGTATCCTTCCCCAACTAGGTATGTATCCTTCCCTGGCCACGCCCGAGTGAAAAAATAGTCCCTATGAAAAAATAGTCCCTTTCAGGTCTCGGGGAGGCCTGAAGCGTGCAGCATGCTCTGCATCAGGTAAGTGCACAAAACACCTCCCTTTATGAGCCTGGTGCCTATGGCGCCAGGACTGATGTCCAACATGAGCCTGGCGCCAAAGGCACCAGGACTGAGTCCAAAGAGCCCCTATAAGGGGCCGCTGGGCTTTTACCCGAGGGCATGATGCCTGCTTCCGGGGGTGCTGGGCCTGGCCTGGTGCTCCGGGGGTAGGCATCATGACAATAAGCTCCTGGTTTTGGGAATTATTAAGCACATGGGGATGGAAATTGGTTGCAATTTTAGCTGCAGTGCTCGGAGTTTTCTTAACATGTTGTTGCATACACTGCCTACCAATAACTTGCACTGAAGTAGGAGATGAATGCATACACCTGATTACACACAAAAAAACTCCTGGACTGAATTCAAATACAAATCATGAAATGAAAACAGTGAAAGAATTCATGTCAATTAATGTTGAGAATAACGATGACTATTATAGCAGTATGCAGAGTTCAGAATCAGATACATGGTCAGAGGAAGGCGCAATGTTTGGTTGATGCGTTTGGCTTACGGCCAAGAGGAGGGTTTGTGAGTCTAGAAAATTACCCCTCCATAGCATAGACGGTATATTTTGTTGGCCGAAAACCAACTGCATCATATATTCAGCATTGTTGGTACAGACTCATAAGCATAACCAGAGAGCGTCCCTTTTGTAGGAATAGAATTCGCCATTTTGATGGTATTTGCTTTTCTTGCTTCTGTTCAAACTGCTTTGCTGTAGGTGAATTCTATTTAATTCTTGCTCATGCATAGAGCAAGGCCACAAGTTACATGGTGAAACGCAGCCAGACAACCCAGACACCTATGCCCCGGTTTGCCTCCCTCACAAGTCCTTGGAAGTAAGCAACAAGGTATTTAATCACTACGCAGGTGCCAGCTAGTCTCGCTGGAGTGGCAGAAACTATAGAAATGAACAGTTAAAGGCTGAATTATGCTCTCTTCTGCGGCCTCCCTTCAGTGAGCCCCTGTAGATAGAGTTGACCTCGAGCCCACAAATAGAAACTTGAAGATAGTGAGGCCTGGAATGTGTCTCTCCCATGCACGCAGCTTGCTCGAATGAACAAGAGCATTATGTTCCCTAAAACAAAGAATAGTGTCTGCATCTGTGCTTATTACAAACTGTTGCTAAATGAAGGTCTGAAGGGTGTCATATTCATCATAATTGTCAATCATCAAACCATTGCAAAGAAAGATACATTATGGGCGGTTTTGAATGTGTCACTACTGTTAATAAGATGATCATTTTGTATATATGTGACTGTTGTAAAATGTTCGCTCTCTTGCTTCCCACGAGGTCTGGGTGACACACGTTGCGGGAGGTGAGACCCAGTCGGCCGACTGAGACTATTTGCTTTGCAATAAACCCTAGATTTTGGGAACTGAACCTCGTGTCTGGCGTATCAGTTAGTGTGTGGTGATTGTGCCTTGTTTCCATATGTGAGGGTCCCCTAGGGGCCCCATCAGTTCCTCTGGACAGGGAGGATAAAAGGCTCAATGCTGTGGGAACATTTTCTTTTTCTGCTGGGTGTATGGCGCTGAAAGCAGCCAATGTAACCTGTGCACTAGCAAAGTTCACCTACACTTTGTGGAAGGTGATTACCATGCCATCTGAGCACATCTGAGAGGGTGAAGAAAGGGATGGTTTTATGAGCATTGTTCAGGATTATGTGTTAATCCTTACAGTCAGGTCTGAACACTGCAGACTCTATTAGCCGCCCTATGGCTGCTGGTACAGTGCTTAGACGATTTGCCTGGCTGTGAAAATCAGGGTTTGCTTCTGACCCGCAATCCAGGTGGTTGGATATGCCGTTTGAAAGTTTTGTTGTTTGAAACAAAAGCAATCGAAAGCCTTGAGAAATTGCAGTTGTCTAAGGCAGCAGCAAAATCTCTTGAGCATGGCCATTAGGCAGCCATAACAGAGTCGATCGACTGTCTTCTAACCAGGGATGGTGAAACCATTCATTTCGGTACTATTCCTCTGTCAGGAGAGCAAGAGGTCAGTTTACGCAAAGGCGACAGAGAAGGCAAACACGAGGCGGCCGAGGTCGTAGGAGCACAGGAGCTGGTACAGCATCTGCTTCCTTGCCTTCTGCACCGACCGGTGCCCTCAAACTGCTTCGAGCATTTGTCTGTGGTGGGAGGCAGGTTAGCCCAGCATCTGAATGAATGACGATGCATTACAACAGATGCGTGGGTTCTGCAGACTGTTGCCCATGGCTGCTGCCTCCCATTTCTGAAAAAGCCACCAAACTGTACCCCCACAAGGCCAGTCCTTTTTTTTTTCAACTTTATTTTTGGTCTTTTCGAACAGGCAATAACATTGCATACAGATAGAAAAAGAAACAAAGAACAAAGACTACGTTGCGTGATCCCGGTTCCCCCTCTCCGCACCCGATTTCCCCCCCCCTGACACCCCGCCTGTACGTTTCGAGTTCTTGAAGTAGCACGTGTATTTCGTTTAGTGCTGAAGCAGTCTTGGTGGAACAGCAGAGTAACTCTTCAGAGGTCCGCCGGCCACTAATCAATCATTGTTCAAGTTGAGGATGACAGTAGATCGTTAACATAGGGCCCCCATATGTCTGGTGGCCGAGCATGTAGGGGCACAGTCTGGATAAAGCTTACATCGACGTCGTGGCAGTATGCCACGTCTTGTAGCCATTTGTTCTGGTTAGGGGGTGGCCCTCTCCCCCAGGTCGTAGCGACCTGTCGTCTTGCTAGTATCAGCAGTAAGCCGGCCAGTCTGTCGCGGGTTGCAAGTCTCTAGTGCATCCCAACATTGTCACTGTGGGGCAGCATTTGGGTTGTTCTCCTGTTATTGCAGATGTTGTGTTTAGCACATCACTCCAGAATCGTTCGAGTGACAGGCACTTCCACGCCAGATGGATAAAGTCTGAGGGAGCCGTGCCGCATCTCTCGCAGCCTGCTGATATTGTCTCGTGATGTCAGAGTCTGGCCGTCGTATCGTACGTCTGATGGAGGAAATTGAAGTGGATAAGCTTGTACCGTGAGTTCAGAGATACTTTTTGTGTTTGCCACTGTACGTAGGACCAGTCTTTGCTTATTGTGTCTGCCAGTGATTTGTCCCATCTGAGTTTGGGAGTCGTTGGTTGGTGTGCGGTCGCCAGTAGTTCTTTGTAGATTCTTGATACCAGTCTGCCATCGTCCCCGCCTGAATCACCCCGTTTAGCAGCTGCCATGTAGGTGGTTCTGCAGGGAACAAGGGGAGGAGGGTTGCAAGGGAGTGTCGAAGCCTGAAGTAGATGAATATGTCCAGTGGAGAGTTAGCCCCCCATTCTCTAGCTTGCTGGAGTGTCATAACGTTGCCTTCCACAAACCAGTCGTTTATTGTGGCTATCTGTAGCTTATCTATCAGCCGGAGGTATACTTTCTCTGTTGTGAGTGGCATTCCCAGCATGAATCTTGCTGGAATGAGAGGGGAGTATCTGACAGTGATTGGCGATCTTTCTCCAGATTTCGTATGTGGTCAGCACTATGTTCAGAGTTTTCGGCAGTACCTGGAGTTCTCCTATGATGGTTGCACATAGGAGGTTGGGAGTGACGAGAGCGCGCTCAATGTGAACGTCTGGGCGGACAAATTTGGTGGTGTACCAGTGGCTCAGGAATTGTGCTTGGGCCACCCAATAGTAGCGCTTGAGGTCGGGGAGTGCGAGTCTGCCTTTTGCGATGGGTTGTATTAGGGTTGTGTAGGCGACCCTTGCTGGTTTACCTGCCAGATTAGCTCGAGGATGAGGCTGCGTAATCACTGGAAGAAGTCTTGTGGTAGCAGTAGTGGTATATTCACAAACAGATATAGAGGTTTAGGTAGTGTGACCATTTTAATGATTGAAGTTCGGCTCCACAGTGTGAGAGGGAGGTGCTTCCATCTGGCTATTTTCTCGTCAAGCATCGCTAGCACTTTTCCGTAATTGTCTTTGAATAGGGATTCGTGACTCCTGGACATCATGATTCCCAGGTACCTGACTCCTGATGTTTCCCATTTGAATTGGAAGTCCTCTTCAAATGCCGCTGTGCTTGGGGTCAGCGCAAACACAACAGATTTAGTGTGATTGATCTTCAGGCCAGAGAGGGTGCCGAACTTAAGGACTTTGCGCATTACTGGGTTTAGGTTCGTTGATGGCTCGCCAACTAAGAGGTCGACATTGTCGGCGTAGAGGGACAGGATCAATTTATGGGGCCCAATGGTGAGGCCTTTGTCAATGAGTTTGGATCTCAAGTTAGCTGCCAGGGGTTCTATCGCGAGGGCGAACAACAGGGCCGACAGTGGGCAGCCCTATCTAGTCCCTCTTCGTAGTTCAATGGGTTCAGACTTTGTTTTCCCTGTGAAGAGATAGGGACATTCGATGGAGTCGAACGCCTTCTCTGCATCGAGAAGGACGGCAATTAGGTTAGCTTCTCGGAGTGTTGGGGGCAAGCACCCCTTCGTTAGGGCCTCCTCGTACATTGACTGAAGGATTGGAGCAAGAGTAGGGCCCAGTGCCTTGTAGAAGTCTCCTATCAGGCCGTCCGGGCCTAGTGATTTATATCCTGGCAGTATTTTAATGGCGGTCAAGATTTTGTCTGTTGTGAGTAGTTTATTCAATGGACCCTCAGGTCCCCTGTCACCCAGTAGCGTTCTGTGTCGTCCAGGTACTATACGAGGCCTTGGAATTGTTTAGGTCTAGGTAGAAGGTGCGCAATGCCACTACTATCTCCCGTTCCGTGTGAACTAGGTTCCCTTTTGGGTCGCAGACACAGTCGACCTGTGGTGGTTTTCTATCTGATGCCAGTAACCTTGCTAGGAGTGCCCCGGGTTTCTGTCCCTTGCCGTTTTGCTTCAGTTGGTGGACTCTAGCTAGGAAACGGCACTCCCGGTTGGCGTTATTCCTGAAACTTTTCAATTCTGTTTTGATAAGGGCTAGTCAGCTGGGGTCTTCCAGGGTTGCATAGTTTTTCTCCAGGTCTTTCAGGCAGGACTTGTTTTTTTGGAGGTCTCTCCTAATTGTTTTCAGAATGCCGTTCTCTTTGGCCATGCATATATCCCTGGTGTAGCATTTCAGGGTGTCCCATAGGGTTCCATGGTAAGGGGATTACTCTCGGTTGATGGTAAGGAAGGATTGTATCTCGTCTTTGAGTTCCTGGGCAAACACCGGGTCCCGAAGTGCTCCTGCTTTAAACCTCCATACCTCCATGTAGGGCGTTTCATGCGGATATCTGTCGGGATGCCTTCTAGGGTAACTGGGAAGTGGTCAGATAGGGTCTGGGGTAGAATCTGGCATTTGCCCCATTGCAGATCCCCCGATCTGGACACAAGTAGGTAGTCCAAGCGAGAGCTGGTACCATGCACGCAGGAGTGGAATGTGAACTGGCAAAACCCTTGATGGGTGAGTCTCCATATGTCCACCAGATCTCAGGCCTCGCTTAGTTCGCGAACTTGAAGGCTTGCTTTGGTGACTGTCTTTGTGGCTGCATGCGATTTGTCCAATGCTGGGTCCAGTGTGGTGTTTAAGTCGCCGCCCCAGATGATCGCGGTGTTGGTAACCTCGGCAAGCTGTCGCATCACCCAGTTGAATGAGTTGGTGTCGTCGATGTTTGGCCAGTATGTGTTTATCATGAGCAGTTCGGTACCCTCTAGTGTCCTGCGCACCAGTAGTGCTCTACCTTCTGTGTCTCGTGCTACCGATATCAGCCTGAATTGTGTGTTCTTGTTGATCAGGGTGGCCACTCCTCTGGCGTAGGAGGAAAAGGAGGAGTAGTATCTGTGGCATCCTCCCAGGGGGGCCCACTGGCTTTCTGAGGACAGGAGCAGGTGCGTTTTCTGTATAAAGGTGACATCCACATTGTCGTGTGATATCTTATGCGTTTTGGCTGGGTTGTTTCCTCCCCTAATGTTCCACGTTACTAGCTTGAATGGTCATTGGTGACAGATTGTTGGGGCGTGTTTTCGCTGGATCACTCCGGGCATTGTTGTCTGATATATTATATGGCATTTATAACGCGCCTATACACAAGTGTTTCACATGCCTTTCCCACATGCTGGGATCTTGTGAGGGCGTGGACAGAGGTGGCCGGAACCGCGGCAGGTGCAGTCTCTAGAACTATAAACCCCAAACCTCCCTTTCCTTCCCTTGTGGGCAACCCCCAACTCGCCCATTTGATGAACCCACCCCCTAAACCATAAACTGTGAAACAGTGCTGTGCTTGGGTCGCTAGAGTCCAGCCAGGTTCGCCGGCTCCTTTAAACCAGTGCGTGAAGCCGCGACTATGGGTTGTGCTGTCTGGCTGCAAATTGGTCTGTATGAGGTAGGGGTGAGTTATTGGTCGTCTTCCTCCATGGTTGTGTTGCTAGATATGCCTGTGTATAGCGTTGGTCTCCACGGTCCCTGGATGATCAGGTCGGGTCTCGTCTGCCCCTGCCAATTCTATTCGGTCTTGGATTTTTGCGGGCAGAACGGCAGCCAATGTCGTCTAAAAAGCTGCTGACTGCCTCGAAGGAGGTGAATAATTGCGTTTTGCCTGCATGTTGTATGCATAGTTTGGCCGGGAAGAGCATGGAGTATTGAATCTGGTTTTCTCTGAGGCGTCTCTTCACTCCGGTGAAGGTCTTACGCGTGGATTGGACAGCCTGCGAAAAGTCAGGATAGATCTGTATCTTGTCACCGTCATAAACTAGCTCCCCTTTTTCTCTTTTGAGGCGTAGGATTGTGTCCCGGTCTTTGAAATGAAGCAGCTTTGCAATGATAGGGTGCGGGGGGGCGCCCGGAACGGTGCATGTCGCAGGTATATGGTGCGCTCTCTCTATCACCAAAAGATCTTTGCACATAGTCGCAATTAACTCCTCCATTTTATGCGGGGATTGTTGTTCTCTCACCCCCACGAGCCTTATATTGTTGCAGCGGTTTCTTCCTTCCAAGTCTTCGTATTTTGCCATTACAGTTTTCATTTGGGCTTCTAGTGTGGTCACCTTGGCGATGAGGCCAGTGGATCCATTCTCCAGGCCCGACACTCGAGCCCGACACTCTTTGTTCTACTATGTCTAATCTGCCCTTGTGGTTGTCGATGTTGGAGTTGGTCGACTTTGGTGGACAGGGTGTCCAGTTTCAAATCTAGGTTGTTGATCCCAGTTTTGAGTTCCAGGAGGATGTTGCGTATGCTGGGCTCTGGGCTCTCGGAGGTGTTGTCTGTAGGGTCCATCCTCGACTCTTGGCGGGGGGGGGGGGGTCGTACCACTGTTCCGTGGGTCCTGGTAGCAGAGAGCTGGATTGGAAGTTGAGCTTCCTCTGCGATTTGTCTGCTCTCCCCATGTGTGGGGGCTAGTGTTCCAGGCCTGGGGGGGGCTTGATACAGGAAGATTGTATGCTGTGTTGGATGGTAGCCGTGCTGAGCACGCTGGGGGTTGGGGGTGAGAAACAGCCCGCCTGCAGGGATGGTGGATGAGATGTAGATCCGTTGGAGGAGATCAGCAGTGTGGGGGCTCCTCTCACTGGCTCTTTCCCTTGTCTTAGAGCAGTCCGGTGGGCAAGTGGCTTTGCATGGGCTGAGTGGTGCAGCCGGGCATGTCAGCCGAGGGACACTCCCGCCCTTCTGGGGTTGGTGCGCGTCTAGTGTGAGTGGGCTTGGGTGGACAGTTGTTGGTGGCTTAAAGGCTCTTGGCACTGCGGTTGGTGGGGTATTGCCAGTTTCCCGCTATGGAGGTGCCCGAGGTGCAAGGTGCGGGCGCCTTAGTGTGTGGGTGATGCTGGGTTCCCCACCTCCTCACCTCGTGCCTATGTTCCGAGGCTGGAGCTGCGTGGCCCGGAGGTAGTCAATTCAGGAGGCAGCCGCCGTTTAGCCGCAAAGTGTTCTGACAGTGGGGTGTTTGGGGGTTCAATGAGTTCGCCCATCTCACCCAGCCAGAGCCCTTGTGTTTGGTGCGCCTTTGTTGGGCCAGGTGTGCTGCAGGCTCTTTAGGTTTTTCCGTGAGGGAGCCGGTGAGCTCGCCAGACCGGACCTATGCGTTCTGCACATTTGCTTGTCGGTGGGCCAGCCTGCGGGTGGTTGGAGGTACAGGGGAAGGAGTGGGTGCCGACCGCCATGGGGATTCAGATCGTGGTGTCAGCAGCCTCCAAACCGCGGCCGCCCCCAGATAGCCAGCACTGTGGGTTGTTGGACCCGCCCGGAGTGGCGGCTGATCGGGTGCAGTTCCCTGGAGCGCTGTGGGCGGTGTCCGCAGGTGCCCTCCTCCTTCTTTCCCCGCTGGTGTCGGTGAGCCGGCGGCCCCCCTGTGAAGTATAGGGTTGGATGCACAGGGTGGCGGCGAGGGTGCTCTGGCTCTGGGCGTGTGACGCACTGCGGGTGTGGTCCACTCCGGGTTGTTTGGCACCTTCTTGCTGCTTTTAAAAAAATAAAAAACCTTGGGCTTTGTGTCAGGGGCGGAGGGGGGCCGAGGTCCAATGGAGCCGCAGTGGGCCCCCCAGTTTCGTTCGGCAGTCTATGCAAGGCAGTGATAGGTGTCCACCCCCCGGCAAAGGGAGTGGGTGCTAATGCGGGTAGCCGGGGACACTAGGGGCCTCATTACGACCCGTGCGGAATGGGTTAACGGGTTCCGCTAATGGTTGTGGACCCGTTAACACCATTCTGCATGATTACGAGGTCCCCTCGCGGGACCCGGTAAGGACGCCTGGTAAAACCAGGCGTCGTTACCAGGTCCTGCGAGGGGACCAGGGAGCTAACAACGGGCCGGTCGTAATCGGCCCGTTATTAGCTCCCTCTCCCATTCCCCTTGAGCCCTATGGGGGCTCAGATGGGAATGGGGAAGGTCCGGGCCCGGGTTCCCTGAGGGAGGAATTACCGGGCCCTCCAAACTCAGAATAGCCCAGTCATTCCCCATTCAGGGAACCCGGACGCGGTTTTGGTGGCAGCCATGCCACCAAAGCCGTAATGAGGCTCTCGATGTTGTGGTAGTGCCACCGTCCCGCTTGTTTTCCGGCCCTCCAAGTGCATCGGGGGAGCCGCCTTGCGGTCAGGCGTCTCTCTCAGTGCGCCCATACATGATTATCTGTCTTGAGGACAGGAGTGGGTCGCTCGCATCCACTGTGGGCTGCCGCCGGTCCCAAGCCGCTCCCTGCGGGGCCCCGAGAGCGGGGTAACGCTCAGCACCACCGGGTGGCCCCTGCCAGCCCCAGGAGTAAATTCTTGCGGTGCTCCGCCTCGCATTTCTCATGGTGTGGGGGGGGGGGTGAAGCTGCGCTCTGCACCCACCGATGGGGTCACAGCGTTATTCTGGCAGCACACCTGGGGGTCTGGTGGCAGTCTGATCTCAGCAGTCGCTATTTCAAGCAGTATTTTCAGGAGCCTGGCGTGGAGCTCACTGAGGAGCAGCCATCTTGGTTGGGCTCTCTAGCACCCTCCACAAGGCCAGTCCTTGAAAGTACCAGATCCGCTCCTCCTACAGGAAGTTCAGACATTGTTGGAGAAGGGTGCAATCAAACAGGTACTTGTAGACAGAAAGAATTCAAGGCTGGTACTCTCCTTGTTTTCTGATCCCGAAAAAGGACGGAGGGTTGCCACTAATCTTGGACTTGAGATGCTTGGTTCCTCAGGAAGGACAAGTTCAAGATGGTCACTCTTTCGCAGATCCTCCAGTCCCTTCAGCTCCAGGATTGGATGGTTTAATTGGATCTTCAGGATGCTCATTTTCATGTGCCAATTCATCTCAAGCATGGAAAATGTCTGAGATTCGTTGTTGGCAGTTCTCACTATCAGTTCGGGTACTGCCCTTTGGGCTAACTTCCGACCAAACTTATGGTGGTGGTGGCAGCGAATCTACGCAGAAGGTAATTCACAGCTATCCCTACCTGGACGATTGGCTGATCATCAGGACAGCACCTGCTGCTCTTCCAAAGGCTGGGTTTGTCCCTCAACTTCAAGAAGTCTCGCATGACACCTACCCAAAAGCTGCAATTCATTGGAGCAGGCCTGGAATCTTCCTCTGGGAAATCTTCGCCATCTGAGGTAAGGGCAATCCACATATCGCAGATGGTGAACACATTTCATAGTGCCCCAAATCATCTGGCCTTCGATTTTCTGAGGTTGCTCAGTCTCATGTCATCCTGCATTTTGTGGTGCCAGAGGCCCACCTGAGAATGAGGTCCCTTCAGTGGTCACAGTTCTCCAGAAGGATGACTGATCTGGTACGGATCCCGAGCAGGGTTGCGTAGGATCTCCTGTGGTAGGTCGTCAAGGAGAATGTGTTAAAGGTGTAACCCTTTTGGCAGCCATAGGGAGATTAAAGGTTACAGACGCCTCCCTCTCAGGCTGGAGGTCACACCAACGGTTTGACAATCAGCCGACGCTGGTCTCTGTTGGAGCCCACACTGCATATCAACATTTTGGAGCTCAGGGCAATCAAACTAGCAATGATGGCCTTTCTGACCACGGGGAAAGAGTGTCCTGATACTGACGGACAACACAGTGGCCATGCATTACCTCAACAAAAGAGGCCATGTAGGGTCACTACCACTGTGCAGAGAGGCGATGCAGCTCTGGTTCTGGGCACTGCAGGAAGGAATCTCTCTGTTGGCAGTTCATATGGCCGGAGAGGAAAACATGGTAGAGGACGATCAGAGCCGGCAGAGCACTGTCTCCCATGAGTGGGAGCTAGCTCAGGAAGTCCTTCAAGAGATCTTCACCCTTTAGGGAACCCCTCAAGTGGATCCATTTGTGTCCAGTGTCAACGGGAAGTGCGACTTATTCTGCTCCAGGTAATTTTCTCAGAGAGGAGCTCTGGGGGATGCGTTCGTAGTGGACTGGGAATTTCCACTTCTGTATGAGTTTCCACCGATCCCCGTCATTCCTCATGTTCTCAGGAGGTTGAGGAAGATTCAGAAATCCATGATCCTGATTGCTCAGTATTGGGCCAGGAGGACGTGGTACAAGAAACATATGTAAATGTCGATCTGCTTCCCAATTCATCTTCCCCAAAGGGAGGATCTCCTCTCGCAAGAAGGAGGTCGCATTGTTTTTCCAGAGATCAGGACCCTCAAACTCCACGCATGGTTTCTGAGAGGTTGAGGTACAAAAATTGGGACCTTGCGGAAAACATCATGGATGTGTTGCTTTCGGCCAGAAGGCCAGCAACAGAATCTTTGTACCGCTGCCGCTGGAACACATTTTGCAGCTGGTGTAGAGATAAAAGAATTTACCCATTTTCAAATGATACACCATTGGTTTTGCCTTTTCCTCTACACCAAACACATCAGCTGCTACAGGTTGCTATGGCCAAGGGCTATCTGGCTGCGCTGTCCATTTGCAAGCGCTCTTCAGAACAAGGTTCCTACTTCAAGGTTCCAATTGTCCATTTTTTTTACAAGGGTTGATCAATATCTTCCAGCCGGTTCCATTCATTGTTCTGGTCTGGGATCTCAATCTGGTTTTAAGCTTCCTGATGGGTTCTCCTTTTGAACAATTACATACTTGTCCACTTAGGATGTTGTCTTTGAAAACAGTATTCTTGATAGCCATTACCTCTGCTCGCAGAGTGAGCAAGCTTCAGGCCTTATTTTCTAAACCACTGGTCTTCCATAAAGACAAGGTCGTTTTGATGGTTCACCCTTCTTTTCTAATGGAGATAGTGTCAGAATTTCATGTGATGCAAAAAAATGTTTACCAGCTTTCTACCCTCCTCCTCATCCATCTAAGGAGGATGAGAGGTTACACAGAGTTGACCCTAGAAGAGCCTTTAACTTTTATATTAACAGGGTTTCTAAGATAAGAGTGGACAACCAACTTTTTGTTGGTTACACAGACCACAGAATGGGACATGCGGTTTACTAAGCAAACAATGTCTCGTGGATTATACTGTGTATATCTGAATTTTACAACTTGGCATGGAAAGAGATTCCCGAAGGTCAAAGGGCCACTAAACTAGAGGTGTAGCCACTTCTTCAGCCCTCCAGAGACGGGTACCGCTGCAGGACATCTGCAATGCTGCGCCCTGGTCTTTTGTGCATACATTTTCAAAGCATTACTGTTAGATTCCCTTTCAGGCTGGGAATCCAGATTTGGAAAGGCTGTTTTACAGAGAGTTAATCAAAATTGAACTCTTCTCTCCCACCTCCTGCAAAGCACTGCTATGGGGGAATATTAAAGATGAGGAGTACGTGGGAGTACACAGTCCATTAGAAGAACAAATTACTTACCCCTGGTAATGGTCTTTCGACTGGATGGTCCTCCCACGTATTCCTCACTGCCCCTCCCAGCCATCCCTTCTGTC
The DNA here is from genome assembly GCF_040938575.1 of Ambystoma mexicanum. NCBI lineage: Eukaryota > Metazoa > Chordata > Amphibia > Caudata > Ambystomatidae > Ambystoma > Ambystoma mexicanum. Next base: position 813,720,150 of record NC_090927.1, read on the forward strand.
CTTCTGTCAAGGAGTTTCCCTGATTTACACCTTCCTCTCTGTTAATGCTCAAGTATTTCTCCTCTTCAAGACTGCTGTGCTGGTGAGAGGAAAAACATGGACTCAGGCAACAGGCACGGTGCATGACTTTATATACCCACGTCAACAACATAATCAAGGAGGACGGAGGCCCTCGAAGAGCACAAGGTCGACGACAATGCACTGCACCCTCTGCTGAGAAAGTTTTCTGAGTTGCAAGCAGAATATTGTAGTATATCAAAGATGAGTAATACGTGGGAGGAGCATTCAGTCAAAAGAACATTTCCAGGAGTGAAGTGCAAGCACGTCCATTCTATTAAGTGAAAAAACTTTTTGGAAAGGAAAATGTGGACTGCTTTGATGCCCCCCAACTGCCACCTTTCTCATGTAATGCATAAAAGGGTCCAAATTGACCACTTTGTGGATTGTACAGTAGTTGTATGAAAAACTATTCTACACGGGTATTGTGTACTTCTTGTTTGTTTTGCGCCTCTAAGAGTGGCGATGCCAAGCATCCATCATGGCACTTAACCTTTGCAGCATGGGACACGGTGCAGAGCTACATACTGTGACTACAATTTGTATCCTCCCCAAACTAAGATGACAAGAGTTATGCAGTAAACTCTTGGTTTTATTGTAGTGGAGGCAAGTGTGAGTCTACTATCACTATCACTGTCAATCTAGTTACAATTGCTAAAGTGTTTAATTATAAGTAATACATTTATCTCCTATGTCTTTCTCTAGACCAAAAGTGGTGAGAGGTTTTTCAAGCCAATTTCAAAGTGTGACAGTGGCACTCAGACCGATACACACTTCATGGAGACCAATATCGTGAGGTCCTACGAGTGGAATGAGTGGGAGCTGAGAAGAAAAGCCCTGAAACTGGTTTGTGTCTATCGCTGTTGTAGTAAATAATTAACTATTAAGAAAAATAATCATTATTAAACTTCACCCTTCTGCATTTATGCTTTGTGGTCTGCATGATGTCTTCCCATTTTATTAGTAAGGTTTTGTTTTGCACCTTGTACTCCTGTATGTGTTGAAATGGCATTCTGCAGATGTTTTAAGGCAGAGGAGAATAACAGTTTCTTGAAAGAGGCTTAAATTCTATTGAAAAAGGGATGGACCTTAAATGCATAGAGAAAGCTTTTTTGTTTAGTACTTGGATCTAGTACTGAATGGATATTGAAATGTATAAAGTCTGTTAGAACATTTTATTATATCTTTGAAAAAATTCTAAATGTAAACTTCAAAATTGGTCATCACATTGTGCACCCTGTGTCTGGGATATAGATTTCAGCTATCATCATTTGCTTTCTCTGATGAACAGTTAACACCATAGACAGAGAAGTGTATCCTTCAGAAGAGAGATTATGATCTATCAAAACAGGGTGTGATCATTTAAAAAAAAAAGAAGCCAGTCCTACAGTGAGACAGATGTACTCTCTCCTAGGGGCGGTGGCCTCCTACATCTTCATTGTAGCCAATGTAAGGCCACTCCAGGAATGCTTTGAAAACCTGTGCTGCCAGAAGACCAGAAACTGTGAGGATCATCCCAGTCTTAGCCAAATGGCAATGGCCTCACTGAAATGGTGCTACCAGGAAGAGAACCTTCCAGAGGGCATGCCATTTCAGCCCATAAAGACCCAACAGTTGTGACAAGGTCATGGATTTGACCCTGTCAGAGGGGAGTGGGGACCCCACTCCACCTGGGGCTAGAGGCCTACCAGTGTGTTTTCCAGAGCATGGCTGGCCCCTGATGTTAGGGTAGGGAGTTGGGACGCCCCCAGTCTCGGTTCCCCCGACATGTACCTGGTTATGAGAAGAAAGTAACACGTTTCATCACCCCATGCCTGCCATACAACATGCTACCCAGTGTCCTCTCTGCTTTATTTCAGATTCCTCAACGGCAGATTCCACTCACCGCCACGCTTCAGGAATACTCTTTTTCTAGGTTGAAAGATTTCGGGTTTGCTTGAATACCAAAAAAGTAATCTTAAAGTCAAAACAGTCAAAGACAATGATGATCCTCACTGCTACGGCATGGACACGACAATGGTGGTACGCAGCCCTTGTCCACCTATCCGCCCAAACACACTGGACTCTTCTATGCAGTTAGGATCTTTTATCCAAGTTAGACCACAGGGACTTCTGTCACAGCCTCGCTACACAGAACCTGACAGCATGGCTCATGAGGTCATGCAATTCGGTCACTTGAATGTCCCAGAAGTCTGCATGAATGTTCTCAAGGACGCAAGAAGACCATCAACCAGGTCCTCTTATACTATCAAAGTGAAGAGATTTTTTCTCTGGTGCCTGAAGGTATGAACCGATGTGGTATCCTGTCAAAAGAAGTCAGTACTGCCTTATCTTTTGTACTCTAACAAAGGAGCAGAGCAGTGCGGAAGGTGCATCAGCAGTTCTTCCCCTAGGAGCTCCGGATACACTTTGAGCCCTATGTTTGATGTGGGGGCCGAGTGCTCGTAGAGAGTAGAGGATAGGATAATAGTTTTAATAATATCGGGCTGCTCCTCAGGACTATTACAAGTAATGGTGGCTATCTTGGCAGTGGGCTAGAAGCACAATTTGGTGAGTGAAGCCCTACGAGAAATGTCTGCAACATGGCGAATGAAAAGGGAGGAGATAGTGCAGGAATTGGTCCCCGATGCCCCGGTACGAACTGGGAGACAAAGAATGTTTTTATTACGGCCATGGAGTGTTAGCAACCATTTGATTTTTTTTGCTCGGTGGGGAAACATGATATAGGGATTCTCAAAGAGTTTGTGGTTTTAACTTTCAAGATGAAACACTACAAGTCTAACATTTTAAAGGAAGAGATTTCTATTGAAAATGTAGCTCCTGGGGAGGGTTGGCTAATGCTGGATGTGCAAGCATGGTTCCTGCTGTGGGCGGCCCATGGTGCTGGGCTTGAGTAGGTTGAGGTTCAAGATCTCTGTTGGACCAGATGGAAACAACTTTTCTGACGATAATAATCAGTGGGAAGTGGAGGGTAGCATAGATGAACTGCCAGAATATAATTTATTATTTATGGGCTCTGGGCGTCTGAGTTGGGGGCTGCCCTTGAGACTTCTCTGGGTGTTGTCTTTGGCTGTTAAGATATTTTCCCTCTCCCTTGTGTTAGGATGTTGGGGACGGGGCAATAGATATGATTTTCAAGTATGTTGCCCTTTATTATTGTACTAAAAAATACGCCAGCACCATACATATAGACCAGCCCCTTTATTTAGAGGATGATTCAGGAAGGGGCAAACTTAAAGGAAAATGAGCATCCAAAAATGGTCAGGTGGTCCTCCTTGGTTAACTGGATATTTTCACTTCTGGGAGACACCCAAAATGCCCTCCTCTTCTTGGGCCGTCCAGGCCTCTTGAATGTCGACCCCAGTCCTTACAGTTCCAAAGAGATTTCATCACCTATCTTCTGGGAGTTGTGGCCTTTTGGGTTTCCCGGTTTCCTGGCCCGTTCTTCTCATGTTTCCCTAGATGCAGGCTTTGCAGGGTCATGTAAACAATGACTCACTCGGGTGATGTGTCTTACCAGCAGACCGGTCAATAGGAGTAGCCAAGAGACACAGCTGGGGAGGCGTCCTACTGGGGTCCATTGTGTGTCTTCTCTCTCCTCTTAACATAATCTTTTTGGGCCCCTCTTGTTTCTTCACCCACCCTTGGGTCCTGCCTAGTGTTAGCCTGGCTTGCTGGAAACTTTCTGTTCTGTGTGCCTCAACCTTCTATACCCTGTTCACCTTCTGGCCTTTACTGCCTACAACACCTGATATTAGTCTCTCCAAGCCACCTTCTCTTGGCACTGTCGTCTAGGCTACCATCACCTCCTCTGCATCAGCTTCTCTGTCGGATGTTTCTACCACCACCTCCTCTTGAATACTCTGTGCTTGATGTTACCACCTCCTCCTGACTACCTCCTTCTTCTTCTGCTGTTACCTCCTTCGGCACCCTTGATCTTGACCACCTACTCCTGATATCAACCTTCTCCTACTGCACTTTGGCTCTGTCACAGGGTTTTTCCTGGGGCCATCAAGACTGCCAAGACCATGTGTTAGAGTTTAGTATTTTTTGTTGAGGATTCGGTACAAGGGTCAACTTTCCAAACAATAAAAGAATTTTCTGGATGGTTTTTCCCCCTAAATTGAAGTTGATCCTTTCCCCCTCATAAACAACTACCCCTTTTCAGTGTGCCCTTTATACTTTTCATGGGTTCCTAGGCTTCCTGACCTCTGGATTGATCATCCTAGTTTTGTCACCACTTCCTTGCATTGCATGCTTTTGTTTGACCCAGGCATATTTCTGCTGTGCTTCAGCCAGATATAGGCTTTCTGAAGTGCCATAACGCAAAACTTAAACAGGTGCAAAGTATTGCCAGCAGACAGGTCAGTGGGCGTAACTGATAGAGAGGTGTCTCTTGAGTTTGGCCTCGTCTGGCTTCCTCCAGGCTTTTCTCGCTTCACTCTCTTCTCTCACAGTAATATCCCTAACCCTAACTCATTCCTCCTCCAAATGTTTGGTCTTGCTGGAACCTTCCTACTCTGGCTACCTAGGTGATATCTCCCTACTGACTCCTCAGTCCATCTTTTGCTGTCTGATGTTCTTGCCTCTTCTTTCGTTAGTCCTCCTTCATCTCCTGATGTTACCATGTCCTCCTCCTCGCATGTTGTCACTTTTTCTGCCAGTTATTAGCACGTCCACCCCTCCTGCTCAGCTGGGCTTCATCTCCTCTAGGGTATCCCCTTCTCACCCCAGTATTTTACATCCCAGTTCTTTTGTACCATGTTTTAACTATACCTCCACCACTCGGTCTCCCTTCCTCCACCCCATGTGCCCCCCCCACGTTGCCTCCTCTGTCACTGCCATTCTCCTTGGGGCTTACCACCTCCTCCTGCAACCCTTGTCACACTGCCTCCACTTGACTTTCCGTCATTCTCCATGTTATCACCTCATCATGTGAACTCTCTCCTTCTGATGCTACTACCTCCTCCCTTACCCTTTTAACTCTCACCACCTCCTGGTCTCCATAACTGCCACCTCTCCACTCTCCTCTTTCTCTCCAGCCTCTGTTTCCTCCAATGCTCCAGGACTCCAGGCACTTCCAAACCTGAGCTTCCTGCTCATCCATCCCATATGAGCTGACTGGTGGCTTTCTTCCTCCTCATGGGTGGTACTCTTATTCATGGTCTGCACCTGTGGTCCGTAATTGGGACAGGACGTTGATTTCTTACTGTTTGAGTATACCTAGGGCTGCTTTAGGTTTAGAGGGCCGGAGCAAGTCTACCTCCCTGTTTCTATTTTTCAAACTATTCGGTTGGATGTGAGAAGAGCTTTCCCGTGTGCCTCCCTTTTTTGGGGCATTTGTTTTCTCTTTTTGCTGTCTCCCCTCTCTGAGAGGCATATTTTTTTTAATTTGATTGGTCACATTGTTCACATCATTGCAGCCTCCATGCATGCTCTTGATGTTCAGGGTCCAAGTTGGCCATAGGATGTAGTAAGCACTTCTCTGCGGCTGACCCTCACAGTGCCTGTGCACGCTATATGTGGAACCTCTGTCAGGTGAGTTTCTTTCGGTCCTCTGTTGTTATCAGACCCAAGGCACTGAAAACTCACTTTGTCTCCATGCTCAAGAAGGGTCCGATACTACACTCTACCGTGGACTTCATTGAGGGATGGAAGACTTTGCATCCTAGCGGAAAGAGAGAGCCTGGATTGGGAGCCGTCTCTGATTCTACATCGTCTCTCAGTAACGGTGTTAAGGTAGCCACCTCATACACCGATGAACCTTCCATGCCTGTTCACTCCGGGGGCACGTCCTCGCGAGTACCTCTCTGTCTGAGAGCACCAAGTTGCAAGACTTGGCCTTCGGTACCAGATGACCTTTTCACTCGAGATAAGGTTCAGAATATACCTAAGAGGAATGTTCCAACCTCCGCACCATCCTGAGTAGACAAAAGTCACTCTAAGGACTTCCAGGTCTCTAAGAAGGTGGAGTTAATTTCCCTTCTTCTGGAGTTTGAGTCTCCATCTCTCCAGGGTCCCGGTACCCCTAAGCCGGCACCGGCGGTGCCTAAGTTTGCCATTTTGTTACTGCCAAACAATAAACAAAGTCATATTGCTGGGTGGGGGTGGAGGGCTACTACGCAGTGGACAAGAAAGCTGCACTTCACTAGGGCTCAGCAGATCGAAGCTTCATTTCGACATCGAGCACCCTTTTGGAGACGCCAAACCATCCACTAAGCACCGGTTGTTGATTGTTATTTGGTGGATGCTGATGACTAATGGTGAACCCTGGAGGTGTCGGAGACTAGTGGCTGGGGATGGTCTCTGGCTCGTGGTGACCCGGGTAAGTTGTCGCACCGCCCGCCATAGATAACTCTGATGTAGTCACTCTACACTATACATCAGCGCAGTGGCCCGCCTCAGTCGGCCTTGTGTTGCAGCCTGCTGGTTTCCGGTTCCCCTAGAGACACTGTACTCAGCACTCGGGTGAGGCCGACGGTAACTGTCATAACTGGGGGGATGGGGAGAAAGGTGCTTCAAGCTGAGTTGATTGCAGCATCTGGCCCGCCCGCTGCTGATCAACCTACCACAGACATAATATATGTTGCTGCTGGGTGACTGGCCAGGTGAAATTTCTTACTGGCTTTCGATCAACCAGCATTCAGGTGGTCAGGGAGGGTCCCCAGGATTAAAATGGGTAAAAAAGGGTTGTTTCTTTGATTTAAAGAGTTTGGTAAGGGTTGACTTGGAGTGTGTATGTGAAATTGGTTGAGGGGATTTGAAAAGTGGATGTTTTTGAGAGTCATTGAACTGCTCTGAGTTGTAAGTTCCTTGTATATATTCTTTAAATTGTTTTTTATTTTAGAGGTGTGAGCGGGTATTCTACTCCGCACACCCAGTGTAAGGGTTGTCCTTATACCCTTTAGTTTGCTTGTCTGGTTGGCTGGAGCCCTCACCTGAAGGTTGGGTGGCATCTTATGTTAAGTCCAATCGTAGATAACTTTCTGAAGATGGCCTTAACTTTCGTTTGTATTAGCCGTGCAGGCGGAGCCCTCACCTCGATTTTCTTGGTCGATTGCCGGGAACAACTAAGAAACCGGGTAGGGGTGAAAAGGGCATCTTTGGGTGAAAATATTTGTGCCGTGGGTTTAGCTCGAAATTATGTTTGTGAAATTATTTTTGACAACTTGGGGAGGAGTATGAAAACTCCTTTGAATCATTTGTGCCAGGTGTTGCCCAGCTATAAGGCACATATTCTAAAATACCACAGGCAGTGGTTGCGGTAAAAGTAAGGGGAAAGGGACCAATTCTTGGCCTGTTGAGGGAACATATGATACAGGGATATTGGAGAACCTGCATACCTTTGACTACAAAGCACAAGGGCTTGAAGTTAGAGAAGCGGTTAAACATCTTGGAATTATGGAGGATGTATGAAAAAGGCGGGAAGGGCCCATAATGTTGAAATCATGGAGAGAGGGCAGAAAAAGGAGGGTGCAGGAATTCCTTACCCCATATGAGGGGGGATACACATACCTTGAGTTTGTACCACCATTTTCCCCAGCAGCTACGCTATTGGTTGCAAGACGGACACATGTAACGCCTCCATCAGTTACGATTTCTAATAACTGGGGTTTTCACGAAAGTGGAAGGGTAACTCCTTCAATGGTTAGGGCTGCAGAGTGGTTGAAAATGGAGAGGAGGAAGGGGGTAAACCTCCCACCCAACCCCCCAACTGCTTGGTTAGCAGATAGATTAAGGGTGTAGGAGCAAGAAAGAGTGAGGCCAGCAGTCAGCAGAGCGGATGAAGGATTGTAAACGAGAGAAAAATAAGAGGTTAGGCATTTTCTTGCTAGGAGGGAGGATAGGCTGCGAAGAGTGATGGAGACACAAGAACATGAAAAAATGAAGGAAGCGCTAAGGCTAGTGGAGGAAGAGGTAGTGCTGCTATAGCAGCAAAGAGATGAAGAGCGGGAGGAAGTGAGAACACAGGTAAGGGATGTAGAAGGAGGAAGGTGGGGACATGGGCAGGTTCTTGTTAGGTAGGACAAATCAGTTATCAGAGCGGTTGAGGTGGATCTGGAGAACAGGGATGTTGCCACAGGTACAGGGATTGAGCAGGAAGGTTGGGAGACGGCACCCTATTGAAGTGGGAAAAGTGAACAAAAGGCTCCCACCAATCCCCTCTCAACCCTGGCCTAGAGGATCACGGCCCAGACACCCGCCACGAGAGGAGTTTGCCCATCTACCAGATGACCAAATACCCTGGTACAGGAACATACGGATGTGCCCACTCGCATGCCCACCCGCCTGCCCACCAGCCTGCCCCGCACATGCCGACACCTGCGGCATGGATGGACTCGACTGAACCATCCAGCACCAAATCAACACATCGTTAGAGATGCCATGACGACCTAGCCAACGGTCAGCACACCTGTGCAAACATACACACCGGACACTCCCACACCAATCCACAAGAAGAACATACTCAGTGCTATGACGTAGGTGACCGACACACCCACGGACGTGCATCTTTATTATTTTCCACATAGGCTTTTAAAAATGCAGAAACACAAGATGCACAATGAACTCATCTAAAAAGGCTTGCTCACGCTTCTTCTAAACCCACGCATCATAATGAGAAATATAACAAAGACACGATACTGGGGATAGAGCAATATGATACCATAACCTAAAGCGCTATGCATCAAACGATTCCACCTATGCACCAGGCCCAAGTAGGCCGCAAGCAAAAGCTTCCATGAACATTGAATGAGCATGAGTTCGGTTGCTGACCCTCAGAATGAGCCCAGCGAAAGCAGACAGTCAAGGGCACAACGTTGCAAACTCTCATACCGCAAGCCGACGCCAAGGTCACACCTGCAAGATAAGCCAGGCACACAGTGAGAAATGCAATATTAATTGTGCAGAATTCTGCCTCAACCACGGTCCCACCTCACGTGACCAAGCCGAACCTGATGGGGAGCTAAGCCCAGGAGGAAGAAGGCGCCTGGATCCCCCGTCTCAAGACACAGGCAGATACAATTAAGCGACTCAATGGACATCTGCAGCGGTGGGAGTAGTCGGCCTTCCTGCTTATGAATAAATCCTCACATTGTCTGCACATACCCATAGTGAAACATTGTTGCAAATGACAGGTGCACCGTGAGCTGGGAACAGCGATGGTCCCAGACTGGGGGCTCGCGGGTGGACCAATCAGAACATGGGGCTCCTACCACTGACGCCATTAACATTGACCAATCCTCAGGGGTCTTCATGTAACAATTTTTATGTATCAAACTGAAGGGACAACCCAAGCATACCACCTGACTGACCCTTAACCACTAACAACGTTCTCTATACGTATGCTGTACTAACCCTACCACTCGGGGAACCAATCCAGGGTGGCGATAGGTTTTTTGCTAACTTTCTCAGGTGACGCAAGTAGCGCGTCATACTAAGGTAAAAAGGGCCTGCGAGCCCCACGATGTGGAGAGAGTGTCAGGACGGACGCGTACGATCCTTGACCCATCCCTGCCGTTTTGTTTAATAAACAGCAGAATCACCTTGCTTCTTGCGTGTGTCTCATACTCTATCTCTTTTGGGATATACGGGAGGAGTTGGGGCCTCCCTGCCCGGAGGTCCGCGGACGGCCCAGCCGACCCCGGGAGAATTTCCCCCCGACAAGTTGGAGGCACTGCTGAGATCTGTTTAAGGTCCGCTTTTATTTTATTTTTCCAAGTACTCCCATTGCGGGGAGGCCCGGCGGCGCGGCCCCCTCTGCCGCTGCCCCCTTTTTGAGGACTACAGGACCATCGCGGAACTGCGAGAAGACCAGACAGCGCAATCCGGATATTGGCCCTCGGGAGCCGGTTGAGAAGTATCCCGCCCGCGGTTGGCGAGTGTCCAGACGTAGTCCAGACGAGGGGAGGTGGCGAGCCGCTTGGAGGGGTGCACGCAGTCGAGCGGCCCCGCATCAAGAGAACTTGGTGAGTATGCCACGCCCAACAAGCAATGTGAAATTGTGAGGGAGGGGGGAGGAATTGAATACGGGAGGTATTGCACAGGTGCGCGGCGAAGGTTTGATAATTTAGTGTTGGCAATGAAATGGATGGTAGCCGGACGAGTGCGAGAGCAGTCCGCTACGTTACGGGAGAGAAGGGGGCGGAGCACGAAAACATCACGTGCGGCCGCTCATAGAAACTGATTGGCCTAGGTCGCGACCATGTGTAAGGGTGTGTGTGTGCATGGTTTCCTACGATTTGGCAATTATTGATCAATGAGTAGATGAGGATCCCTATTGATCGAGCAGGAAACTCAATAGATAGATGACGTTTCCCTGTAGGCGGTAGCTAGCTAGTTGCCCAATACGGAAGATAATTGGCTGGTTAAGCCCTCCTGTCGAGGGGCGTATCACACGTGAGGCGACGCAGCGTGCGCAGTCCGATTATATTATTGATTACCTTGTTCCAGGAGTGACAGGAAGACAGCTGTGGGGTTAACGGGGGTAGATTGTAAGTGTATTTTGGACTTAAAGAATATATGAAGAACTTACCAGTGGTTTGAAGATATCGGTGACGTCACCAGCAGGGCTTTCATAGGACATCTCGAGAACCAGGCATCTTTATTTTTGAGTGGCGGGGAGGAGAGCTGTGTTAAGGGCGTGGAAACGGAGGTAAACTGTAATGAGTTGATCGGGGGAAGGCGAAAAGGGGGACGTGGCTGCGCACGGAGAACGCCGGCCACGGCAAGTGTAGAAGAGGGAGGAGGAGCAAGTGAAAGTAGGACGGCAGTATAAGAACGTCACAAGGGGCACGCAGCCGCAGGGGCCTACGTGCGCCTGGCCACAGGGGGCCGTAAGGGTGTTGTATAAAGGAAGAAACGAAAGAAAAGAATATACAAATGTAAATACTATATTTTACTAATTTTTCATTAGCGGACTATCGCAAGTCCCCAAACTTATGGGGCCAGGTAAAGATATAAGGCTGTATATTGTAAACTGCTAGTAAGATAACCGCTACCAAATAGGGGAAGGATAACAAGTGGAGCGCTACTATGTCATACGGGGCAGGATCGGGGGGGTGGGGGAACACCCTCACTACCCCGCTGCAACACATATGTAAAACACTGTCACCCCATAGGGAGAAACTGATCAAGTATAGCATAGAATGGACACAGGGGACGGACAACAAAATGACGACACCATGGCCGCCTAATGGTAGCTTCGACCCATATACCCAACACTCACTATTAAACCACCTGCATAATACATACAAGGGGAAAAAGTTGACACACCACGTGGAGGTGTTCAACTTATGGAGGATGTTCCAAGGGTCCCGACCAGGACCAAACGGAATGTTCATTGTAGGGGAAACAACGGGAGATAAGGAGATTAAGGAGGAGGGAGAGAATGGGGAAAAGGAGAGTGAAGGCACACAGAACACGGGGAACGGACAAGAGGGAGGAGAAAAGAGTAACAACTCAAACGAAAATGAAATAAAAAAGGAACAGAGCGATGATATACCCCTAGCGAAGGTAGTGAAAACAGAGGGAGGGGGGTTGTATCCTTTAACAGAACTAGGAGAAATAGCAAGAGAACAATTAAGGGCGGCTGAGGGGTACTCGAACCCGGCATACAGCCCGCCTCCATATACAGCTACAGGTGGCCACACGGGAGGGGAGCGGACTAGTACAACGGGATCAGCTCATAGGAAGATGCTAGCAGGGGAGGGGAGGACTGAAGAAGAGCAGACTACGGACGTAGGAAATGATGAGTGGGTAGCTGCGCAGATACTATTAAAATTACGAGGTTCATTAACAGGAGAAGAGAAGGAGGTGGTAAGGAAAATGGACGAGGATAATACCAGGGAGAGTGAAATGAAAGGGGAAGAGGGGAAAAGAAAGGGGGAAGAGCTGTTAAGACAAAAGGAAGAGACTTTGGAGGAACGATTAGCAGAATTAAGGGATGAGCAGAATGCACTGATCAAGCAGCTCAAGAGGGGGGAAAGAGAGAGAGCACGGGAAAGGAAAGAAGGTAAGAATGAGTTGGAAAAAATGAGAGAACGAACTGAGGAGCAAAGGAGGGAAGCTGAAAGGCAGCAGCAGAAAGGGTATCAAGAGCAGCACTGCGCGACAAGAAAAAAGAGGAAGAGGAGAAAGAAAAAGAAATGGCAATATGGAAGAAGAGATTACTGTCAGAAACGACAAGGAAATACGAAGAAGGGAGGATGATAGAGAGTATATTAGAACGGGAGAGGGAGAGATGGGAAAGGAAGAAAGAAGATGAAAAGATATTGGAAAAAATGAGTAGTGAAGTAATGGAAGAATTAAAAAAGAAAAGAGAGGAAATTGGTAGAGAAATAGCGGAGAGAAATGAAGGGGAAAGAGAAGATAGGAGAAGGGAGAGTGAAGTAAGGAGGGATGTATATAGAGGTACAGAAGTAGCAACAACATCGGCACAAAGGGGAGCGATTAGTAAAGGAGAAAAGGGAGGAACGGACCTAATAGACTTAAGAACAGTAACGATTGGGGGGAAAAAGACAGTTTGGGGGTTGCCATTTATAAATGACTTTTGTAGTGAGGAAGAAGGAGGAATGGAGAAGGAAGGAAGAAATAGTGAAAGGGAAAGCCTAGATAAACTATACACCACCCGGGCAAATAGAGACTCACCATGGATCTGCAGGAGAAAGGAAGAACTGCAGAGAAGTGAGGAGGAAGAGCAAGGAATAGCGGAAAGGCAGACACGTGAAGCCACGCCGTCACCGTCCCGTCCTACATGCTCCACCACCTCACGCTCATTACGTGCAACATGCCCATCTAAACTCGCGCCCTTCACAAACGAACTGACACCCTATGCAGGAAGGCTTAGAGACCTCCCTGGACGCAGGCAGGGAGAACGAATACACACGCCCACAATAAATAAAGGAAATGATGAAAGAAGGGGAAGTGGTGGAGGAGAAAGAGTCAAGACCAGGAGAAATATGGACGAAATTGACGATGTAGAAGAGACGGAAGAAGAGGAGGGGTGTGCGGACTCGATTTTGTGGAACCCAGGGGGTCAAACGGGACACAACTTAATGCCTCTTCTAGAGAGGGGAGGGGTTAGACCACAATACGTCCCTTGGAAGCATGCAGACAAGGAAAATATAAAGTGCAGACTCCCATCATTAAGTGGAGGTGCGGGTAAATGGATATATGAAATGGAAAAACACACCGCAGGACAGAAATTGGCAGTGGGAGATGTAAAGGGCCTTCTAATATCAATATTAGGGGATGCTGCGGATGACATTTGGAAGAGAGCGGGCTTCCCCGGGGTCACAATAACTAACACATCTCACGATGTGGCACCATTCGCAAACTGCAGACATGCATTATGGCAGGCACTGAGGGTACAGTATCCAGACACATCAGACATAGGAGCAATTACCTCGCGCAAGATGCGTGAGAACGAAGATCCTGTTGATTATATCCAGGAAATTCAAGAGAAGTGGCGTATGGAAACTAGAAAACAATGGGACAAAACACCAGCAATATTCTATCATATACTAGTACAGGGGCTCCCAGAAGCAGTCCAGAAACAACTGAAGAAAGTAGTGGGGATGGAAGCAAAAGCATGGCAAGAAATACAACTGACTATAGTACATCATTGCAGGACATGGCAAGAAAAAATGAAAAAAAAAGGAAGAGGACAGGAAAACGGAAGAGGCTAAACTAGTACAGAAAAAACTTACTAAATACACGATGGAAGGCGCACTAATAACTACACCTAGCACAATGACTCAAAGCCCCACACAAGTAGTGGCTGCACAAGACCCCTCCCAAATACAATCATCGCAGACCGTAACACAACAGATGCCGCCACTCCAACCATACACGACTAACATGGGAGGAGGATACTGAACGCCAGGAGCTGGGTATTATAATTACAACAGGGGAAGGGGAGGAATAATGAGAGGGAGAGGATACGGATATAACACACAACAACAGGTGGGGGGACTTAGAAATTCCTACCCCACCGGGCACCCAGTATACCAGGACAACACAGGAAGCTTTCCATGGCAGAGCAGGGAACCACTGGTGTGTTGGATTTGTGGATTAGTAGGACACATGTCACGCACGTGTAGAGTGAGACCAGGCACACCATCGTGGAGTGAACAGGGACAACAAGAGCTCACACAGGAACAGCAGGGCATCCAGCAACAGCAGACATTGCAACAGGGAAATGGACAGCAACAACTAGTAACACAACAACAGCCACGGACATATCCACCGCCTCAACAACAGGTAGCGATAACACAACAACCCCAAGCACAGCAAGTACATCAACCTGCACAAGTCCAAGACCATAACATAACCTCTACCAATACCCAACTACAGCAAACACAACTGGGTAGGGTGACGGTCCTGGGACACAACCCTTACACAGGAAGTGGTCAATCATTATACCCTCAATAGGACAGCCCACAGACGACCTTGGTGTGTCCCATCATGTCGGTAACACCCAATAGTGCGGAGGAACCACACATAGAGGTAACGATAGGTGATAAAAAATTATCATTCCTTGTTGACACCGGGGCGACAGGTGAAGCCATGAACACCCAAGGATTCTCTGGGGCTAGGGGGTTGGTTCCCTTTACTCATAACATTCCCTTATCAATAGAGGATTATGACATGTCAGTCCCACTTTTATATTCTAGGGCCTCACCAGTCAATATACTGGGGAGAGACATAATGAGCAGGTTGAATATGACGATCTCCTTTACGGAGAACGGCATAATTTGCTCCACTCCAGGAATTAACATGCTCACTGCACGACAGATTATGCAAGCATACTGTGGATAGACCGTGATTAGGGCTGAGCCAGTAGATGGTGAACTGTTCCAGTACGGGACAGACAGGGCATTTGCATGGATGCCAGGAATAGAAGGGAAGATCTGGAGGAGGCCAGCAGCGTATTTGTTTAGACCAGAAACACCAACCAATGAACCAGAAGGAAAGGTGATTTCAGTGGACATAGAGAGCATTATAGCAACCGCTGATTACATTGCAGTGCATGCCCAAGACAGAGAAGGAAGAGCATGGAGGGCAGAGATAGCACTAGCAGGGGGATGTAGACTCACCCAGGTGTCAGATGAGGAGCTCTTCTCAGGAGAAAAGGAAGAAGGTGAAATGGTATTTATGATGAGTGTGGAAATATGGCTAAGGGTGACGTACAGACAAGTGGCACAGAAAATTGCAATGGCACTCGAGGCACCCACGTCCACCCCAGTTCCCTTTTTTGAGGAGGATATGGCAAAAGTACCCACATCATTATGGACTACTAGCCCCTATGACGTGGGGTGTATAAAAAGCATAGGGGCAGTAAGAATAAAATTGAAAAAGGGTGCAATACTCCCCAGAGTGAAACAGTACCCACTATCAAAAGAGGCAGATGAGGGCATATATGAAACAATAACGGCCCTTATAAATAATGGCATATTGGTCCCATCAGAATCTCCATGCAACACAGCTGTATACCCAGTGTGCAAGGCTAAAGGTGGGTCTTGGTGCTTCATACAGGACCTCAGGCCTTTGAACAACATAGTGGAAGCAGAATACCCCATAGCAGCAAACCCGGCCACAATATTGTGCGGCATTCCAGCAGAGGCATCACGGTTTACAGTGATCGACCTTAAAAATGCACCCAGACTCACAAGATCTGACAAGCTTCACTTACAGAAACACAAAGTGGAAACACACCAGATTGCCACAAGGGTACTGCGAGTCACCCTCAATATTCAACAGAGTAATACAGATGGATTTGGGTAACATTGAAGTAGAAAGCACAGTGTTGCAGTATGTGGACGACATAATAATTTGCAGCACAAACGAAAGTAGATGCAGAGAGGACTCATTAAAGATGCTGACAATATTGGCTGAAAAAGGTTACAAGGTAGACAAGGAAAAGTTACAGTACTGTCAGGAACAGGTACTTTACATTGGCCAGCTCATATCCCAATATGGAAGAAAGATTGCACCACAAAGAGCACAGGCCATTTAAAAAACGCCATTGCCACAAACAGTGAGAGAATTACAGCAGTTCCTGGGCCTGTGCAACTACTGCAGAGCATGGGTATTTGATTACAGCTCATACATAGGACCCCTACTTGAGGGGTTAAAAGAAGCTAACAAAGGGGAGGAAAAGTTGGGGTGGACAATGGAAATGAAAGAGGCTTTTGATGAACTGAAAGATGCAATATCAACCGCTCCGGTACTGGCCACCCCAGATTATGAACGACAATTCTTTATATTTTCACATTGCGACTCAGCAGTAATGAAAGCAGTGTTGGCTCAAAAAACAAGCATGGGCTACAAACCAGTAGCGTTTTACAGCGGCCACTTGGATCCTGTGATGTTAGGTCATTTCCCTTGCGAACAAGGTCTCGCCGCAGCTGCCTTTGCGGTAGAGAAAGCATCAGCAATCACCATGGGGTGCCCAACCACACTATTTGTGGAACATGCACTATTTACAATATTGAACAAGCCTAAGTCCACACTAACCACGCAGAGGGCGTCAGGTTATGAGATAATATTATCTAGAGCTGAACTATCAATTGTTCGATGCAGCACGGTCAACCCTGCAAGGTTTATAGCAGAAGCAATTAAGGAAGGAGACTATGCACACGGTTGTACAAAGACTACTGAAATGTATTCATGTACTAGAAGGGTTGAAGAGAACGCACTAGACGGAGGTGAGCTCTTGTTCATTGATGGGTCATCAACAATTGACCAAAGTGACGGGATCAAGAGAACTGGGGCAGCAGTGGTAAAAATGACGGAGGTACCGGTGTGTGTGGCGATGAAATGCGTACAATTACTACAGCATTACTCTGCTCAAGCAGCTAAATTAGTTGCACTGATCTTGGCATTGAAGGAAAGCTTTGACAAACGAGTGACCATATATTCCGACAGTGCATATGTCACGTCTACTGTCCACTCAGGGTTGTCCAAATGGAGGAGAAGAGGGTTTAGGAGAGCTGACGGCACTCCAGTGCAACATGCCCTCTTATTGGCTGAACTATTTGAAGTAATAAATGACCCCCAAGAATTAGCCTTGGTCAAATGCACCGCACACACTAATGGAGAAGACCATATTTCAAAAGGGAATGCAGCAGCAGACGCACACGCGAAGTATGCTGCATATTTTGGCGAGATATGGAACCCCCCAGAGTCAGAGAGAGGGAGAGGGAGGGGAATAGCTAAGGAGATGTTAATAAGAGAAGGGTACACCCATCTCCCAGCCACACAGATAATGGAGCTACAAGCGGCTGCACCAATGGCAGAAAAAGAAATATGGGTAAAAAGAGGATGTACAATGTCACCAACTGACGCACTATGGCGCCAGGGTAGCACTGGAAAGATGGTAATGCCACTGGCACTATTGAACACTGCCCTGAGCCAACTACAGCACCCAGCCCACACAGGCAAGGAAGTAATTGCAGCACGAATTAGGGAAGATTGGTTCTGCCCCGAATTAAATTCCCATGTATCAAATTTTATCAGCAATTGTCTCACATGTCAGCAGTTCACGGCCGGTCACACGCTGAAGGTGATAAAAGGTACTATACCCCGGCCAGAGGGACCCTTCCCACACATCCATATTGACTATGTTGATATGATCAACGTATGTCAAGGAAATAGGTATATGATTGTAGTTGTATGCCCATTCTCGAGGTGGATTGAGGCAGGGCCCTGCTCACACCCAGATGCATTCCGAGCAGCTAAATTCCTAGTGAGGGAGATCTTCCCCAGGTGGGGAGTGTGCGAAATACTGCGGTCAGACAATGGTCCGCATTTCGCCAATGAAATGTTCCAGCATATCACATCCTCACTGAACATCAAGCATAAATTTGCATGTGCATATCACCCGCAGGCCAACGGTGTATGTGAACGCCTGAATGGCCTATTAAAGGAGGCAATTGCAAAAATACAGCAAACAACAAAGAAGAGTTGGCTGTATTGCCTTCCGCTAGCCCTATTTGAGCTAAGGAATAGACCAGGCTCCGACCACCACCTCACCCCTCACGAGGTGGTGACCGGACGTCAAATGCGCCTTCCTCTGACGCCAACATCAAGAGCATTCACCGACCATGAGTACTGCAACTGTCCTTGGTGATGAAATGTACCAATATGTGTCTTCTTTGATTACTAGTGTAGTGTTTGTGTCTCAACAGCTCGAGCGCACGCGGGGCGGGTCTAAGAGTGATCAACGAGAAGACGCGGATGAAGAATTGGAAAAGGGAAAACTGTGCAAAATTGCTAAAGGTGACCACGTACTACTCCGCAATTTCAACAGAAAGTGGAACAGCCCACGCTTCACTGGCCCCCACCTGGTAGAGGAAGTATCAACGAGAGCAGTAAAACTACAGGACAAACGTGCCTGGAATCACCTACACGACGTAAAGATCTGCAAACTCCAGACCCGCCCTAGCGTCACCGACAGGGCCTTTGGAAGAACAGCAACAGCGTCGCCAACGGAGGAAGGGACTTCTACCGCAGCTAACGGCCAAAGTGTCCCCATACCCTGCCACCCCCCTGATTCCCCAGAGACAACTACTGAAATAGAAAGGGGTAATTACCATACCGCCCACCCCATGGTTACACGATCAAAGAGTAAAGAAACCTCTACCAGTTGAGCCCCAAACCCTCTGCCCATCGACCCCCTACCCACTGCAGCAATAACCCAACTGAAGGACATTGTTTTGCACATACACATGTAAACACTTGAATGTTCTCTCTTTTTTCTCTCGCACATGCAGGTACGGTGTATTATTGTACTGCTAAGAAAACAGATAACTAACAAAGTTCACTGCCCAGGAGGAGTAGATGATACCCTCAGACAATAACTACCCTGAAGAATTATCCCACCAGTTTGTCTATTACGTAAAAAGGCCAAAGTACCTGAAAAAGAGGAGGGTACGTGTCTACTACACAGCACTTCTCTTGGCCATAGAACAATCAATGCCCCACCTCTGCCCATACTTGCCTGTGCTAAGAGATAGATCACTTAGATTGGCGTGGGAACAGCTCTTCGCCTGGGTACTGAACAACTACTTAATAGGGAGAGCTTGAAAACAACAACTAACACTAATAACAAGCATATTGAGAATTTTCAGGCAGGCAACTTTAACGTCGCAAGAATTAGCTGCCGGACTGCAGCAAGGTAAGAGCAAAATGCCGGTGAGACTAGCCTCTGTAATAAAGATGATAGGGATTTTGATGATCACCGGGTTCGTGGCTGCCTCTGTATGGCGGAACAGTTATGCTATCAATATTTTTGCTGTACCCAAATCTAATATACCCCCACCCCAGCTGCAACAGGTGTTACGTCAGGTGGTACTAGCAAAATTCCACACAAGGGAAATAGAGTTAAACGCAGCACATACTCAGACAATAAAGATATTGACAACTACATACAAAATTCAGCACACGTCTCAAACAACATGTGGTACCAACACATGACGCAAATGGGTAAACAAACAACAGAAGACAGCTGCTATGTCTGCTCATTGATCCCATACGCCATGAGTGCTTCCCGAACTTTCGTTGCCACGGAAATAGATGAAAAAACAGCACGGTGTATAATATACCTGGCACTGTTCCAAACGAAAGGGAGATTTCAAGGGAACACGGTGCACCTGGTATGGAAAACACGAGACACATACCCGTACAAAAATAACTTCCTTAAGAGTTATTTGAGTTACCACAAGGCCAGTTTACATGCTGAAGCATTCAGATACATAACAAGTGGCCCTGAAAAAGGAGAAACAAAGAAAGTTACACTACAGTACCTACCATGTGATTGGTACGCCACTGAAGTTCCTGGTAAACAAGGATGTTGGGAAAGACCACTGATAATAACAGGGAAGGTGTACCTGGGTGACAAATGGGACACAGGAGTGGTTGGCAGCAACATGGTAATGAGAGAGGATACTACAACTATTGCTGAACACAACAACAGATGTTGGATGACTTGGGTCAAGTACGTACCCATGCTAACGTGGATAGAGAAGGATGAAGACCCAATAACAATACTGCCGATGACTGCACCTAAGGTATGCTACCAACACAAAGGAGAAGTGGACGTAGGATACAACACCAACTGTGCGAGCGTGACAGAGCTACCTGAGGGGGGAGCAGGAACAGCAGTAGTAATGGACCATTACTGGTCCTGTGGAGACAAGGCATACCACACACTGCCCCCTCCGTGGAATGGTGTATGCACAATGGTACACGTTAATGTACCATCACTAGTGGTGCCCCAGAAACATGTGAATGTGGCGAACTTCCCCAAAATGGATGAAGGAAACAAGAGGAAGAAGAGATCTGCACAGCTTCAGAAGGGGCCAGAGAACCAAAACAACGGCAACAACACTGTCCTGAATAGAAAGAAAAGACAAGGAGAACCTCTGACAGGAAATTACCTGTGGGGAAGGTCGGAAACAGCACTCACTTCAATTCCGCCAGAACACAGACTATTCAGCAGAGCAGCAATGTTCTTCTCCTCAATAATACATCCGGGACTACAGGCTTACGCAAACGCAAAATGGCTCCAGATAACTAGATGGGAACTAATGATGACAATTAACTCTACAGTAAATGGATTCAACGCAATAAAAGAGGAATTGCGAGCAGTGAGGATGGTAGCACTACAGAACAGATATGTACTGGACCTCCTCACAGCAATGGAAGGAGGAGTTTGCGCAAAGATATGACAATCATGATGCACATTCATTCCTGCTAACGATGCTGACAATGGTACACTGACAGAAACAGTATCACAATTGGCCCAGATGCACTCCAAAATGATGGATGAAAGTAAAGGTGTGAAAAAGGATGAGAGCTGGTTTTTGACGCTATGGTCATGGATGCCATCTTGGCTGTCAGATGGACTGAAGATTATAGTTGGATGCATTATTTTGGCTGGAGCTGCACTTATAATAAGATTTTGGAAGGCCCGGAAGGCACGCACCACAGACGAGATGATTGAAATGGTCGGTATGCACCCCTTGATGCCAGCAGATGACGGCCAACACACAGGCACAATAATAAAAGAGAGAGAGAGGTTGCGCAACCAGATCATCACCAACCACCTGGACCCACCATCTGTGAAGCTCGAAAACCCAAGAAACCCAAGGAGCTACATAGGGAAATGGGTATACTGCACACCTGGAGGAACCTGTGTATATATGTACTGGTCATTTGAAGACCATGTTAACCACTATGGGCATTTGGGAGGAGTAACTAAAATATGGAGAGTGAGAGGAGATAAGGAAAAGGATATGTTTGTGGTCGACAAGTCGACCAGAGGGGGGACTGAAGTGGGAAAAGTGAACAAAAGGCTCCCACCAATCACCTCTCAACCCTGGCCTAGAGGATCACGGCCCAGACAGCTGCCACGAGAGGAGTTTGCCCATCTACCAGACGACCAAATACCCTGGTACAGGAACATACGGATGTGCCCACCCGCCTGCCCACCAGCCTGCCCCGCACATGCCGACACCTGCGGCATGGATGGACTCGACTGAACCATCCAGCACCAAATCAACACATCGTTAGAGATGCCATGACGACCTAGCCAACGGTCAGCACACCCGTGCAAACATACACACTGGACACTCCCACACCAATCCACACGAAGAACATACTCAGTGCTATGACGTAGGTGACCGACACACCCACGGACATGCATCTTTATTATTTTCCACATAGGCTTTTCAAAATGCAGAAACGCAAGACGCACAATGAACTCATCTAAAAAGGCTTGCTCACGCTTCTTCTAAACCCACGCATCATAATGAGAAATATAACGAAGACACGATACTGGGGATAGAGCAATATGATACCATAACCTAAAGCGCTCTGCATCAAACGATTCCACCTATGCACCAGGCCCAAGTAGGCCGCAAGCAAAAGCTTCCATGAACATTGAATGAGCAAGAGTTTGGTTGCTGACCCTGCAGAATGAGCCCAGCGAAAGCAGACAGTCAAGGGCACAACGTTGCAAACTCTCATACCGCAAGCCGACGCCAAGGTCACACCTGCAAGATAAGCCAGGCACACAGTGAGAAATGCAATATTAATTGTGCAGAATTATGCCTCAACCACGGTCCCACCTCACGTGACCAAGCCGAACCTGATAGGGAGCCAAGCCCAGGAGGAAGAAGGCGCCTGGATCCCCCGTCTCAAGACACAGGCAGATACAATTAAGCGACTCAATGGACATCTGCAGCGGTGGGAGTAGTCGGCCTTCCTGCTTATGTATAAATCCTCACATTGTCTGCACATACCCATAGTGAAACATTGTTGCAAATGACAGGTGCACCGCGAGCTGGGAACAGCGACGGTCCCAGACTGGGGGGCTCACGGGTGGACCAATCAGAACATGGGGCTCCTACCACTGACGCCATTAACATTGACCAATCCTCAGGGGTCTTCATGTAACAATTTTTATGTATCAAACTGAAGGGACAACCCAAGCATACCACCTGACTGACCCTTAACCACTAACAACGTTCTCTATACGTATGCTATACTAACCCTACCACTCGGGGAACCAATCCAGGGTGGCGATAGGTTTTTTGCTAAATTTCTCAGGTGACGCAAGTAGCGCGTCATACTAAGGTAAAAAGGGCCTGCGAGCCCCACGATGTGGAGAGAGTGTCAGGACGGACGCGTACGATCCTTGACCCATCCCTGCCGTTTTGTTTAATAAACAGCAGAATCACCTTGCTTCTTGCGTGTGTCTCATACTCTATCTCTTTTGGGATATACGGGAGGAGTTGGGGCCTCCCTGCCCGGAGGTCCGCGGACGGCCCAGCGACCCCGGGAGAATTTCCCCCCAACACTATCGTAGTGCTGATTATGCTTCAGTACCTGTAGAAGGGTTAGGGAATGTGGTAAATGCAGTAGACCATGAAGGAGAGGAATGGGATGTCAGGCAGGGGGAGCAGGGCGTACCCACCCTACCTCCTTCTCCAGTAGCAGCAATAGAGAGCACACCATTTAGTCATAGGACACGTCAGGGTACTTGCATGGCCGTAGCAAGTAGTAGGGGATAGATGGGGGAAAGCCCCGGTAAAAACAGGTGTAACTCAGTTTCCGTTGCGTCAGAAGGGTCTGAGAAGCGCAACTTATGTCCCGTGGTCACACATGGACTGGAATAACTTGATGAAGACACTCCCTTTGCTCACTGCAGCGCTGGGGAAATTAATGTATGCATTAGAGAAACACACTACCAGTGCCATGTTGGTTATTGGGGACATGAAGATCGTATTCACGTCCCTATTGGGGGAGGAGTCAGATGAGCTTTAGAGGAGATCAGGGTATCCAGGAGTTCAGTTGAATGCAAATGCCCACAATGGAGCGGCTTTTAATAATTGCAAGGTGCAGGTATGTTGGGGCAATGCAAAATATGTATCCCGATAACGCCTGATATAAATTCAATTTTAGCTAAATCTATGAAATTGGATGATAATCATGCCCGAACACATCCAGTTAATTCAGGAAATGTGGAGGGCAGAAACGGGAGAAGCATGGGACAAGAATGTGGTGATTTCCTACCACATGCTAAAGAAGGGACTTCTGTAAGGAACTCATGATGGCAATAGTAAAGACCGACACAAGTGATCACAGTTCAAGGGTGTTTATTGAACTTTTGAATTGGGTTTGAAAAACGCCTATCTAATACAAAATCTAAAGATAGGATCAAGCTACGACCATCAAATAATAATAACACAGTCTTAGTGGTGTCTTGTCAAAATAAAAGGGCCTATACTAATAAACCTATTGCTAATCCTTACTGCTAAATACAAATAGTGTGGGAAACAATGGTATGCAAAAGAGAAGTGTTCAAGAAATGATATGTCAGGATATTCAAGCCGTTGGCCTCCCTTCCCCACGTTTTCAGCACGGGACAAGGTGGCACACTCGAGCTTAACACTATTTCTGGCTTCTCTATCACGAGGATGCAGTTCAAATCTCAGTATCAGTGCCTTCTATGTCATTCAAAGTCTTACTTCAGAGGGCAAGATGCGACAAACAAACATTCAATAGTTCCTTTATCGTCAGGATTCTCATGTACAACTTCTTGGGTGATTTTCTATTCCGCCTGGGGCCCCCTCCGCCAGGCTCAGACCCACTTTAACACAAAGCATTCAATTGATCTCCCTCTGTCAGGCTCTGACCAAATACTTTCGACGGTGCGCAGGATTTTATTAGACCCATCGCAGAACTACTTCGATTCACATTTATTCAATTGATCTCTCTCTGTCAGGCTCGGACCAACTTTATCTACTTTTATCACTTCTCAGCTGGGTACCTTAGAGACCTTTGATTGAGCACCCACGCAATGCCTGACCACTCTGTCAAAGGTATTGTAGCTTGCTTTAAAGTTCAATCACTCAAAAGCAGTTTAACTTCATTTGCATCTCTTATTACACGCGTTTTAACAATGTTCGTTCCAGCGCTCACCATACAATGTTGCTGCTTGTAACCTTGGCTTCAACACAGACCGGTCTTGTATCGGTCTCCCCAATTCACCGGCTGTGTTGCTTTCACTGTAGCAGCTTTGTTCTTGGAGCCAAGGACAGTACCACAGCAGGTGACGCTTCTTCCCACCTTGATTGACGCAGGAGGGCCCCGGGTGCCGGGTGCCTCCGACACACAATGCTGGATTCTTCAGCCTGGTTTCCTGGTTTTACACTTTGTGTTGAGGTTTCATGAAAGTAACAGTCCCTTGTCAAAGAGGCCAACGCAACTTCCTTCCTTGCGATCTCCTTCTGTTTCGCCGTCTTTCTCCTCTCATTAAACTGCCATCCTGGAACTGCTGTTTCCTCGTGTGCTTTGCCTCACTCTGTGCTCTTGTGCTCCTCCTTTTAACCATGTGGCTAGAGAGGCAATAGGGGTCAGATGTGTACAATTAAATACCTGACCCTGCATGATCTCATTAGCGGGACAACATGAGGGTGGTTGTTGGTGGTAGTCTTTCCCCTGTGTCGTAAGGTGTTTTATACTGGTAATCTTTACTACTCAGTCGTCTCTTCTTCTTCACAGTACTACGTGAAGATGGGGAGGGGAAGATGTTATGTGTTTGCAAATGTCCCAAAATGGTAAAGGGGTTGTGCGATTATAGGTGACTGCAAGAAGGGGGATCCCGTGGCTCGCCATCAGGTGTCTCTGCCCCACTCCCCAAGGACCTCACTCAGGTGATCCTCCCAATCTTGTCCACCCCCAGGGTCTGGATCCAAAGGCGATGGCCATGCCCTGGCCAGTATTACCCAAATTGACCTTTTACAATTGACCTTTTGCCCAATTGACCTAATTATAGTGGTCCTAATTGACCTTCTGCACAATTGACCTTTATATTATTTTATAGATGTATTGGGTTGGTTTTGGATTATAAATAATATAAGGGGATTGGGAGGGGGGTTACAGGGGGTTTTGGATTGGGTGGGGGGTTGCAGAGGGTTTATCCCTGCATATAGGTCCTAATTGACCTTCTAAATTAGGTCAATTCTCCCGAGGTCAATCCTCCCGAGGTCAATTGTGAAAAGGTCAATTAGTATACAACCCCCTGGCCACCTGAGCAAAGGATTCCAGAGGTCTGGGCAGTGAAACACCTTCTGGTTTTTCACACTTCCCAAAGAAGTCTAGCATGGTTTAGATAAAGTAGTAGGGACAGAGGCCAAACGTTGGCTGGAAATTCAAGCACATATTGTGCATTTTTGCAAGAGAAGACAACAAAAAATGAGGGAGAGTCTACAGCAGGCGCAAAAAGCAGAGTGGGTCATTTGGCGTCGCTAGTTTAATGGGGCAATGGGAAATAGGTATGGAGGGTTCTATGGGATTCAGTGTTAGTTGTGTGAAGGTTGGGACAGGTGTCATGAGATTGGCGTGAGCGACCGCAGTACTTTAAAATGGGAGCACAACAGATGCAAGCCCTGCCATATGCCCCGGGCTCTGTGTAATCGCACCAGGCATGGGTTGAACAGAGCCCTCTACACTTGCACGTACTGAACATCTGCATAGTAGGTTCGTCTTACCCCTCCTCATTGTCTCTTCTTTTGTTGTATTTCATTATTTAACATTGTTGTAATTACATTGTCTATCATCCCCTCTCCCCTCCCTGTTGCCCTGTGGGCACTTTGAAACAATATTTGCTTCCTGTATAAGCGCCTAACAAGTGAGCAATAAATAAATAAATAATACTCAGTGACTCGGGCTACACAGACCTTTGGGATCCCACTGACCATGCCAGCACAACCACTGGTGCAGACATGGGACAAAAGTCCTTTACCTCAAAGAACGGTTACTCACTATACTGGAACAAGTGTTTTTGGAGGAAGTCCTTTTTTGCTCTCTGCTGCTAATATGTACCAGGAGTAGGACAGCCCACGGGGGTCTGTGATGTGTCCAATCCTGTCCATTTCCACTAATCTGGAAGAGGAACCCCGGATAGGTATGCAGGTAGGTGACTGAACGCTCTCATTAATGGTCGATACAGGGGCTACAAAATCTTACATTAAGGAAGGTGAGTTCCCCTTGTCAGGCAAAACAGTGGACACACAGGGATTCTTTGGGGCTATCCTGTCGGTTCCTTATACTGAAGATCTTTGTATGAAGGTAGGTACTCCGCCCATATTTTGTATTTTATGGACACCCGAGTGAATCTTTTGGGAAGGGACATCCTGAGTAAGCTACAGATGTTGATTGCTTTCACAGAGGAAGGTATTGTATGCTCAGAGGGAGAAACACATAATACGGACCCCAGGGGAAAGGGTCACTAGTCTAATTATTATAATCCTACAGTTTTTTAATATTTATTTATTTGTCACTTTTTACCCAAGAGACTGGGAACTTTTCTGTTTGGAATCAGAAAGAACAGTGTTACTTTAGGGCGGACCCTACTATATCAAGACACCAGAAACAAACAACGGTGGAAGAGAGATGGAGACAGAGATAGAAGTGGAGAGGAAGATAGTATTGGAAATGAAGATTGAGGTCAAGGCAGAGGTAGAGCCTGAAGGAAGACTCGAGAAGCTTGAAGGAGAGACATGGAGGGTGTGGTTCAAGAGAATCCACAAGAACGTCTTGCAGGCCGACTATGTGTTGGCAGCAGTCGAAGGAGAAGCGGAAAGTGGAGAAGGCATCCCACACAAAGACAAAAGGCCAAACGTTATACCAACAAAACGTGGTGGCCAGTGGGCGAGAGTAAGGCCAAGAAAGAGAATAGGCATAATGCCCTGTCGAAACAAAGACATTATTTATGAGACGCCCGGAAAGCGTTGTACCAGTCAGCCGGGATCCAGCCCAGCAGAAGGAGGGGAGATTGGGTTGTGGTGGTATGACCTGTTATGGGTGGGCCGTGCCATCCGACAACTGTGCCGCGACTGCTAACCACAGCCTGTTTCCAAGTCGTGTAGGCGGGCATGAGAAGCATCCAGAGTGGTGGTGGCCGAATGACCCGTACGGAAGGGATGGTCAAGTCCAACACCATCAGAAGAACAACCAACAGTACAGGGCCCAGGAAACAAGCACCCAACGAGAGAGAAACTATTCATTGTCACAAGATCCCAGTGTCAGGAAACAAGGTCCTGTCTATCTGGCATAGGTGGAAGAGGGCACCTATTCATTGGTTATCTCCTTTAGTAACATGGCACTCTCCTCACCCTTCTATTAGAGCTAGAATCAATGGTCTAGTGTTCCTCAAAATTTGCGTGTCCCTCTGTGACACAGGATCTTCACAGTAACTACTATTAATGGGCTGGATACAGTGAGCGCCTTGTGTCTCTTTTTCACAGATACTGACGGTCTTGTTTCCTTGTGTTCTGCCTTCCTGTTATTTTGACCTGGCTACGACATTGTCCTTGCCTTTCCCATTCTGCTTTTACCCTTCCTCCCCTTTCGGTGTTTCCTCACAGAGCTTCTGCTTCAGTTCACGTGCTGCCGATTTGTTAATTGGGGAGATTTCTAGTTGCGCTTTCCTCCTGCTGCTGCCTTCATTCTGCGCGTCGCTCCTGCAGCTATTTCCTATCTACAGTCCTGCCACAGTTCCTCTTTCTACGGCCTTGCTGCAGCTCCTCCTCAACACTGCCATTCTTTCTGCATCCTCCTGTTCTCAGGTACTGCCAACCTCTCCACTGTGGACTGTTTATCCTCTCCATTGCACTCACCCGCTTCCTGCTGACAATTCAAGAACCCAACTGGTCAGCAAGTCATCTTTCTGGCAACATTTTGCATTTTGACAACATCAAACTCCTGCAGGCTCCTGTCTTGGGTTTTTCCCTCTTCAGAGGGATTTCCCTGAGAGTGCACACACTCCTGTTTCCATCACGAGGTAGATGCTTTCTGGGGACTCCTTCAATCTCAACCAAAGGAACAGAAATCAGCTCAACCATTGAGAAGAAGGTCAGTGGTCACTTTAATTATCACTCAATCACCAACAGTCTAACACATTACATTACAATTGCATTACCCAGGCAGAACCGGTGAAGCACCAAGAGCAGTTAACAGGTGCTGTTAAAATTCTGTGAGGGATCCGAGGGAAAGCTAAGAGAGACTTGGAAAATAGGCAACAACAAGCTAGTATGAAGAACTGGTAACTAAGTAAACAAGCATACAAGAATTGTTAACTAGCAGAGAAGTAACACTCGCCTCAGCAGTTGTGAATTGAGTACCCAACTCCCAGAAACGTTATTCGGGGGGTTATCTTCTTCAACTCCACAGAGGGAACAGAACCCCATCCAGGGGTCTTCTGTAGTATCACTGGAGAGAACAGAGTTCTGAAGGGTGCTTTCAAGGACAATCGTTGACAAAGACGTAACATCCCAAAGCACAGGAGAAATAGAAGCCCTCCTGCGCACACCCCAGAAATATCTAGGGCTGATCTTCCGAGTAAAAACCAATCACCCTCTTAGAGACATGTCACCATCGCAGATATCTGTAGGCCAGCCACCTAAGCCACTCGTCGTACATTTTTGTATTACTTTTCTTTGGATGCGTCCTTAAAGAGGGATGCAGGTTTTGTGCGACCGTTTTTCTTGAACCCTCGCCGGACCTATGTTGTCCACCAATTAAATCGATCTGCAAAGTGTGGTTTCCCAGCAAGCTGGGAAGGAGGGACCCATTTGGCGATTACATTACTCTTTATCCTAGCTCTACCAGCCGCCCCCCTCTATGCATATGCTGTGTTACAACCTCCACGGCAGAATAAACTGTGGAACCGGCAGTTATCAGTTGGTGATGCACGGGTGGGGCCTGAAACGAATGCAAGGAGGAATGCCTGGACCTACTGAGCCTCATTTTAAAACTCTTAAAGTGACAGCATCCCCTTGAGGGGAAACTTCCTGTCCAGCCTGCCATGCGGAAATGCCCGACCAGTTGTGAATGAGGGACAGCAAGGACTAGGAGTACTGGAAACACCATGAAGGTAATCTTTTCAGACTTCATGGTTCTCTGTGCTTCCCTTTTAAGTTAGAACATGAGTTACCTGAAGTTGTGGCTCATTTGTAACAATATTAAAACACTTGCTTTTAATGTTAGCTGAATGAAACGGATGCCAGGTGAAGGGATGGGGTTTTTTGTAACTTGTATCTGCATTGGAGGGGGGTACCTTACCCCTGCCTTATAGGGATTTACTGGGACCTTGGTCATCACCAATGTTTCCATAACTGGTCTGTCCCAACTGTTTGTGGAAGTGGGGAGAATCCAGGACCACGGGCTGGCCTGTTAAGAGGCATTGTGATTTTCCCTGGCAAAGGAGTCAAGGGAGGGTGACAAAGGGATCTCCATACTACCCCTTCCCCAAACATCCACTAGCTTGGGGTTCACCCTGCTACCTCGGCCACCTCCTTCAGTCCTCAACCTACTTCTCTTGATGTTACTGCATATTCCGGCATGCTTGCTCTTATGGCCTCTTTGTTTCAATCTCTTGGCTGTGTGGTGAACCAGAAGAAGTAATTGGACTCAAGGGGGACATTTCAAGTATGTTTATTAAACTAAAAGGAAAAATGCCAAACTATCCCTACTGCTAGGAGGGATGTCCCCACCTACAAAACTAAGTTAAGGGTGCTCATCTTTTGTCAAAATAAAAAGTAGTCCTTGGTCCAAAAACCTAACAGCTATCTGGCCCTACCACTGTGGAAAAACATAAATTAAACCAGAGCACCATGCTTCTGGCTCATGCTTTGTCTGGCCCAGGTTTCGGTACTATCTCTCGGGATATTATTGTCAGTTCCAAATAAAATGTTCAGTATCAGTTCACCAAAGAATACTCTTCAACTCCCCCTTTAACTTCCTTGGGAAATGTTGCACGTCTTGATATAAATCCAAAGTCTTGTATCCTTTTAACATAGGGATGTTTCTTTTCATCCCTTTTTCCATCTGTTTGGTTGATCCCCTCTTGGCTTTTGTTTTGCTTGTTTGAACCCTCCAGATTTGTTTCTACTCAGATAATGTATAATGTATATTCCGTCCCTGTCTAGTAGTGGCTAACTGGTCACTCTCAGTGCTGGCCTTCCAGCGTCCATCCTTGCTCCCTCTGTTCCACCACGCTACCGCTGGCTCCACAGTGCAGCATGGTTCCACCCCTCCAAGACGTTCTCACATCAGATAATGTATAATGTCACTTATTTTAATAGGGTTCTCCTGACCCCTCTGATTCTCTAGCTTGGATGATCTCTTTAGCCGTAGCCAATATTCAGGACTCTGGTTTCTAGGACTACTGTAACCTGTTCTACTCTCTTCCTTCCACGCTCCTCCCTCTGCTCTTTACAACGCTGGTATCTGTTACCGTCGGGTCTGCTCCAGCGGAATAGATCCTCAGCATGGTGATTTTTGTACGTTCTCCTCTCCTTCTCCAGTATGTCAGCGTGTGCTCTCTGGACTCCACATGTCTCGGCAGTCTCCTTCCTCATTTTCAGAGTGGAGAATGTGTTCCTCCATGTAACCCTTGTTTCGGCGTCATTCTGCGGGTCCCAGACCGACCATGGCTGCAGTGTGGTCATGTCATCAGGAGAGACGGCTCTTCCGTCCCTGTCTAGTAGTGGCTAACTGGTCACTCTCAGTGCTGGCCTTCCAGCGTCCATCCTTGCTCCCTCTGTTCCACCACGCTACCGCTGGCTCCACAGTGCAGCATGGTTCCACCCCTCCAAGACGTTCTCACATCAGAGGCTTGCCTCTGCATAGGATTCCTCTCCTCCTTTTAAGGTTCTGTGTCTGTTTATTGCCACTGTATTTGAAAGGGGCATGTTATTTCTTTTTGACTGAGTTCAAGGGAAATCCAGCATTACCTGAAGCCAAAGAGGTTGACGCAATGTCACTATTTTTTGTATACAAACCAGAAGTAACATTAGTCTTTTCTATTCCTATATATGCCGACAGTGTATTCTTCATAGGGAGTTCTTTATAGTAATGGGAGTCCTTGTCCCCTACAGGATAGTCCCTCCCAGTGAGGTTCCATTTTCCCCAACATCTAGGGAGGGTCTTGCATAATAGTGGGCTCACCTTCCTAGCCTCAAAGGGGGTGGCTCCCCCCGGAGGAGAAGGGACGAATAGTTGCAGCTTCCTCATGCTCTTCACTGGTATCACTGCTCCAACCTCCTCCATCTCTGCGGCCTCTGCTTTACCCAACTCTCTTCAGTCTTTAGCCACAGCCTACTCTAGCTTCCTGCTCTCCAACCAAGCATTGTGGTGTGGTGGTCTGTAGGAGAAAGGCAACAATTACAAAGGCCGCTGGCAGGAAATTGTCACATAAGACACTGCCAGTGTGCAGTGTACTATTCCTCGCCTTGCAGCCTTCACACAGAGGTGGTTTTGCGAGAAGAGTGAGTAAGTGGGTTGGGGGAGTGCTTACAGGAGTAGAGGAGAGGGCAGCGAAGGACAGTGGCTGGGGGGAACAGAGTGCAACAGTTGACCTGTGGGCCAAAGGAGAGAACAGGAAAGGGGTATAGTGGAGTAATAGGGACAGCAGCCATTTGGCAACAATCATTTGTGGTAGTCTCTTGCGCTTCAGAAAGCCTTAATCACATACAGGTCCCAACTGATTGCCTGGTTCTATGGTGCTCTGCATGGGCTGGGCTTGTAGTTGGTAGCTACAACTGTGTTTGTAAATCAGCACAAGATTGGGATTGGCTTCTCTTGTTGAGTGCACCTCTCATCACATTTGGTTTGGGGGCCGGACCAAGCCTTCATTTGGCCTAGCTGCAATCTTGGATCGTAAGCCTCCTGTTCTCACAGCATGATGTAAAATCTCTGGGTTAGCTAAAATGTCCTGCATGTTCAGGAATTGCTGGCTGATGGTGGATTTGCAACATTCTACTCGCGATGAAGGGAATGCTGGGGAACATTGAACTTGTAAATTTGTCTCATACGCAGGTACGCTTGCGGTTGGTAATGAAGATTCCCGCTGCTAATAGCGCAGGGAGCTCTTGATTCTATTAAAGACAAGGAGGTGAGCATTAAGCTTCATCTTCTTCTTTATTTTCCACTCTCCAGCAGTTTCAACAAATATAAACTTTGTAAACTTTCATTTTCAAATGTAACTTTTTTTTTTCAAAAGAAACTTCAAGTCCCAGCAATCCTGTAGTCCCATAGTCTCTAGCCATGTGACCTAGTCCTTCCTGTTCCTTAGTCTTTCCTCTTCATGACTGCTCGAACTGCAATCCTTTCCCAAACTGTGTAACCAACTGGTCAACTTGTTCTGAACTTCCTGCTTAATGCCGGAATGGCCTCTCATATTTGAACTTGCGAGCTCACTCCAGGCAATACGATCCTTTAGGCGTTTCAGCTGTTCTTTTGCTCATCCCCTAATGCCAGGAGGAAACAAAATGCACATGTTAGGGCGGGGAATACACACCCTATTCTGGAAGGAATAATCATATTAATTATAAACACTGCATCAAGTCATTTATTTCATCATTGCATCCGCTTGTTTATCCGGGATGGGAATTTAATGCTCGCCTCGTTGTCTTTAATAGAATCAAGAGCTCCCTGCGCTATTAGCAGGGGGAATCTTCATTCTATGTCAAGACGGAGGCGAGCATTAAGCTTGTTCAAAGCTTCTTACTACTGAATCAGCTATTGTATTAATCGGTCTAAAATAGAACGTCCTAAACGTTGTATTGCTACCCCAATCTGCTGCTTTCATGATGTCTTGCAACGCTGCGCCTTGCCCTAATGCTTTTGAGGCCATCGCCCCTCTGACTGAGTGCGCCCCAAATCTGGACATATCAATGCCTGCAAGGTTCATGATGTCTCTGACCCATCTCGCTATTGTGGCTGTAGCTACCCCTCTATGTGGTTTTCTGTGCGCTATTAACAGCTGGGTTGTTCCTGCCGGCCTCACTTCTGCCGTTCTAGTCTCCTATTCTTTAATAAATGTCCCTACGCACCATTTAGGGTGATCTTGCATGTATGGGTAAGTGATTGAGGAACAGTCTGTTTTTGTCCTTCTGACTATGTTGAATGTCACTCCTTCCGGACCGATTGATCTCCAGAGCTTTCACGTCCGCTACTCTCCTGCATGATACCATGCACAGGAGCATAGCTAGTTTCCCGGATAACTGTCCCAGAGACAGATATCTGTTGTTTGGCCAATCTGCGAGAAGAGAAATCTCAGCACTATGGACACGTCCCATAGGGTTTGCATCTTGGTTGTGGAGGCTTCCTAAATCTAATCCCTTTCAAAAGTCTGATCACTGCTATATTTTCTCCTACTGGTATTCTATCTGCAGGTGTCCTGCTGAGATTGCGGACCTATAGACTCCTATAGTCATGTAAGCTTTACCATCTTGTAGCAGTTCAGCTAGGAAATTTAGTATTTCGACTAGAGAGGCAGAAACGGGATGAATCTTTCTCCTTCTGCACCATGTCGACCACCTATTCCAAGCTGCGTCGTAGCTCCTTCTGGTGGAGGGTGCCCAGGACTCGGCGATGAGGCTCGCAGCTTGCACCGAAATTCCAGGGAGATTCCAGCATCTCCTGCTATCCTGCACGCCATCAGCGGCAGTGTCCCTTTCACTCTCAGAGGGTGAAATGACGCAGCTGGGTCCGTGAGCAGGTTCAGGTCTCGAATAGTCTATTAACAGTTCCATGAGCGTCAGAAACCATACTTGCGATTTCCATATTGGAGCCACTCCTATAAGGCTCGCTGCTTCTCTGCGCACTTTCGCTAACACCCTGCTCATCATTATAAATGGCGGGAAAGCGGAATGTCTGCTCTCTCCAATCCTGTAGGAAAGCATCCGCCCCTGCTGCTGCTGGGTCTAATCTCCAGCTGAAGAATCTTTCTTTCTGTGCGTTCAGTCTGGACGCAAACAGATCTGTGTGAATCGGTCCCCACAGTTCTTCCAGCTGTCGGAATATCTCTCGATCCAGCATCCAATTGCTGGAGTCTGGGAGGTATCTGGAGTTCCAGTCCGCTATCACATTCAATGATCCTGGAAGGTACTCGGCTACCACTGAAATCCCTGTTTCCAGGCAGGTGTGCCAAAAATCCTTGGCTATCTCCGCCAGCAATCTGGATCTCGTCCCTCCTAAATGATTTATGTACTTGACTGCTGAAATGTTGTCCATCTTCAGCAGAATACAGGAATTCACTTTTCCTTTCGTAAAAGCCCTGATCGCAAACGATCCGGCTAACAGTCACAGACAGTTGATGTGTAGCCGGAGTTCTTCCGCGCTCCACCTCCTACCTGTCTGGAGATCCCCGCATCGTGCTCCCCAGCCTGCTCGGCTGGCATCTGACTCTATTATCAGATCTGGACGGTCGCCGAATATGGCTCTTCCGTTCCATGCTTCCATGTTCGCTAACCACCACTGTAGTTCTGTCCTGAATTCCTGATCTATCTGAACTAAGTGGTGATAATGCAGGCCCTGTTGTAGGTGTCTTATCTTTAGCCTTTGCAGAGCTCGATAATGAAGCGGACCTGGAAAAATCGCTTGTATCGAGGCTGCTAACAAGCCTACCACTCGTGCTATAGTGCGGAGGGAAATTGCTATTTTGCTGAGGCATGCTCTCAATTCTCTTTTTATGTCTCATCTTTCTGCTTGGAAGCTCTAGAGTTGCTGTCCTGGTATCTAAGATGAACCCTAGGAATTCTAATCTCCTGGTTGGTTTAATTTCCGACTTCTCCTGGTTCACTAGGAATCCCAAAGACATCAGGAGCTTCACCACCCAGTCGATTTGGTAAAGGAGTGTCTCCTTGCAGCTGGCCATCAGTAGGATATCGTCTAGATATATAATCATCTGTATCCCTTTCTCCCTGATCGCTGCTTGTACTGGTTTCATGATCTTCGTGAATTCCCATGGCGCTGAGGCCAGCCCAAAAGGCATTGTGGCAAATTGCCACAATTGCCCGTCTCAGTCGAATGCCAGGAAGGGGCGAAACTCTTTGTGTACTGGTATCGTCAGGTATGCATCTTTCAAGTATATCCTCGCTAGCCAATCGTCTTGCCTGAGTGTATCCCTGAGCTGATGGGTCCCTTCCATCTTGAAGGGGTTGTAGACCACCCATCTTTTCATGTTTTTTAGGTTTATTACCGGCCTTACTTTGTCCTTCCGGTGGACTAAAAACATGCTGCTCACAAATTTTGGGAACGTTTCGCATTGCTCTATCGCTTGCTTCTCTGCTAGCTTTTGCAATTCTATGTGTAATTTTCTCTATTTGGGTCGTGGCTAGAGGACGGGAAATCTGACCTTGAATGGGAGTCTCTATGAAGTCTATGTGCATGCCTTTCACTGTCTGCAAAACCCAGGCGTCGCTGGAAATCGTGCGCTAGTTCTCCCAGAATATCGCTGTCCTCCCCCCCAACCGGAGGGTATGCGAAAACTCTCACCTGTGGGGAAGTTGTGTCCTCTTCCCTGTCCTCTGCCTCTCCTCCCTCACGGGAAATGACTTCTCGGCGGGAAGAATGTGTCTGGTTGTCTGTTCTCCCAGTAGTTGTTTCTATTTCCCTGAGGCCTTCTGAACGCCTGATAGCGACTGGTCGCTCGGCCTCTGAACCGACCGGTCCCGCCAAAAACTCTCCCGGGGAAGATTTTCTTCATTGACGCTTGGGCCTTTTCTAATGAGGTATAGGTTCCCACGAACCTCCCCATTTCTTTGCCAAATGTGTCGCCGAACAAGAGTCCTTGTGCCGCCTCGCCTGCTTCATAAGACGACAGATCTCCTAATTTGTTGTCAATTTTAAGCAGGAGGCCTCTTCTGCGTTCCGATGAAATAGCGCAATTTGCGTTGCCTAATAGGCATACGGCCCTCTGCGCCCAGTTGGCTAGGACTCCTGGGTCCACTTCCTCACCAGTGTCCTTAGCCCGTTCTGCCATGTCCATCATTTTTGCTAATGCAACAGCTATGTCCAGGACTTTTTCCTGGCAGCTTTTCCAGGAATGGTCTATGCCTTTCCTGGGATCCCTGTTCGACTTGGAGACGAAGGAGAGCATCTTCGGGTCGAGTTCCGGGGCTTCTGCCACCTAGCCTGGTAAGTCTGGTTTCGGACACTGCGCTCTCATCCTCTGCCTGACTTCCTTCTCTAATGCCTTACGCAACCTCTGCGTCATGTATTTAGCTACCCTCAGTGAGGGCACCCATTCGGATGATCTGGGGTTTCTTATTTCTTCTGGTTGGAACATATCAGAGGTTTCCTCCTCTTCTAGGTTGTTCATTATTCTGAGTCTTTTCTTCGGAGGAGGCTGGCTCTCCTCGTCCCCTTCATTAGCTGCTTCCTCCTGTGAGGAGGCCGGGGATTCTTGAGGTTCCTCTTCTGGGAAATCCTCCTCTCTGTTGCCCATATTGTCATCCCCTGGGTAGAGGGTCTCGAGGCTCGGCACCTGCAATTTCCTCATGAACGCTTCCCTGGGTTTGCTGAAAGCGTCAGAAGCCTCTGGGGCTATTGGTCTTGCCCCTTCCATCTGGCCCGGGGGGGTCAGAAGAGTCTCCGCTCTTACGGGCCTTGATACACCCCTTTGGACCCTTCGCAGAAGTCCTAGTGGACGTGCTTTCTTCGGTGCTTGTATTTTTCTTACTCAAAAGGAGCTCAATGGTCTGGAGTCTCTCCTGTAGGGGTCTAACTCCTTGAGCTACTGCCTCTGATAGTGAATCCCCCAGCACTTCTTTAAAACTGTGGGCCAGGTCTTCATAGCCTGCCTCCTCATCACTCCACTCAAAATTGGACATTTCTTGTGCTGTCAGGTGCCTTAGATTTACCTTTGAAATGTGTAGTGGCACGTCCACTTATTCACTTTGCGAGGCTGCACCTTCTCTTCACTCAGTCCGTGACTGTCTTTCCAGGGATTCTTTCAATATCCCTTGGGTCAGATACCCTTTAAAGAACTTATAACCAGCAAAACTTTGGTGTACTGCACTCAATTTGAATTTAATTGCTGCTCCGTAGTGACAAACGCTCGTTAATCTCTTTGAAATCTCTCCTGCAACGGAGATTCCCGAGCTAGGCTCCTCCTCCCCAAGGGTGGGGGCTTGTCTTGCGAGTGTTACGCTCGTTTGGAGATAGAGGGGATTCCCTCCATCTGTGAGCCGTGCTCGCTCTCTGGCTCCGCCTCCACAAAGGTGGGGGCCGGAGCTGCTCCTCTACGCGGCAGGCCGCGGAGATTCCCCTCGCGAATTCCCACGGTGGGGGCTATGTACATGCTACGCGAGCGAGGAAAGAAGGGCTTTCCTGCTCACGGATGGCTCTGCCCCCCCATGTCCCCCCCAAGGAATAATAAAGTTAAATTTGAAAATGAAAGTTTACAAAGTTTCTATTTGTTGAAACTGCTGGAGAGTGGAAAATAAAGAAGATGAAGCTTAATGCTCGCCTCCGTCTTGACAAAGAATCTGTGTACTGGCAAGTTTGTGTCTTGTGCAGAACTCTGTACCTAACAAAGCTTCCCACGTTTTGCATTCTTTTATCAAGCTCAGGTGTCTTGAGTTCCCAGAGTATCTTGTTGGGGCTCTGAAATAAGTTTTCTTATACAAATGGTTTAGGTTACAGTATTAGAACAAATGTTGTTACAGGCACATTAGAGAAACTGGCTCTGAATAAAGGGGAGTGTTTATTTCTCTCATTCAGGACTTTGGGTCTGCCTAGAAAGAGCTTTCGACTCTCATGTGGGGAGGAGGGTCAATATGATTATCCATCGCGACTGTAATCGTATATTGCAGTCAGACAAAGCTACCCGGTTTTTCCTGTGTACCCTTATTGGGGGGGCTGGGGATAGTCCAAGCTGCCCGGACAGTCCTGCCTGTGGCATAGTCCCCTACCTCAGTGCAGTAGTGGATGGTGGGTTTGCTGAGGGGAGCATGCCGAAAACCCCCTGCCTATCTCCGTCAGTTGTTAGGAATCTGAGGCATCCTCAGCATCCTCACTTCTTACCCTAATGTATCTTCCTCCCAGGTGGCCAGGAAAAGTTTGTCGTTATTGGATCCTGATCCTGGGGGTGGATATACGAGGGAGGATCACATGGGTCGAGGAGACTTGGAGGGAGGAGATGATGTACCCTTAGAAGAGACATGGTATCTCCCTTTTTCCTCTCAATATATCTCCTCACTCCTCCACACCTCTGTGGGCTATTGTAGATCAGATCACTATGTTCCCATTGGCATTCCTTCAAACGCACACCACTTTAGTACTGGGACGAGGAAGAAGCAACAAGAGACAAAAGACTCTAGAACCAACAATGTGCGGTCAAGTAGTCGGAGAACCAATCATCTTGGCGGGATGTTTAAATACCCTGTGAGAAACCTACTCCCCCGGGATCTTTCATTCAGGTGGCCAGGGAAGGGCCATCACTTTTGAATCCCGACCCTGGGGGTGGACAAGCGAGGGAGGATCACCTGAGTGGAAGGTCACGGGGGATTGGGCAGACAATAACCAAGGGTGAGACATGGTGTTCTCCCTCTCACCATTTCCCATCTGAAACCCCTTCCTCAGCTTTCATGGGATATTTGCAGTCCCTTTCTATCTGCCCCTCCCCATTTCTGACAAATACTGGGACGCAGAAGAGGCAAACAAGAGTAGGAGGATTACCTCCATGAAACACCTTGAGAAACAAAAGGAAGACTGCCACCTACTACCATTAGGTTGTCCCATTAATAGGGTCAGGCAGGGTAAGGCATTTCACACTGACAAGTCACACCTGACTCTTGACTCTTATGTGAAGTATAAAAAGTGTGGTTTTGCACAATCAGAAGAGCGAGCTGTGCGCCCTGAATTAAGCCAAGGTGCCAAGGAGCAGGGATCTTAAGGGAGAGGAGCCTGGATGATCCAGAGGAGAGCAGTGTGCTTCGATGCTGGCACAGTGCCTTTAAGGGGCTGCAGCGTGGCTATGCAGCCGTGTCTACAGGGAGCTGGACTGAGGCAGCCCATGTCCTGCTGGCAGCATGTGTAGGAGTGCTTGTTCCCTTGGGACGTGTGCCAGTCCCAAGGAGGTCTGAGGGGCAGGTGGTGAGACCCTGACCTCGATCCCATATGCCTTGAGCGGACCGCTCACCAGCGCAACGCTACCGCGTGAGTTTCGAAGGGGAACGTTTTGGGAAACTCAGGAGCATGCGGCTAGCTAGAGCAGGAAGGGAGAAAGAACAGAATTTATAAGCAGCACAAAACGGAGAGAAGCGCTGAGAGAGCGGAAAGGAAGAAAAAGGCTTCAAGATAAATGAGAAGGGGGCGAGTGACCCAAAAGTGAAGGAAAGGTGCAAGGAAGCACCGGAAAGCGAAATAAAGTAAACAAGAAGGGTGCGAGTAACCCTGAAGTGAAGGTGCATGTGAGCACCGGTGAGTGAAACAAGTGTGCAAGAGGCACAGAAAGGAAAAGGACAGGTGCAAGGGTGCAAGACAGCAAAGAAATTAATGTGCAAGAGGCACAGTGAAGAGAAAGTGAACCGAAAGGGAAGGTGCCAGTGGCACGGCAAGCTTAGACAAAGCAAGACAAAGAAGGTGCAAGTGAGCAAAACCAAGTGAACAATAACCATGGGGTGCAGGAAGCACCTGGAACAGGAAAGGATAGAAGAGAAGCAAGTACAGGAAATACAGAAAGGGGCCAAAGATCAGAGTGGTCGCGCTTAGGGTGAGCTAAGAACCTAGTATTTTCGAAAGTCTCTGATATTAGCCCATGAGAAGGTTGTATGTGAAAGGAACTATAAACAAGAGAAAGGCGCATCTTGAAAGTTAAACTTTTTGTTTGAAACTGGAAGGCCTGAGCATAGGTAAGGGAACCCTTAGAGGCCTAAGAGAAACTGTGTTGTTACATTGAACTTTTTTTTTTTAATGTAACATTTTATTGGTTTTGTAACATACAAACTGTGGTCCTTACCGGACCAAAAACACAAAACAAACTAAAACAATAATATCGTACAGTGGTACACTCAAACAAGCAAATCATACAAAATCGCAATAGCGTTGCTATACTACGAAGAACGATCCCCTGTTGCCAGCACGTTCTACGTACAGGGGTGTCACGTCGAGTCCGGTTACATGCTTCACACCTCGTCTTCCCATTGGTGCCATATCTTGTCTGCCTTATCGGGACAACCTTGGCTTTTAAACACTCTCCTTTCTATGGCAATGCAAATCTGTACATCAGTGATCCACTGGTTTATTTGCGGCGTCACCGCAGCACCCCATAATTGTGCTATATTCCTTTTTGCAACTGCATTAGTTGTCATAAAGCAGAGTTTTTCATACCTTGACAAGTCAATTTCACTGTCCGCTCCGAGGAGTAACAGTTTCGGGTCTCTGGGGATTGTTTTATGCAGTACTCTAGTTAGGATGTCACAGCATTGCTGCCAATACTCGCTAATATTCGGGCATTCCCACAGTGTGTGAAAGAAGGTTCCATCTTCACTATGGCATCTTAAACAATTGGGTTCCGCTATCTTGCCCCAGCGGTATAATACTACCCTCGGGTAATAAATTCTATGCAATATTTTTAGCTGAACTAATCGCAGTCTGGTTGAAATGGCTACCTCCCTGGGGAACATCAGTATCTGAACCCAGTCTTCCGGTAATATCTCCCCAACTTTGGTTTCCCGCTTCGTTTTGAGGCGCACCAGCTCCGTTGTAGCGAAGGAGGTGATGGCATTGTACATGACGGTGGTGACCTTAGCCTGAATGCTATCCGTTATTATATTGCGTTCTATTGGTGTAGTGTCTGGCATGTCAGCTAGTATGGGGAGATGTTGCTGTAATGCGTGTCTGAGCTGCGTGTAATGGTACCTTTCCGTCTCTGGGAGGTTAAAGGATATAGCCAGTTCTTCGAAGGATCTGATGGCGCCGTTGGTTATAATGTCGCCCACTCTCTCTATACCACATCCCCTCCATACTGGCCATCCCGGTAATTTGGCTACTTCGTGGAGGTTCCTATTATTCCATAGTGGTTGGATTGGTGTGACCTTGTCTCCCCATCCTATGAAGATATGTGATTCTGTCCAAATACGGGGTGTCTGTGCCGCCATGTTTCGGGAAGTCGCTCTGGACGTTGCTTTGTACAGCTCCAGTGGGGGCGATGCCCGTACATGTGGTAGTGCTGGGTCTGCGTGCATCGCATCATTTACTACAGACATGTGACTGGCCCAGTAGTATGTCTGTAATCTTGGTAGGCCAATCCCACCTTCCCATATTGATCTTTGTAGTGTTTGTAAAGCAATTCTCGGGCGTCCCTCCCATAAGAGTTTTCTGAGTATGTTATCTATATTCCGAAATTCTTTCATAGGTATATATAGGGGGGCGTTCTGGAGCACATACAGGTAGCGGGGGAGTGTCAGCATTTTGAACAATGCAGCTCGGCCTAATAGTGTCAGAGGCAGGGACCTCCAAT
Source organism: Ambystoma mexicanum (assembly GCF_040938575.1). NCBI lineage: Eukaryota > Metazoa > Chordata > Amphibia > Caudata > Ambystomatidae > Ambystoma > Ambystoma mexicanum. The sequence goes on from NC_090927.1 coordinate 813,762,031, forward strand.
GTCGTACATCCCCTGTGAATCTCTCCGTAATGGGTTGTAGGTTATTCAGTGTATAATCATCTAGGTTCCTCGTGACCTTAAAGCCTAGATACTGGAAGTGATCAGGAGCTATTCTATATGGGCATGACTCAGGAACCTCACTGCCTAGAGTATTTAATGTAAATAGTGTAGATTTAGCCCAGTTTACTCTCAAACAGCTAAAAGCAGCATATTTCTGGAGCAACTGTGTCACTGCATTTCGTTCTGGGGTCCCTCAGGTATAGCAATAGGTCGTCTGCATATAATGAGACTTTGTCTTCCCACCCCAAACCACCCGGGATGCCACTCCATATGGGTGTCTCTCTTAGCAACTGAGCCAATGGTTCCATTGCCAGTGCAAAGAGCAGCGCTGATAGTGGGCATCCTTGTCGGGTCCCTTTCCCCAAAGCAAAGGGACGTGAGGTCCAACCGTTCACACGGACCTCAGCCATCGGTGCCTCATATAGCAATTGGACCCAGGATAGGAACTGCTCCTGAAAACCCATTTTTCGCATGATAGCCCAGATTGCCTCCCACCGGACAGTCAAAGGCCTTTTCAAAGTCTATTGCAAGTACACCCAGGGGAATATTGAGGGTCTGGGCCCGCTCAATGGCTAAATAAAGTCTTCTTATGTTCATCCTCGTGGATCTGCCCGGCATGAAGCCACATTGGTCCGGGTGGACTAGAGATGTTATGACTTGCTGTAGGCGTATCGCTAGAAGTTTGGCCAGAATCTTGGTTTCAACATTAATAAGGGAGATAGGCCTATATGACCCACATTGGTCCGGAGGCTTATTCACTTTGGGTATAACAATTATTGTGGCCTTCCTCGGGCCTGCCGGGAGGGATCCCGTTGTCCGGGCTTGTTGGAACATGCGTAGTAGGTGGGGAGCTAGGTTGCTACAGCTGATCTTCTTCCAGGTTTCTATGGGGAAACCGTTCGGTCCAGGGGTCTTCCCAGGCTGGAGCTGGGTCATAGCCCCTGCAATTTCATCTTCCGTGATGTCTCTTTCTAAACCAGCAATTTGGGTCTCATTGAGGATCGGAAGAGTGATATCATCTAGTATAGAGTTTTCAGGGGGAGTTGTGGGGGCCCTGTATAGGTCTTCAAAAAATTTTGCGAATTCCTCAGCTATGTCTCCGTCTGTGAGGCAGGATTCCAAGTTCTGGGACACAATCGATCTCACATGGCAATGTCTCTCGTCCCTCTGTTCAAGCCAGGCTAGGACCTTCCCTGCTTTGTCTCCAGTGTCATATATTCTGGCCCTCATTGCACTATATGCCTGTTTGGCGTTGTCCAGTGCAATATTTTGCAGTTACTTTTGAGCCAGTATCAGCGCTCTATTAGTATCTGGACTGTCGTAAGTGAGATGTGCGTCTTCTGCTTGTTTAACATTCGTTTCTGCTTCATGAAGTGATTCCAGGTGTATGTTCCTTTGGGCCGTCGTCCAGGAGATGATTTCTCCTCGTAATACCGGTTTATATGCCTCCCAAAGTACGGCGGGACTTTCTACTGTTCCCGTATTGGTCTCAAAGTATTCTGATGTGACATTTTGTATATGGGTGAAGCCCGCGGGGAAAGGGCGCGGGTGTTGGCGTCCCGCGGAGGGGACTTGTCTGGCCCAGGAGGGCCTTCGTTCTTTGGCCACGCCCCCCCCACCTTCAAAGGCTCGGACACGCAAGCCCGCTGGGTGAAGCCCGCGGGGAAAGGGCGCGGGTGTTGGCGTCCCGCGGAGGGGACTTGTCTGGCCCAGGAGGGCCTTCGTTCTTTGGCCACGCCCCCCCCCACCTTCAAAGGCTCGGACACGCAAGCCCGCTGGGTGAAGCCCGCGGGGAAAGGGCGCGGGTGTTGGCGTCCCGCGGAGGGGACTTGTCTGGCCCAGGAGGGCCTTCGTTCTTTGGCCACGCCCCCCCCACCTTCAAAGGCTCGGACACGCAAGCCCGCTGGGTGAAGCCCGCGGGGAAAGGGCGCGGGTGTTGGCGTCCCGCGGAGGGTGTTTGCGGACCCGTGGTGGTGCACCTGGACTGTGAGGTGAGACTGAGGCACTTACTGTGGGGAGGGCCAACAAAGCCAATAAAGCCTATAGCGTGTATTGTGGAGGGCCAGACCCCTACTACCCCCCTACTACCCCCCCCCTGCAGGTGCTCAAGGCCATATCATGGTGGGTCCTCCCCAGGAAATCGCCAATGGAGCCACGGAAGGTGGAGACATTTTCTCTCCTTTTTCCCCACTTCACCTCTCCAAATCCTCTCTTCTATCGAGTCTACAGGGACCCTTGGCCCCGCTGGTGAATCGGAAGCCAATTAGGGGCAGAAGGCTGAGGGGAGGTATGTTGCGTAAAGCACTGGGGGCTACGCAGGCAAAGGGAACTGGCATCGGGAGCCTCTGTGGGAAAGGAGTTCCTGTCCAACTGCCCTCGGTCTCTGCTTGCACCAAAGAGGGAGCCTCGTTAGAATCCTTGCTCAAGCCACCCTGCCCCCCCAGCTTGCAGGTGGGGCCCCTACCTAGTCTCTCTGGGACCTCCTGTGATCCTGTTTCAATCCCTCTTCTCACAACTGGACATTTAAGCCCATTTCTGGATGACCTTGGGACCCCTGTCAACCTGTTAACCCCTGGAGGGGGTCTTGACTGTGTGGCTACAGCCGGACTTCTGGATACTTTGGCCAACGGATGTGAGAGGATCTCAATAGGGTTTTCAAAACTGATCAAAGGGAATGTGTCGCTGGCCCCATCTAGGGTTCCACCTCTGTTGCCTTCTCTGGCGCCGGCCCCTTTTCATCTATTTTCCGGCCGAAACCATGAGGTTATAGTTCCTCATACTCATGTTGAAGCTGAAGCCCATCCCGCCGCCTCCCCTGTGCCCATGTTTGTGGCTCCTGAGGCCTTGGGTCCAGTCGACTTGAGCAGGGGAGAGAAGTCCTGCCATCCGTCCAGATCTGGTTCTAGGCCAACCTCTGATGCTCCCCCAGGGGTTGGCTTCTTGCCCCGTCTTAGCGCTCCCCTGGCCTCTAAATCCATCCCAAATGGTGAACATTTTCTACCAGCCCAAACTTCCTCTGATTCTGCAACCCTCCCTAGCTGTCCCTGGAACCTCCTGTTATCAGAGATGGCCGAGATCAAAAATCTTTTGTTAGTGTTGATCAAGGGGACACGGGGGACTTGGGGGGAGGAGGGTACGGGTAGGGAAGGTGAGAGCGCAGTAGGGTCCGGCCCTAGGGGTCCTAATCTTGCCTTTGATAAAGGGTCACATCCCCTGATCCCCTGTCCATCCCTGGCTACTTCCGTGGCTAGGTCTCCGAGGAGCCGCCCAAAGCTAGGCTGTCCCCCACTGTCACCCCGAAGGAGTGAAACCACTGTTCGAGACTCAAGGACTAAGCCCCCATTGATGCAGCACCCTGTGGGGAGGAAGGCTAGTGCCTCAATCCCCGGTCCGGGCAGGCCGAGGTTGGGGCGCCACACTAATGAAGGCTGTAGTAGCTCCATGGTCCTCCTTCATGGTGTTCTAAAACCCACTTTTGGCACAAGAGAACCAAGGGACGCCCTGCGGAATAAATGTCTACATTGGTTGCGGGCTGTGGGGGAGTGTGAGTTTGTGTCCATGGGCTCTTTGTTGGAGTGCACCAGACTGTCCAATCCTTCAGCCAAAACGGACATCGTCAAACTGGTTTTTGGGAGCGCCCATCTGGCAAGGGCCGTATTGGAAAAATGTAATGGCCATTGGCTGATAGGGAAAAGTGGTATTACTGTCAGTGCACCCCCTATACCTGCCCTTGTGTGCCCTGCAAGAGCCTCCTCTGGGTTTAGTCCTCTTTCAGGGGCAAATCTAACCGCCTTGGGCCCGAGGCGCTGCGGGAGATACCTGAGGGAAGGTGGTTGAGGGTTCCTGTTTATTGGCCTAGAGACCTGTGGGGGGGCACCCATGGATGGTTTGGTTCTCTACTTGGGTGTGTTGTCATTCTTCTTTTTTTTTTTTCCATGCGTTCATGTATTAGAACTGTTTTTTAGGATGCACTTTGATGGCCTTCCAGGCCGAATAAAGTTGTTTGACTGACTGATATGTTCTATTAGTTCAGGAGACCCTAGATAATAGTTGTTCAATCTCCACCTCGCTGGAGGAGCTGGTTTGCACGTCGTAAGTGATATGAGTAGGGGGGAGTGATCCGAGATGCCCCGCAGAAGATATTCAGCTTGCGTTACTGTGTGTGTTAATGTCGCAGGCATAAAGAAATAATCCAGTCGTGACAGCGATGCATGCACTCCTGAGTGAAAGGAGTACCCCTTTTCTTCCGGGTGTAGGTCACGCCACACATCCCTGATGCCAAAAGCCTCTACAAACGTGGCCAGATTGGTTCGGCGATTGGGGTCTCTGTTGTGTAGATGCGTGCGGTCTTGTACATTGTTCATGACGTCATTGAAGTCTCCTCCCAGGGCCAGAACATCTGAGGTGTCGCTCGTTAGTAGGGGCGTAATATCTTCCATAAGTCTGGACTGAAGAGCCGGTGGGGCGTAGATCACCATAAGGGATATCGTCCTGTTCCAAAGCGTGCCCGTGGCATATGTGAATCTGCCCCCGGTGTCCTGTATTATTTTGGTGAGGGTGAGCGGTAGCCTGTTATGGATTAACATCAATACTCCTCTGGCTCCCATAGTAAAACCAGCTTGTATGATTGTGCGGTAGTTCGATCGTTTAAATAGCGCATTGGAAGTCCCTGCCAAATGGGTTTCTGTTAGGAAGGCTATGTCCGGGCTGTGTCGGTTCAGGAACTGTCTCACTAGCCTCCTTTTCAGGCTGTTTCCTAGGCCGTTTACATTCCAGGTGAGTAGTTTCAATGTTTTGTTCTTGTTATCCTGCAGAGTCGCGTTTGTGTGTATGGTTCCAGCAGGCGATGGGGCCTCCTTTAGCAGGGGCATTGGACTCGCTTGATTCGTAGCAGGGAACAGAAATTGTTGTCTGAGTGATCACTATCTTCTGTAATATGTAGTATTTCATTGAGTGGTTCCAACTTGTAAACTTGTGCCAAACTCCCCCCTCCCCATACTTCATCCCCAACCGAAGCATCTGTCGCCCTTTTAACAGTTCAAACTTTACTTAAACAGTATATCTAGGCAATCTAGAACTTTGCCTATCGTTATGTGTACGTTTCTTGCCAAAGAGGGGCGGGACGGTATCAGCCGTCAGCCATTACTTTCTTCCTGTCATGTGAGACACGTTATGTTTGGATTCGCTTTCTTCCACGTCCCGTGATTTCATTTGTTTTATCCTCTACCATTTTTTTATCATGCATTCCCTTGTTGTGCCACATCCACCTGTCGCTGTGGTGAGTCGTGGTCTGGTGGTCTTTCTGGATGTGGCCTATTACGGTCGTTTCCAATCTTCTTCCTTCCAGTCCAGTCACCCTCAATGTGCCTTTCTGCCCAATCCCATGCCTCCTTGGGATTCGTGAAGTGTACTGTCGTGCCTTTGTAGTATATTTTAAGTTGAGCAGGGAAAATCAGGCCATATTTCATTCCACACGATTGGAGGCGTTTTTTAAGTGGGTCAAAGGACTGGCGCGCTTTTTGGACCTCCCTCGTGAAGTCAGGGAAGAAGGAGATTTTCGAGCCATTGAAGGTGATGGACCCTTTTGTTCTCGCCATTTGTAGTATGGCATCCCTGTCTCTATAATTCAGAAGTCTTGCTATGACTGCACGCGGTGGTGCACCCGGGGTGATCCTGCCCGATGGGATGCGATGCGATGGGCCCTTTCGATAGAAAAGAATTTGGAGAAGGATTCAGCATCGTATATATCCAATAGCCATCTTTCAAAGAACAACTCCATGCATTCTCCTTCCGCCTTTTCGGGAAGGCCTAGGATGCGGACGTTATTGCGCCGTGATCGACCTTCCCCTTCATCTACTCTTCCCTCCAGGGACTTTATACGTTGCAACTGTAACGCTCACCTGATTCCCGTAGAGGCGCCGGTCTTGACTGGGCGTATACCGTATCTTCAAAGGTGATGTGTAACACACGGCTGGCTCTTTGGGCTGGGCCCTGTGCACTGTATGTCTGACTCGAAGGGTAAGATGTCTGCAGATAGAGAATATGGGATTAAGGAACTGGGTTATTGAATGTCTCTCTCTTCTTCCCTTTCTCTTCTCCTGTAGAACCCCAAAGGTTAACACTCTCACCTTAGGTAAGTGAACGCCGTGCTCTCCATCTGCCTCTGGGCAGGGTGCTGTAACCAGTTTCTTCACTGGATAAGGGGAGCAGGCCTCTTGACTTCAGAGGACTGCTGTCCGTCGTTTACTGCACGAACGGTAAGTTTCGAGTAATTCTAATGTCTTTAAAGTCTTTAGTAATGATGTTTCTTGTTTTGCAGGGTTCCGGCGATGGCGGATGACGGGCTGAAGTGAGTTGAAGATGGAGCCCGTGTGATGAATAGAAGCGCCTGGAAGCACGTAAGTAAGCGCTTGTTGCCTGCTTCACGATGCGCTCTAACTGTCTTTTTATTTTGCAGGTACAAGTTCGGAGCGGCTGCAGGGTGCCGGAATACCCACTGGGTTAGATGTGGAAAGGAGTAATGGCACGTGAGTATTAAAGTTCCCCAATGTCTTTAAACGCACCTTGTTTTGTCTTTCAGATGCGGGATGCAGCGCCGAAGGCCTCCGGAGGGTGCGAAGAGTTGGTAAGCTTTTGTCTTTCAGATGCCGGAATGCAGTGTGAAGACCTCCGGAGCGCACAAAGAGTAGGTAAGCCTTTGTCTTTCAGATGCCGGAATGCAGCGCGAGGCGTTGGTGACAGCCGATGGACCAGGTAAGTGAAGAGCTGTCACTGAAAACCGTAATGCTAACCTGTTCTTTCTTGTCTTTATAGGTGTTGCTGAAGACTGGATTCGGGATGGTAAGCCTTTTTCCTTAGGCCCCGGATCAGATGCAGAAGACACGATGAGCGTTCTGCTGCAGAGGATGCAGAATAACGCAAAGCAAGATTCATCCATCGGGTGTGGTTTAAATAGCCTCCTGTAGTGCTTAGGTGTCTCCTTCCACAGCCACGCCTAGGTAAGAAAAGAGTTCCTGCTTTCCAGAAGAGTTCCAGTGTTCTGAATCTAGGGAGTGGCTCCTGCCCCACCCAACAGGAAAAGTAGTTCCAAACAGAAGAGGATCAGAGGCTCAACTGGCAGGCAAGTAAGCAGCATGGTCTGCTGCAGGTAAGTCCACCCAAGCATTATGAGCCCGGCGCTTCCAGCGCTGGGACTGGGCATATTTATGAGCCTGGTGCCACTGGCGCCAGGACTGGGTCCAAAAGGTCCCAATTGGGACTGGTTGGCACTCGGAACCTGGGTTATGGATCTGCTTCCAAGGGAGTTGGGAAAACCCTGACCTTTTGGAAGCAGAGATCATGACAGTAACATGCTGGTTATCTGGCGATTAACTCCTTGCAGATTGTCTTCGGTCTCCGATATGCGAGCTTCCGCCTCTCCATTGCGTGCAGTCAACTTCTGCAAGTCACGCCTCAGCAGGGATATCTCAGCCCCTATGGCGTCCATTTTCTTTTCCATGGATGTCCTGGAGCTGGCAATGGCGCTCATTACATCCCTGAGGGAGATGTCTTCTTCCATAATTCCAGATTGAGCTGATGCTGGTCTCTCTGGTGAGCGGGACAGCGGGGTGGTTGCATACTGTTCTATCCTGCTTTGTGTGGAAGTCTTCCTCGGCCTGTCCTTTCCCATCCTGCGAAGCAGGCTTTATATTACGAGGAAGAGCACGTTCTGCGGTTGGGAGCAACTGATCGTTACGCCGCGGAGATAAACTGGCTTAGTTGTTCAGAAGGTCATTGTGTTCGGGCCAGCCCGACGTTCTCTGGGCGTGCGGGGCTCAGGCAAGTGGTCCCTTGTTCCCGTGTTGTTAAGGCAAGTATGGTTTCCAGGCTCTTCCTGATTGTCATTAATGTTATGGTATGCTCTTTTCTTCACTGCTTGGAGCACTGTGGTTTCTTTGCCGACTTGACAGGAGATGATTATTCTCTTTACTGCAATCCGTGTCAGTGACTATGCATCTAGCCTGCTTTATGGTGGTGCCCCTTCTCCAAGCTGCAAAAGTGTCCTGCGTGTGTCCAGGGTATAGCGCACAGCCCGCACCGAGTGGGGGCCACGGGCGCTGCGGGGGTTCCTCCTCGGCAGCGCACCCCGGGCAGATGGACTGAATTCAGGGCCCGCCCCGCCTCTCCTTGCCGGGTCTTGAGGCTTCTTCCCCCCGGCACAGGTCGGCAGAGAGGTAGGTAGGAGGCTGGCAGGCGCTCAACGGTGTACGGAGCGCCCGCTTCCACTCGGGAGGCCAGAGGGGGGCGGGGAGTCCGGCGCAGGTCTCCTCTCTCTGCCGGTCCGTTCCCTCAGTTACCCGCCCTCTGGCAATAAGCTGATCCGTGCAGGGGGAGGAAGGGCAGTCTCCTCCCTCCGCAGCGGCGATCGTCTCTCCGCAGCACCTCTTCCCCGGCCTCCTCCTCTCCTTCCCTCATCTCCGACTGTACCATGCCATCCTGCTCAACCGTCTCCGTGATAACCTGGGTATCACTGGTCAGGCTCTGGCATGGCTGACCTCTTTCCTTTCCGGTCGACCCTCCCAGGTCCAAATGGGCTCCTTCCTCTCTGACATCTTTTTCTCCACCTGTGGTGTCCCCCAGGGATCCAACCTCTCTCCCTGGCTTTTCAACCAGTATCTGGCACTCCTTGCCCACCGCATCGCCGCTCTCTGCCCCCACTTCCAGTGCTATGCGGACGATACCCAGCTCATTTTCAGGCTACCCTCGGCCTCCTCCTCTCCTTCCCTCATCTCCGACTGTCTGTCTGCTATCCAGGAATGGTGTGCCGCCAATGACCTCTGCCTTAACGCCAGTAAGACTGAGATTCTACTCATCGGCACACCCACTCCCTCCTTCCCTGCAGCTCTCTGGCCGGCCTCCCTTGGCCCCCTTCCTGCCCCTACCTGCAAGGCTAAAAACCTCGGGGTCATCTTCGACTCCACACTCTCCTTCTCTCCTCATATATCTGACCTCTCTGAGAAGTCACACTACCAGCTGCACCTCCTCAGAGGTATTCTTCCCTTCCTCTCCTTCCCCCAGAAGCTCACTGTCTCCCGAGCCCTGGTTCTCTCAAGGCTGGACTACTGTAACAGCCTCTATCTTAATCTGCCTGCCTCCACTCTCCGCCCTCTGCAACTTATCCAGAACAGAACTGCGAGACTTGTCCTTGGCCTCAAGCCCAGGGACCGTATCTCTCCAGGACTGAAATCTCTTCACTGGCTCCCAGTGGCTGCGAGGATTAAGTTCAAAACCCTCTGCATTGTCCACAAGGCCTTCTGGGGCTTGGGGCCTAAATACCTTCAACTCTCTCTTCCTAAATATCTTCCTTCACGAGCCCTTCGCTCATCCGTCTCCAACTCCCTCATGGTCAGCCGCTTCTCGAAGCAACGAGCTGGGGGTAGATCTCTCTCCGCAGCAGGGTCCTCCCTCTGGAACAGCCTTCCTGCCTCCCTGAAACTCGAGGAGAACCATCTCCGGTTCCGGAAGCACCTCAAAACCTTCCTCTTCGCTTCTGCCTTCTCTCTCCCTCTCCCCTGCTAAACCTGCTTAACTCCCCACTGAATTCTGCACTAAACCTGCATCTGGGCCACTCTGTGACCTCGGTCCAGGGCCCAGCCACTCTCCACTTGCACTGCCTCCCTGGCTCCCCCTGCACTGTGGGACTGTCACTGTATCCCTACAGCCCCCTTCCCAGCACTTGCTCTGCACTTACCTCGCACTTGCCACCAGCTGGCCCTTTTATTTATTATTTATTATTTTATTACGCTACTTACCTTGTACTGCACTTTCCCCCCCACCTCCTCCCCCTGCACTTTCTCCTTTTCCCCTTACCTCTGCACTTGCGCGATCTGAATGACACCTGGCCTAGTAGGATCGTTTGTCTGTCTTCCCCTTGTTTCCCTCCCTCCCTGCCTCGTCGCGCCTTGAAACACTTGTGTATAGGCGCGTTACAAATACCATATCATATCATATCATATCATATCATATCAGTGTTTGCAGCGTCCTTAGGTTCGCGCTCAACAGCGCCCGGCGGCCATCTTGGAGACTTCCAAGACGCCGTCGCTCCAACTCTTTGGCAGCTTATTTCTCTGGAACTGGCTGTCGGTTGCACACTCGAACCACCGGGTGCGAATGACGTTATGTTCCGACACTTGGAAAGATCTTGCTCTTCACATGGAGATTTAGTTTTTTGGTAGGATATTGCAGGATACGGCTGCCGGCCTCAGGAGCACCGAGAGCTCACGTCTTCATGCTACGTCCGTTCTGTTTTTTAAACTGAAGGGGCCTGAGCTTGGGGAAGGGAACCCTAAGAGGCCTAACAGAGATTAACTTTTATTTGGTGAAAAAAGGAGGCATAAACTTGGGGAAGGGAACCCAGAGAAGCCTGGAAGAAACTGTTATATTTTTTGTTTGATTTGAAACTTGGAAGGAGTGAAGCTTGGAGAAGGGAATCCGCAGGAACTAAAGACATTGGGTACTTGTTGAACAGAGTATAAGAAATGTGTGTAGAAGTGCTAATGAACAACTTCTTTTTTTTTTTTTATAAACATTAAGGATACTAACCAAGCCACACCTGGTAAGACCACCTGAAACCAGCCATGGTATATATTTCTTTTTGAATCACTATTTTTCCTTTAAAGAGACTTCCTACCACATTTTATCAGCGAGTGAGGGGAAGCATAGGTTTTGACCCAGACCGAATTTGGTTGTGGACTTTCAGAAATCGACGGCCCTTAGAAACATCAGTTGAGGGAACCATCCCTTTAGAGTTAGGGCCAGTTGGGTATTGCCCCAACCCCAGCATTGTAGTAAATAAAGGTTTTGTAACTATAACACTTGAGTCTGTGTGTCCCTTGAAACCGTGCCATTTTGCAACCCGCAATACAGGAAGAAGAGGGAGGTCATTGTCGGCTATGGCTGTGAACAAAAACAGACCAAGTCTCCCTGGGAAGCCGTGCAGAGGAAAGCGAGTGCCGGTGTGGTGGAGCGAGGAGGCTCACTGACGAGAGCTGTGGCAAGAAAGCAGCAGGCTGCGAGGACGCAGAGAGCAGAGAAGAAGTTCTGGGGTGTTTGCAGGTGCGAGCAAGCCAGACGAAGCTTCACAGAGCTCTTATTTGAGACGCTGGTAGAAGTGGTGACCGTGGAAGCCAGAAGGAGCCGGAGGAAGCAAAAGCAAAGCCTGCTTCACTGTAGCGGGTGCTACGGTTCACCGCCAGAGAAACCAAAGGCGTCAGAAGAGACCGAAAAGTCTGATGAACTGGGAAAGGGACACCAGGGCATATTGGAGGCGGCCGTTGAAAAGAAATAGCAAAGAGTCGAAAGCTGAAGCAAAGTAAAGATTCAAATGATATTTCATGTATAACTAAGCCCTTTTTGAATACCGATCTGAATTAAATTACATTTCACGTATAAACAAGCACTTTTTGAATACTGGCTGAATTAAAGCCGTTTTGTGTGGAAACGTATGAATATACAGAAATTGTGAGCTTTGAGAGAACACACATTGGCCAGAGTCAAATGAACTATATCACAGAAGTGTGTGTTTCAAGAGAAAGTATGAACTTTCAGAGAAAAAGCATTGGCCAGAGCCATATGAACTATATTACAGAAGAGTGCGTTTCAAGAGAAACAACTATTGGCAAGAGCCACAAGAATATGGGGAAGTGCACCCTTTCCATATTGGCTAACCAGAAAAGATAAAGCAACAAGATGATGTGAAACGAACCTGAGCTAAATCCCACTGTAAAGCTGAAAGCTGAAATAGTGGCAATGTGCAGGTGAAGGAGAAACCAGTGAGGTGTATCGGTTGCGTGACCTGTAATGGGTGGACCGTGTGGTCCAACAACTGCGCCTAGACCGAGAACATCCATCAATGCAAAGCCAATTGAAATACCTGCAATAGAGCTTATGGGTGAATCTGAAGGGAACCCAGTGTGAACTGGAACTGGGGATTTGAACTTTGTGAAATTGGGTTAAAGACATGAGGCCTTGGGAAATAGAGAACTCTTTGGGTCTTGTGAACAATCATGAAACCTTGGGGAAGGGAAACCCCTTGGTGTCTTGTGAACTACTTGGAAACCTTGGAGAAGGGAAATCCCTTTTTGGGAGACTTTGTGAACTATCTTGAATCGTGAGGAAGGGGAGATCCTTTCAAACCCAGAGCTGGAAGAAGCTTGGAACGGTTATTTAAACACTTATGATTTTGAAGCTGACATCCCTTCTCAGTGTATACAAATAGTTCTCCAGCATGGGTCTGGCATGGATTCACATGCTCATGAATATTCCCCGTCGTCAGACTGGGAATCCTCAACAAAAGAAAAAACAGTTTCACTTTCGTTTCTAAACTGTCTTTCTCTCCTAAACCAATCACTGGTCTCTGGGTCATACTGCCCTCTCCCTAAGCCCCTCCTCGGGCAGCCATCTGTAGATTTTTACTGCCCGTTCAAGTGTCTGGGAGTCCTTGTGTTTTGCTCTTTGAGCTTTCTGCGTTTTCTACTCTTTTTCAGTATGAAATCTGCTTTTTGTTCAATCAAACCTGTGTGCTCCATCGTCTATCCATCCGATCAACGGGAATCTGTTTTTTGGCTCCATTCTTCGCCCCTCAAGGGCTTTATCGTCAAGTGTTCTTCTTGGAAGTTTCCAGAAGCCAATCAGGCCTACACAGCGCCAGATCATGTCAGAGGAGAAGGCCTCCCTCTTCAAGCTCTGCACCAGCTGCGGTTTGCGGAATGTTTTCACGGAGGACAAACATTCCCATTGCCTGTATTATTTGCACCCGACGCACAAGGAGGAAGATTGTGAATTTTGCCGTGGCTTCTCCAAGTGCATGTTGAAGGACTGCTAAGCTCGACTGGCAACGTGGCTCAAGGCCCAGGCCTGTACCCAGAGTGGTTGTCTGGGGCATGCCTCATCCAGATCCAGCCAACCTGAGCAGGCTTCTAAGTCCTTTGAGGGCGCTCCTTCCGTGGGGGCCCAAGACAAGGCCAAGCACTGCAAGTCCGCTTCCGCCGGGGTCACCACGCAAGCTGGTTGTCATGATGCCTGCTCCCGAGGAGCCAGGTCAGGCCCAGCGTCCCCGGAAGCAGACTTCATACTCACCAAGCAGGCGCCAGGCTCATCATGGCAGCACATATGGTAATGTTTGGGTGAACTCACCTGAGGCAGACCATGCTGCATACTCACCCAAGGCAGACCATGCTGTCTGAAGCTCCAAGCCAACTAAGGCTGGGGAGGAACTATTTTCTTTCAGGAACTCTTTTCTTACTCGAGTGGGGCAAGTGGAAGAACACTCACCTGAAGCTCTTCCAAGGCTATTTAAACCACGCCCGGATGGCCACACGTGCTTCGCGTTATTCTGCATCTGCAGCAGGACGCTCACCGAGTCGGCTCCTGCATCCTGGCTCCTGCCACGCCCGCCAGCACCTGGAACACCTGCAAGGAGAGAAAGGCAAGCATTAGGACATTACCTACCTTCATCCAGCATCCGGATTCTTCACTCCATCGATCCTGCAAAAGAAAGTCAAGGGTTAGAAGCGCATCTCATCGCTCGCTGCAGCGCCGCTTCCACTTACCTTCACGTGGCGCTGTCTAGCTCTTCAGCGGTCATAGGCGACATCGGCCGCATCCCAGCACCTACGGAAAAGAAAGACAATAGTTAGAAGCGCTCCGCTTCTCACGCTGCCGCGCCGCTTCCACTTACCTTCACGTGGCACCGGCAACCTTTTCAGCGCCCATAGGCAACATCGGTCGCATTCAAGACCTACGGAGAAAAAGGACAAAACAAGGTGAGCAACAAACTAATTGCAAAAGGACAGATTACTCACCTTAAGTCTTAGCTGAATTTTGTTGGGACCTCAGTTCTCTTTTCGGGTCGGAGCGGCTTTTCTGGCTTTTCCGTACCCCGGCCCCTATGGGGAAATAAGACACACTCATTAAGGTGTCGGAGCAAACCACTACGGCACACCTTCATTAAAAGTACTCACCTGAGCTTACCTCTGCAAATCCATTCCTCCACACGGATTCCTCACCTAGTCCCTGAAAATTAAACAAAGGCCAAGGGACAAATAAGACTTGATCTTTTGAACTATATACTTACGGCAGCATTTTGGTAAAGGCAAGCAGACATCAAACCCTCGCCAAATCCGAGATCCAGTGAAGTAACTGGAAATCTAGGCGCCCCTGTGTCAGAAGCAGGATGGAGAGCTCGTCCATACAGAAATTAAGGTGAGAGTCTGCGGAAGGCACAGCTAGGGTTCGAGGGGGGTGAGAAGGGGAAAAAGGGGGGAATCTCACACACAATCTAGCAGACAGTTAACTCCCTTTTCCCATCTACAGAAGGATTATTCTACGGGCCAGACAGACGAGGTTTGGGGGTCCAGTCCAGTCCATCTTCCAAGCACTGCGCTTTACCGTGGAAGAAGTTGTAGCAGTCCAGAACGGGTCGGCGCCTCCGTGGGAATCAGGTGAGCGTTACACTGGTCCCGCGACGCTCACGGCGAGTTAGTCGTCTCCATCTGCTTCAATCTCCAGTGCTTTGTCGAGGAGAAAATCGGCTACCCCAGGGAAGCTGCGAGAGAGTCATCGTCTTCCATCGAATTGCTTGCTGCTGCCCTCTCGGCAGGCGCCTCGGTGACGGCCAGAGTGGTGCTTCCTCCCAGGTGGGAGCTTCGGCCAAACCAATGGAGAAAACCCCAGAGAAGAGGAAGTAGGAACTCAGCCCTAATCCAACCCCTCAGGAGCTGAAGAAGGTGGGGGAAGTGCAGGAGCTTCGGGGCACAGACATTTCATCATCCGATGAGGAAGTTGTTTTCGTCTACACCAGCCCGGATGAGATGGGGCACGACAACGAGAACGTCGAGTAGTCGCCCACCGGAGGCGGCGACGATGACGGGTCAGGGGATGACGACACAAGCGCTGGGCCCAGCTACCCTGTTCCCCAGATATCCCAAGAGATCTGTCACAGGATATTCTGTCAACCCTCCACACACTGGTGTTGGAGATTCAAAGAAGACTGCCCACGGCACCACCCGTGGCTCCACCGGCGGGGACCCAGTTGACAATGGGGCCACCTCTGCCGAAGAAAAGGAAGAGGCATCTCACGCCTCCTTCCCAGCTGTTGCTGCCTTCCCCCCTGCAGGGACGGACATGGCTACGACAGTGGCCTCACACCACCACCAAGGGCTTCTCCACTGGATGAGGTGGGATCTTTTAATTCCAGGATAGCCCGGGCATTGGAACTTTTTCAACTCACTCTGGAAGAGATGAAAAGGGAAGGTTTCCTGTACCAATGCCAGGAGGCAAAGAGGAAAACCATTCTGTTGGTGCTGCTCCTGGACGACGTCTGGGATGAAGGGCTGGCGCTTCTGAACAACCCTTCCTCAAAGCCGGCTAAGAGAGACCGGCTAGAGAAAAAGTATATGATTACCCTTGAACTCAATAGTCAAAGAGGAACAACACACCCCTTTCAAATACGGCAGCCGAAATAAAGAGACTAGGAACCTTAAATGGATGAGCGAGAATCCTACACAGAGGCGAGCATCTGATGTGAGAACGTTGTGGAGGCAGAACTGCACTGCACCATAGAGCCAGCAATGGTGTGGAGGAAGAGAGGGAGCAAGAATGATGCCGGAAGGGCGGCACCGAGAGGTGCAAGCTAGCCTCTACTGAGATGGTGACGAAAGGACCGTCTCTCCTGGTGGTGTGACCACGCTACAGCGGTAGTGGGTGCGGGGCCTGCAGAACGACGCCGAAACCAGGGTTACATGGAGGAACGAATCTTCCACTCCAAATAAGAGGAAGTAGACATGCAGAGTCCAGAGAGAATGCGCTGACATACCGGAGAAGCCGGAGAGGAGTATGAACGAAAATCACCAAGCTGAGATGCTATCCCCCTGGGCCAGACCCGACAGTAACAGAGGTACCAGGGTTGCCCTGGGCAGAGGGAGGCAAGTGGAAGGAAGAGTGCAGGAAGCCAGAATGGGTTACGGGAGCCGTAGAAACCGGAGTCCTGAACATTGGTCGCGGCCAAAGAGATCATCCCAGTTAGGGAATCAGAGAGGTCAGGGGAACCCTATTGAAACTAATGAGATTGTACATTTTTTGAGTAGACACGAACCTGGAGGGTTCAAACAAGCAAAGCAAAAGCCACAAGGGGAACAACCAAGCTGCTGGAATGGGATGAAGGAAACATCCCTCTGTTAAAAGGATATAAGACTTTGGATTTATATCAAGACTTGCAACTTTTCCTAAGGGGGTTAACGGGGAGTTGAAGAGTCTTTTTTTTGTGAATTGACACTGAACGTTTTATTTGGAGCTGACAATAGTATCCCGAGAGATATTACCAAAACTTGGGATGGACAGAGCCAGAAGCCTAGAGCTCTGGTTTAATTTATGTTGTTTTTCCAGAGTTGTAGGGCCAGATAGCGGTTATGTTTTCGGACTGAGGACTACTTTTTATTTTGACAATAGACAAGCACCCTTAACATAGTTTTGTAGGCAGAGAAATCACTCTTAGCAGTAGGGATAGTTAGGCATTTTCCTTTTGAGTTTAATAAACAGACTTGAAATGTCCAACTTGAGTCGGATTCCTTCTTCTGGTTAGCCACACCATCCAGATGAAAGTATGTATACACATTACTAAGGAACCCATGACTCCACTGCTAGGATTGACCATAGTCTGTTAACAATCCATAGCATTGTCTAGTGTCATTGGGCCTCATTAGGACCCAGGCGGTAAACGGTTTACGGCGGCGTAAACAGCGCCGACCCTTACCGCCTGATTCCGAGGTCCCTTAGCGCCATGGAGGTTTTAACACCTGCTTTTAGCAGGTGTTAAAATCCATGGCGCTAAGGGACCTTGTTGTTAATTACGCCACCGTAATTTACGGTGGCGTAATTAACGTCTTCCCCACTCCCATTATGCCCTATGGGGCAAAAATGGGAATGGGGAAGGGTAAATGGGTTAATGGGGACTTACCGCCCCACTCACCTCAGAATGGGGCGGTAAGTCCGCCAACCACCATGGCGTAAACATAGTTTACGCCATGGTGGTAAAGGTACGACCCAGGCGGTAACTTACCGCCTGGGTCGTAATGAGGCCCATTGACTGTACAATACTGATCATAGCCCTATCGCATTGTCTCTCGCATTTCCACTAACATCAAGCCTGGTTAAAAGGCGATTTAAATCACATGCTTTAATGGGCATGTTATTTCAACAAGAAATATGAGAGTCCATTGTAGAATATGTCTTATTGAACAAGCGTAAAGTGACTACAATTGCAACACTATAGGTAACCTTTAAGTGATATGTTAGGGGTAGCTCTATGTCCAAGGAAAGATGTATGCTGAAGGACTTGCAGGATAGACAAATTACACTGGAGATAGAAATTAAAATAGTACACCAGCAGTATGATTTGACAAAAAAACAGACGCGGTTGACTCCCATGCATAAAAAGTTGATCCAGTTTTATGAGACAGCTGAAACTCGGGTCATGTATTTTGGTAAAAAAATAGGGTTTGTCATTATGGAGAGACAGACCGACCAAGTAGCACCCTAGCCTAGGGTGACTAATAGAGAGAGGGATGACGCTCTCATAATTACAATAGAGGATGAGGACGATGTTGTACACATTTATCCAAATAAGGTTAACAAAACGTTTATGCAGTACTATGAAAATCTTTATGAATCTGGAACGTCATGCGGGGATGCTGGTCTTGCTTGATTTCTAGATGACTTAAAATAACCACATGTAGTCAATGCATTAGCACAACAACTGGATGTGCTTCTAATTATTGAGGAAATTCAGTTATTCTTACCTTTGCGAATGGTAAATCCCCATGCCCTCATGACTGAATTTTGATGAAGCCTATTCTAATGTTCTCGATCCTTGGTATGCAGTGATAAAATCACGGAAGAAATGTCGCCTGTACAAAAAATCACAGCAAAATTGCTGTGGTTTGACCCGGTAAAGGTGTACTCCATTATACCATTTAAGGGGAGCAGGGGTTGTGGGGGTGTCCCCCGCTTCCCTTAAATGGCATAATGGGTCCGGAGGTTGCATGGGTGTCCTCTGCATCTTTTACATGGATTGCGTGGCAAAACCACTGCCTTTTTGCCATGATATTTTGTGTCAACGGCTATTTTTGACGCGATTTTAACACATGGAACCCGATCCTTATATCTGTAAACTAAACAAAGATTTGTTTACAAACTATGGGCCTTATCACAAGTCTGGCGGTATTCCAGCACAATTTCCACCGAGAGGAAATAGCGTTACTGTCGGGTCATGCAGCGGTATTAGTGCTGCATCACAACCTGGGGTTAATAGGTGCCCCACTCTGACAGTAATGCTATTACTGCCCGGCAGAAACTGCGCCGAAATAAGGTTTCACAGGAGAGGACCCGAGACAAGGTGCCTGAAAACCGCTTAAGGAAACCAAAGTTCAGTGAGGGAGAACTGGCGGTCCTCACTGATGAAGTTGTTGCCCACTGTGAGGAGCTGTATGACAGTAGGCAGCGAAAAACCTCACGCCAGTGCAGGACAGCCATCTGACATGCCTGTCCCAACACCGCCAGGAGTCCCTGGTGACTGGAGGGGTACCGTAGAACTACGGGTCCTCACTGCCTGGGAGGAGAAGTGCAGCACCGTCCTGGACATGGAGGGCATTGAGGGAGTCACAGGTGCGGAGGCGAGTGCCAGGGGGCAGGCAGTGAGTCAACCCCCAGCACAAGTCCATGCACAAATTTCAGCCTGGTATAAAATGCCCCAGGGGAGAGGGACACATGTAGGCAGACCCAGAAGCTAGGATGGCCAATCAGGGTGTAGTGACACGGTGCCACATCAGATACCATCTACAGCAGCCATGGGGCAGGGCACCAAGGGCATCCCTGAGCATAAAAGCAGTGGGAAGCGGTGGCAAGTGACCTATTCAAGTGCCATGCACATCGCACCACCCGTGCTGGTGCACCCTGTGCCAGCGGGATTGTGGTGCATGAGCAACCTTGACACCGTGCAGCAGCCACACCAACATGTTGCGGGCCCAGTTGGCCTGCCCCATGTTGGCATGGCAGATGACCCAGATGGAAGTACATGTCCCCCTACACCGACATGGGTACAGCTAGCCAATCACTGTACATCACATGGAACACTGCAGGCTGCAACGCAGTGCCCCATAGAGCCATGGCAGTACCATAGAGGAAGCCACCACACCCACTCCCATAAGGTGTGTGCCACCCCGGAGCTATACATCAGCTGCCCTGCATGGACGCCCTGCCCCTCCCCCCCCAGGCACAGGCCAAAGGCCATCTGGCCATGTGCCACACACATATTGCAGCAACCATTCCCACAATGCTGTGCCCACATGCCCAAATGTGTGAGGTCTCACTCTGTACCATAGCACTTTTGTCTTGCATGCCAACACACATGGAAGAACCATACCTGACAATAATTCATATGTCCTCTACAGGCACTCACACATCACCAGATTCAATGTAGGAGGGCGAGGGGGTAGGCCCATGAGGAAGTGGTGCCTACAAGCCCTCAAGGCCAGCCACCACCACCCCACAAGGGCACACACAGGCTACACCTAGGCGGATGGACTGCTGTGAGACACCACGACCCACCAAGGCCAAGCCTACAGCAACACCACAGGCCACCAGGAGCACCCCAAAGCCCACTTCACATCCTCTCGTAGCTGCAGTGAATGACAGAGAGAGGCCACCCGCAGGATTGTGTGGGCCATGTCAATGAACAGGGCAGAGGCAGCTGCCAGTACTGCTGCACTGACTGTGTATGGGCAGAAGGTCAGGGAGAGATGGTGGACGGGGTCTCAGCCCTTGCAGAGGCCATCTGCCAGAGCACGGAGGTCACACTCCTGCGCATCCGGGGGCCAGGCTTGATAGCCTCCAGTTGTACAACACCCACTGAGGGGTCGCAGCAGAGTAAACCCAGGCGCCGGTCCCAGTGCCAATTGGGTCCCAGAGCACGAGGGGCTAGCATGTGGGGAAAGAGTCCACAGAAATAACATTGAGACATGTTTTGCCGTGACTGGCCGTGCTGGGGAGTTGGGGAGGGGGGAGATAGTGTGCTGGAGAGTTGGTGGTGGGAGGGGCAGGGGTATAGTGTGCTGGGGAGTTGGTGGTGGGAGGGTGAGGGGAGTTGTGTGCTGGGGATTTGGTGGTCGGTGGGTGAGGGGGGATAGTTGGTGCACATCATTTAATTAAAACTGTTGAACTTCATCAATACAAGGACATTCCTGATTGTGTCATTGTGGAGTTTATTAATAGAGGCGAGTGTCACACAGTGGTGCATGACTTGTGCCATGTGAATGTGTCAGAAGAAATTGTCCTACAGTCCCTGGCAAGCCAGTCTCCTATCCCTCACGTCATCTCTGGCAATGCATGCTTTTGCCTCTGCCACAGGCACTGCATCCTCATCCTCTGAGGATGGTATGTCCACGTCAGGGGGTAGCGGAACATTTCTCTTCAGGCAGATATTGTGCTGCATGGCACACAAGCACAATTCTACCCACTTTTCCTGGAGCGTACATCAGCTCTTGAATAAAGGGCTTTCCTTTGTGCAGGCCACAAAGGCCAAGGCCTTCAAAACTTTAGTAGAATTAAAAAGATTCTTCAGGAATATTAGACTGAAATATGTCTTTGATGTCTACATTCCAGAACATCAGAGAGACAACATGGATGTGCAAAGCAAAGAGAAAAACCTCACAGGTTTTAAAATGAAATCAAACTTTGACCCCCCCCACCACACACTATACCATCAGAATTTACTTCATTTGAGAATATGGTCACCAAGAAGGTTCTTACAACTATCAACAAAGAAAACTATTATCGAGACAACCTCACCAGGGAAGAAAGGACAGCTTTAAAAATACTCAGTATGGACAGTAGTCTTATCATAAAACCAGCAGAAAAAGGTGGAGGGATTGTGATCCAAGATACGCGTGACTATGAAACTGAATGTTTATGGTTACTTTCCGACACCAAAGCATACCGGGAGTTGGACATCAATCCCACCAACAGTTTGAGAGAAGAAATAAGGGATCTAACCATACACATAGAAGCTGAGGGAAGGATCTGTGCTGACGAAAAGATATTTCAGAACAAAATTAACCATATGACACTAGCATTTCATATACTCCCCAAAGTACACAAAGACTTGAAAAAACCTCAGGGACGCCCAATAGTGTCAACATGCGACTCACTCTTGGAACCTTTATCCTTATATACAGATTTCTTCTTAAAACCATTTGTGACCCAAATGGCTTCATTAATAAAAGATACCACACAGGCTCTCAACATATTGCAGACCATTGCGGTTGGAGAAACATGTTTACTGGTAACCATGGACGTGGAAGCCCTGTACAGTCCATTCCCCAAACAGAATGCCTTGATGTACTACGTAATGTTTTGCAAAGAAGACACAATACAAACTCTGTCCCCACGGCTTTTATTCTGGAATGCAGTAGAATTGCCATGACAAAAAAACGTCTTTCTATTTAAAAATAAGTTTTTCAAACAAATAAAGGGCATCAGCATGGGAGCAACTTTTGCCCCAGACATAGCCAACTTATTTTTGGCTGACTATGAAACAAAGTACATCTATGCAGACACGTATCCATACAAGCCGTGTATCCAAACCTGGTGATGATACATAAACAATGTCCTCCGGGAGTAGATGGGCACAGAAAGCCAATTTATGACATTTGTTGGGTGGCCCAACCAATGCGATTGCAACATCAAATTCACCATGACATGGGATAATAACGCTGTGGACTTCTTGGACCTTCACAACGGTCTGTTGCATTTTGACAGTTACCATCTGGCAGGACTCGAACAAAAGCTACTTTATGGACAATTCCTCAGAATCCGGAGAAATTGTACGGATCAAGAAATGTTCATAAAACATCAAGAAGGTCTACAACAACATTTAATCCAAAGAGGCTATATAAAAAAGTTACACATACTCGAAATAGGGCAGTAAACACCCCTAGAGAGGTTTACCTAACAGCTAAATCGAAAGAACCGCTGAAAAGACTGGTATGTGTCACCACATACAGCCTGATTAGTAACATCTTGAAGAGCACCATCAATAAACACTGACACCTTATAAAAAACACCAGCACCTTGTCAAGGAAACCAGTATTTGCCTTCAAAAAGAATATGAACTTAAGGGAACATCTAGTTCATACTTACCGAGAAACCAGGCTACGGTCAACAATAGAGAGAACTTGGGGCCTACCCCCAGTCAAAGGACACCACAAATGTGGGAAATGTGCAGCATGTGAGTTTACGGAAAAGAAGCTCACATTTGACCATGATAATGTTCACTGGAACCTAAAAACACACACACCAACTGCAACAGTAAAATGGTGATTTATGCCATCCAATGCCCATGTCAACTGCTCCATGTCGGGGAAAACTAAAAGACCTGTTAAGCAAAGGATTTCTAAGCATCGCTCTTGCATCAGACATTCAGTAGCAGACAAACTCCTCATCGATTACTACAGACAATTAAAACACACGGATCAGGACCTCAAGTGGTTTGTCCTACAAACTGTGAGTCCCAATATAAGAGGAGGCGACTGTGAAAAACAATTAAGAGAACTGGAACAAAGATGGATTTACAAGTTGGACAGTGTCCGTCATGTCCTGAACGTAGCCATAGAATGGAATGGCTTGCTAAACCGATAATTGATACCTGATATATTAAGTACAGCATTAACAGTGCTCCCTACAGATTGGTGCTGCTGGGACATTACCATTAAGAGACAATTGGACTTTATCCCCCAGCCAATTGAAGCGTAGAGCTATCCAACCTTGTCTGAAAAATAATAACAGTGAAACAAAGAGATAGATAGATTGGTACAATGATTTAGTCATGTAAGCACCCAGTTTCTGTTTGGCTATAGTCCCAGTAGAAAAACTGAGCCGAGCCAGGATTCTTATGTTAATATAGAAATACTGGTTGTTTGACAAACATCGGGACATGTGCATCAAAAATAAGAGTTGCCACCAACATGATAGTGATTAGAGTTATGAATCTGAATGTACAATGTTTAAATTATGAAGTCCTTTGAAATAAGCTACATGGCAATTACACACATCCATTACGGCGACAACATTGGTATGTGGTTCCTCTGGGTGACACAACGTCCTGGCAGTGGGCATTACTACATGAGTGTTACCATATACACAGCGTAGATGTGCGTAACACAGACAGCGCTCATGGACACACATATGTCGGAGCCGAGACACACTATAGTTTTGGAGCATGAGTGTTCAATTGATTAAATCCATAGTAGGAACACGGTACACTTTCGAACTGTTAGTCTCCATAGCCTCCACGTTCACCGCCGTATGATAACACGTACATGCAATTATGCACCCTTTATCAGGTTGAGCCAAGTGTAGGAACCGATACAGAACAGAATTATATACCTATAATATTTTGACACACAGAGACCTGACTCAGGCCAGGTTTATTTACCTATAAATGTGTCGGGACGCAGAGACCAGCAGGGTACATTGGTAACCTTGAACTAGGTCCATTATAAGATGGCCACCAAAAAAAGTCCTTGCTAGCCTCGCCTCTCCGTGGTGGCCAGTCACCAGGGCAACCGGTGCGGTAGCTCAAAACAAACCATTTTGTGCTCCACGCACACAGACACGACACAGAGTGCACAGGAGACTTTTCAATAAAGAAGCGGCTAGGTAAGAATTTAAAAATGATCTTGTTGAAAATGTATCTTGTTCAATATGGACAGCGTGCGCTGCCGTGTTATAACACACGGCCCACATCTTGGGAATGGGCTGGATTGGGAAGGGTAATATACTAGTGGCCTTTACTTTCGTGTAGAATGGAAAAACAACGAACAGCAGCGTGCTGTCTCACCGTTTTTTAATTCCCCCTGGATAGGATTACTGAACTGATCATTAAGGACCCTTGAGGACCATCCAGTCATGCTGAAACCACAGCTGATTTTCCGGGCGGAACATTTTTTATGAATGGGGTACGTTTTTCTAACACCACAAGCTTACCATACACGTGTAGCTTTCCAGACTAAACTATGGGGTGGAAATGGAATGCTAGTACATGCATTAAAAAAAGCCAAAGTAGTTATGGCTTTTCCTGGTTCCTTCAATAGGTCATAAATAAAGACAATCTAAGTCCGAGCACGCACACACCACTCTTGGATTTGCGTGGCCGCAGCCAGGAGCATGGCAACATTCGCTATTATGTGCTACATTACTTAAGCACAGTAAGTCTCCCCTCCTGGGGACGCTGCTTCAGCTACATATGTAGCTTTTTATATTTGTTTTTCCCGCAAAAGGACACTCTGTACTGTACATTTGTTTGTGTTCTAGACTTGCACCACAAGGAAGGTTGTGAAGAACGCAGACCACAATTCCTGGTGCTGATAAAGGCCATTTTATCTACAGCCATCTAAACTGCTATAGGCCGAAACACAGTTGTGTCGACTTTTTATGTATATTGGTGTCGGTCACACCCACCTGGCACCAAGAATTTGATGTTTAATTCAACACCGATATTGATAGAAATAGTAAATAGTAAATAGTATGTCCTGGCTTAGGGAGTGCACTTTGGAAGAGAAGAAATTGTCAAGGTCAGATGCTGATAGGGATGAGTTGATGGACGGGTCAGGTGCCGGAGGAGAGAGAAGTCGGGTTAGGGTTTGGAAGAGATGTTGAGGATGAGTGGATTGACTGTGAAGAAGGTCAGAGAAGTAGGTACGTTTGACAGACTTAATACAGTTGTCGTATAGGATGTGATAAGAGAAATGGGTTGTGTGGTTAGTAGAATGGTGTTTGCGCCAGCGCCTTTCAAGACTGCCAAGGAGGCGGCGCATAGAAGAGAGACGAGGAGAGAGCCAGGGTTGGGCAGGTCTGCCAGTGGGCCGAAAGGAAGAAAGAGGGTAAAGTTGATCAAGGCTTGATGTGAGACATGAAGAGAGAGTGGACGCAGCTTCTTCTGCAGAGAGAGAGAGCGAGAGAGAGAGAAGTGTGTGGGAGATGGTAGAGAGTGTTTGCAGGTATCATGGAAGAGCAAGGAGTTACAATTGCGTAGATCACGCCTTTAGAAAGACTTGGTGGAGGAGAGGGAGGAGGTGCTAGAGGGAGTAGGCGGGAGCAAGGAAGCTGACATTAGGGTGTGATCTGAAAGGTAGACGGGGACAGTAGATATGGAGGAGGCAGTAAACGATGAGGTGAAGATCAAGTCGAGGGTAGAACCAGAGGTATGAGTGGGAGGAGTGGGAAGTGGGAAAGTAGGTGAGAGTCAAGTATTGATAGGAAGGGGGTGTTAGATGAGTAGAGGAAAGATGAAGATTGAAGTCTCCAAGTAAGACAAGAGGTGTTGGACTAGGTAGAATGTGACCAAGGAGGTGGTCAATCTCTTCGCAGAATGAGCCAATCGGTCCAGGTGGGTGGTAGATAATGAGAAGAGAAATGGCATGAGGAGCAGTGAAGATTTTTTATATAAATTCAAATGAGGAATATTCTGGTAAGGGTACAGATGATGGAATAGATGAACATTTAGGACCGTAGAGTAAGCCAACGTCCATTGGCACGAGGGATATGTGCAAAAAAGGATAGAGAAGTAGTAAGAGAAGCAGCAACAGTTATGTGAGAGAAACCAAGTTTCAGTTATGCAGAGAAAATTAAGATGTAGGTGTAGAAAAAGGTCCAGAACTGCCATCCTCTTATTGCAGAGGGATCTTGCATTCCATAGTCTTAGGTTGATGGTGGTGGAAGTGTCAGTAAGTTGATTGAAGTGGGAGTGTGGAGAGAGAGACATTCATAGCAATGGACACGCGTAGAGAATGATTTGCGAAGAGCGAGAGACGCAAATGAAGTTAGACAAATGGAGAGGTTAGACAAATGGAGAGCTGTGAAAATGGAGTGTGGAACAGTGTGGGATGAATTGAAACGGGTCAATGACCCTTGTCCAGCCTCTGGCGTAAGAGCGACTTTCAGACCCTTCCTGGCTTGGTCCTGGCGTACTTCTAGCCTAAGTTAGTGAGTACCTGCACTTCTTTTTTTCTCCAACATTGGATCTTTCATGGATTCACATGCTTAGAATATTCCCCGTCGTCAGGCTGGGAACCCTCGGTATATTTATGAAGACCTTTTCGAGGGGATTGGGTCCTCCAACGTATTCCATATCTATGACAGTAATCACCACAGCTGTGCTGCTTTGGAAATCTTTCGGCGTCTGCATCCTGCGTCGATGACGTCGATACGCCGTCCTCAAGGACCTCCTCCGACAGCCGATGTCATAAGTTGGACGCACGACGCCCGTAGCCTCAGTTGTAGTTTTTTCCCCAGAACGTGTGGTGCCAATCTTCTGCCAGTATGACCACAGAAAGCCTTGCGGAAACGTAAACTGCAATCGCATAAGAAATTCTGTAGCGGGGTAGGCAAGGAGGGAGCGATATGGAATACGTCATCGGACCATCCCATTGAAAGAACATCACCAGGTAAGAGAGTAACTTGTTCTTCAAGGGGATTGGGTCCTCCGACGTATTCCATATCTATGACAGACTCCCAAAGCAGTACCAACGTAAGGAGGTGGGAAAAAAATTTAGAATATACAACCGGGTCCTGGGTCCTTCTACGCGGGTTACAGAAAATCTAGCCTCCCGACCAGCGAGCGAGGAACCACCACTCTCATACCCGGAAAAAGGGGAGATACAGGATTCGGAGTCAGAGCCTAGAGATTCTTTTTCAGAGGTATCTTCATCCCCCTCGAGGGATCCTACATGGGAGTCGGAAGCAGAGATGGAGGCACTTAGGAGCCCGGCTCAGCCATCACCACCGGATGACATCACCACCGGATGATATGAGCGCTTTTCACACGATGATGGGCAAAGCCTGTATTGAGTTTGGTCCGAGCCCTGAAGAAGAAAAGGAGTGCTTCTTGTTCGACCATATGGGGAAAAGAAGGAAGTCAGTCTTCTCAGTTCCCATTCTAGACCCCATGTGGCAAGAAGGTTTGAGGACCATGCGCCATCCATTTTCAGAACCAGCAATAAAGGGCAGGTTGGAGAAGAAATTCAAGGCTCCAGACTCTACACCTAAAAGCTTAACCGCTCAACCATCTCCAGAGTCAGTGGTGTCAGCTGCAGCAGCTAGGAAGGCCAGATCGCAGCACAAATGTTCTACCCCTCCGGATAACGAGGCTAGAAGACAGGACGCGTTTGGCAAAAAGGTTCTATCCGTAGGAGCGACGACGGTTAAAGCAGCTAACTCGCTGACAATTATGGCAAGGTATGATGGGGATATGTGGCATCGTTTGGCCTCTATCCTAGAACACCTTCCTGAGGAACATAGAAAGTTGGCCATGTTACTGGTCCGGGAGGGAGAAGAAGCGCCAAACCACTCGATTAACATTGCTGTGGATTTGGCAGAGTCTGGGTTTAAGCAAATAAACAACACAGTGGTTTTGAGAAGGCAAGCCTGGCTGAAATGTACTAACTTCACACCGGAAGTCGAGTACAAGGTACTCTGTTAGGGAGAATTCTCTGTTTAGGCTGAATTTCCTAACCTATTGAGTCCCCCAGCAGCTTTGCTGGATTTTCTGGGTTTATTTTTTTCTCCTGCCAAGAGTGAGACTCTTTTACCCTCACTCTTGGACATGTTTGAAGTGTGTTTCTTTGGTTTGCCTTGTGTTGAATGGGCTATGGGGTCTTTTACTCCATAGGGCCTCATGTGTTTTTGTGAGATGGGTTACACAGCACCCTCAGTGCCGTAACCCAGGGGTGTCCTAGGGACCCCCCAACATAGACTCCATACCCTGGGACTGACTACTGTCTCCCAGGGTCTGTAAAGTCACCATTGACTTTACTAGTCTCAAATCCTGAACAGAACCAGTACAAACCATCATATTGTGGACGTACTGGCCGGGGCAATTCCATTGCCCCGGGGTCTGTTAGTCGAGGGGGGCACGTCTCCGTCCCCCCTCATCGAGTTTTGGCTGGTGGCAGTGGAAACTACTTTTTATATTCAACCGCGAATATTTTCCTATGGTATTTCCCATTGTTTTAGGCTAATACCTTTATTTATTTATTTATTTATTTACGGTAGCCTTGAACATACCGCCGGGTTATTTCTTTATTATTATAACTCCGGTTGGTATTTTTTGCCAAAACTTGATTCTAAAATGGCGTTGGTGTTCACCTCTGTAACTCTGACCCAAAGTGGAGCCCTTTGTTCCACTTTTGGCGGGCTTCTCCACAGAAGCCCTCCAAAGTGGTGCCACTCTGTCTGGAGTACTTAGGAGGGGTGGAGGGGGAATTAGGCACCCTGGACTGAGTTACCTTGGTAACTCAAGTCGCACTCCGTCCTGAATGGCCCAAGTGGTGAGCCGGCCGGCTCACCACTTAGCATGTTTGAGTGACAGCTAGGCTGGGTGAATGGGGGTTTGCTGCATAAAAGCAGGGCTTTGGGGACTGGAACTTGAGAAGTCGCCACAGGACCTAAGAAGCCGAAGAGGGAGAAGCCGAGCCGACCTGCCAAGACGACACCACCGGTGAAGCCCTGCAGAACCGTCTCACCACTTTTTCCGTCGACAGAGGAGATCTCCCGCCGGAGAGTCTTCTTCCCTTAACTGGTGGGGACAACCAGTTGCTGCCTTCTTTTCGCCGTCCCGAAGCATCTCGTGGCCGCCTTGCCTGTGCCAAGCACCCCGGCAACCGGGATACCACTTTTTACCTGAACCGCGAAAGAGGGGTAAAAATCCTTTGTGACCGAAGAACTCCACGGCTGGCCTCATCCCTGGTAGTGCAACGACCTGCAGCCTTCCTCCCCGTCGAGATCACCTCTTCCTCGGGACGACGCCGCGACTTGCACCCACTACCAGGAACGACTACCACCGCTGGAGGAATCTTTCCACTTTTAAAGGTACTGTGATCCGCCCGGCCTCCCTTGCCACCGATTGTACGGGGTAGATTTAGCCAACGGCTCTCGAACCTGGGTAGGCCTGGGACACCCTAACTAAACTTTTCAGAACCGTAGTAAAGCCTTTTTCTCTCACCTGCAAAGACTGATAACATTGTGTGATCTTGGGCACATTTTTCGCCTGGCTCCCTCTAAAGCGGGCCCCGAACTAATTCTCCTTGTTCCACCATTGACTGCCTTTGCTAACCTTATGTGAAAAGTGTTTTACCTTACTGCTCTCTTTATTTCTGCCTTTTCCCTCCCTTTTGGTAATACTTGTTGGAGTGTCATCTAACGTTAAGCGCTCACCTCTGGTTGGAAATAAGTGGTGTTAACTTAGAATTGACCAACGAATAATTAGGGATGTACATATGAGTAATAGTAACTGTTTGACTTTCTTATCTTTTCTAGTGTGCTGGTGTAATTTATGAGTGTACCTTTAATAAATAAGTTTATACTTTTACACCTAGCTCTGGTTAGTGTTTGCTTGTGCTACTGTGTCTCTGTACCTATTCTGTATTCTCTGCATACTGCCTAACTCTTCTTGAGGGAAGTCTGGCTGCTCAGCCACAGCTACCACAGTGAATCTGTGCGGTGCAGACTGCTACCAAGTGGGTTTACTGCCAACACCTGTAGTCTTAAATCTTTTGCAGTGGTCCCAAAGGGAACTGCACAGGTTTCTGCCTAACATACTCGATATGCCGTGTGAGGGTGACCAACTGTTTGGTGAGAAAGTCGACGAGGCCTTGAAAGGTATGAAGGAGGATACGGATACGGCCAGGTCGTTGGGAGCCCTACAGAGTGGAAAAGCTTTTTGAGCTTTTCGTCCCTTCCGCGGAGCATCAGGAAATTCCCGTTTTACTGCATCTAGAGACCGAAACTTCAGCAGGCCATCATACGCCGCCCAAGGTTATAGACGGGCGGTCCAGGCAACGCGAAGAGGAAGAAACTACCAGACTTCGAGAAGAAGAGGATATTAATCATCAGCAAAAGACAGGCAGTCAAAGTCACAACAATGACATGTTACAGGACGTCCTGGAAGGAAGGGTGGCCCGGCGCGTCGACGAATGGGAAAGTATAACAGACAGCTGGGTATTGGACATGATAAAACTAGGCCACTCTCTGCAGTTCAAGGAAATGCTGTCACAAATTCCAGCTGTGTATTCGGCGCAGCCCCATCTTCGCATATGACATCAAGAAGTGGAGCTTATGCTGCAAAAGGGGCTATAGAATTTGTTCCAGTGGCCGAGAGGGGTCAGGGAGTTTACTCTCATTACTTCGTGGTCAAAAAACCCAATGGCAAGTGGCGACCCATTCTGGACCTTCGGACCCTCAACAAGGCCCTAAAAAGTTTAAAGTTCAAGATGCGTACGCTTCAGGAAGTCATCCGATCAGTACAGCCGGGAGATTTTCTGGCATCGTTAGATCTACAGGACGCATATTTTCATATACCGGTGCGTCAACAACACAGAACATTTCTGAGGTTCGTAGTCGGTCGGAGCCATTACCAGTTCAAAGTACTTCCTTTCGGACTAAAGTCATCTCCCAGGATGTTCACAAAGTGTTTGGCTCCAGTGGCAGCGTGGCTGTGAAGAAAAGGTCGTCATGTTTACCCATATCTGGACGATTGGCTGATAAGAGGATTGTCGCCAAGCATAACTCAAGCAAGCCTAAAGGCCACCATGCAACTTCTGAAACGCTTGGGGTTTGCGATCAACTTCGAGAAATCCTTACTATCGCCCTCAAGAAACTTAGTATTTCTGGGCGTGGAGTTCCAAACCCAATCAGGGCTAGTGAGGCCCTCCGTGGAAAGAATTCAGGAACGGTCTCAAAAGGCAAAGGAATGGAAAGTGGGCACCAGGGTGTCAGTCAGAAAATACATGTCGCTGCTAAGGGCCTTAGCATCTTGTATTCCATTGGTGAACAATTGCCGTCTCTTCATGAGGCCGATACAAGAGTTTTTGGCAGATCGATGGTCCCAGAGTCGAGGCCTATGGTCAGACAAGTTGAGCAACCTGTATGTGCTCAGGCTAAACATCGAAGGGGTCGACCGGTTGGGTTGTTGCTTCCGGTACCTCCCAGGCCCTGGCATACGTTGACTATGGATTTCGTTACCGATCTCCCCAAGTCGAAAGGCTTTGACTCCATCTGGGTAGTGGTGGACACGTTCACAAAAATGGCTCGTTTTGTTCCTTGTAAAGGCATTCCTTTGGCCCCGGTCTTGGCGGACTTGTTTTTTGAACATGTATTCATGTTATTCGGCCTTCCTTCGGTCATTATATCCGATCGAGGATCACAGTTCACCTCTCGGTTCTGGAGGTCGTTGACAAAATTACTGGGCATTGATACCAGGTATTCTTCGGCCTATCATCCTGAGACCGATGGGCAGACCGAAAGGACGAATCAATCTATGGAGCAGTACCTTCGCTGCCTTATATTGCAACATCAGACCTCCTGGTTGGCCGTTTTACGGCTTGCTAAGTTCGCGTACAATAATGCGGCTCATTCAGCTACTGGTTATTCTCCCTTTTACGCCCTCTACGGCCAACATCCCAAGGTCTTGCCGGTCCCTAATGCTTCTAGTTCTTCGAATCCTGCGGCCGCGACATGTCTTAGGGATCTGTCTGCTGTACATGCTAGTACTGTGGTTCATCTCACTGAAGCAAAGGCTTCTATGAAGGCCCGTGTGGATGGCAAACGTCGAGCTGCTCCCCCTCTGGTGGTGGGTTCTAGGGTCTGGTTGTCTTCACGTCATCTTCGCCTAGTGGGTTGCCGGAAACTGCTACCTCGTTTTGTCGGCCTGTATGTGATCTCTCAGGTTGTGAATCCGGTGGCTTTTCGTCTAGTGCTTCCTAGTTCTTGGCGTATCCATCCTGTGTTCCATGTCTCCCTCCTCAAACCTTGTCCTGATTCCGTCCGTCTTCGAGCCCCTGTTGCGTCCCTGACCTCTCCTGATGTCTTTGAGGTGTCGGCCTTTTTAGGGTCCAGATGGTTTAGGGGTAGGCTCCAGTATCTGGTGGATTGGAAGGGTTACGGCCCGGAGGAGCGTTCATGGGTTTCCGCCTTGGATCTGAACGCCCCTCGGTTGGTGGCCCGCTTCCATAAGGATCATCCGTCCTGCCCACGGGGTCGTGGGCCGTTGGGGGGGGGCTATGTTAGGCGATCCTCTGCACACCAGTCCACTCCACATCAGAACACTGCACACATTCCCCCAACATCTCCTCCCACGGTTCGAGGCTCAAGTGATTCGGTGAACCCAAAGGACCGAAAACACCGTACCAGCTTTGGTGTACGGGCTCGACTGCAACCCTTTCTGCATTGGCAATTGCCTTGGAGAACTTATAGCAGAAGGGGCGGCGTTACGTCTTCACGTCGGTCACGTGATCCAGTGTGGCGTTCCTCACGTGACCTTGGTGGACGTCACATGACCTAGAGACGTCACATGACCCAGAGACACACAGTATAAAGGTCTGAGAGACAGAATGCTCATTGCTTCTCAGCTGTCTTCAGACCCTGTTTGGCGTTACGGATTGCTACTTGTTACTTTGATCACGGAACTCTACCTCGGACTCCTTCGGACACCCCTTTGTACCTTTGCTTGGAACTGTTTACCTGTTGCCGGATCTTTGGACTTCACCTCGACTTGTCTTTGGATCATCCCTTGATACCTTGCTGAGCTTCTACGCCATTTCCCTTCTTGGGATTTAAGTTAAGCCCTCTCTCCTACAGGTGGCTAACCCTACATCCACGCTCTCCTGCGGTTCTACTATTCCTGGGACCACCGCATCATCTGAGTCTCGAACCTCTCTACTAGGTTACCTGGGTTTCCCCAACACCAGATAGGTAAGACTCTTTAGATCTTATTGTTTACCTGATTGTATTGTAATTGCCTGGTACTTAACCTCGTTCCCTTTTGATAGCAGCATCAGTGTTCCAGAGGTTCCCGTGGATCTGGGAAGACATCTCTCACCTGTGGCCTCAAAGGTCGCACAGCGGGTTTCTATTAGTTCCCCTGTGCGTCACTTGGGGACGGAGGTCTCATCGGTCTACACGACTCTCAAGTCAGAACAGTTGGGCTCTGAAGTCCTTTCTGCCTTGCATACGAGCATCGGTTGTCAGACTGCTAACGGACAATACAACAACGATGTTCTATCTCAGGAAGCAATGGGGCACACGGTCCAGGACGCTCTCGAGCGAAGCTCAAAAAATATGGCATTGGGCCCTCGAACAGAATATCACCATAATGGCTTACCATCTTCCAGGGGTAAAGAATATACAGGCAGATTCACTCAGCAGGGAACTGAACCAACTGCACGAGTGGGAGCTGGACGATGGTCAGCTAGCAAAAGTCTTCAGAAAATGGGGTCATCCATCCCTGGATCTGTTTGCGACCCGAGAGAACAAAGTGTGCACGGTCCGCAAGCAGGTGGCCATAGCCCGGATCGATGGGGGAGGCGTTCTCCTTCCCATGGACGAACAAGGTTGCTTATGCGTTTCCTCCGTTTCCACTCATCCTGCGGACACTCCAGTGGATTCACAAGTACCCATGTCGGGTATTGTGGTGGCTCCTTATTGGGCGAGACAGTCGTGGTTCTCGGATCTACTGCAGCTGTTGATAGCGGAACCAGTGAGGTTCCAGAAGATTCCGAACCTTCTATCTCAAGACAAAGGAGTGGTTTGGCACCACAATCCAGACTCCCTCAACCTGACGACCTGGCTCCTGACTTCTCCGAGTTCGGGGACTTGAACATTCCCTCGGAGTGTCGACGAATTTTACAGGCAGCACGAGCTCCATCTACGAACGCTTCGTATGCAGGCAAATGGAAAAGATTCTGTATTTGGTGCAGGGATCATCCAGAGGTAAATCCCTTGAACGTTGGAGCAGAGCAAATTCTCCCATATTTATTACACTTGGTGGAGCAAGGATTGGCTTTTTCCTCTATTAAAGTTCATTTAGCGGCCATCTGGAGATTTACTCGAAAAAGACATTCAACACCTCTTTTAAGCGATCGACTGGTGAAGCATTTCCTGAAAGGCCTTTTTCGAACTTTCCCGCCAGCTAAGAAATTTCCACCAAACTGGAGCCTGAATCTAGTACTGTCAGCACTAATGAAAGCTCAGTTCGAGCCGATGTAATCGTCATCGTTGAAGTTTTTGTCATGGAAAGTGGCCTTTTTAGTAGCCATTATGTCGGCAAGAAGGCTTTCGGAAGTACAGGAATTGGTCATTGATCCTCCATAACTGCGGTTTTTCAAAGACAAGGTAGTGTTAGCAACCAATCCTCACTTCATTCCTAAAGTGCCGACGACATTCCACAAACATTCTGCTATTGTTCTTCCAACATTCTTTGCAACGGCTTCTTCTGCGGCGGAGAAAACTCTCCACACGTTGGATGTAAAAAGAGCTTTGAAATTCTATCTCAGTCGTACTCAAGGTTTTAGATGTTCAAGGCAACTGTTCGTAGTTCTTTAAACAAGGACTGGCCCGCTGGGTGTCGTCGACTATTGCTTTTTGTCACTCTAAAGCAGGAAAACCATTGGAAAGACGCTCGAAAGCTCATTCAACAAGATCCACCTCGTCATCGGCGGCGTTATGGTCTGGAATTCCATTGATGGACATCTGTCAAGCTGCATCATTGTCGGTGCCGCACACATTTACTCGGCATTATTGCCTAGAGCAACAACATGTGGCAGATATGCAGATGGAGCGAGCAGTCCTTCGGCATCTGTTTAAGTAAGGTAAGCCCCATATAGGGGTATACATACTCTCGTCATTATGCCATATGTTTAGTTATTGTCAGTGTACCTTGATGGAGGTTTTTTCGTATACCCAACTGCATATGTGGCTAGGATAGTTTTAGTTTGCATTGCACGCCTCCATGTTAGGGGTACTGCTGTATAATCTATTCTAAGCATGTGAATCCATGAAAGATCCAATGCTGGAGAAGGGAGTAGTTTCTTACCTGTAATTCCATTTCTCCAGCGTTGGTATCATTCATGGATTCACATGCGCCGGCCGGCCTCCCCTGAATGCAAACTCTATATGTTCCCTCTACTTTGGGGGCTAAAATCTGAAGGAAGCTGCGGGGGGGGGGCTATTTATACCCCTACGTCCTATTGGGTCAAGCGTACGCAACCGAAAACGACGTAGATAGGAAACGGAAGTGTCGACATTTTTCCTATAGGAAAGGTCTTTATAAATATACCAAGGGTTCCCAGCCTGACGACGGGGGAATATTCTAAGCATGTGAATCCATGAAAGATACCAACTCTGGAGAAATGGTGTTACAGGTAAGAAAATACTCCCTTCCGTTTAAAGCACTGCGCATCGCAGAGTCCAGCGACAAACATTCCTACAGTCCTCCAGAGACCTCCAAGAAACCTCCCTGAGCACCAAACTGTTACCTGGTACATTTCTGATTCTGCACCATGACAAACCTGTGACACACACCAACTATGGGGATAACTGCTCCGTGGCCTCCTCGGGCAGTACAGCACACTGGGACTCAGTGTGTGAGCACTCCTACTGCAATCTACTCGTCTCCCTGAGGCTTGTGCCTGATGCAGGGGCAATTCAGGTGGTGCTCTGAGACTGTTAAGTACTTTGGTGTGAAAATCAGTGCGGATAAGCAACAGTAGTTTGATTTTAATTACTCACCTATTACTCAATATTTGTAATTACCGATCTATAAATGGATAGCGATGCCACTGTCATTGGCTGGTCGTGCAGTAATAATTAAAATGATTGTCCTACCCAAACTTGGGTACTTCTTCCAGGCAGAGGTCAAAGTGGCCAGGAACTAAAGGGTACGACGTTCCCGTATGTTCCCTTACTTCTCGGGGCAATCCACGATCGTTCCCTTACTTTATGTAACCCGAATTACCATTCCAGGACGGCAACTTTAAGAACCGTCACTCTACCTTCATAAAGACATTAGGCCTCATTACGATACTGGCTGTAGCCCAGCTGGTGCCGGTATAGTATTTTTTTTCGGCGCCCAGGAATGGGCAATTACCGGGTCATTGTGGTAATCGCCCATTCCCGGCCGCTAGAAAATATTCTTCCCCATTCCCATTTGAGGCCCATAGGGCTCAATAGGAATGGGGAAGCCGGATGCGCCGGCACCAAATCGTGATTGGTGCCGGCGCATCCGACATGCTCTGCTCACAGGTGCTGGTCCGCCTCCCACGTCAGACCAGGCAGGCGTAGGGCGCACGCCCGCATAACTCGTAGTTTGCTGGTCCGGTAACTACGATACCGGCAAGTTTACCGGTACCATAGTTACCGGACCAACAATCTTGGAATGAGGCCCATTATTTCTGTTCCGGTTCGGTCCATTAATGGAAATAATTTCTTTATGAAATCAGAGTGACTTCAAAAAGAAACCATTTCTTTTTGAAGTAATGCGGCTGCCCTCCACCCCATGACACAGAGGCCTCCACATCCTCTGCAGATGACGGGAACAAGCATTCCTGGCTGCTGAAGGGACCTGAAGGTCTCAATCCCTGGACCAACGGATTTAAGGTAAGAAAATGTATTTTCTTTAAATGTGTGTGCGTGCATGTAAGAGTGTGTGTGTGTGTGTATATATATATATCTATGTAATGTAATGTTCATTAATGAGTGAGTGCATGGTGCGTCCTGGGTATGCCTGTGTGAGTGTTTGGTGAAAGGGTGCACACTGAAATGTATGGGTGACTCGTTGTGCGCGTGTGAGTGTATGGTGAAAGGTGCACACGTACATGTAAGCTGCCTGGGTGTGCCTGTATGGTGAAAGGGTGCACACTTAAATGTTTGGGTGGCTGGGTGTGTGTGTGCGTGTGCATGTATGTGTATCGTGAATGGTGTGTGTGCTTGTTTCCAGGGGATCAACAATACCTACATTTCCGGGGGGGGGGGGGGTAACCCTTCAAATGTTGGGAGATGGCAGTGGGGGAGGGGCAAACTTTGTGTGGGCGCATCCAACTTCTTTATGGGTTTACAAGCAGTTAACTCTCTTGTTTGTCTAAAAGCACCCACTTATGGACTGCTGTGAGAATGAGCAGTCTCCTGTCCCCTCTCTACCCTTCCAATCACTCCCCTGGCATGCAAGCACTAAACCCACGTCATGATTTCAACTGCCTAAAAACTAACAGTGAAATGCTTTACATTAGTAATTGTCAGGCCTTTGTTAACGGCGAAACACAGGCGCCGCTTAACATCTGTGTCCTGTTCTGTCTGGCAACGGCTTTGTAGGTCAGCCAGGTCGAGTCAACATAGCACACAATTTAAAGGGTGTGGGGGAGAGGATTGAAGCCCAGCCAGATCAATGGTGCTGTGCCCCTGCTTGTGTTTGATTCCATGATTACTTATTGATAATCTTTATTACTTGTAGCCCCATTCGTCCTTGTCCCTGTACTTGTGTATGAGGCAGTTTGCCTCATACACAAGTACTGTGATGAGGAAGCGGGACATGGAGCTAATGCCTGGCTTAGTTATCTGTAATCTTCATTACTCCTAGACCCACTCTTCCTCGTCCTAGTACTTACATATGTGGCAAGGTGCCTCATAAATCGGCACTGGGACAAGGAAAAGGGACGTGGAGGTTAGTCTGGGCTGATGTGCTGATTTTGTGGGTTGGGGCAGGGGGTTGGAGGTAGAGGGGATGAGGTGGGGGTGGGGATTGTGTGATAAATGTAATGGTAATCCATCTCCAAGCTAAGCAGGCATATGTGGTATTAGTGGCTAGAGAGGCATTTTGGTGCAGCCAGTCTAGTCATTTCTTAGTTTGGCTTGACCTTTTTAACTGGGCATCTCTGATAAAGCAGTTCTGCTAAGTGTAATTACCTGGCTAGACTGGCATTTGGGTGCTGCCAGTCTAGCCGTTTCTTAATATGGCATTGTATATTTTTCTGGGCATCTGTGATAAAACAACCATGATACGGGTTATTGCTTCGACTGGCATTTTGGTGCAATGAGTCTAGCTATGTCTAAATGTGGCCTGGCATGCTTTACTGTAATATGTTATGTGTCTAGACTGGGTCTAAAATGTGCAGCCAGTTGGGCATGTTTTCATTGTGGCATGGCATTTGTAATAGCACAGCATTACATTAATTCAAGCATTAATGTTCCTGTGCAATGTTGGTGACTTGCAAGTATTGGATTTTTGGACTGGTGTTACCCTACAAAACAATTGCAAACGCTCTTGCTTTTTAGGCAATTTGTCTCAGAAATTGTGCTGTGTAATGCATTAAAACACACACATAGATATATATATCTCACCCGTGATTTGTTGCCGAGCTGTGGGGTGGGAGGGGATTTGTATGATTCAGTGTATGCTGGTGATTCTGTTCTTAAGATTGTCCGCAAGATCATTGCATAGTTTTGGCAGTGTGTCGGTGCGTTATTGCATCCCGGTGAGTTTCTCATCTCATTTATGATGTTGAATAATTCTTTTGAGGGTTGGTGGTTTTTTTCGATCAGCTCGTTATATTTCTTTTTTGCTTTTAGAATTTTGGGGTTTTATGCTCAGATTTGTAGCAGGTATTTTATTATTTTTTCTTGGTCACGTTTGTTCCTCCATTCTTGTTCTAGTTTTCTGTTAATTCTTTTCATCATTTCTTTCTTGATGGGTCGATGCGTTTTTCCAGGCAGATGGCATTCATTGTTTCTGCAATCCATCTCTTGATTAGGTTTGCTTTTTCGTCTGTCAGTTGCATCTAATGATGTGGTATCTAGCTTCGAGAGTTCTAGTCGCTCTTTAAGTTGCTGTTCTTGATGGTCTTCCAGTTATTTTTCCAAATTAATGAGTATTATTATTTTATTTTTTGGTGGCTTTGATGGTGTTGGTTCATGAAAGGGATAATGAGGTACTCGCTCCATAGTATTTAGATGGGTGATGACGTTGTGACCAGGTTTTTATTAACAAAGATTGCGTCCATCCTTTCACCATCTGTTGGAGGTTCAAGTTCCCAAGATGCTTGATTAACGTTTTCTGCAAGTTGGGGTTCTCATCTTCAAACCATGTGTTGAAGTCTTCGAGAATGATCGGATGTTCATGCTGTATGGCTAGGTTTGTTACTGCTTCTATGAAGGTGTCTGTGAAGTTTGCGTCATAGGTTGGTGGCCTATAGATTAGAATGAATGTGTGGTTTGATTGTGGGTCCATGGTAAATTGAAGGACAAGGGACTCGCAGTTAGAGATTTTTAAGGGATCGGCTTTAGGTGTTCTTTATAGGCAAGTCCTCCTCCTCTTTTCCCTTTCCTGTTTGTGGAAACAAAATCATGCCCTCTTACCTTCAAGGGGCTTAGTTGCAAATGTCCTGACTCCGCTTGACTCAGGGCAGTGTGGAGATGCTCAGAGGTCATCCTTGCCAAATAAATTAAACCGAACGTGCGGTTTGTAAATAGCATTTGTTTAATAAGGCGAGGTGAATGTATCCGAGCTGCTCATATGCATATATAAACACTCACTCCAAAGTATTTGTGTTGTGAACGCTGATGACAAGTTATTCGCTGTAGGACTCATGCACAGGCATCTAATATAGTAGTTGGAGGCTGTGCAAGAGAAGAACTAAATCATTATGTATATGTTGTGACAGATAAGTGTCAACAAGTTCTAACCGCCAGGCCAGGAGTACCAGTGGAAATTGGATACTGCTGAATCCCAAGAGATTTGAACCTTTTTGGAACTGTGTTGATCTTGGGGAAGGAAACCCCGAGATACCCTGGAACTGGGACGTACTTGGGGAAGAGACCCCCGAGATCTTTTGGATTGTGTTACACTTGGGCAAAGGAACCCTGAGTCTTTCTTTGTGAAACTATTTGAACTTGAGGAAGGGGAAGCTGAACCAATCTTGAGCTGGAAGAAGCTCCGAACCTTTATTTTTAACACTGTTTCCTTTTGGTGCTGACATCCCTACACATTGTATATCTTTAGTTTTGAGGGCAAGCATAGGTTTTGGACACAGATCGACTTTTAAGTTGAATTTACTAACAGACTATCTTTAGTTTCTTTAGGTAAGGAAATCCATCCTTAGCATGGGGCATGTTGGGCCTTAATGCATCCTGACATTTGAAATAAAAGTTCTTTTGTTAAGGAAGTGAATCTGTTGTCTGTGTCCTGTTTCATAATGCCTTCACAACTCCTATACAGCATGTTTCCTTATTCAGCATGTTTCACTGTTTTGAGATAGATTTGGCCTGCTCTCCACCATTCCATAATGTTTCATTTTTCTATGAACAGGATGCGGGACACTTGCTCCTTTCCCTCTGCACTTTGGCATCTGAAATTCTGTACTATT
Organism: Ambystoma mexicanum; assembly: GCF_040938575.1. Classification (NCBI taxonomy): domain Eukaryota; kingdom Metazoa; phylum Chordata; class Amphibia; order Caudata; family Ambystomatidae; genus Ambystoma; species Ambystoma mexicanum. The sequence continues at coordinate 813,802,365 of NC_090927.1, forward strand.
TAGTCCCATGCATGATTGGGGGCTCATTCAATTCAATCTACATTCGGCGCAAGTGTTTGTTTGCACTTATCGCCCCAACACATGTATTGACAAACTTAGCTGCACTGAAAGTCCACGTTGGGGGGGTAAAACACTCCCTCTGAGACACTTTCTAAATAATTTGACAATGTAGGCATGATCTCTCTGCACTGAATGGAATTGCCATCATGGTGCATTTTTTCCAAATATTTCGGACACTAGTCGCATAACCAATGCGGACGGTGTCAATGAGTTCCTCTCGTGCCTGGGAACTGGTGTGCATGAGTGCACAAGCGGTGCAACAGCATGTTTGCACTTATCACTCCTCTTGTGGTTTGATACAGGCAGCTGCATTTTAAACCCCAACAATGGGGTCTGCCAGTACACTCATTTCTTAGGTCTGGCTGTTTGACCTTGCTGACACTCATCTGTCACAATATATACATAATGTTGTCCTTCTCTTGCACAGCCTCCAACAACTACATTAGATGTCCCTGCATGAGTCATACATCTATTACATTGTCATCAGTATTCACAACACCATTATTTTGGGGTGAGTGTGTTTATATATGCCTCTGAGCAGTTAGGATATATTCACCTCACCATAATAAACATGTTATTTATAAACTGCAAGTTCGGTTTTATCTATTTGTAGGGATGACCACTGAGCATCTCCACTCTGCCCTGGGTCAAGCGGAGGCAGGACATTTGCAGCTAAGCCCCCTCAAGGTAGGATGGCATGCTTTTGTTTCCCCCTTTAAGAGGTTGCTCAATTAAAAAATGAGATGTTGTCTGTAAAAATAAGTTTGGATAGTCTCACCCTGTTTCACTCACTACTACCATCATTTTTTATATACCATAGGGATCCACCGTCACAGGATCTGCCCATCTAAATTACTCTCTGATTGTCCTTGTGAAGGCTAACTACAGTGGGTGCACATGAACTGCTTTGATTAAGGCTGAAACACAGCGTGTCAACGATAGACTTTTCAGTCTGTTCTCGAAGAAATGCACAAAATGCATAATTTTTATTGTGACCTAGAATAAGAATCAAGCGTTTAATTCTATGATCAATGTATTGGATCATCTATTTTTTTCACACTGTATACATGCCTTCGATGTATATGGGGTTATGTTTTGTTCCTGTGTATATATTAGTTTAACTGTGGAACTTTATGCATGTGGCAGTTTGCCATACAGGGTGTGAGACCTTGTGTTTTATATTTGAACAACTGTTTAAATAATTGTGTATGAGTGCATTAGTGTATGAGTGGTATATGTTGTCAGTACTACAACCAAGCCTATCCAAAATCTGCTCCCTGATCAATTGTGTTATGGAGGACAATTGTGTTATGGAGGACAGCTTTACTTGTGGCAGTTACATCAGCCCGCAGAGTCAGTGAGTTGCAGGCTCTCTCTACATCAGTCTTACATTCCACAAGGACAAGGTGCTCCTGTGCAGCCATCCTTCTTTCATTCCCAAAATAGTTTTGGACTTCATATTAACCTGGAAATCTCCTTGCCTAATTTCTTTCTGAACCTGTCCTCAGAGCAGAGTAGAGTGCTGTACAATTTTGATATGTTCGGACCACAGACATTCTACTTGGACAGGCTGGTTTGGCTCTTCTGAGAGGCTTTTCGTCCATTTTGGGGTCCCACTCGGTGTCAGCTGACATCCAAAGTGCCTATATCTTGCGGGATAAGTGTTGTATTTCATAGAGTTGCACGTCTCAGAAGTTGTCTTCTCTGAAAGGTTTACACGCCAATGCGATATGTGCTCAGGCAGCATTGGATGCTTTTCAGCGGTATGCTCCTCAGGAGGTGATTGCCAGGGCTTCAGCTTGGGCCTCACCTTCTGCATTTTGCAAGCAAACATGTATGGATACCAGCCCTTGGGCATGATGTCAGATTTTGCATGGCAGTGTTGCCATTATTTCTTGTGTATATTGTTGTTGGCGTCTAGTTGGCTATACACAAGAAATATATTACAATTGCCTTGATAAAGACGTTGAATGGTCGAAACACGTGTCAGCACCCACAGTGATAATAAAAGACCTAATGGCACTAATATACAACGATTGGACTGTTTATTCATCCTCATTGTAGGACTCCACAGAACATAGGAAATGCTTCCATAATATGTCATTTATAAGTCAAGCGTCAACATTGTAGGGATCCAACACACACCTGCTATACCTTCCTTGACTATATTCAGCAAGTTTAGGTGTGTGACAGAGTTCTGTTTGGGGTTAATATATGGGAGTGGGGAACAGCTGAGCATAAAGCATTGGTTTGATTTATGTAGCACTTAAAGGAATAGTGCGCTCACAAATATAATTGTCCCAAAAGATGGGCAATAATCCAAACATGCTTTAAACATAATTTTAATGGAGGTTCCTATGTAAACTTTTGAGCAAACAAGGCTCAAAGCGTTTACATGGGAGCATCCATTTTGCCATTTCAGGCAGCCTGCTCAGCTCATGTTAAGGGCTGCCCTGGCGGCACTAAACCAGCAGCAAAAGCACCCTACTGGGAGCTTTTGCTTATTGCAGCCAGAGCAGAGCTGCATGAGCTGAGGAGCATGCCTTCACTTTCATTTTACCTTTTCGGTGCTCCCCAAGCCAAAGAAGCACAGAAAATGTAAAATCAAAGGCAAAAAGCAAAGGGGCTGCAATTATAAATACAACGTTGTTGTATTTCTGACTGCGGCGGCTTTCGCTTTGTCTACTGGGCTCCCCTGCGTCAGGACAACCCAGGAGACTCAAAGTGAAAGCTGCTGCAGTCAGAAATACAATGTTGTATTTGTAAATACTGCGGTTTGCTGTGGCTTCAGCTTTGAGTCTCCTGGGATCCCCCAACCCGGGTGGGAGAAAGGAGGCTAGGGAAAAGGAAGTGGAGGTTCTAGAAATAGAAGGCTGGAATCTAAAAGGGGAGGGGAATTGGGCCCAATTGTTGAAGGACATCGAGAAGCCAGCAGGAGAGGAGGCAAGTGCATATAAAAGCACCAGCTTCCAATGCTGCCGTGCATGCTCATGTGTCAATCAACTGCTGGCAGAGAAGACCACTAGAACCGGCAGGGCCTGTACCACTATATACCATGGACCTGTGAAGTCTGGCACCACCTTGTCCCGGTGTGAAACTGCAATAAGTAGCCCAGGGCCCATCTTGCTAGAACAGGGACCACCTGAGAGACCAACATCCAGACCATCCAATGCCAGGATCCACTCAGACAGGGTCACCTAAGAATGATAGACTCTCACCAAGCCTTCAGTAAAGCCATCAAAACCAAACACTTTATCTAGACACTCATTCTCTTCATGCAGGCTGTACACCAAACCAGTGTTTACATGCTTTTGCCTTGTTTCGAGGGGATTGGGTCCTCCGACGTATTCCATATCTAAGACAGTAATCACCACAGCTGTGCTGCTTCGGAAAATCTTTCTGCGTCGATGACGTCGATACGCTGTCTTCGAGGACCTCCTCCTATGGCCGACGTCACCGGATGTTATAAGTAGGATGCACGACGCCCATAGCCTCAGTTCCGTTTTTTCCGCAAACGTGTTCGCTTCGGGGATCTCGGCGTACCTCGACTCTTTGGAGTTTCTGTTCTTTCGGTTCTTCGAACCTGTTCGTTTGTGAAGTTTACCGGGATGTCTTCCTCTTCTTCCACCCCGCGTCCGGGCTTCAAGAAGTGTGGGGACTGCGGGTCCAAGATGTCGGTGACGGACTCGCACGATGCCTGCCTCTAGTGCCTCGGGGAGGCCCACGACACGGATGATTGTGTCGACTGCCAGTTGCTTACGTCCAAGGCCTTGCAGGAGCGTAAGAAGAAGCTGTCGGTCGGTAAGGTGTCCAAGCCACGGAAGTCGAGGTCCACTGGGCTTTCGACAGACGATTCGAGGGGCGACTCTCTGCATCGTCATCGGTCCCGGAGTGGGTCCCGCCACTCCTCTGCCTCTTCGAGGCACTCACGGAAGCGCCGTCATCGGTCGCCTTCCCCGGCCTCGTCCGAGGACTCCGCCTGTCGGCGGGTTGCTTATCCCACCAAGCATGTGCGACTCCGGAGGGATGGGCTTCCTTTGGTAAGAAAATGTTGGCGATTCTTGAATCGCAGGGCACCGGTCCGTCCGCGCCTCCGAGTGGGGTCAGGCGTAACCGTACTAGAGACACCGCTCGTAAGCCTTCGGGCTCGGGTGGTCTGCACGATTCGCGGGAAAGGTCCGCTCGGACAAGGGGAATCGTTCTAGTCATGCCCGTTCCAGGTCCCGGTCCTCGACGCGCTCGAGACCGTGTGCACCTGTGAAGTCTTCGAAGAAGACGTCAACACCTGTGGCGCCAAGGTTGTCCGAGGAAGTCATCGACGCCATCGGCGGCCAGGCTGTCGAAGGACATGCTCGGGGCCTGTGTCGAAGCTGTCGGCGCTGCGCTCGACATCGACGCCGATTCACTCGACGCCTTTCGAGGCTGTTTTATCGGAGGTACCCCGTGGCACGATGGAACTCCCTAGAAAGGCTCTGGCCAAGGCCAAACATGTCTTTGTCCCCCATTCTGTGCCCACTTTCCACCATCTGGATTATATTTCTGAGGTGGATGAGGGTTCTGAAAATGGGATGGTTCCTGAGACGGTACCAGACAAGATTATCTCGGGACATAGCCAGATTGCGGACCTGCATCAGTCGCTGCACGACGCCAGTGGTCTGGACACCTCTCTGGAGGGGGAGTTCTGTAGGCCTGAGCCTGGCACCCATGCCGAGTCCTCGTACCGGCACCTTATGTCGAGGGTCACTGAGTACTTGGGGTGGTCTGCTCCGCCAGGGGATTTTCTGCAGGATGACCTGACGGATATCCTCGACCAAGGTCCACCAACTGACTCCATGATGATTCCATATGGCTCTACAAAGGAGGGTGGCGGCGGCTTGGACTGCTCCGGAGAGTCTCCCGGCAGTGGGCAAGTCTTTGCCGCGAAAATACCGCCCAGCCAGTAGCGACCCCTGCTACTTGACCACGCACCCCACTCCGGAGAGTTTGGTGGTGCAGGCGGCTACGGCCCCAGCAAAGCAGGCATCGTATCCTACCATCCCTCCTGATAGGGACGACAAGCGTTTTGATGTTTGGGCAAAGAAAGTGTTTTCTTCAGGGGGTATGGCTCTTCAGGCAGCCAACTCCGTATGTGCTTGTCACGTTTCACGCACACTCTGTGGAACTGTGTTTCCTTAGGGGCTGAACATATTCCCGAAGGGGACGAATGGGATGGTTTTCTTGCTATGATACAGGATGGCAAGGATGCCATGTGTGAGGCCGTTCAGTCGGGTCTGGACATGGCAGATTGCGTCAGCCGGTCCATGGAGGCGAGAACCGTAATACGCAGGTTTGCGTGGTTGCGGAAGTCAGGGTTTGCTCCTGATGTGCAAGCCCGGCTCCCCAACATGCCCTTTGATGGTGTACATCTTTTTGGCAGCAAGGTTGACGAGAGCCTTGAGAGGTTGCAGACCTCAAAAGCTGCAGCAAAGTCGTTGAGCGCTGCAGTTCGCCAACCTCCGCCTTTTCGTCCTATGGGACAAGAATGGAGGGGTGGTTCCTTTCGTTATTACTCATCCTTTAGTAAAGCGAGAGGAGCTGCCGGTCAAAGGGGCCACCGTAGGAGTGCCAGAGGTGGAAAACAAGGTACTCGAGGTGCCAAGGCCACTCGGGCAATTGCCTCTTTGCCCTCAGGCAACGCCGCAGCCACTTCTGCTCAGTCATGAGGCCATGTCCCATGGTGCGCCGGTTGGGGGAAGGCTGGCGCAGCATCTGGTAGAATGGCGGGCCATTACTTCAGATGTGTGGGTTCTGGAGATCATAGCCCACGGCTACCGTCTTCCTTTCCGGCAGAGGCCTCTCGACAATCCACCAGGGAACCTCTCTTTGAAGACTCCGGATCCGCTCCTTGCGCAGGAAATTCAATCCCTGCTGGAGAAAGGCGCCATAGAACTGGTGCCTGTAGTGGAGAGGAACAAGGGATGGTATTCCCCTTATTTTTTTATTTCAAAGAAAGGCGGGGGATTGAGACCGATCATGGACTTGCTCGGTTTGAACAAGCTCCTTCGGAAGGACAAGTTCAAGATGGTTACTTTTTCTCAAGTCCTCCAGGCCCTTCAACTTCAGGACTGGTTGGTGTCTCTAGACCTCAAGGACGCTTATTTTCATGTGCCAATCCATCCCAAGCACAAGAAGTTCCTGAGGTTCGCGGTTGGCGACTCGCACTTTCAGTTTCGGGTCCTGCGGTTCGGATTGACCTCCGCCCCGAGGGTCTTCACCAAGCTCATGGTGGTGGTGGCAGCGTATCTCAGGAAAGGGGGGGATTCACGTCTACCCCTACCTGGACGATTGGTTGATCAGGGCACGCTCTCCCGAGCAAGTCCTGGATCATCTGTCCGTCACCTGCCACTCCCTTCACAGGCTGGGCTTCTCCCTCAATTTAAAGAAGTCCCATTTGACGCCAACACAGCAGCTCCAGTACATCGGAGCAGTGCTCGACACGTCCCTGGGGCAGTGTTTTCCTCCCCAGGTGAGGGCTCATCACATTCAGCAGATGGTGCACAAGTTTCAACATGCCCAGAGTCTCCCAGCGTTCGAGTTCTTGAGGTTGCTCGGCCTCATGGCATCCTGCTTTCTTCTGGTGCCAGAGGCCAGGTTGCGGATGAAATCTTTGCAATGGGCTCTCAAACTCCAGTGGTCACAGTCCTCCGGCAGGATGTCGGACCCCGTTCAGGTGCCGCCCTCGGTCGCCCGGGACCTTCTGTGGTGGGCCGTCAAAGACAATCTGATGAAGGGGGCTCCATTTTGGCTACCCTGGCCAGAGGTAACTATTGTGACGGACACATCCCTCACGGGGAGCTCATGCCAACGAGTTGACAGTCAGCGGTCGTTGGTCTCCGTCGGAGTGCAGACTCCATATCAATCTATTGGAGCTGAGGGCCGTCAGGCTTGCCGTGAAGGCTTTTCTGCCGACTGTGCGTGGAAAGAATGTCCTGATCAACAAAAAGGGGGGGGCAGGGTCACTTCCTCTGTGCAGGGAGGCGATGCAGCTCTGGTTCTGGGCAATCCAGCAGGAGATTTCGGTCTCGGCAGTTCATCTGGCCAGAGACGAAAACGAGACGGCGGACGCTCTGAGCAGGAGATTCTTCTGGAGATCTTCACCCTTTGGGGGACCCTTTAAGTGGATCTCTTCGCCTCCAGTGTCAACCGGAAGTGCGAAAGGTTCTGCTCGTGGGAATTTCCTCCAAGAGGAGCCTTTGTGGTGGAGTGGTCATTCCCACTGCTGTACGCTTTTCCTCCAGTTCCCGTCATCCCGCAAGTGCTGCGGAGGTTACGGAGGTTCGGTTTCCGGATGATCCTCATTGCTCCGGCATGGGCCAGGAGGACGTGGTACCCAGACCTTCTCAACTTGTCATCTGCCCTCCGCGTCGTCTTCCCTACCGAGACGATCTGCTCTCACGGGAGGGGGGTTGGGTTCTCCATCCAGAGGTCAGTTCCCTCAACCTTCACGCTTGGCTTCTGAAAGGTTAAGTTATAAGGATTTGGACCACCCTGAAGATGTGATGGAGGTGTTGCTTTCGGCCAGACGGCCGGCAACAAAGTCCCTGTACCGTTGCCGTTGGAGAAAGTTCTGCGACTGGTGCAGGGTTAAGAATGTGGATCCTTTTTCATGTGACATTCCTGTGGTTCTGTCTTTTTTTGCTTTCTTTGGCCCACAAGGGCCTGCAAGTGGGTACCGTTAAAGGTTACCTGGCGGCGCTGTCTATATTTAAGCGCTCGTCTGAGGAGTGGTCTTATTTTAAAATCCCTTTAATTTCTCAGTTTCTGGAAGGGCTCACTAATGTATTCCCTCAGTCACCGTTCCAGGTTCCGGGTTGGGATCTGAACCTTGTTCTCAAGTTTCTAATGGGTGCTGCCTTTGAGCCTTTGCATTCTTGTCCTTTGAGACTGTTAACCCTTAAAACTGTATTTTTAGTTGCGGTCACTTCCGCTCGCAGAGTGAGTGAGTTACAGGCACTTTCAGTTAAGCCACCCTTCACTGTGTTTCATAAGGACAGGGTTGTCCTTGGAGTTCGTCCTTCCTTTCTTCCGAAGGTTGTGTCGGAATTTCATTTAGGCCAGAAGGTTATTCTTCCGGCATTTTATCCTCCTCCGCATCCTGGTAAGGAAGAGGAGAGGCTCCATAGGCTGGATCCTAGGAGAGCTTTAAGCTTTTATATTTCACGCATGTTCCGGGTCAGAGTGGACGATCAACTCTTTATTGGTTATGCTGGAAGGCGTTTGGGACAAGCTGTTACTAAGCAGACTTTGTCTCGATGGATTATCCTGGCAATTTCTGAATGTTACCGCTTGGCGGGTAAGGACTCTCCGGTAGGCTTGGGGGCCCATTCTACCAGGGGGATGGCTGCCTCTACTGCCCTGCAGAGGGGTGTTCCTATTCGTAACATCTGTGATGCAGCCACTTGGGCTTCAGTCCATACTTTTGTACGTCACTACTCCCTCGATTCTATCCGTGGGCAGGATCTGGCCTTTGGCAAGGCGGTCCTTTACTCGGCAATTTGATTGGGCATTCTAAATTTGTATATTCTAAATTCTTTTCCCACCTCCTTACGTTGGTACTGCTTTGGGAGTCTGTCATAGATATGGAATACGTCGGAGGACCCAATCCCCTCGAACAACAAGTTACTCTCTTACCTGGTAACGTTCTTTCGATGGGAAAAAAACTACAACTGAGGCTACGGGCGTCATGCGTCCTACTTATAACATCCGGTGACGTCGACTGTCGGAGGAGGTCCTTGAAGACGGCGTATCGACGTCATCTACGTAGGACGCAGACGCGAAAGATTTTTCGAAGCAGCACAGCAGTGGTGATTACTGTCATAGATATGGAATACGTCGTCGGACCATCCCATCGAAAGAACGTTACCAGGTAAGAGAGTACCTTGTTCTTTTCCCTGTCACACTGTCTATGCCTTCTGTAACGAAGAGACATCTGTAACCTTAATCAAAAGTTCTTACATATTCCTGTAACAGCGCCTCGATGCCCACGGGCTGCAAGTGCGCTTAACAAATGCAAATAAATAAAAAATAAAAAAAATAAGAAGGAGGTGCAGGGGACAATTGCAACACCACAGACTAAGTGACTTTTGTTTGACTGCCAGAAGGTGGATCCTAAGGGAAGAAAAGGGCAGACTGGAGCCGTATGCTAGTTTCTTTACCGTTGTGGCTTCCTGGATATCGAAATCTCCTTTTCTCTAGCCCTGCTCCCATGTGACCTCCTGGGCAATCCACCACAGCTGCTGTCCTCCTCTTGCTCCTCCTTCCCCTCTCACAATGTCACTACTCTGTAACAGGTCCTGTTTCCCACAAAGTCAGTAGTTTTATTGTCTCTTTTGTAATGTGGCTAATAAGGTGATTGAGACAGTAACCAATCCCTTTCTTCCTTAGCTTGGGAACACCTGCAGTGCCGTACCTTCAAACTGCTCAATTTTTCACCCTGTATTCTTCCACTTTACTATTACCAAAACATGTTCTCCGGAATAAAGAAGGCCTATCACTAGGGTAGCTGGGAAAACACAATAGGATATGGAGGGGCTGGGTAGCCTGGGAGATCTGCCATATGTATTCTCTGCATCCTACATCAAGTGGCAGCCTCCATCCAGCTCCGGGGGGGGTCACCTCAGTCCCACTACAATCCCATCCCCTAAACTTCAGCATGTGAGTTTGTCACAGAGACCTCCTAGCCTTCTTGTGGCACAGATGACCGCAGGCTGAGATCCACCTATTCCTCATGTAGAAAAGTATAGGCCCAGGACCCATAGACCCACCACCACCAAATTTGGTTATGCTTTCCCTCTTCTTAACTCTAGGTGCACCGTTAGGCAATATTTCAATCAAGGCCCTGTGCAGGTCCACCGTGGCAAAGGCTGGAGAATCATAGCGCTACCTCGAGCTGACATTCCACTTGCCTGGTTTTCCAGAGAACTGGCACCCCTCTAGGTCATTTTGCACGTGCAAATGTTTGTAGCAATCTACATTCGAGCGGAAAGCACCTGTCTCCCTCATCACTGTCAAAGAATCCCCTGGCACCTTGTTTGTAATCAAGTCAGGCTTTGTTCCACTGATGCGCTCTGAGACGTGACACCCGCTCTGCGCATGGCCCCACAAACTGAATCCTAAGACTATGGTGAGTCTTACTCTGCCTGTAAACCACTCTGAGCTTGTTTCTTTGAAGGATCCTTCCCCTTGACAGTCCTACTGGGCCCTCTCTGGATAGCTTTGGGAGACACATGTTTTCCTTTCCTTTCCTACTAGCTGAGGAAGCTTTGGGAATCCCCATTTACCCTCGCAATAATGGAGCTGGTAGCTCCCCTCCCCAAGCGTGCTCTTTGTTAGATGACTTCGTACTAGAACCAATCAGCCTGCAGCCTCATCCCAATCTTCTATCACAGCAATCAGGCTTTAGCATTAAAGTGTCCCGACTTATAGTGTTTGGTCAGTTGTTTCTAACTGAAGGATGTCTGGGCACAGGGAGCCACAAAGCAGCCTTCACAGTACGAATGTATGAAAAGTAGTGGGGAAAATCCTGCTTTTGGGGCATTTCAGAAGGACTATGCCCATTCTCTGATCTTCCACATCAAATGCCTCAATGCTGGGAATCCGAAGAGGCCCTGGATTTATTTTCAAAGTGTCCCCATATAACAACATACAAGCGAAAATAGCTACTTTATTGTGTGTGCTGAATGCAACAATTTCAAAAATGCTGAGCGCTCTCAGAAAAGAGGCCTATGGTGCAGAGGCCCACCAGGAGAACTCCAGACTTCCCTGTAGGCCAGTCCGCCACTGCAGACATCCCAGACACATATTTCTATACTCCGAGGGGATAGTAAGAGTTTGTGTGGGGATTATTCCGAAATATTCTTTTGTTGCCTGTAGAGAAACTCTTACCTGCAAGGGATCTAAATGTAAGCTTGTTAGGACTTATGGTTGGCCCTGTAATAAGCCACTCTTTTGGCTTGATGCAAATATGTTTAATGGTAACACAGATTTCCTGTTGTGCTTTGGCGTCCTCTGTGGGAGACCTACGCGTTTGCAGATTTCCATCCATATCTGTGTTTGCAAAGAAACAAGGTGATTTTACAAACAAGTCCATCCAAGGACATTGCCTTTCTGTTGGGCAAACCTGCCAGTACCACATAAACCTTTCTGGACACACTAGGCATCATTTGTGGCCTATGCTCCTATGTTGATCATACAAAGGCACAGAAGCAAGAAATGCTAATGGATTTTCACTGTAACTACTGTTCATACTGTTGTGTTTGATTCTGCTGATAACTGCAGGATGTTCACTTAATGCACTAGTTGCCTAGTGAGGCCCATTTTGTTATGCTGACACGATGAAGGATGTGTCATGAGGTCCACATGGGATGCACAGAAGACTTGACACTGGATGTACGATTTAGCAAGTAGATTTACACAAAATAGGAAAAGTAACACAAGGGGTGTTCCGATAGAACCTTAAAAGAAATCATAGCCAAGTCTCCTACACTGAGTGCAATGATGTCTTACAATCCAGTGGTGGTTCTGGGTTTGTGAGGTTCCCCAAGACCACACGAGTCTCAATAGTTTGTTGCTGGGCTTCCCAGGAGTTCCTGAACCCTTTCTTCTATCCTTATGCCACAAAAGCCAGAGTCTGTTAGTCAGTTGGATTGTCTCATCGAACAGCTGTTGGTATAACTGTTGTCTTTGTTGGTGTGAGCGGGGTCCAGGGGTTGTCACCTTTGTTCCCTAACAAACTTAGCCTCGCCTCAGGACTGCAAACCCTTAAGAGTCAAGCCTTGGGACCCCCTCATCATTGCCTTGACTACTCAATCTCTGTTTCCCTTGTCCTTGGGTCAATCTGGCAGCCTTGTAACTTTCTGTTCTTTCTAGTTAGGGTCTATCACTTAGGCTTTTATCACCTCCTTTCTACTGCCACCACCTCATCTTCTTTTGTTACCACCACCACCACCTCCTCTGTTATTACCACCTGCGGGCCTGCTGTTACCACTTCCTGATCTGCTCTTCCCACCTCCTTCATTTATACCTCCTCTCCTACTGTTACCACCTTTCCATTGTTACCCTCTCCTCTCCTGCGGTTTCAATCTCCTACTCTGTCTTCTCCTTCTCTTGTCTTCAGCACCTCCTTAACCCTGCTTGTATCACTCTCCAGCATTCTCCAACCGCCTGCCACAACCTTCTCCAGCAACTCAGTGGTTGACTGGGGACTTAGGTTTTTAGAGTTTTCTTTCTGAGTTGCGGTTTTGGTTAGTGGCTGCACCTGTGTCTGGTAAGTCTGTCCAGATTGGGCTTGAATACTCCTCTTGAACTCTTTGGGGAAAGGAGGCTGAACCAAGTCTTCATTTGGACTGTTGACCATTTTGGATTTTCTCACTTTCCAAACTTCCACAGCTGCCTCTGCTGGCCCTGGCTTGCCTGTGCTCTCATTGTGTTAAGTACCAGCTGGAATACCTTGTGGTAAGCTCTGAGTCCATCTGAGGGTGCAGAGGATGGTAGTTCATGGCGAAATTGTTGACATTTTATCTGCAGTGAGGAGCAACTCGCCCAGTGGGCAAGCAATGTTCAACCGTGTAGCATACGCAGAAGACTCTGCAACTGAAGAACTGTAAACTTGCAATATTGAAGCAAAGTCAATTTTTTTAAACTCACTGAGCTTCAAACCCATAGCACAAAAATAACTTCTCTGATAGTGTGATTAAAGAGCCATGAGGCTGCAACGTTGTTTCAGTGGGTGAAACTAACTTCATGTGAAATGAAGAATTTTTCTTCTTCCATGCTAGGGTTTTGAATTTGCTTGGATTCATTGACTTTTTTCTGCTGTGCACCGGGAACTAAGGGTGGATTACCAGGGGATCTTCCCCATTCCTCCCCCAGGTCCCGTATCAACTGGCCGAGGGAGACCCCTTGCCCCCAGCCACTCCATTGACAAACCCTAGAGCAGGGCAGGGGACTTTGTTAAAGATTTTAGTCTTGATTGGCATCTAAGCAAGGCCATTTTCTACACATTGACTAGGTGGCTCACAGCCTGCTTTCCTTTCTCCCACAAGACTAGGTGGCCTCCGTTCCAAAGCCACATGTTGCAAGCTAGGGGATTGGAATGGGTGGGACAGGGCCGCCTCTGGGGCCAGAGACCGTCACCCCCACTGTGATGAAGGCACCATAGGATGTATATGATGGGTCCCCCTGGTTCCTCAGCCCCTCCCTAGCCTTGCTTTTTTCCCCGAGCAAAACCTTCTTTTGTTACCTAGGAAATGTTTTAGCTATAGTAAAACATATGGGGTGAAAAATCAAGTGGTTTATAAGCCAACTGATTCATAAGCTGTGCAATGGAGACAAAGTAAACTTGCTCAAAGAAAGACAGGTGGGTCATGTGACGATTCATGCGATCTCGTTACTTCTCCCCAGAGGGGAGTCCCTCCCTCTGAGGCTAGGGAGGTGAGCCCACTATGGAACATTCCTCCTGGGGGTGGCGGTCAGCGGAACCTCATAAAGATAGACTCCCCTCTTGGGGACAAGGACTCCCATTTCGTGTTCCATGTAGGAACTCCCTATCCCACTTTCCCATGTGCCCCTTAGACCATCAATGCCTCAGAAGTCACTTGCTGAACAAACCACTATCTGCTATTGTAATGCATCTCCCAGTATTGAAACTCAACACTGAGAAGAAGAGGGGCGGAGGAATGCTGATCACTCCTCCATGATAAATAGAAAATACTGTAAAGAGTGGAAACTGTGGAGTAAGAAAGAATACTCCAGAAAGAGAAGGACAAAGATTCTCAACTCAGAAGAACTGAACTCAGAGACATAAAAAGCAAAGGAGGACTGGCATTAGAGGTTATATTCACCGAACAGGTCAAGCCCTGTAAGTTCGAACCTGGAAAAGAAAAGTTGAGGCATTCCGGTAGGTCCTCGGTCAAGAGGATGTGGAGAAAGAAGAGGAAGTCAAGTGGTGCAGGAGCCGGCAGGGAGCCGAATATTGTGTGTGGCAAGCATTGCCAGGTGGTGGCCTGACCTCAAGGAGGTGGACCACATGGTCTGACAACAATGCCAAAACCATCCAGCAGAATACGCTGCAGAGACCAAAGCCAAGAAGGAAAGGAAGATGCAGGACAGCGTCATCCCGAATGAACAGGAAGAACCGGTGACGGCAACCGTACAAGTTGGAGGTAACGGAAAAAGGCGGGGGACCTGGAAGGGGCCACGGGCAAGTACTAAACAGAGAATATCACGAATACCGAGAAATTAATCATACTCGTCCCAGTAACTGTGAGTAGTTCAAATATAACGAATACCAAGAGACTCCTCATACTCCGTAGCAACGGTAAAAACAGTACAAAATGTAACGAATACCGAGAGACTCATCATACCCGTCTCGGTAACCGTAAAAGCAGCATAGAGTATAATGAATACCGAGAGACTCATTATACTCATCGCAGTAACTGTGCAAGCCACAGAACATATAACTAATACCAAGGGACTCCTCATACTGGTTAGAATCCGTGTGAAAGCAGCAGAATATATATCAAAGACAGCGATTACAAAAGCAGTAAAGATACTGAAGAAAGTCAAAATACTGGTAATACATGTCTGAGTGGTTGGGTAGAGCAAGACAATCGTGAATCGGAACAAAATAACCTACATGGTGGTTCCCATAAGTGGAAGTGCTTTGAAGATAAAGTGGTACAAGGGATCGGGGACACTGGTCTCCGTGGAATGGGAGACTGTGGACCAAGTACAAGTGAGAAAGAAAGATATTGAGGCAAAAGAAACCCAGAGGAATTTAAGAAACTGATCAACTACGTCACAAGACTATTACGTCTGAGAAAGCCTTTCCAGGAGAAGGGAGTCATTCTCCTGGAACCCCTTTTGTTTGTTAGGGTAGTTTTTAGATGGAGGATGGACTATTTGATTTGGAATACCTCACCGACAATGAGCACCCTAGTTAGATTGTGGCAAGTTAGATGAAGGAGAGGGCGGAGAATTAAGAGTAGAGCAGAAAGAGCAGAGTGGTATAGTGGCAGAGGAGGGAGAGCGGAGAGGCAGAAGTGGAGGAGTGAACAGAGCAGAAAGGGGAGATGAGAGATCAGAGAGGAGTTGAACTGTGAGAGAGGCAAGGAGAAGAGGTGGAAGGTACAAGACCATAGGAGGGTTGGAGGAGAGATGAGAAGAATGGACGGTGAAGAGGAGAAAGAGGAAGGAAGAAACTAGGAAGACCAGTACAGAGGAGAAGCGAAAGGAAAAAAAAGTTAAGGTGTGCGCAGTGTGTTCTTCGTGTTCTGCTGGAAACTTTGCCTAATTTCCTCGAGCTGTCTGATTCTGCCAGGAGGAATTCTTGGAGTCTTTCTACACTTGCTGCTATACATCCAGGAGGCAGGACTTAAATACTGTCACAGACACGGAGCGTGCAGTGTGCACAGTGTGTTCTTCGTGTTCCTCGTGGTTCCTTCGGGCTCTGGCGATCCTCTACTCCTCAGGTACACTATTGGCCTTCTCTAGACTGAACTGGTTGTACAAATCAGATACCACATCTCGACACGTGTGAGTTTGTGTGACTGTATTCTCTGTATTTAACTACTCTGCCTACGGGTGCGGGGCTCCTGGCAGTTTATAAAAGGCAGGATTTGTGTCTTTAACCCGTGCTCCATGAAGCAACGGCAGGCTTGCTTCTTCTCCAACCGTATTTTCCTGGAGACTGCGGGGTCGTATTTATTCTTTTTTTTACGTGTCCTTTGATCTGGGCTTAACGGTTATTTTTTTTATTTTTTCCTCACCTAAGGGCGTACCGAATTGTCTATCTGGTGATCGGTATGGGGGCTGGCCTACGAAGCCAAAAAGGAATGCCTATGCAAATGGATGCCATTTTGCCAGATCCCCTTGGCAACACCCATGTGCCCCTAGATTGGGTGAAATGTTGGTCTCCTACCCTTGGCCATCCAATGAGTTCTACTTCCCTCTGTGTGCTGCTTCCCTCGGCCACCTCGTTGGTAGGGAACTTGGGAGTGGATCGAAAAGAGGGCATTTCTACTATTTTCTCCATGGCCACGCAAATGCCTTCGAGTTTCAACGAGCATTGCCATCCTGCTCCCACCCACAAAGCTCTGCTAAATAACACTGACATCTTGGGTGCCTTTACCATACCTGCCATTGCTACTGGAAAATCCTATTCCAATACCCCTAAACAACAAAAATCGATCCAGCCAATATTGGGACAAACATTTATGGATAATTGTATCCTGAAAGTGACCTCTACAAGTACTGAAATCAAAATACCCAAAGCATTTAGAGGTAACACTGTGCTGGACCACTCGGCCATGACCACCCAGGATTTTATTTGATGGGCATAATAACATTACCGACATTAGCATAATTGAGTTTGCACATAAAGGAATGGACCTGCCTTCTGCTGGCGAAACCCCTATGTGCCTGACGTCACAGTCCAGAAGCTGGTACTTCGGCTCTGGGTGGAAATCCTGAGACCGCTGCCCACAAAAAAGACCCTCTCCAACGCAAATTGAGATCGATTAAGCGAAAATGTGCAATGAGGCGTCCCAGCCCGGTGTCTACTAAAACATCGGTACATTCCCTATTTAAACCTAAATTAGGGCTCATTCCAGAAGGGGGGTGGGGGGGGGGGTTAACCCTGCTGCTACTGCTCTGAAACCTAAGGTGGTGGAATCAACTGTCCAAACTGACATGCTTACCCCTACCAATGCCCAAGCACATCGTGCTGCACAAGTGCGCAACCTAGAGATGCCCTTGAAAACACCTAAGGCCCCTAAATTTGATGATCCCCATGAGCCGTTGGCTCATGCGCTGTCAAAACCTTTGCCTTCGCGATGGGGCTGTGGCTCTGGGAAGACTAAGATGCTTGACCAACGGGCCATAACAACAGACTCACTTATGCCACAGGGGCTAGGCCTTTTGCCCTCTAGAGATCATTTACTAACCTCAGTTGGGCAGTCTAAATCCACTATAAATGTTCAAAGTGTCTTATACAATGAGAAATGTGGCCCGCAACTCTCACTATCTATATGGGGCCTTCTACAGGGTACTGTTATCTCTAAGGAGAAACCTAATTACTCTGACACCACTCTACCCTCTCTAGATACTGGGGCTGCGTGGGGGAAGTTTCAGGAGTAAAACATCCCACCAGCAACCCTCTATCCATCTATTTCCTCAGGCATAAGAGATTTGGTATAACGGCTTCATAAACCATTGACCAGGATTCCCCAGTCTGCTATGCCCAAAACAAAAAGAATGGGCCAAATTGGCCCTTCCAAATATCTTTAGACAACTCTGCAGGGCCATACATGTAACAGTGCTCCTACTGGGAAATCTCTGAACTTAGTCAGACTAAAGTCTGTTGGACTTGGAAGTCCCAATCTGCTTAAACAGATCAAATGTCCTGACTATTTTCACAGAAATACCTGCTCTTACTCTTATCTGCTCTAAGGACATAGCAAGGGTGGCTTTCCCAGACAGAGAGTGTCGGGATATAAGTCTGTTACTCCTCTCTTCTCCTTTGGTTAAGGAACATAAACTTACCCAGACTGGCCCCCTGAGGAATTTGGGCTTCGAAGTTGAATCCAGATTATCCTGGGAACCAGAGAAGTCAGTTACTCACAGATCAGTTAAAGGGTAAATTCTCTGTTGATCCCTTGCGGGGCCACCAGGGAGTGGCGGAAGTAATTAAATCAGTAAAAAAACAGGAATCAGATGTTGACTGGGCCACTATCATCTTGACCTTGTGGCAGAAACGTGTCCCCTAGTCAATCTATTCTGGCGATTGAACCGAGTGGAAATCCAGATTTATGTCTTAAATCGTGGATTTCTAGAGGTAATTCCCACTTATTCGCTAATCCGGACTGTCTGCTACATTTGAGAGACGCCAATATTGTATGCTTACAAGAGACATGGATGACATCTACCCCATATCTAGATGGTTATCAGATCTATGACCAGTTGGCCAGACAGAATGTGAGGGGTAGACCGGCAGGGGGTCTTCTGATTGCTGTGGATAACTGCCTAGGCCTCAGGGGTATCGCTCTTCTGGGCCTACCTTTTGGGGCCTTGGGGGTGAATCTTGCAACCAAGAATGGCAACCTGAAGCTACTAATTATAAATATCTAATGGCATAGTGGCATGTCATAGGTTGATGTTTTTTGTTGCATCTATTTCCCATGCTATAGCTGATTGCTCCTCTATTAATGACAATGGGCATGTTTTACTTGAGGGGCAGGGGGCGGGGGGATCTAAACTGTGAATGTAAATTAGAAATGCCGGGCTGGGAAATTTGTGAGATGAATATGGAGACTCTGGGCTGTTCAGGAAAAAACTAGCGGGTTCCGCCTGGTATGTGGGGCTGGGTAATGTAGGGCTACAGCCCTTGGTTGGGCACCCTAAAGCCCAAATTGGAGACACTGCTTGGCTTACTTGGCGACATGGTGACTCTACCTCCATGCTTGTCTATATTTTTGGGGATGACTGAGTACAAGTTGTATATCGTTCAAGGTCAATATGAATAATTGTCCTAAAGGCTGTCTTTAAGTTAGATCTCCCTAATGGGAAATTCCAGAACCAGCTATAGGTTGTACCTAGCCCATCTGGATATGCTATTAGATGGACTCCAAAAGATATTGAGACCCTAAATTAAAACCTAAGGACCCTTCTCAATCAAACTACCTTGGAGTGGAAAATGGATACCTTTAATACAATGGGTAATCTGTCACTCGTGAAGGTAGCGGTATGGGAACTAGGTCAACGGCCTATCAGAGTTGTCCCTGCTTCTCGACATTCTCACTGCTACAATCATGATTTGGCACTGGCTAAGACTACCATGCGAAAAAAGACATTAGGAGACTTAGGTCATTGAACCTTGATGGGGCAACTTTATTTCAGGGCATTAGAAAGAATAAACAATCTTATATAAACCTCTGCAAAACCCTTAAGCCTCGCCTTTTGCAACAAGACGCTGAATTAATGCTGCAGATCCTTATCGAGTCTAATGTGAGGGGGCCTTTTGGGCTATTGTCAATGGACAAGACACCCATTCGGCCATCTCCCAATTAAACCCGATCCTTGAACAAGCATGGTTGGATTTCTACGGCGATAGATTTGCCCTTAATCCATTTTTGGGGGAGAGTACCCAAAAGACATCATACTAACAGGTCCTGCTGTTAAATGGGAGCCCCCCCTTCACATCGATACTGTCCTGGGCCTAATCTTAAAATGTAAAAGATCTCGAGCACCTGGCCCTAATGGGCTGACCAACAATACTTTTTAATCAGACCCAAATCTATCGGCCAATCTACTGTATTATGAATTCAAGAATATCCTACAATCTGGGGTCTGTCCGGAATCTTGGTCGTTAGCACATGTTATACCAATCTTTAAGTGTGGCAGTAGGTTGGAACCGAAGAATTATCGGCCTATTGCCTTGATTGACGCAGACTGCAAAATCTTCTCTGCCTTCCTTCTCTCTCACCTTAAACATTGGGAAAAAATCTGTCACCCACTTGGTCCCTTCCAGACAGGCTTTCGCAAATTCCACTCTACTAAAATCAACGACATTTTGGTCAAATGTTTTCAGGACGCTGCTTGGAGTAGGGACAAGGGCCATATTTTTATGGCCTCAGTGGACCTCTCGGTAGCCTTCGACTGTGTGGATCGCCAAAGGCTGTGGCGCAAGCTTGCATCTTGGGGTCTTCCGAGGGGCCTACTGAGTTTTTTGGAAGGGGTCTATGAAAATTCTGGTGTTAGAATTTGCCTAAATCAAAAGGGCGATATGTCAACTACTGTGCACACATATTGTGGAGTCAGACAGGGCTGTGTCCTGGCTCCTTGCGTCTTCAATCAATATGTGTCTGATGCAGCTGAACACATTCACCAAGAGGGATTGTTGGCCCCTAGAATGGGCCACAGTAAGATCATATGGCTGGCCTATGCGGATGACTTTCTGCTATTCGACTCTGCCAAGATGGGCCTCCAATGCCTCGTGGATACTTTTGTTAGCTATGCCAAGACTAATGGTCTGATTATTAATCCCTCCAAGACTAAAATCCTCGCACTTTCCAAAGGAGCTCATAAGAACGTAAGTCATACTTGGAATTTGGAGGGTGTAAGGGCGGGCACCTCTAGCAGCTTAATCTACCTGGGCTACCATGTTGGTGTATATAGGGAGTCGAGAGGGCAGCTTGATGTGCTTCTTAATAAAGCTAAAGCATTGGAAAATTAGGTCCTAAAAATCGATCGCAAATATGGGCGATTTTCCATAAAACCAGCCCTCCTCCTCTTTGAAGGGAAAATAGCCCACAAACTGACATATGGCCTGGAATTATGCAGTTAACTGTGTCCAAATTGAATGCTATTGAGGGTGCAATCTGGAGACAGATCCTCGGCCTACCGAATGCGGTCCCCCTCACTGCCATTCGATTTGAATGGGGTTATGTCTCCTTAAAGTCTCGTGTGCACTGGAGGATGCTCACGATCTATGCAAAAATCAAGGCTCCATTACCCAATACCCTATATGAACTAGTTGGAAGCAATATTGAGTTCTCAGGTTTTCTAACCAAATTCTGTAACTCATGTGAAATGATTCTCCAAAATGTTGATTCTGATTTGGAGCAACTAAACACCAATCCAATGAAAACCAAAAAGAAGTTGCTGGACTATGATTGGTTGCTTACTGTAGACAGTTATCCCTCTTACAAATCTATGAATCACCTATCATACGAACATAAGAAAAGAGGTTCCCCTTCCAAGATACTCACTATGTTTCCAAATAGATTACATCAATCTCTTTTGTTAATATTACGTTGGAATATCCTTCCTACTTTGGATACTATGTTGAGAAGAAATCAAATTAAGGTGAAGATAGCCTATGTAGATTCTGTTACCTAGTACCTGAAACGGATAAACATCTCATCCTTCACTTTACTCAACTTAATATCCTAAGAGATTCTTGTTAATGCTTACTGAAGGATCTGTACTCTGGCCAACCTACTGATCTTGTGTGACAACACTGCCTATGTGTACAAAATACACGAGAGGGATTGGCGCTGTCTGGATTTATCTTCAATCTCCACTTAGACCGCCCTAGATATCTGTGTGGTAAAATAATATTTGGCTGTCTCCTGTACTGACTGGATTGTCTGTCATTTTTGTTTCTTTCCTACTAATACAGGTAGATACATTTGTATACGTCTTAAAGATTCTAAGGATGTGACTTTTTGGTTATTTCCTTTTTTAAGAAATTGTTTTATGCTATGAATGCTACTTGATTACTTTTCTGCTTTGCTGATTATTTTGTTCTGAATTATGATTGTGAATTGTTTTTTCTTTTCTCAATGTTTGTAATTTCTTTTGTAAAGGTTTAATAAAACCATATACAATAAAAAAAAAAATAAGTTGAGATAGAGGGGAACGAGAAAACAAGGTGGAATGTTGAGGAGGAGTGGAATGTTGAGGAATGAGAGGTGAGGAAAGGAAGGCATGGGCCAAACCATACCCTGCCCATTCTTTCTGAACAATATCATACAGTGGTTTATGGACCTAAGGCTGCTACCAAAGGCCTGGTAGGGTAGCCAGAGCAGGCTCCTGGACAACTCGCAAAACAAAGCATAACATGAGCATTGCTGCATAGCAATTTGCTATGCAATTATGTAGGTTTGCTAATCAAATGGACACGTGTGTAGCAAAGTTAGCTATTTAAGTTGCCCTTTTCAATAAAAGTACAGCTCGCCCTGCATGCCTCTCTTGCCCTCGGTGCACTCTTCATCCTCTTTCTCTGTTCACTTCAAGTGCTAATGGAGAGAAATTGCAGCACAAATCTCCTCCACTCTTAAGGGCCAAAGGCATGTGTGGGTGTGCTAGGCAACAATCTATTTTAATTTTTCGAATAATTGCAAACCAGAGGTAATTTGGGTGATACTTTTATTGAGCTTTCTATATCCTGTCTGGTGAATACAGTATGTCATTCCTATAATGTAAGTTGTTACATAATGCATAATTACAGTATTGATACTGTAAAACACTGTATCATCTCCATGCTTTATAGTAAAGTTTAGGTTAGTGTATCTAAATTTCATATTGTCAACTACATTTAATATTTTGGGGGAAGATGCATCATATTGACGACTGAACACTTTTGAAAATGATCACATGATCAAATGCTTTTGCTGGCAAGCCGAGTTCTATAACTGCAGGTTGCATACATCTTGCAAGTGGTGCTCAACCCATTAGCAAAACCCATACTCAATATCTCCAGAGCTCTGGTCCTCTCTAGGCTGGACTACTGCAACAGCCTCTACCTCAATCTCCTGTATTCTCCCTTCGCTCCTTCAACTAATCCAGAATACGACTGCAAGACTTATCCTTGGCCTCAAGCCCAGTGACCGCATCTCTCCAGCCATAAAATCTCTCCACTGGCTCCCGGTTGCTGCTAGGATCAAGTTCAAGACCCTCTGCATCATCCACAAGGCTTTCTGATGCCTGTGACCCGGTACAACCAACTCTCTCACCCTAAATACCTCACTGCGAAAGCCCTTTGGTCTTCTAGCTCCAACTCTCTGCAGATCAGACGCTTCTTTAAGCAGAGAATGGGAGGTAGATCTCACTCCTCCGCATGGGCCTCTTTCTGGAATGGTCCTCAAGACCCTCCTTTTCTCGTCTGCATTCCCTCTCCCCCTCCCCTGCTAACTCCCCTGTCTGCCGCAGTGATTGGATGCCTAGTTACCTCTGAGTTCTACAGGGCACCAGATCCCCCGCCCGCCCAGTCTGCCTCCTCCTCGCACTCCTCCTCGCACTTAGCATGTGGACCTTCACACCCTGCACCCCATGCATTCCCTGGCACTTGACCTCCTGGTCTCCCCTTAGCACTTGGCTATCCCCTGTGGCCCTCTTTTCGCCCCTCCTCCACTCCCCTTCACTTGCATTCTTTTTTCTTTACCCTGAACTTTCCTTCCCACCCTAGCACTTCGCATTTTGTGCAGACCAGCACACCCTCGCACTTCTTTTTACTGCACTTGCACGATCTGAATGTCACAAGGCCTAGTAGAAATATTATTGTTGTCTTTCTCCTCTCTCACCCACCCTTTTTTGTCTTGTGGCACCTTGAAACGCCATTTGTTGTGTAGGTGCCTTACAAATATCCAATAAATAAAATAGAATGTCATGAAGTATTTATTTATCACCCTGTTGATTTATATCAGTACCCTGAAAGTAAGATGACCACAAACTTGTTCCTTCGTGTATGCCTTTCCTCTTGCATTATAAATCCACAAAGCAAACTAGGTGCTTACACAAAGTAACAATCAATAGTTCCATCTACTCTGTACATCTACAGATCTACTGCAATACCAAGCACTGTAGTTAGCGTCCAGAGCTGGCTTTTCTTTATGATTGATTGATTAATTGTATAATACATTACCACCTACAGGAGACAGCTGGCCAAACTGTTTTCAGAGCCTTTTTCATCACATCTATTTATTTGTGTCAATTCATGCAGCTAACCTTCTACATTTTACAGACACTCATTTATGGCTCGCAAAGTCTTTTCGGCAACTCACACAGTCGAGTAGATTTTATAAAGGGCGAGTAGCATTTGCAAAAGATGTTTGAAACTTTTATTTAACATTTACTTTATTTGCAGTAAATGTCAAACACAAGTTTCACTGTGCATTGCTGGCCTCTTAGGCTGAATAGGTAACCTAAGTTACCTGACCTGCAGGTCTAGCTGAAGTTTAAAAAATTTGCAAGGTCTGACTCCTCCCACTAATGTCTTATTTCAGTGATTATCAAACGGCTGTATTGTTGCTAATTTCATGTCTACAAGTTACTTTTGGTGACATTAACAATACTAGTACATAATTGCTAATCAAATGGGTCAGCTGGGGGGCGTGGCCAGCCAGCGTGCAATGAGCACGTAGCTTAGCAGAGCTCCTGCTCCACCGGCCTGAATCCTGAATTAGGGTGAAGTGCTCAGCAACAAAGCGAGCAACATACGATAGGCTGCAGGGGCTCATGGGACCTCTGTGCGGTTCGTTTGGAGAGAGGCAGAGCCGAGGGACACTGTGATCAGCAAGGCCAAAATGACCGCTGAAGCCCGGCAATTCAGAGCATCGAGGAGTCAGGGCGCACTAAACAATAAGGGGCGCATTGAGGGGACAGAGGAAGAGTGAACACCCCCCGGAATACAGGGGGTGCGGCCCGAACCGACGGCACACCACACAACACCGGAGGAGGTGAGACATGTCCCCCCCCCGGAGCAGCCACTGAGGGGCCAAGCCCACAAAGGGGTCGCAACCCTCCACCAACGATGGCTGAGGCGGTGTAAAGGGTGCCAAGGCAGGAGTCCCGTACAACGGACCATCGCAGAGGAGGAGCACCGGGAAACCCACCATGCACCACAGGTGAGAGGAGAGGAAACCTGCTGCGGACGGCGGGGCGGCCAGCGGGCAAACCAGTGAACGGATTAAGCAGCTGTGGATACCAGCGGGAGGCCCCGGGGCCCATCGGGAGAGGTGGTGGCCCACATACGAGATTGGGAGGACCATGAGGGTGTTCTGGTCTCCCCCCCACCCCGGGGCGAACTGTCATCAACGCTCTGGGGGCCGGGACAACCTGTGACACTGATACAGGGGCATACATCAGCCGCCAACTGCTGACTTGAGCGCTGCCCCGGTACTACATAGTCCAACACTGGGTTCGGCCAACAGCAGCGTCAGAGAAACAAACGGACGCCGCTAACACAGAAGCACCAAGCTGCATGCCATAAAACAAGACCTCCTCTTAACATACCGGAACGGCACATCTCAGACTCCAACCAGGACCTTGGCTTCTGCGCCAGGGGGGAGCTAGGACTGGGGCTGCCCTGGAAATAAACCCCTGTTTGGGAACTTCGCGCAGCAGAGGTCCCCCACCTCGTTGGGGTGACACACACAAGGAAATGGGGCGGGGCCCTGATTACGCGCATCAGAACACAGCATACGAAAGGAGGCAAGGTGTGGGCAATGAAGGAGGCACTTGGCGCCCGGAGGGCTACATAAAGCTGTCTGGACATATGAACTTCATAGGGAGACTCCTAAGATATAAGAGACTGTTGGGCCCTGCAACAGGAGCGAGAAGCTGAGGGGAGGGCCAGGTCACACACAGCCTAAACACCCCAAGGCAACCCGAGGTGGGACTACACAAGTGGACATAATTCTGGGCGACAGCGGACCCGGGACGAGATGGGGAGATCCCAGCAAAATATTGAGAAGTACACCGAAGTGCGGGATAAGCAGCAGAAGCAGCCGGAAGTGGACCGGACTGGTGAGGAGGGGGCAACAGGTGGAACTGGAGAAGTAGTGACTCTGGATGCCTTGATGAAAGAGATTGTCGTCCTCTGCCACCTTGGAAGGAAGCATTAAGGAAATCGGAGCAGATGTAACTCTACTCAGGGTGGACCCCCGCAAAGTATGTGAGCGCGTCACAGAGGTGGAACAGAGAGTTAGCACAGTTGAGGATGACATGCAAACTCTCAAAAATCAGGTGGCAGGGTTTGTAGGGACGACGAGAACCCTGGAGATGAGGGCCGTGGACGCGGAGGGACGCTCAAGGAGCTGCAACTTCAAACTGGTCGGGGTGCCGGAGAGAGAGGTGGGACCCTGTGCTGAACTGTTCGTGGAGAACCTGGTCCTGAAGGTGCTGGGATTCAAGGCCCTATCGAAATTCTTTACGGTGGAGAGAGCACACAGGGTGCCAGGAAGGCCCCCCCAACGGGGCGCTCCTCCAAGGGTGACGGTGGCCAAGATAATGAAATGCCGTGACCGGGATGCCCTTTTACAGGAGCCTCGGAAAATGAGCTTCTACGAAATCAGAAATACGAAATTGCGCATCTTGCCGGACTTCACACTGGAAGTGCAGCGGCAAAGGAGAACCTACGATGCAGTGAGGCGACGACTGCGAGAGCTAAACTTGAAATATATGATGTTGTTCCTGGCAAAATTGAAAGTAATCTCTGGAGGGTAGTCCTGGTTCTTTACCTCCCCGAAAGAAGTGTGGGAATGGCTGGAATCTGGGTTGCATGCAGAAAACCTGCAACACCAGGACGAGACGGAGGGAGCACGCCCCAAGGCAAAGGACTGAATGGAAAGGACTGCAAGGTCGCTGGTATGGAGACAATGGCAAGAAGACCACCAAGGGAGAACATGAGAATGAAAATAGGGATTTGAAGCCCTGAGCGGGCGGAGGCTGTGCGAAGCTCCCCCCCCAGACACTTGACACCGTTGACTACCACCCACGAGGGAAGATTGGGAGGTGGGGAGTACTAGTCAAGGAGTCCATGCACCGGGAGAGGGTGGTCGGTACCTCAGGGAATACCAACCAGTTGTTACGGGAGAAAGGTTGAGGAGGTGAGGTCCACGGAGGACATTTGGGAAAGGGGGATGGGGGGGAGGGTGTCATGTTGGGGGGGAATTGGGGTTGAAAACACTGAGTTGGGGAGGGGTGTGAACGGGGATGAGGATCAGGGACAAGGAGGAGATGAGCGGCCTGTGACGGCAAGAACAAAGAATATGGAGGAACGGGGACGGGTCTGGGCATAGGAATTGGCGACAGTGGGGAGAGGGGGGTTGGGAGGGACTCGAGAGGGACAGAGGGGTAACCTGAGAAATTGGTCCAGCAACTTAGATGGGTTGGATGGGAGGCCTAAAAATTGGGACGTGGAACATCCGGGGACTGGGGATGTACCAGAAGAGACGGAGGGTGGGGGAGTTCCTGAAGAGGCAAGGAATACAAGTCACCTTTATACAAGAGACGTACATGGGTAAGGAGGAGCTAGGAAAACTGGGGAAACTGTGGGGAGGACAGGTAGTTGGAACGACCTACTCAACCCAAGCAAGGGGGTTGCTCATTGGTAGCTAGAGGGATACCACTGAAGGTGGAAATAGTGCTGAAAGATGAGATAGGCAGGAGGGTGACTGTGGTGTGCTTATGGGAAGGTAGAACAATCTGCCTGGTCAACTCATACGCACCGAAAGTGGATGATGGGGAATATTTCCCGCCGGTACTGTGCAGGATGGGGACATACAGGGGTGATATGGTGGTGTGGGGAGAGAACTTCAATTGCCACTTGGATGAATGCCTGGACGGGTCCGGGGGTCGGGGGTCCCCAAGAAGCACATGACAATGGCACTCCATAAGATAATGAAGGAACTCGACCATGTGGAGATGTGGAGGGAAAGACATGGGGAGGAAGAGGGGTACTCCTATTATTCGTGCGTGAATGGTTCCTACTCCCGCCTGGACTACCTCCTAACAGGAAGGGAACATTGTCAGTACTTTGAGGAGCCGGAATACCTGGGACGCACCCTATCGGACCACTCCCGCTTAGTGGTCACAATGTTCGGGACCAATGAGAGACCTCCCCGGCGGCTATGGCGACTGCAGAAAGAGGCGCTATTGGATGGGGCGTTTGTTGGCGAACTTCAGGGAGCGATTACAACCTATTTTGAGCTAAATGAGGGGTCGGTAGAATCAAGGAAGTCGCTCTGGGAGGCCTTCAAGGTGACAATAAGGGGGAAGTGCCTATCCATGACAGTAGGTATGCATAGACGGCTCCTCAACACACTACGACGAATGGAAGCCCAGGTGGCCACCTAGATGGGGAGGTGGCAAGGGGCACCCCCCGGTGGGGGGAATGCCTGGCGCAGAAACTTGAACTCCACCAGGAGACCCTGGTGAACCTGTCGCAGTGTGATAGTAGCAAACGGGATGTTCGATTACACAGGGAGGGGGATAAGGTGGGTAAATTACTGGCCTGGCTGATTAGTAAGGAAAACCCGAGTCGGGCTATTACCCAAATTAGAACTAACTCGGGGGAGGTAGTGGGGACCCAGAGGGAAATTAATGAGGCATTCGCAACATTCTACATGGAACTGTATACGAGTGAGAATGGGTATGTAGATGTAGATGTGGAAGATCTTATGGAATCACTGCGGTTACTGAAACTGGGGGTGAACCTAAGAGAGGAGTTGGAAGCCCCAATCGAGGAGGGAGATATCTGCTGGATGATCTGCACTATGAGGAAAGGCAATGCACCTGGTAGTGATGGATTTCCGGTAGAATTTTATTCCATGTTTATCGACCTTCTGGTGCCGCAGCTCCAGAAGGTGTATGAGGAAGCTTTCCAGAATGGTCATCTCCCAGAATCTATGAGAGAGGCAGTGATCACTGTGATATTGAAGAAAGGGAAGGATCCGTTCGATTGTATGGCGTACCAGCCGATATCCCTAGTAAACGTTGATGGGAAAATGCTGGGGAAAATTCTAGCCACCATACTGGCGAAGGTAGCGCTGCAACTGGTCCACCCGGATCAATGCGGGTTTGTCGGAGGAAGGAACATGTCTGGTAATATTTCTCGCCTTCATCATGTCATGGATCTAGTGAAGGCACAGAGGTATGACATGGCGATAGCCTCCTTTGACGCCATGAAGGCGTTTGACTCGCCAGAATGGAAATGGCTATTTAGGTTGCTGAGGGAATTTGGGTTTGGGGATAACATATGTAGATGGTTGGGCCTGTTATATAATAAACCAACAGCGATGGTGAGGATCAATAATTGGGTGTCTGGATCATGGGAACTGGGTAGGGGAACACGGCAGGGGTGTGCAGCTTCCCCAATTCTATTTGCCTTGGCCCTGGAACCAATGGCAGCATTTCTAAGGCAGGAAATGATGGAGGCAGGGATTGAAGCGGGAGGTCTGAGGCATGTAGTGTCACTATATGCGGATGACCTACTGCTGTATGCAACAAACCTTAGGGTATATCTCCCGTAGCTGCTCGAGATACTGCAGAATTTCCAGTTCATGTCTGGCTTTGGCATCAATGTGGAAAAATCGGTGCTGTTCCCGCTAGGGGGGGTTACGACCATATGTGGTGAAAAAAAGTCTTCTTTAAAATGCCGGACGCCAAGGTAAGGGAATTATTGTGGAATACGGGGAGGAAGAGGCTATCCCTGGAAATATTGCACAGATCTAGAGAGGATGGAGGGTTGGGCCTGCCAATCTATGGGAAATACTTTGTGGTGGCACAGCTACAGTCGGTACTGCTGTGGGATCAACCTGGGGGGAAACCCTGAAAGGGCTGATAGGTGATTTGCCACCGAATCGGAGAGTGGTGGAACTGCTGTGGCACCCACTGAGTAATAAGGGGAGGTCCACGGTGTTCGAGGCGGTGAGAGGCACTTGGAAGAAATAAGTTGGCACAAGAGTGGCCAGGGGCAGTCTGATGGTAAACTCCCATGGGTTGTGGATCAGAAACTTTGCCAGGCGATTGGAAGGGCAGGAATACAGAGGCTCCGGGAAAAAGGGTGTGAGATGGTGGGGGATCTTTTTGAGGGTGGGAAGCTGCTTACCTGTAAGGAATTGTATCTAAAGTTCGGTCTCCCACAGGGTCTTTTCCTGGCATACGGTGCAGTGGTCCGACGACTGACAGATATCTGGGAGGGAATCCCAGAGGAACCGGAACCAAGTCCGGTACTGCGGGTACTGCTAGACCAAACGGGGGTAGGGCACGATCTCCAGAATTTACAAAGCCCTGTGGGAAGGGGATCCCGGGGGGGAGTTGAAGGTTAAAGAAAAGTGGGAGGCGGACATGGGATACCAAATTTCAGAAAAAGAGTGGCCTCAGTTATGGGAATTGGTCCAGAAGACATCACGAACGCCCGCTTCCAACTGGTCCAATTTAACATCATACACAGGACGTATGTAACTCCAGTGAGGCTACGGGCGATGAATAAAGAATTGTCAGATGAATGTCCCAGATGTGGAATAGGCCAGGCGGATTCTGGCACATAAGGGAGTATGGTGTAGTAGCTAAATACTGGGACGAAGTGATTAAAGGGGTGAATAGGCTGTTGGGGACCAAGTGGGAACGGAATCCGGGTGTATGTATATGGGGTAAACTCCCAGGGGGGAAAAGCCAGGCACGAGAGATGGGGGTGGGGAGGAGAGGGGAATAGGGAGGGTGGGGACCAAGGGATTTGCCGCAGAGTCACCCGGCTCTCAGGGACACCACAGACCACAAAGGATTGTCTGCCATCAACCATGGAAAGAATGGAGAGGCCTGGAGGACACAACCTGGATACTTGAATATGGAGGGAGGGGGGAGGGTGATGGGGGGTTGTGATCACGGTTATGTTTAAAAATGTTAATAAAAAGTTTTTTTTTTAAATGGGTCTGTTTGCTAATTGAAAAATGTGTAATTAGCAAACTCTGCTAATCAATTTTTGAAAACTAATTTATGCCTTGCAAAAGGAAGGGGAGAAATCATCTAGACCGCCTGAATGTTCCATCGCCCAATCCCATTGGGTGACCTAGGGTACCCGATGAGGGTGCTTGGTTGCAGACTCCAGGATTACCAACTCCAGATTCTGGCACCATCAAGAACTGCCAAGAAAGATCCAACAAAAGTTAGGAAAGAAGTGTGGCACACTACAGATCTCAGAGACTGAGAGTGATTATTTGCTGCTGTGAAAGGGGACTGGAGTTAAGGTGGGGAAAGAACGAGTACCAAGGTCCTACAGAAAGACCATCTGATTTGTGATAGCTCGAGATCACCCTGTGAACGCAGACAAAACCATAACCCCTATTTTTGGTTTGAATCAAAAATAAAAGTTCATAATAAACCTGTACTCTGTTTTGAGTGGCCTGTCAAACCCTCACACTTACACTATTTTACAGGTATACTTTGAACTCCTTATTGAAGAGGCATTGCTTTAACTTCTATGATTCTGAAACGTTTGCTTGGAGGTGCAAGCCAGGGAAGAGTACAGGTAGTGCCACAGAGGTCTTTGTATTAAGAAAAAGACAAAGCGGAATCCATGCACTAACAAGACTTTGTCAAACGGAGATAACACAGTGTAGTAACAGTGTAGCAAGTAAGTATCACTTTTAAATATGGTTTCTTTCAGAGTCAATATAGAAAAGTCCTTACTGAAAGACAATAAGCAAATAACAGGCACATACATTTAGATTCAAGCAAGCAGGTTCTCAAAGTCCAATAAGCGGCCAAGGTTGCACATAGGAGCAGTCTTATGTGGGAGAGATATACCTCAATGAGAGCAGTTCTTGAATTTTCGTTGGAGGGAGTCCTTCAAGAGTCTATGGAAAAGAGGCCCGGAAATGAAGAATGACTTTAAGAAAATGCCTGCAAGCCGTGCTAGATGGTCTAGAGAGCAATACCCTGCAAGCACGCAAGCAGTTTGCAGGATGCAGTTGGTATTTTCCAGAGGTGGTTGCTGTGCACATTGTTCAGCAACCACTGAGGATCCCAGTGACAGCACACCAAGGCAAATGGGAGCCCCTGAGCCCTGGGAAGGATGATTATTCAAGATTTTAATATTCCCAGGTCAGGTGACAAGAGTCAGAGGAGCAAACGAGAGGTGGCTGTGGTAAATGGTTTTCTGTGATGCAGAGCACCAATATCGTCTTCAAACACATCTCCTGAGGATAGGGTCAGCTTGGTGAGATTCAAGGAAAGGACAGATGATTAGGAAAAGCTGAGGAAAACTTACAAGATGGGCCAGCCTCTGAAGATGGACCAGGGCTGCGATTTGGGACGTGCAGTCAAAGGAAGGGAGGTGCCACAGCCTATGTTGCTTCCTAGGTGAGTGGAAACTGCACTAGAGTGCTTGCCTGGGATCCTCTGGTGAAGATTTTCTGGTCAAATCTTCATGGTTCTGGCAGTGAAGGGGCACCACCAGCATAGCCACATAACATAGAGAGGGTATGTTTGTGGTACCCCTGCACTTGACGTCAGATGGACTCTTAAGGCAAAGCACAAAAACGGAGAGCCACACTCTTTCAGGCTTTGGATTAAGCCTGACTGGGAGGAAAAGGAAGTAATAAAACCTAACATGGAGAAATCATGGGGCTCTGGCGAGAGACCCAGCAAAATGTGGAGTGGAAGTAGTAGTGAATATAGAGTTGCCTCATGAGGAGATGCAGGTGCAGAAAGAGATGAAGGTGCAGGAGGAGTTAGAGGTGCATGTCAGGTAGAGGAGATACCAAAAAAAAGAGATTGGAGAAGGTGAAGATCAGGTAGGATGGGTTGAGAGAAGCTAAGGAGATGGTGGCAAGGGAACTCAATGACTATTTAGCAAAGAAGCGGGCGCCACAGGTGCCTAAGAAAGAGAGGGACAGGAGGCTGTAAAGAGGGAAGGTGAGGAAGAGATGAGAAGAAAAGGTGAAAAGGAGGGGAATGGAAAGATTGAGGAGAAGAATGAGGCAACCACCTACCTCATGCAAGTAAGGTGGGTGGAGGAACGAGCATATAGCGGAATGCAGAGGAAGTATGCAAAGAGACCGAGCAACTCAAAAAAGGGAAACTGAGTTTAGGGAAGCACCACTACCCCCTAGGAACGTGCTTGAAATGAGGGGCGATTTACCCCATTTTGAAAGTATAGTTTCAAAGATGAAAATGGGTAAGTGCAGATGAAGGGTTTCTGAGGTGTTTGGGCACAGGTTTCTTTCCTCTTTCTGCTAAAAAACAAAACACTTTAATGCAAATCTTTTTTGACAGAATTTCCTTTTTGTAAGAACAAATAAAATTTCACATTTAGGTCTACTTTATGTAAAATGCCTTTATATTTACTATTTTGATTGCTTTCAAAATAAAATGAGCTCTTTCTTTTCATTTTTATCGGAATATTATGATATTGTAATAGAGAACCCCTGCAATAATATCACTGCTGGAACTGTCCTTCGAATTACACTCCCAAAATTCTCTACGTTCAATTTGGTAACCCCTCATTTCACTTTTTTCTGTTCTGTTAGAGATACTAGTTTCCTGCAACTCAACTTGTTGGAGTTTTTTGTGAGGGTCTTATTAAAAATATTTGGCTCTGTTTGCTGCAGAGACCCAGCTCGTGGACTATGGTTGGTGGTGTATCTCTAAAAAGCTCTATTTATGTACAGGGATAGGGTATAGGTTTGTCTTTTTTTTATTATGCTTTAATCAACAATATAGCACATTAATTGTGTTTTGTTTTTAGTGAAACTTGGAAGAATAGTATGTACATTTTACCATTGCAGTGTCGAGGCAGGGAGCACTTTGAACCCAGGGCTAATGCAATGGTGCCATGCCTTATGTCGCATAGCCGCCATATGGACTTTGGGCCAGTCAACCAGGTTCTGAACCTCCATTCCCATTTGGTCAGAATGCACTAGCCTCAGCAATGTTGAACTGCAGGTCCATAAAACACTCTGAAATATCTAAGATGAAACAGGGGGCACTGGCACTCAGTACTGCTACTGTCAATGGTACCACAGCACCAACATTGACTTTCATTTAAACTTTTCCTTGGGATGGAGAAGTGGGTCCTCATCCTCTATAGCAAGATCGATGGGGATTGCGGGCAAAGAAACCTGCAAGCCTCTCCCTTAAGTAATATTCTTTAGACAGTAGGGTGCTGATTAACATGCTGGTTACTTTAATTTCAAGCATCCATATCATTGCTTTAAGAAAAAAGCTTCCTTGTGGAATTCCAAAGACCATTCCTTTCCCACAGTTATTTTACCTGTTTTAAGGACAGAGTTTGTTATGGTAAGTGAGGAGTATTCATGACGAAAAGCTGGAATTAATGATGTCAAAGAAACCCCAGGTCATTTGCTGCACCTGGTTGTGTGCCTTCTGTAAGGAACGCATGGTGGCAATAGTAAGACAGACTCAAGTGACCACAGTTCAAGGGTGTTTATTGAACTTTTGCAAGGGTGCGATAAACACCTATCTAAATCTACAGATGGGAGCAGGCTACGACCATCAAATAATAATATTTCAGTCCTAATGGAGTCTTGTCAAATTAAAAGGGCCTATACTAAAAATAAACTATTGCCAATCCTTGCCACTAAGTTACAAAATAATGTGAGGTAATGTTCATGAAAAAGAAAAGTGTTCACAATATAATGTCAGGGTTCTTGGGCCGTTGGCCTCCCTTCCCGAGGTTTTCTGCATAGTAGCAAGGCGGGTCACTTGAGCCAAGCACACACTCTGGCTTCTGTGGCACAAGGATACAGTTTCATTTTCCCAGTTCAGGACCTTCTGTGTCCAAGTCTCTTTACTTCTCACAAGTCTCTTAATGCAGAGGGCCTGCTATACCAAAACAACACATACATTTTCTCTTCAATATTCAACTTGGGTGTTTACCCTGGATCCCACTCTGCCGGGCTCAGATCCCTTTCAAACAAGTCTCAATTAGCCTCCCTCAGCCAGGCTCAGACCAATTTGGATTTACTTTAAACTATTGAAGAGTTTCAACTGTGCACAGGGTTTAGCTTAACCCATTGCAGGATAACTTTGATCTCTTTCCCCGCAGTATCAGTTGGATACCTAACAGAGACTTTCGAATGAGCACCCACGTGGTGCCGGACCACTGTGTGTGTGGCATCTTTTCTTGCTTTCCCAAATTTCAGTTACAAAGTTTAATTATTTCTTTTGGCTGTCAATTGTATTTGCGTCGCTTATCCTAAACTCTTCACACACTGTTCTCTTTATACAATGTTGCCACTTGCAACCTTGGTTCAAATCAAAGGGTGGTTCGGTACTAGTCTCTTTGACTCACCGGCTGTGCTTTCATTTTGGACGCCACTTTGTTGTAGTAGCCAAGGACGGTACCACACCAGCAATCGCTCCTCCCAGCCTTGGTTATCGATGCGCAAGTGCCCGAGGTACCTCCGACGCACTGTGCAGGTTTGGTCAGCCTTTAATTACTGGTCTTCAGTTTCTTGCTTTCCAACGTTCATGAAAGTAACAGTCTTTATAGGTCGATGCTTCCCTCCTTGCAACCCTCTCCATCTCGCCATCCTTCTCCTTGTATTGAATGGCCATCTTGGAACTGCGGTTTCCTCGTTTGTTTTGCCTCGCTCCCAGTGTGCTTTCATGCTGCCTCCGCATTTTATTCACTGAGGATGTGTGATGGAAGTCAGGTGTGTGTAATGATCCGTAATTGCCTGGGCATGGTGTTGGCACATGTTCGGTTTACGGCTCTGGTGTTTGTCTATTGTCGTTCAAGGTGAACTGTCTGTGAGAAAGTGTTTGTGTCAGGAAAGTGGGGGGGGTTGAGTTCCTAGGTGTGGAAAAGGTGTTATAAGAAAGGGGATACCCCGTCTCACCCTCCAGTGTCCCACTTCCACTCCCCTAAGAACCCTCATCCAGGTGATCCTCCCGCACTGGTCCACCCCAAGAACTGGATCCAAAAGCGATGGCCATGTCCTGGGCACCTAGATGAGCGGTGCCCAGAGACTAACGGGTGAGACACGTTTCACTTTCAGTGCTCCCAGCCCCATGTATATTTCAACAGTCACTCCTTTTTGGCACCATGCTGAAACCTTTGGTGTCATTTTTTTACTGGCCTTCCCTCAAGATAAGATCTGTTTCGGGAGATTTTTCACAGACAAAGCACTCTGTGGCATGCTCCTGTACTCTCAAAAGCAATATGCTTGTTGGATGGGCAGCACTGTAAGATCCCAGTTAGATTATTGTAGAACATTCTGCTCCCTATACCCTAATATCATCTTCTACTTAAGCTTTTTACACTATGTATACCTTTGACTAAGGATAATTGTATCACATTTATATAGCTTATAGAACTCTATTTTGGCCTTATTTGGGAGTGGGACTATTATTAAATGGCCATCCTTTTCCATTGGTGATGTTGATCTATCATCTTTGCCTTGCACAATCTTCTGCCTGAATCTTAGTATGGCATTCATATCCCTCTAAGCTGATTCTTCTGCAATCCTGACCTTTCATTTTTCCACCAAGCTAACATGGTTCATTGATATCAAAGTGTCAAAATGTTAACGTTTTCCTCTTGTTCTATGCCACGTTACCAATGTCTACCTATTTTAGTGTAAACTGAAACATCTACTTTAACACCACTCCTTCCCTATGCACAATACCATTGCCACTTTAATTGTCTGCAACACCTGTATCTTTGGTAGTATATTGCGCTATTTTTCTGCTTGCACTTGATGGGTAACTCATAGCTGCACATTGAGAGGCTTACTGTGGAGCTCCATCGGGGCACAACGTTAATGGAAGGCGTGAAAGCCTTGAGTAAGGCGTTAACGCCTTCCATTAACAACATGCCCCTTGTTTTACTCATTTGGGTGGTGGGGAGGTGGGGCGAGACCCAGCTAGCATTTCCGCCACCTTCCTACCACTCTGCCATACAAATGCTCCAGGATTTGCGCAAGCATGTATTTTCATGCCAGTGCAAATGCTGGAGATCCCCAGGGCGTCTGCCGGTTTTATGCACCTATATAAAGCAGCCAGACCCCATATGGATCCATTGTAAATGCTGCCTGACATGCTTGCATGTCGGAGAGCTTTTAATTGTAATTCTGAATGCTGCTTACCATGCATGCATGGCAAGCTGTGTGCACAATGACAATTAAACACTGCCCTACATGTCTGCATGCCGGGCAGTATTTAATTGTATTGTGAACACTGCCTACCATGCTTGCAAATGGTGAATATTTGGCGGCGGGGACCTGGATACGTCTGAATGCAAACATACCAAGTCCCTGCTGTCAAATTACAAATATGAGCAAAATGATGTTCTATTTGTTCCTCACTTTCTTATTGCATGTCAGTGCTATTTTCCTAGTGACATTTTCAGTTATTGTATGTTCTTGTTTCTGTTTCATCTGTAGGCCAATTTACGCCAGAAGGTTACCCATTCAATGCAGACTAATGCCAGTCACATGAGAAGAGAAAATGCAACTCAAGTGTACCTACCGAAGCAGGTGGCCACTCAGACCAAACGGGATAACTCAAGTAATGTGCCAAAGCCACAGATCTACCTGGCTGGCCTCCGGGGTGGAGGAAAGACTACAAAGATGGTCAAAGTCAATTTAACGCGAGATGTTGAGGAGTCCTAAATAGTGAATGCAATGTACACTTTGCAGTAAAAAAATGGGAAAGCTATATATTTTTTGTTGAATTATTTGCATTGTAATTCATTGAATAAAATATTTATTATAATTTTAAAACACATAGCATATTCATTATATAGTTTTTGGCACAATGGTTCAATTTATGTACACTAGTTTACCTGTCTGCAAAATGTTCAGATGTAAAAATGTAATCATTCCAAATATTCACACAGTATTCAATTACAAAGATAGCACAAACGTGATTGTATGTATTAATATATAACTCATTAGTAATTGGTAATGTTCCCCATATTGGGATAATATTAACAATATTTGAGTTCTATAGTTTGTGATGTTAAACTATTCTCTATGATCTCAATTTAAATTGAGTTATTGGATAATTGTTTCTTTCATAACTTAAGAATCACTTTCTGGCCATATTCATAAAATTAAAGCCATTTATATGACATTGAACCTTTGTCAAAGTAACCACTGTGGATTAATCAAGTATCTTTTTATAGAGTACTTCAACTTCAGTTGTGTTTCTTCAGTTTGTCAAACTATTGCCGCACAGAACAATCATTACTGAAGAAAATGGGACACTTCATGGGATGCTGATGAGAGGATTACATTCACAATGGCTTCTATATTATAATTATGAGAACATTAGAATATTCAATCTCAATTAAAGACAATGGACACAATTGAGCAATAATCTGTGGTATCATAGCCGCTGCCATGAAATTCGGATGTGTTGAGCATAAACTCAATTTTCTTCCATTCTTTCGTGCCTGGGCAGTTTCTAAGGGAACAAGGGAGACAGGGGATTGGCCCCCTGTCAAGGGAGAGACTTATTTTACTGCCTTCTTGTGGCATTTGGTATGGGACTAAGAGTTACAACCAGAGAAGGGAGTGGCTTGGATGACGGTCATGGCAGGCACTTGATTCTCACTTTGCCAGGCCTGGCTCCTTCTCCCAGCCCCTATACAGATGCAATGGATGGGGGCGCTACTTGGTGGGGTGAAGGAGGAACTGACATGTCTTAGGTGCCTCAGTGCTGCAGGTCTTCTGGGATCTCTTAACGCTGAGGGACAACTGCTCTGCCATCTTGGTGGCCTACATAGAATAGCCCTCACACCTCTAATGGCCTGACTGGAGCTTGGTGCTGACAACATCACTGGTGTAACAGTGGAGAAAGTGGGGGACCCCGGAACTTGGATCAGATTACAGTAGTAGAGGTGGTGTTTCAGCGGGGGCTGCCCTGCACCCCGGGGTACGGCATTGCTCCGTACATCCTGATTTCTGACTAGGGCACCTGCAGAAGCATGTTGTTAAGGGCCATGCTGGTTTCATCTTGGTGGTGTTCCCTTGAAGGCAGTCCTGGTACTTCATCAGCCTGAGTGCAGCTGATGGAGTGGCGTGTTCCTTGGACCCTAGACTGGCAGGAGCCCCTGATACATTCATGATAGTCTTTTTTTTTACTTCCCTCTGTGTAACCTAGCAGAGCTCTCACTGAACCAACAAACTGAGAACAAGGTGAAGCTGGGGTGTCCCTCACCTGCGCAGCCCCAATCCGTTCATGGATCTGATGTGGTTGTAAATGCCCCAGCAACCAAATGGGACCTCCAGCACCTCCTAATGAACAAAAAAAGGAATTTCAGAACAGTATAGCCAACCTTTCTCAATAGGTCTTTTCCCTTGGCCATAAAGTACTGGAGGCAGGAGGATGCATTGTTGAGTTTGAGAACACAGCTTGTAAACAGGGGTATAATCAATGTTGGCCGGACAAATACCTACAATCTAAGCAGGAAGACACTAAAAAGTGCTTGAGGCGCACCAAAATTCATGTGCAGGGAAGGTGCAGGGCATGTGCAGGGCATATCAAAACATGAATAAGATGGTGACTAGGAAAGCTTTGTCCTATTCTGTCCTATTTTGAAAACTTCAAATCACTTCCAGGTGACTCAGAGCTAAATCCATCTGATTTACTATTCGTTTCAGCATGAGATCGGTTTTCTGCCTGATGTTCTCACCCGGGTCCTTTTTACCAAATTAATGAGCGCTTCCTAAAGGCCTTGGGGAACATTCAACAGCGATCAAATTTAGAGATGGCACTATCACGTTGTTCAAGGATCCTTCACCATCAATCATGTTAACACACAGATTATGTGATGTGGCCTCTTGACCTGCAATCATGATGTGCAGTATTGCTGGGGTTTCCCCATGCTCTCTTGCTTACCTACAATGACCTCATCTGACCCATTTCCTCCCTGAAAGAGGCTGAGCCTCTCCTTCATCCAGACTAAACAGATCTCTAGGAGAAATCCATAGCCTCTTCACTGAAGGCCAGAGCGATGACAGAATATATTCTTCAGGGTTGGTCAAGGGCAGGAAAGACTTACCAGGCTACGAAGGGCACAGATGGATGGATCTAACCTAGGGAAGTAGTGGGTAGCGCTTGCTACCGGAACAGGTGTGATACAGGGGATTATTATCAGTCATTTACTTTATTTATTTTATTTTATTGTGCATTTGTAAGGCGCTTATACATCAAGTAAATTGTGTTTCAAAGCACCCATTCTGATTTTAGTCCTGGATACTGCTGCAACTGATGTCCCACCCAGGGATGATTTTTGTCTTTTTCTTTTGGGATCACCCTTCTGTGTTCCCTATTCCCAGGTTGCATGATATTGGTAAGCATTTAATCTTGCAGCAAGAAAGGTTCAATGTCCCTGCCACTATTCACTTAGTGTCTGATTTGTTATTGCTCCTATATGGGATTATTTTGTCATTCTCTCATAGGATTCCTTCTGATGATGTCCTGATTCATTAACTATATTTAAGAGCAATTTCTCCAGCATGGGTCTGGCATGGATTCACATGCTCATGAATATTCCTCGTCAGGCTGGGAATCCTCGGTAAAGAAAAAATGAGTTTCAGTTTAGTTTCTGAACTGTCTTTCTACTAGTAACCAATCACTGGTCTCTGGGCCATACTGCCCCCAGCCAATGACTGCGCTCTACCTAAGCCCCTCTTCTGGCAGCCATCTTCAGATTCTTACTGCACGTTCAAGTGTTGGGAGTCCTCGTGCTGTAGCTCTCAAGCTTTTACTGTGTTTTGTGAATTTTCAAAGAGATTTCATCTAATTTTTTCGGTCAATCGAGCATCAAGCTCCACCGTTTCTACTTCTGATCAACGAGGACCCGTTTCCGATTTTTCTACGCCCCTAAGGGGTGCAAATTTCGTAGAATTTCACTTCTTGGAGGCTTCCGGAAGATCTTTGAGGCCTACCCCGCATGGACATGGCCCAGGAAAAAGGAAACGCGACGCCTGGGTCCAAGCTCTTCAGGGGCTGCCCTGGATGTGGACTGCAGAATGTCTTCAAGGAGGATGAACACTCTCGATGTCTCTACTGCCTTCATGAAGACAAAACGCACGTGGAGGAGGCCTGTGCGTTTTGCAA
The DNA here is from genome assembly GCF_040938575.1 of Ambystoma mexicanum. Taxonomy (NCBI): domain Eukaryota; kingdom Metazoa; phylum Chordata; class Amphibia; order Caudata; family Ambystomatidae; genus Ambystoma; species Ambystoma mexicanum. Next base: position 813,842,838 of record NC_090927.1, read on the forward strand.
GAATATGTCCGAGCGGACGATGAGGGATCGTCGTACCCACCTCACCAACTGGCTGGAGGGGAAGAGCCCAGCAGCGGGTGAGAAAAAGAAGTCAGAGCGGTCTAAGTCCTTTGAGGGCGCTCCGGTGAAGGGGGCCCAACAAAAGGCTAAGCACCGCAAGTCCGCGGGCACCGGGAGCGCCGAACGGTCGGGCTCCTCGGCTGCCAGGCAGGGTGCAATTTCACCGACACCATCAACCACGAGCTAACGCTCTGGCTCGGGGAAGAGGAAAGCAGAGAGAAAAAGGTAAGCTTCGGGAGAAGTCCCGGTCGATCCCGACGGCAGCTGAGGGGGAGCGAGGCGGTGACCCTCCCCCCAAGGTGAAGGCCTCAAGCGCCTCCAAGGTCGTGAAGGCCTTGATTCACCCGGCTAAGGCCTCTATCGAGGGAGACGTGGCGGCCCTGGTGAAGCCTGTGGAGGCTACCCCAGTGGAGGTGTCCTCGGGCCTAGAGTTTCCCTGCCACCGCAGAGGGAATCCTCTTTTCAGCCCATCGATAAGACCCCCGTGAAAACCCCGGTGGGAAAAGAGGGGGGGGCCGTGGCCATCACGGACACGGATACAGCCTCTGAAGAGGAGCTGGCTGAAGTCGTGAAGATCCTGGACAAGAGGTCCGAGGATGTCCGGTTCCACGGGAGGGATCCCGACGAGGCGGACGAAGAAAGCGAGGGTGGCGCCAACGAGGTTCCCGTGGAGGAGGAGGATTCCACTCCCCAACCGTTGCGCCTGTCGCAGCATGTCCCTGGGCCACAAGACAACTCACGGGCGATCTTGATGGCGATCCAGGCCTTGTGTACAGAGATAAGGACAAGGTTGCCCTTACCACCAACGGCGACCCAGCGGAGCGTGGACTGTCGGAGAGCCCTCCAAACAATCGAAAGAGAATTCATCCACCCCCTCCTTTCCAGCCTTCTCGGCCCGCACAGCCTTCTTCCCCATCTCCTGATCCGAGGGATGATACGGGAACAGAGACAGCCACAACGGGGACAGATGACGACGATGGTGACGACGGGATGGACCTTCCATCACCACCTCCTCGGGACTCCCCGCCCGACGAAATTGGCTCCTTCCATGCCATGATCGCCAGGGCATCCAATCTCTTCCAGCTCTGCCCCGTGGAATAGAAGAAGGAAGGGTTCCTCTATCAACGACGGGAGGCCAAAAGGAAGACGGTCCTCTTGGTCCCGTTGCTCGATGACATCTGGGACGAGGGGCTGTTGCTCCTGAAGAACCCATCCACGGCCCCTGCCAAGAGAGACCGGTAAAAGAAGTACCGGGTTCCGGATTCCGCCCCCATGTGCCTTAGGGCACAGCCTACCCCGGATTTGGTTGTCTCCGCGGCAGCCAGGAAGAAAGCGGCGGGGGCGGCTCCGTCAACTTCGACATCTCTGCCAGACGGCGAAGGGAAGAAACTGGCGACTACCATCAAAGCGGCCAACACCCTAGCGATTGTGGTTCGCTACGACAGGGAGCTTCGACGGGAACAACCTGTTTGGCAAGGCAGTGGACGAGTCGCTGCAAGCCATCAAGGCCGACACGGAGACAGCTCGTGCCTTAGGCGTTCTTCAGCAACGATGGCCTCCCTTTCGGGGTTCCGGAGGCAAGCAGGGTGCCTACAAGGGATTTGGCGGCAGCTCCTCGACATACCGCCAGGCAGCTCGCTCCTTGTCGTAGGAGGCCTACAGGGGACTCGGCAAGCAAGGAGGATCTCATCGTCGTCGCCAAGGAGGCCAGGGCGGCAAGGCCCCGCCAAGCAGGATTGAACCGGCCGTAGTGTCGGGCCACCACCTGAGCACCCCGGTGAGAGGCCGGCTGGCGAACTTCGTCAGCGTGTGGGAGCCCATCTCCACTGACCTTTTGGGCGCTGGATGCTCTGCCCTGCGGACACACACTGGAATTTCTAAGGAATTGTCCCCGTATTCCACCTGTGGCCAGAAAGGAAAATCACGTCCCACAACTACTACTGGAGGTACGAGCGATGCTAAAGAAGGGAGCCATCGAACTTGTTCCAAAGAGGCTCCGGGGCACTGGAATATACTCGCGGTACTTCCTCGTAAGGAAAAAGACTGGCAGTTGGCGGCCCATCCTGGACCTTCGTCGTCTAAACGAGTACACCAGGTCCCAGAAGATCCAGATGGTTACCCTCCAGCACGTGCTGGGACAACTGGAGGAAGGCGACTGTTCAAGGCCCTTCCCTTCGGACTGAAGTCGGCGCCCAGGGTGTTCACCAAGTGCCTAGCACCAGTGGCGGCGCGTCTGCGCCTACAGGGGATCCACGTCTACCCATACCTGGACGACTGGCTCATCCGGGCAGAGTCAAGGGAACTCGCCGTCGAACACACAAGGAAGACCGTCCAACTGCTCACGGATCTAGGATTTTCAATCAACTTTGCAAAATCCCACCTGGTACTGTCGCAAGTCGCCCTGTTCCTGGGAGCCAAGCTCGACACAGTGGCAGGACTAGCATCTCCATCGGAGGAGAGGATGGAGGCCATCCTAGGCAAGGTGCAACGGCTGTCGAGCATGGACGTGGCCAAGGTGAGGTCCGTCAAGTCCCTACTCGGCATGATGTCCTCCTGCATTTACCTCGTGCGCCTTTGCAGACTACGGATGCGACAACTGCAGGAGTTCCTCGACGCCCGTTGGATGCAAGCGACGGGCAACTTCGAAGACAGGATCTCACTCAACGAGACTGTTCGACAAGCGATCCGGTGGTTGGTCACCCGCGCGCATCTGACGGTGGGTATGGACTTCCAGACCCCAGCCCATCAGGAGACGGTGACGACAGACGCCTCCCTGGAGGGGTGGGGTGCTCATTCCGGAGATCTCCACGCAGGAGGCCTTTGGCTGTCGGAGAAGTCACTACACATCAATGTCCTGGAGCTCCGAGCCGTGTTCTGGGCCCTCAGGTCGTTCCTTCCATCTCTCAAGGGCAAGGTGGTGAGGATCTTCACCGACAACACCACGACGATGTTTTACATCCGGAAGCAGGGAGGCACCCAGATCCCCAGCCCTATCCAAGGAGGCCCAGGATCTGTGGCATTGGGCCGTTGCCCAAGGGATGTTTCTGGTACCCTTCCAATAAAAAACACCATCGCCGACGCACTCAGCAGGGAGCTGCGCTCATGCCACGAGTGGGAATTGTGGCAGGATCAAGTGGACCACCTCTTTCGACGATGGGGCAACCTCCAGATCGACCTGTTGGCGACGGCGGTGAACACCAAGTGCCAGAGGTTAGCCAGCAGGTTCCCCCAGCCGGGGAGTATGGGCGATGCCTTCTCGTTCCCCTGGGACGGCCTGTTCCTGTATGCGTTCCCTCCGTTGCCGTTGCTGCTGCGACTCATCAACCAACTCAAACGGTCCCGGTGCAGGATGATCCTCGTCGCACCGGCGTGGCCGAGGCAGATCTGGTTCCCGGACCTTCAGGACATGTCGGCGTCCCCCACAGTCAAACTGCCGACGGATGCAGAACTCCTCATCAGAGAAGGAGGCGCAATCCTCCACCACGATCCGGCGTCGCTGAACTTGCAGGCCTGGCTCCTGCAGCGCTAGAGTTTGGAGGGTACGATATCCCGGCGGACTGCAAGGAGGTGCTTGCAAAGGCCAGGGCTCTCGACTCTCAAGTGTTATGGACACAAATGGAAGAGGTTCTCTGTCTGGTGCCGTGCACAGAAGATTAACCCTCTGTGGATTATGGCCCCTCAGGTGCTGCCATACCTACTATCCCTGGCCAAGGCTGGGCTGGCGCACGCCTCCATCTAGCAGCGATCTCCTGCTACTTCAGGACCCCGGGGTGATCATCTCTCTGGTCCCATCGCCTGGTGAAGGAGTTTATGAAGGGACTGTTCCGGTCATTCCTGCCGGTGAAGGCTCCGGCCCCATCAAGGGAGCTCAACGTGGTGCTGTCCAGGCTCATGGGGCTGCCATTCGAGCTGCTGCATTCGGCACTGTTGAAGTTCCTGACGTGGAAAACGGCGTTTCTTGTGGCCATCGCCTCCGCACGACGAGTGGGAGAGATCCAGGCCCTCTCCTGTAGACCTACGTACTTGACTTTTCACGATACGAGGGTGGTGCTGAGGACGCACCCGTCCTTCATGCCCAAGGTGCCGTCGGACTTCCATCTCAACAAGCCCTTGGAATTACCTATTTTCTTCCCGTCACCTTCATCGCCGGCAGAGAGAACTTTGCACTCGCTAGACGTAGCTAGAGCGCTGAAGTTCTACGTGGACCGCACAAAGAGTTTTCGGATGACATCACAGCTGTTTGTGAACTTTGGACCTGTGAACCAAGGGAAGGCCCCCTGGAAGGCTTCCATTTCCAGATGGCTCTCCGGCTGCATCATGCACTTTCACCGGTTGGCAAACCGACCGTTGCCCGGCCGTCCGAGAGCCCATTCAACCAGAGCGATCGCTGCTACCACAGCGTTCCTGTCTGGTGTGCCCCTGCTCGACATCTGCAGGGCTGCTACGTGGAGGTTGACGCGCACCTTCACAAGATTCTACTGCGTCGACCCGGGATTCCAGGGAGGAGTCCAGAGTCGGCCAGGCAATATTGTGGAACCTGTTCGCTTAAGGTGAGCCTGGTGAGGAGTTAAGAGATTCTTAATGTTGAGTTGTTGTATTGCTTAATGTTGAGCCTTGCCACCTCCCGTGGTTGTGCATGTGTGTACTGCTATGTATTCTTATTTTATTTATTTTATTTGTTTATTTGTTACACGCCCAGACCCTCGGGTGTCACGGCGAGGTTATAAGATAGCTTAGAAATTAGTCACATTCAAACATTACATTGGTTGCATTACATGATATAGGTTCCAACATATTCACAAGAATATACAGTGGCCTAAGTATTCACAACAGTATCCGATGGAAGGGGTCCTATCTTAGGGTGCTAATATTGGTTGAATAACCAGGTTTTTAGCTGTTTCTTAAAGAGCGTGAAGGAGGATGCTTTTTTGATGATGATGGGTAGGGTGTTCCAGTGTTTGGGGGCTAAAGTGGTGAAGCTGCTGCCCCCTGCTCTAGTGGTTTTGAATCGGGGGGGGGGTCCAGGAGGAGTTTGTCGTTGGATCTCAGTAATCTTATGTTAGTTTTAGGATGCAGGGTGTTATTGAGGTAGATAGGTCCTTTTTTTGTAATGCATTTGTGGGTGATGCATAGTGTTTTGAAAATGATGCTGGCTTTGATGGGGAGCCAGTGGGCATCTTTCCTGGTCTTGGATATATGGTCTGATTTTGTTATGCCTAGCGCTGCCCTCAGGACTTTGTTTTGCAAAAGTTGCATTTTGGCTAGGTTGGTGTTGGAGGTGCCCAGTAGTAATACATTACAGTAGTCCAATTCCGATAGGACCATTGCTCTGGCCAGGGTGAGGCAGTTTGCTGGGGTCAGAAATTGTCGGCTGAGTGCGATTAATTTGGAAGTGTAGGCCGTGGAAGAGGAAAGTGCATTGATCTGTTTGGTCATGTTCAGGCTAGCGTCGAGGTACACGCCCAGTGTTTTTACTTGTTTTGAAACTGGGATATTGGTGCCGTCGATGTTGATGGTTGAGTATTCTGGCTGAAGGGTTGCTAATTTGGCTGGAGCTCCTACGATGAGGACTTCTGTCTTCTCATCGTTAAGACATAGGCTGTTTAATGCCATCCAGTTTTGTATGATGACGTAAATTTTATTGATTGCTAAAGTGTCCTGGTCATAGTTGCCTGTAAGAGGTATAAGGATCTGGGTGTCATCCGCAAAATTTGTGTAAATGACACCCATATCGTCAAGTGCTGAGAACAGGAGCTTGGTATATGCGTTATACAGCGTGGGAGAAAGGCAAGAGCCTTGGGGCACTCCTATGGGGACTGGGATGGGGTTGGCTTCTTCTTTGCCTATGGACACTCTGGAGGTGCGGTCAGTTAAGAATGATTTCACCCAAGCAGTGGCTGCCCCAGAGAAATTGAATTCACGGGCAAGTGAGTTGCAGAGTTTGTCGTGGTCCACCAAGTCGAACGCTGCTGAGAGGTCCAACAACAGGAGAATGCAAAGTTTCCCTGAATCTCTAATGGCATCCATCTGGATTTTGAGGTCCAAGAGAGCTGTTTCAGTGCTGTGGTTGGGCCTGAAGCCTGATTGTCTGGTGCCGAGGAGCTGGTTAGATTCTAAATGGGTTTGAATTTGGTTGTGGGCTAGTTTGTCGATGATTTTGAGTAAGAATGGGACCGTGGTTATGGGGCGATAGTTAGTTGGAATGGTGGGGTCTAGATTTGATTTTTTTAGAAGTGGTGTAACCCAGGCTTCTTTAATGCAAGTCGGAACTGTATTGGAGTTGAATGAGGCATTGACAAATTTGGTGATGAGGGGGGTCAGGGTGGGTGCACAGGCTTTAACTAGTTTGGCTGGGACAGTATCTCCTTTGCAGTTGGATGCTTTTAGTTTGGAGATAGTATCGAGTATGAGATTGTGGGTGACTGGTGTGAATTGGAAGGGGGGGTTGGAGTTGTCACTGGAAAGGGTACAGGGGTTAGGGAAGGGGGGGGGTTTTGTAGCTAGGAGTAATTTTTTGGAGTTGATTTTGTTTTGTAACGTAGTGATTTTGGAGGCAAGAGCATCTTGAATGGTGGTACACCATTCTTTGTTTGTGTTAGTGGATGTGACGGTCGGGAGTGGATTTTCAAGTTCTCTAAGGATAGAGAAGAGTTCTTTGGAGTCGGATGCTGCATTGCTAATGCGAGCATTGTAGGCGTTAGCTTTATGAGAGATGATAGCTGATTTGTAGAGGGTATTTGCGTCTTTGAATGCTTTGGCTGAGTCCGGGGAGGGATGTTTATTATGGGCATGCTCAAGAGAGCGATTTTTCCTTCTAAGGGCGATTAATTCCGCGTTGAACCAGAAGTTGGATTTTTTGTTGAGGCGCTATGGTGTTAATCGCTGTGGAGAGGCATTTGTGGTAGTACTCAGCGAGAGTAGTTGGGTCATTGCTGAGGATTGAGTGGGTATCTAGCAATTTGTTCAAGGTGGGGTCGAAGTTCTCAGCTGTGAGCTTTTTGGAGTTTCTACTTTCGATGATGTCCATAGATATGTTCTTGGGTGTGCAAGGGTCGTCATTAGTGATAGTAAATTCTATGCAGAAGTGGTCTGACCAATTCAGTGCGGTAATCGGGCCTAAGGTGATGTTGGTGTTGAGGGTGAGGATCCAATCAAGGGTTCTGCCCTTGGTATGGGTGGGGACATTGACGTGTTGGCAGAAGTTCATGTCATTTAGTGCCAGGAAGAGGGCGGTTGCTTTGGTGTCTTGGTTATCATTAAAACCTAGATTCAAGTCACCAATGATGATACATTTCGTTTTGGGTGTGAGGAGGGGCGCCAGTATTAGTGGGATGTCTGTTTCTGGGTGGTTGTTTGTGCTAGGGGCTCTATAGATGACCACTATGTTAATTGTGGTGTTTTCATTCAATGAGAGTTTGGCGAGTAGTAGTTCGTACCCTGAGATTCTTTCAATGGAACTTGATCTAAGTTTGATAGTGTTTTTTGCTATGATGGCCACACCGCCTCCTGGAGTGGTGGTTCTATCAGATCTGAGAATGGTGTAGTCTGGTGGAATAGCCAATGCTAGCAGAGGGCCTGATGCTTGGTGTAGCCAGGTTTCTGTGATTACTAACATGTCAAGGTCAAGTTCGATGATGAGGTCATGAATATCAATGGCGTGGGCTCCAAGGGAGCGGGCATTGATGAGAGCATTTTTGAGACTAATGGGAGGGTTGGGCTCCTTAGTGGGAGTATTTATGGTTGGTGGGCCACTTAGTGGAGTAGTTTTAGTTGCTCTAGGCTGGGTGTGTTTGTCGTTTGTTGTGTGGGCCGTGGGTTTGGGTGATCTGGGAGGCTGGGTCATGGTAGTAGGGTTGCGGTGTGGTGGCCTTGTGCGAGCTCTTAAACGGGGTGTTCTCTCGTATCCTAGGATAGGGTGTGTTTTACCACTGCTTGAGGGGTTGAGGTGTGCATGTGGATCATCAGTGATGGTCGAGGTGGGATGGTGTTCCTTACTGGTTGCGTAGGAGTCTTTGAGCCTGGAAAAGAGAATGGAGGAGGATGGGAAGGGAGGTGTGGTAGGGAGGAAGGGGGAAGGACAGGGGATGGGATGGTGTCTTGGGCAGGCTAGTTTGGTGAGGCCATTACTGAGGGCGAGGAAGTGAGTGCCAGTGCACGGGGTGTCCGCTCGGACAAGGCAGAAGGGGAACATAATGCACAATATCCAACTTAACATAGCTAGGGATATAGGGGGTGGTGTAAAGTGAGGCTCGGCTCGCTTTAATGCACCAATTGGGCTAGATACAGTAGTTAACAGTGAAATACTGTTAGGCTAATAGCAAGAATCCTAGGAGGGCCTGTGAGCGGTCAGGAGCGACCATAAGGCACAACACAATATCACAGTGGTCTCTGAGCGACCATAAGGCACAACACAAAATCACAGTGGTCTCTGAGCGACCATAAGGCACAACACAAAATCACAGTGGTCTCTGAGCGACCATAAGGCACAACACAAAATCACAGTGGTCTCTGAGCGACCATAAGGCACAGCACAATATCACAGTGGTCTCTGAGGGATCATAAGGCACAGCACAATATCACAGTGGTCTGTGAGCGACCATACAATTGGCAAACGACCAGGAGGGTCTCGAATGGGTCAAAAGGTGTATTTGTAGAGGACCATGTTTATGCAGTAGGTGGTGAAAAACACACTGTTCAGGGCTGCTGAAACTGTAACAGTACTATGAAGGTCTCCCTATTGTGGATGCTAAATTTCAAATAAGCACGGAGAGCTGGATAGGCTATTTCAATTGGGCATACTGGACAGAGAATAGTATATGCACAGTGGCTAAGATTCAAGTAGCAAAGGCCCAGTGGGTAGCAGAAACTAAGTTACACAAAATTAAGGAGGGCATGGTTCAGTATAGTCTCCATAGGCTGCAATGACTACGATACTCATGGGCACAGTGGGCAGAGATCAGCCTAGGCGCAGTGGGCTGCAGTGACTAAGGTGCAAGTAGCAAGGCACGCAGGGCTATAATGATTGCATTTCAAATGGCATAGGCACAGTGCAGGCAACAAGGTAAAAGCAGGTGACCATATCGCTGGCAGTGATGGATAGCATATTATAGCTACCTATTGAACTGTGATGGGCAAGCCTGAGCACCCATGTAGTGGCTAGTTTCAACACATATGGGGAATACCTTATTGAAAAAGTGCGGTCATTATGGTAAGTCGAGCCTCGTGCTTTGGGACTGTGAAAGCTGCACGATAGTGGGCAGAGTTATATGAGCACAGCTCGCAGCAGCGCAAGAAGTGATACAGAATGGCTCTATGTCATTAGGTGGAGCGTAGATACTGGATCACGATTTCAAAGTTTTTCGTTTCCCTGCTGGAGGTGCAAATTGAGGCCCCAAGGCTTACCGTGATAGGGGCCCACCGTAGAGGAGGACGAGGCTCCCTCCGAACTGACTTTAGTGAACAGGGGTGAGGGGAAGGGCACTTCCTCGCCTTCCAGTCGCCAAACAGGCACAAACAGGGCCTTTATACGGCCTTAATGCAGGCCGCCGGCGCATCCGCCTGCCGGCGGATTCTGGATTCAAAATATGGGGCAGATCGAGGCTCAGCCTCGCTGTGGTGCCGCGTCGCGCCCGGCATGGGCGGGTCAGGCGGAAGATTGGGACACGGTCAGGCAGGCCGTGTGATGCCGGTCTGCGCTACAGCCTGGTGTCCGTGGCTGCGGGATGGGAGGGGGGCTCCTGCCCGCTACCCTCGAAGGTCGTCTTGCAGTGGGGGACCTGGGCGCAAACAGGGCCTTTATACGGCCTTAAGGCAGGCCGCCGGCGCATCGGCCTGCCGGCGGATTCTGGATTCAAAATATGGGGCAGATCGAGGCTCAGCCTCGCTGTGGTGCTGCGTCGCGCCCGGCATGGGCGGGTCAGGCGGAAGATTGGGACACGGTCAGGCAGGCCGTGTGATGCCGGTCTGCGCTACAGCCTGATGTCCGTGGCTGCGGGATGGGAGGGGGGTCCTGCCCGCTACCCTCGAAGGTCGTCTTGCAGTGGGGGACCTGGGCGCAAACAGGGCCTTTATACGGCCTTAATGCAGGCCGCCGGCGCATCCGCCTGCCGGCGGATTCTGGATTCAAAATATGGGGCAGATCGAGGCTCAGCCTCGCTGTGGTGCCGCGTCGCGCCCGGCATGGGCGGGTCAGGCGGAAGATTGGGACACGGTCAGGCAGGCCGTGTGATGCCGGTCTGCGCTACAACCTGGTGTCCGTGGCTGCGGGATGGGAGGGGGGCTCCTGCCCGCTACCCTCGAAGGTCGTCTTGCAGTGGGGGACCTGGGCGCAAACAGGGCCTTTATATGGCCTTAATGCAGGCCGCCGGCGCATCCGCCTGCCGGCGGATTCTGGATTCAAAATATGGGGCAGATCGAGGCTCAGCCTCGCTGTGGTGCCGCGTCGCGCCCGGCATGGGCGGGTCAGGCGGAAGATTGGGATACGGTCAGACAGGCCGTGTGATGCCGGTCTGCGCTACAGCCTGGTGTCCGTGGCTGCGGGATGGGAGGGGGGCTCCTGCCCGCTACCCTCGAAGGTCGTCTTGCAGTGAAGAAGAGCATATTCATGAGCATGTGAATCCATGCCAGACCCCATGCTGGAGAAGGAACAAGTTACTTACTTGTAACTGTTGTTCTTCAGCATGGGTCTGGCATGGATTCACATGCGAACCCACCCTTGTACCCCTCTGCAGCTCTTCTCTTGGTCCTACTGCCACTTTACGTGCTACCAAAATCTGAAGATGGCTGCCAGAGGAGGGGCTGAGGTAGAGGGCAATCATTGGCTGAGGGCAGTATGACCCAGAGACCAGCGATTGGTTACTAGTAGAAAGACAGTTTGAAAACGAAACTGAAACTGATTTTTTCTTTACCGAGGATTCCCAACCTGACGACGGGGAATATTCATGAGCATGTGAATCCATGTCAGACCCATGCTAGAGAACAACAGCTACAGGTAAGTAACTTGTTCCTTGTTATATGGGGGTGCTGTGGGGTAGCGGGGTGGAATGGCTCTGTTAATTTGGGTTGTCACATCATGCTCAAGGTCGGTTCTGCTCACAGACTTTTTCTTTTGTATTGGATGGGTTTGTTGTGTTGGGGTAGGGGTTGTTTGTTACTGGTTTTAGTTTCCAGAATCCTTTTGTAATGGGTACATGGGTTATTGCAATTCATAGACTAGAGGAAGCGTCTGTATCCTTTATATGGTTCTTGCATTTTCCTTTAAAAAGAATACTGTTACTAAGAGAATTAAAGCAATGTGTCTCGATTACAGACTTAGGGAACCAAGATCGCCATGCATCAGTAGACCTGTTTATCTCCCTATGATGAACACTTCTGCACTGCAGTCTCCTCTAAAAGGTTTTGCCTTGTTTGGCCAGAGATCCACTTGTCCAGGCTTGAAGTCCTCAGAGGCCCAAGTGGCAGACATTTAATATTCAATGATCTCCTACTAGGCCATCTGGTAAGCCTGTTACACTCAATACCCAAAATGAGAAATAGGAAGACTCCTTCTTGAGCATCCTTCTAAAGTATCCCTATTTGCTGCTTGTCACATTGTAATGGGGGGGGGGGGGGTGATTTTAACATGATTCCTTACTCACTGAAAGATGGGTACCTTGCCCATACTTTGGTAGACTTTAAAAAGGCGATTGTTGGCAAGCGGCGAGCCATGAAGATGTGGCTCCCGTGATCTCCTGATAAACTGTACCGCAAGGGGCTTCTCCGCTGCCTTTATCCCCGCCCCTGGATTTAGCCTAGGGAGTCCATACATTGACTTTGGATCCCCTAGGGGCTACGTTGGTGGAGCTGTAGAACGCTGGTGAGGACTGCACCTGGCTTAATGCAACACGGGGGAAACTACTGAGTGGATTCGATGAGAGCAGGGCTTTGTTTACCTCGGAGAACGGACACACTGATCTGTGAGGATGGGAGCGGAGGAGGCAAAGGGGTACCTCATACCACTAGAATAACGTCAACACAAACACCCCACGGATACAGGCGGAACAGGGAGGAACATGGTGTACATGGACAAAGCCGGTGACCCAAACTGAGTACTGGACACAAGTCCCCAGTAAAAATTGTGCTTGCTGAGCATGCTCCGCCCTAGCGGTCCCCTGACGAGACCCGGCCTAGCAAGGCATGTCTGCAAATCCACACTATAATAACAATCAGCAGCTCACATGGTGACACAGTCTTCGTAAGTGAAGATTTCGAGCTCTGGGAATATTAAAACGATGCTGCAGGGACAAAAACAAATTAACAAGAAAGGATTCCTACAGACCTGCGTCCATGTTTCTGCCTCCAGCAGTCTCATTTGGAGGCCACAGAGACCTTTGCAACAAAAACTGACCTACAATCCATGTTAGTATAGCTAAAGCAGCAAATTCAAGGCAGCACTTGGAAGAATAGATCTGAGCAAGCACATTAGAGACTATGCTAACAGGCCCATGAGCAAGCAGCCTGTCGGATAGAATGGTCACCCTAGAGCAACAAATGAAGGACATGCTGGCCAAACAGGAGGATGTGGAAAATCGCGCCTGCCGTAACAACATTAGGATCCGGGGATCCCAAAACTGTTCACTGACCAAGACCTGGATTGTAGTGGACCTCGTGCGTCAGCTCTTTCTCAGAGGAGACCGAGATGACTCTTGATCATACTCGCAGGGCCTTCACGTCTGACCAACAGAGAAATAACAGATGTCCTCACCAGCGTACACTTTTTTTTGGTGAAAGGTGGAGTGTATGCATGCCGCCAGACTACAGGGAAACATTTTCAGAAACAAGAAATTGTCTTTATACCAGGACCTCCCCCAAACTACTATGCTTAAAAGAAGACACTTATAGGGGTGCCTATTCAGGCTCACATTTGACTTCAACAGGAAGAAAAATAACATCTCGAAAGAAGAAGCAGCATCTGACCTCTTATCGATGGGGGACCCCAGTAAATCCCATAAAGCCAGCAATTGCATAAAGAGGAACCCGTGAGGAAGAGGAACAGACCTAAAGGCCCACCAGACAGAGGATGTGAGCCAACTGGCAAAAACCACCTCCAGAATCGAAATCACTCCAGGGACATTTCTGTCTCCTTAAATCTGGCCATTTGAAGTCCGATATTCAGACGTACGTCTGTCGTACTTACTGCAGCTGGTGGGTCTTTGCCTCCTAGTTCCCAAGATGTATGAAATGGCTCATCAGTTTTATAGTGAGGCCAGCTGCGGACAACAACATCTCCAGCACTTCTGAGGGTTGACAAGTGGGGTAGAAAGATAATGGGGTTGGGTGGGGAATGCCCATAACTTGCTTCGGGGGAGGGGGCGCTAGAGAGCCCAGGACCAAGATGGCCACCTTTCCGTGAGCTCCGGAGAAGCCCTGTGCTGGAGGGGGTTGTGAGCAGACCGAACAGGGTTTTGCGAGATGAGAGACGATGGAGAAACAACGGATGTGCTAAGGAACACGTCAGCGTTTTTTGGAGATTTTCCGCCTCCTGGATTTGCTGCGTGGAGTGGCGGGGCCGGAGAGCGTGGCTTGGTGAGTTGGAGCCGAGTGCTTGTGCGCGATCCGTGACATTGCCTAGAAGGAGGCGGAGGGGACATGAACACCCGGCGGTGAGCGGGTCATCCTGCAGGTGGCGGGACTCCCGAGGAAAAGCGGGAAGCGGCAGGTCCGAATTTCAAAGCATCATGGGCGTGTGTGGCAGGTGGAGTGGGGTGCCCGATTCGGAGCTGGCTTGAGGGGGCAGCAGAGCGCCGCCGGGATTCCTGGGCTGCTGTGGATACCTGGTCCGACAGCGGCTGCGGACGCCGACGCTCCCTGATGGGGAGTGTGGATCCTGTCGAGGCGGGCGGTGAAGGCCCGATCTGGAGATATCAGTGCGGCTGGGCAGGTCGGGCATAAGCGGACGGAGGGGAACGAGAGCCTGTGGGCTTGGGGGCCGCGGACAGCTCGGAGGAGCCACAGGTGCAGAGTCCCAGCATGCACTGTGGGCAGGCTTGCAAGCGGAGTCTCAGGCGCTCCGGAGGAGAGGGGCGGGGGGACGGTGGTGAGGACCCTGACCCCCCGGAGGCTTCTCAGGCAAGGTGAGGAGGCGTTTGATGGCCAAGTGGAGACACCGAGTCAGATTACTGGCTGAGTGTTGGCGGTACATGAGCTGCAACTAACGGCCCACAGTGTCACCAGGGGGAAACTTAATAGTCACATCAGGGCCTGGTAGGACCGTTGTCAGTGAGAGGACTGTGGCAAGGGAGCACCCAATAAGCAAACTTAAACTGTTTTGGGAGGAGATGTTTGAGGTGGGAGTTCGCAGTGAGCCCCAAGGGAGTCTCCACCTCTGAGATCTGGGAGTGAAGCACTGTTTGGAGCGAGGAGGGTTAATTCGCAGCGACTCCCTCCCCGGGTTACTCCAGTCTGGAGGGTGTGGAGCCTGGAGGGTGGGGATCTTCTGCAAGTGCAAAGCCAAGTGGGGCGGATCCTGGGTGGGCTGCAAGGTTTGGGCCGACCGTGGTGAAAGGGAGATAAGGTGGCGATATATCGAGTCAGGTGAAGCGGCCAGACATTTGAAAAGGGACTTGACTGGTTTACATCATCGGCCAGAATAGGGGGTGCAGGCCCGCGGCTATCCTGAAATCGCTGCCGCAAGGGGGTGCGGGCACTGTTTAAGCACGCCCTGGTAGAGAGTGGTTACGCAAGAGCAAGGTGGTGGATGCCTCCATGTTGGCTGACAATACAATAAAGTAGTTCCCAAGCACATTGTTGTTCATGGTGTATGAGCCTGGCCGCATGGTCGCCAGGAATGGCCCCATGAGGGCTTTTGAAGAGGATGCTAGGCTCTAGAGGCCAGAGTCCTGACTCCACCTGGCCAATGGGTTTGCCAGAGGGGGTTTTGGGCGAGGGTCGTGACAGAGTGGGCTAACAGCTGAGTCGCTATAATGTAGCGCTCGGTCCCACGTATAGACCACTACGTTTTGGAAATAAATGTGCTAGCTGATAGTACAAATGGTACGTGAGAATAGCACTGACCTTGTGTATCAGGAAACATGAATCACTTGTATGAACAGTTTTCTGGATGATGCCAGCATAAATGCTCACTGTGAAAAAAGGGATATTATAGCCTTTTAACTGACTGGATTAAATAGATATGAAATGGTGACCATAAATGTAAGGACAAATAACAAATGCATAATGCAGCGTGTTGAGAAGAAGCAGCATAGTGCTGTGCGTTATGATGTAGGACGCTAGACTACTGCAACAGCCTCTTTCTCAATCTGCCTTCTGCTACTCTCCGCCCTCTGCAACTACTCCAGAACAGGACTGCGAGACTTATCCTTGGCCTCAAGCCCAGGGACCGTATCTCTCCAGCCCTGAATTCTCTAGACTGGCTCACGGTGGCTGCAAGGGTCAAGTTCAAGACCCTCAGTATCGTCCACAAGACTTTCTGGGGCCGTGGGCTGCAAAACATCCAACTCTCTTCCAAAATACTTTCCTTCTCGAGCCCTTCGGTCTGCTATCTCCAACTCTGTGAGGGTCACATGCTTCTCCAGGAAGAGAGTGGGGAGTACATCTCTCTCCTCTGCAGGTGCCTCCCTCTGGAATGGCCTCCCTGCCCCTCTCAAACGTGAGCCGGACCACCTGAAGTTATAGAAGCTGCTCAAGACCTTCCTTTTCTCCTCTGCGGTCTCCCTCTCTCCCCTACTGACATACCTGTCCGCTGCACTAACTGTTTGCTTAGCTACCCCCAGAGTCGCTCTGGGTACTGTAAGGAAGGCATGGTATCAAACAGTAAAGACAGACACAAGTGATCACATTTCAAGGGTGTTTATTGAACTTCAATGGGTTGGTTGAACGCCTATCTAACCCTAAATCTAAGGATGGGAGCAAGTTGCGACCATCAAAT